>NC_072863.1:18492500-19117500 GCF_028858705.1 Grus americana | reverse complement strand
GATTGTTTAAAATATGGGTTTCTTTACAACTTTGCATTTGCCTCAAAATTAGCAGGTAGGTGGTTTTTTCTGTGTTTTGTCACACGGTTTTTCCCTTGTTGCTAGGCATAACCTCAGTTATGGGTTGCAGACTGTTAGAAAGTACAGCTTTTCCTCTTGGGTCAGACCTGAGGTATCTGGATCACCATGAAAAGAAGGAAACAGCGCTTTTCTGCATCACCACCCACGACCTGTGAATCTGTGGTGATGTGTGTGCAAGTCTAATCTAGAGTTATAGGTGGGTTTGGACAGGTAGAACTGGGCCATGATGGGAAAGACAAACGTTTCTGCAGGCAGAACAGGAAGAAATGGTGTATAGTGAGCCTGGCATTTCTTGGCATTTTTTTCCTTTAGGTTCCTTCTGGAGATCCATTTTGGCTTTGTGTTACTCATGCTAATGGAGTGACAACACACAACTGTACACCCAGCTGAGACTGAGTTTCCTAGTATCTTTATTTGTTCATGAAGTTTTTCACACAACATAGAATACTCTAAAGAGGAAGCAAGATGAGAAGTTATGCTCAGAGTAAGAAAAAACACACTGGTAGTTATGAACACATTAGATTAATTATGGAAAAGAATGGTTGCAGACAGTGACGTGGTATAAAGCAAGGACTGAAAATAGAAAAGACCTATAAAGATAGAAAGGAGTCATAAAATGAAGTATTTTAAAAGAACCAAGGTGGCTCAGGGCAGCAGTGGCATAGGACACAGCTTTCTTTTTTAGATGACTTAGATGAATTTGACTCGGGTATGAAAAGTGATTAAGAATTGTGTGGTAGCTCAATGAATCACAATGGGGATTTTATACTCTTATTTGTAGTGACTTGTTGTACTGCATTGTTTGGGAGATTTTGGGGGTAATTAAAAGAATGAAAATGAAGACTGAAAAAGCAATTGGGAGTGAGCACAGTGCTGACTTTGCCTAGACTTGCTAGGAGTGGGTTTGCAAAGGTTAGCTAGAGGAGCTTTCAATGCTACCTCATGTTTTAGTTTTCTGTGAAATGAAAGGCAATCTTTGGGTTATTCCATGCCAATTCTCCCTTCAAACTAGAACACAGTCCCCCAAGGACTTAAAATCTATGGCAGGATTGGAAGTCTCTGGCAGTAGCATATAGAGGGGAACCCTGGCAGTCCCTCACCCCCACAAAAGCGTGTAGGTTAGGTGCTAATCTAAGGTTCTTGCTAATAATGTATCTCCTTTTTTCTGAAAGATCCTTCAGTTCAGGGCAGTGTTAGGGAATGGAGGATTGTAGTCAGTCTCCCTGTGGAGTCTCTGAAATCCATTAGCTGCAGAAAATGTCACAATTTTGGAGGTCTCCAGTACAAGTGTAAAAATGTCCGCTGACAAAATAAAGTGAGTCCCACAGCCCACTCAAGGCTTGCAAACTGCAATGAGTGCTAAGTGATAGCTTTCATGTGTATGCTTCTCATCCGAACCTGATTTTCCAACATGTCCCTTGTTTCAGCTGAAAAATTTCTTTAGTCTCTAAATTGTCCTTGACTCAATAGTGACATTTTCAAATCAGATAAAATTCAAATCTAAAAGAGGACATTTACAGTTTTCTAAATATTTAACCTCCCCTTTCAGTTTCATGTTCTTAGTTTAGGCCATTTGTTGCTGATCATTTATTTTATCCTTATTTCTGTATCATAAAGTTCAAGGCATGTGTGGGGAAAAAAGGGAGTCCCAGAATGGCACTGAATGGTGCGTTTATTACAGACCATCACTGCAGTTGTTTAAGTCATTGTATTTTAGGGAGCAATGATCAGGCACTTTTATCACCCTCTTTCCTTATAGATAAATGTACCCTGCAGGGATACCGTCTGTCATATGCTATTGGATTGTGTGTAAAGATTCCCTCCGACTACCTTACTTGGGGAGCTGCACTGGTTGCCCTTGGGTCTCTCAGTGGAGCTCAAGAAGCTGGTTATGATCTCTGAAGCAGTAAATAGGCTGGCACTTCTCTGCCCGCATGATAGTGCGGCAGCTGTTGGTCAGCCGAGGGTGCTTAAGCCAAGAGCCTATTGTTGTAAAAGGAAAAAGCTCGTTGCTAGGACTGTCTCTGCCATTTGAGAATGCACATTCCCTCCTCTGGGCCCAAATTACCAGATTTAATAAAAGGTCTCATTGGATGTGGGATGTCTTTTCCAAATAATAAAGGATGAAGAAGGAGGGTCTGTAAGGGACTGCTGGAGACCTCCTTGAGCGGTTGTTTCAGGGCTGGTGAATAATGCCAGCCAACTTTTGGGTGTTTTTGTTATGTCAGCAGTATATCATAGCTATTCTCATCTGTCAGTGCCTCCCCATCAGAGGCCATGGGCTGAGCTTGTGGGGAGCTCTACTTACTCCTAAGGAAAAGCTCCCTGGCATTGCGGGGCTTGAGAACAGGCAGCGAAGCAAAGGCAAGAAGGCGTCTTCTGTTTCTTCTTACAAGTCACTTGAAAAGAGTGCCATTTGCCACCCACAAAACAAAGATAACAGCAAAATGAGCTAGGTGGAGGCATGGGATGCAGCGTGGGCGAGCAAGAGCTGCCACAGGAATCCTGGGTGCTTGTTGTGCATAGGTGTGGGGTGTTTGCGTGCCCCTGGCCCCGTGGTGCCATCCCTGCTTCTTGCACCGCTGGCACTGCAAGGTGATGTGTTCTCCCACTGTGCTGAGTGGATCAATAAATCGGGGTCTGAGGGGAAGAAAAGAAAACAGATAGTGTCAGCCACCCGGTTCCTTGAGGACAGCAGTGGGGTGCAGAGGGAAACTAAGATTTTTGGAAAAGGAGGAGAGCACTCTGCAGGGTTACTAGCCAGCCTCTTTGTCTCTGCATAAGAGTTGAAAAGGAAAGTTTGCTGCAGTTCAGCAGCTTTCCTCTAAGAATCTCAGAGCATTTAACGAGTGGGCACTGTAAGCATTGTCCCACTCTTCTCATTGGGGGAAATGCAAACCCTGCGAGCGTTACAATTGCTTGCTCAAGGTCAATATGGAATAAAAATCTGAAATCCCAATTCCTTAATTGTTGCTGCATCTCTGGGAATTTGCTACATGCACTGAGAGAGCTCACTAGGAGAGTCCGTCATGGTAATGGAATAGATGCTCAATGGGAAGAAAATAATTAGCATTTGCAGACAATCATGTCACTCTGATTTATACATGAGAGTCTGACTGCAAAAATGTGTAAAAAGAAAGCCCTAACCTTTTATCAAATGACACAGTGTGATTTATAATTAGATAATAGCTGTTGTCTCCTAGGGGTACTGACAACCTGAGATGATTTTCACCAGATTATTGTGGGATCAATACTAGCTGAATAATTAAAATTCAATACTGCTATGTCTCTATCAATAACATTGTAGGAATGATGTATGACAGATTTAATTGAATTTGTCAGATACTATGGCTACATGCATAGATCACGGGGATATTTTTAGAGTTTTGTATTTCATTTCCTGATTATACTTGCCTTGTACCTTTTAACATTCATGGTTACTTCCAAGCAATAAGACTGCTTGCTCAGGGAGCACTGCAAACAGTGACCCTGAGTTTATGCCGAACTTTTAGTCTAAATGTTAAGAGTCTTAATGGAGACTTCCAGTAATTAATTCATGGTAAATGTTAAATTAAAAAACAGTGACAAAGTAGAGGAAACAAAGTATTTTGTTTCTTTTTCTTAGTGATTGGGTTGTTAACTCCTTCATTACTAGCCCAGCACTAGCTGGGCAGTTTGTGTTTCATTAATCTACACCAGAAATCTAAGATGTGAAATAATAAAGGATGGTGGAATGTTATATGCATCCATTGGGCATGCAAGGTTAATGCTTTCAGAGGAGTGGGTTGCATTTTACATTTGCTAGCTGTACGAAGCATGAATAGTAGGTAATGTTTTGGTTCTGACCAGCCAAAATAAATATTGTATTCTTCATGAGTATTTGAACATTAGCATCCAGTTATCACTCTCTGAAAAGGGGACAATTACCAGGATAAAATAGTAAGGCAGGTGCCTTTTCATGTCACAGTGCTAAAATACCCCAGAGAATGAGAGAGGTAGCAATTCCACAAAGTGGTCATCATTTCCTAGGAGCAAGATGTGTCTCTCTTGCTGCTTACCTTGGACTGATAAACTGTACTGTGCCATGAATTCTAACACCAGGTTTCAATAATTAGCAGCATGATGGCACAGAGCAGCTGCTGCCACAAAGAAGCTACCTCCCTATTGCCAAGGTTCACACACCACTCAGTATGTGACATGGTGGTTCAGATTTATTTAAAAAATTGATGGTTATCTTTCACTGTGGAAAAAGGAAAAGAAAATTAAGCTTAGGTGCACCTGCGTATTAATAATTTTCCCACTGGTTAATGTCAGTTGCAGTTTTAGATTTCATTATTGATCTTGTTAATATTCATGCTGTTAATTAATCAATTTCTATTCATCTGCTCTGCCTGGTTTCATACCTGTGAATGTGATTTGTTTCTTGCTGTACCCCACCAGCGGTGATGTGTGCTGACACTCTGTGCTTTAGTCTGGCACGGTGTTACCCGTGCCAAGCTTTCAGACAGAGTAATCAAACGTACATTTTCCTATTTTTTTAAAAGTGAATTTTTTCAGACTTACTTTCTATATTGAGATCCTTTTAGTTACAGTTGCGTCAATCTTTCTCCTGCCAGCTCAAGGGCTGATGATTTAATTTATAAATTAAAGTTGATGTTTTCATGAAATACTAAATGTTGAAACTTTAGGGAAAGCCCCTGCTGCAGCTTCCAAGTACTCAAGTCTCTGAAAGATGGTAAGCAATTCTGTGAAACAGTTTTGAGTTGGTCCACAAAGAGATGGGTTGAAGATAGAAGATTCAGGTTTGAATGCTCCTTCTTTTGCAGCTATTGTAGACAACATTTTATTCCTCCAAAGTTTTAATGGAAAAAACTCCAAAACTCAACCCAAACACCTGGAAAGATAGAGGAAGAAAATTATGAAGAATAATTCTATTTACTTACAGGCTTCCTGATGTTGTATGTATGACAGTGACATCAACTTGTGGGCTAGAGACCTAGCTTCAGCATGTGTGCTTGTGCCAAGCCCATCTTTTGCTACTTCTTCGCTGCCTCTTGCTGTGATTCCTGGGTTGAGACTTGTACCCTGGAAGTTAATGGGGACATTCTCTCTCTCTTTCTCTCTCTCTTTCTTCCAAAAGTAGTCAGCATTTATTTCCCCTTGAGCAGAAGGCTTTCATCCTCACAAATGTATGGCTTTTATCTTTCCTGGTCTGTGTTTTTTTGCAAATACTCCACACCAAATAGGATAATCTTGTCTGGCTATATAACCCCCAGGTTTACACAGAACATCTTTCCTTCATATAAACACTGGGCTGCTAAGGATCTTCTTGATCACCATGACCATGTCTAATCCCCTGCTATTACAAGTGTATACCATATAGTTTTTTCCTTAAGCTGATCAAGCCCAATTTTAAAAGGAAAAAAAAAAGTTTGCATCCTTACTGCTCCCATGTTTCTCTGTTGATTCAGAACCCTTTAGTAACTTTTAAAGTGAATGCTTTTGCTTCTCAGTTCCTGTCTTTAGTGTACATGATTTTACTTCTGTTCTGATGTCTGTCCCAATGATATACTGATGGAGATTTTTTTATGTCCTTAATCAGGTAAACAAGCCAATTTCTTTAATGTTCCTTTTATAATCAGCCTTTGCTGTTAAATCTCCTTCTTTCCTTGTTAGACATAGCCACCAAAAACTGTAGACAGGTCTCTTCAAATCCTTTCACTCGCTTGTCTCAGAGCTGGAAATAGCATTTCTGGTATGTGAAAGATTTTTGTTGCATTGGTGGTTTACGGTCAGGTCTTGTTTCTAGCTTGTTTCCACTTGATGAGCATATTGCTTCAGGTGATGCCAGTCAAAAAGGGGACACTTTTTGTTTTAATGAAGCAATCAAGAAGTAAATGATGGAAGAGAGGCAAGGTTAGATCAGAAAATGGAAAGCGTAATTTTAAATAGTTGTAAGGCCATTTATGAGAAGCAAATGGATGCTTATTATTCTGTAACCTGGAGGAAGAAATGTGTTTTAGAACACAGCAGTAAATATGGGGAGAGAGAGACAAAATGTTAATATATCTAACGTGATGATATAAAAAGTGTGTTTCTAAGAGGAGAAGTACCTCAAGTGACATTCAGTGGTCAGAAGAAAAAACCAAACCTGCAAGCAACATTCAAATCACATTACAGCCATTTGACCTGGGGTCAGTACCTGCTATATGTGGTATCACTATGGAAAATAAAAGGTCCTGCAGAGCCCTGAGATGAAACGAAGCATGAGCTGGAGTGGAAACACTTTAAAAAAAAAAAATTTTTTTACATGAGCATTCACATTTACTGAAAATGTTATTAATTTGGTTCATTAAAGTTGTACCCTATCTATCAGAAGGGAGAAATTGAAAGATGCTGTTGTCTCTCTAGGCTGGACTTCATTACGATGATTTTAGTTAAGTACAGGCTCTGCTGAAATAACTGAAATGGGACCGGTTGGAAATTAGGAAAAGAAATCAAGGCTATCTCAAAAAACCAGTCAGTGATAATATCAAGAGGAATCACTGCGACATGAACAGCTGTATTCCAAAGTGGTTTGTATCTGTGGCTTCACTTCTTATCTGAAGGCTATTCTTATGCATGCTGAGATTTAAGGCCTTAAAGTGATTCTTACAAGACCAGTGCTTAGTTCAAGTCTCTCTTTGTTACGTTAGCTTTGCTCAGGGTCAGGCAGTTCATGTGTAAATATTTAAACAAAACAAATTGAGGGATGGAAGAAAGGAGGAGGGAAGTTTAGTCTTGTATGAAAATGATCTCTGGTGACATTCATAGGTTCTTTGTGTATCCTTGGAGAACTGCTAAATAATCTATGAAAGCTGTTGTCTGGTACAGTGGTTTCATATCAGTCCACACTGCATCAGTGAAAACATCTATCTGTATGGTCAAAAGATTTACTATTCCTTTATATCTCATCATAAGGGTTCCTGATGGCCCAGCCTCCAGCTGAGGTGACCCAGAAGGTATCCTCTCCCTTGCAGGATTATACATGTTTATGTATGGAAGTTTAAAATATCCCTTTCATCATAAAGCATGTAGATAAACCATGTGCTAACGAGATTGCATTTAAACACTTTGCACATTTTGTTTTCAGCTAAAACCAAGTTTTTTGGTCAGCTGTTCATTTTTGTTTCCTACTGTTACCCATTGTTATGCGTGATACAGTCTCACTAAGACCTGACCAATGCCACGTTTTGCTACGTACTGCACAAGCACGTTAATTCCTTCCTTGTTCTTAAAAAAAAAACAAAACCCAACGAAGAAGCCTAAGGAACAGAACAGGACTGATTTCTGCCATGCTTCAGATTTCTGTTTGGGTTACTTAGCTCAGTGAACTAGTAAATAATGCAGTATTTACACTGCTATAATAGGAACAACAACAACAACAACAAAAATCACTTGTTCATCCCTTTTGGATGAGGGTTAGCCAACATAAAACATATTCAAGTGCCCACTTCTGAGGTTTTTTATCATATAAGTAACTCTGAAGCTTAATACTACAGGGTAACTACAGGGTAACAGTCACTAGACACTTGGCATTGTGTGAAATGTAAGTGAAAATATTGCCGTGATGTCTGTGAACAAAGCAGCTGTCATGGAGTCTGTCAGATGGCAAAGGTGCTCTCTTAAATGTTATATAAAAAATCAAAACTGAGGAGAACAAGTTGAGACCAATAAGTTATGTGAGGTAGTAACTAACTTAAAAACTTGAGGTCAAGCATCAGCCTTGAAGGCATTCAGATATGGACTTTTCACAATTGTTTTTGTTTACAGTAGTACTTGAAATGTAAAACGTGACAACAATAATGTGTTTCATTTGGATATGTAGGGGTAAAGTTGATAATCAGATTTAAATAGGAAAAGAAGGATTAAAAGGATGGGAAAATGGTTGATTTGTATTTCCAGGGCTTATAAACACAGATTTTGATGGACCATATGGTCTCTTGTCTCTTTGATACTGCACTTAATGCTTCTACCATGCTAATATCCCTAATCTTTATTTTAATTGTTTTTAAATGTTCTTGTTTATAGAACAGAGAAAATATTCAGTACACACAGGACTGGAAAAGGCCTATCTGCCATGCAGAACACTTTGTGTGCAGATGGGAGCTTTATGGCAGGCAGCCTGGATAGCCCATAGGGTGGTTTATGCGCCAAAACTCTCTTGTGTAGATGGGGTGCTAGAGCCCGTTTCCTTTTATCGTATGTACAGTCAATGCTTTTCATTTTGCAGTTCAATACATCTTAATTCTCTTCCTTCTTATATCCAATCCTGGGCTGTATGTTTCAATATAAAGTAGATTTTCAATTCAGTGACGAATTTCCTCTTTATAGTATTATCGCTGGAGACTGACATTTAAATGCAGTCTTGGTTCATAAAGGGTACAATGCAGGAGGGGAATGATTTAAAAAATTTTGCCATGAGTCCTTGAGGATGCAAGGTTGAATACTGTTTGCAGAAGTCAATAGGGTTGTTGTACGCAGGCTTTGTGTGTGCGAGCACAGGAGGCTGAAACAAATCAATTTCCATTGACTTGTCTAGCAAAGGAGCCATTATTTAGAACTGAATAGCCATTGCTCCTGTAATATAATGTGAAAACTTATTGTAGTTTTGCTGAGAAGTAGGTTATGATGAAATTATTTGTTTAAAAGCAAAGTGAAGATGTCTTCTGAATATAAATTTTGGAGGTATTGATTGAAACTTGTTGATGAATGAACTGTGTTTATTTTTTAAAGCTGTTATCAAAAGTAATATCAATTTGACATTGAAAATGGAGTTTATTGGTAAAAAGAATTTGCTGGCAGTTATTCAAATAGAAGAAGCAATTACAGTCCTAGGGAAAGTGACACTATTTAAAGAAATGCAGTGGTAATGGTTGAAGCACCAACTCCTTCACCTTTAAAAGTAGCTGGACTCATAAATTCAGTTCATGAGCAGATCCCCTTATAAGAGTGCCTGCCTTGAGCTCTGTGCTTTACATTAGCTCTCCTTCTTGGTATATTACCAGTAAATTGTTGAAATTCCCTGTAGGAGTAACATTTAAGGCCTGTATCACTGAAGTTTTTATGCTTCCCTTTGTGCATGGTTTATGTTAACAGAGGAAGGTGTTTGAAGTCTGAAAAGGATTTATGCAGTAAAATTGGCTGATCACATCTTTTCTGTATTCTCCATGCCTCTTTGCATCTTTTCCCAACCCATGCTACAGCTCAGGAGTAGAAGCAGTAACTCAATGGAGTCCACTTAAGGGAACTCCTGTGAAAAGAGTAACTATCAGCAAAATCAGTTTCTGCACAGCAAGTCACTCTAACAGGAAAAAAAGAATTTTAACAGGAATTCCATGAAGTCTATAAAAATTAGCACTTGCGGTAGGAAAACTTGGTTAAAAGGAGTAAGTGCCACTTTAAGAAGCACATTGTAAATATAATGTAAATAAATGCAAAAGGACAGCGACCTGCCTGCTACATTTCTGCTTGTAATTCTTCCTTCTTTGGAGAAAAAAAACCAAAAAACCCCCAAACCAAAAACCTCCAAAACATACTATTTTTGCAGTGAATTTATGCATTTCTGCTGTTGGATGGCACAGAACGTGCCCAGCTTCAGCAGAGCAAGATTTCCCCAGAGCATTCGTACAAAAATGCTAATCCATCCATTTTCATTTACTCCCAGAATGAATGTGCAGTAAAGAGAATTGCCTTCAACATGTGTCTGTTTGTGGCTGACGCGCCGTACGTGCCATCACATCTGTGACTTTCTGCTATAAACTGTTATCAATGGGAATCACATTTGTGACATACAGCTCTGTGGCTGCACAGTAATGACATCAACAAATTCTCATTTGGGTCTAAGCCTCTTTTAATCTAAGATTTCTTTGTTATTCTGGGTTTACCGGAAAAAGTGAACAAACAAAAAATACCCACCCCAAAACCAACGAATGAATGTAAACTGAAACCAGAAGTAGCTATGAACGGCATTCATAATCAACTGTTTGTTTCATTTTGGTGTTTTTTTGTTTTGTTTTGTTTTGGTTTTTTTTAAGAGTAAAGCATTTTACAACTAGGAAAAGCTCTTTTGTGTTTTCATTTTATAAAGCAAAAAGGGTCTTCGGTGATCAATTACCTTTAACTGCAAGTAAGCAATGACCTAAGTGTTAGAAATATGGCAAAGGAAATGCAAACCTAGAAACTCTTTCTTTCTTGAATGGGAGAAACTGATTTCAAGTTGGAAAAAAAATTCACAGTCTCAATTGCTGTAGGTGAAAGGAAGAATCCTAAATTATTGCAACTAAGAATAAAGTCCTCAGAAATCAATATGTGTTTTAATTCCTGTTGTTTTCTGGCAAAGCAACAGAGGAGAGGGATAAGAAATGAACTGTCAGTAATGACGAGTCAGGTCAGTTAAGTAAGTGGAATTGATTGTCTAACTTTTAATGTTTTTTGTCTTCTGATTTTGGGGTTTATTCTCTGAGAGGGACTGAAAGAATCGTTTTCACCAAGTGAAACCCAGGCACTGTACCTGCAACTAGGTTTTACTGTGTGCAAGAGGCTGCATACTATGTATGGTTTGGTTTCTGAGGCGGAGGAAGCGAGTATGCAAAGCCTGGCTATTTTGAAGGCTGCTCTGGACATCTTTTGGTAAGCTCTGTGTGGAGTTGTAGCTCATGGGCAGCGAGTTCATTTCCTCCTTGTTCATTCGTAGCCTGGGGTTACAATTTGAATGTCCTAGTTCTGGCAACATCCTATGGTTAAACAAAATTCAAAGGTTTACACTGCTTTCTGAATTATAGCATGAATCCACTAGAATATGAGAAGTGCATGAGTTTGAAGAGTAAACGTCTATACTTTCTTTAATGTGTTTGCATAAATCCTCTGTGGTTACAAGGAGCCAGAGTAACTCTGCTATTGGCAACTTCCCCAGCTTTGCACCATCACAGCTAAGAGCTGATCAAGCTGGCTTAGTCTTACTTGTACTTGATTAACATATTCTTTTGACATTCTGTGTATGCAGCATGTGTTTTAAATTTTAATAATACACAGACCTTATGCTGCTTGTTTGTCAGCATTCTCCTTAAGAATTCTCTATGCGGAAGAAAAATTGAGTGAAATGTATTGCAAATCAAACAATGCCATTTGTAAGCCTCTGCTTTCAGAAGTTAATTATTATTTATACACTGGAGCCTCTGTAACAGCCTCAAAAGTTATAGCAAGGAAAGCGGGTGAACTTCACACTGGTAAGAGACCATATAAACATGCAGTCAAAGCAATGTTGGTGGAAATGAGCTACAAGCGTTCTTGTCTCTCAGGCTGCTATTAGTACACTGAATCTATGCTTGAAAGGCCTATGTTGGGCCTGATTTTGTTCTAATTTAAGGTAGTTTTGCCCTTGATTTTTAGTCATTTGCTTTGGCAATGCAGCTGAATTACTGTAATGATCGGTTGTTTCTCTTTCCCTGTCTGCTCATGCCTGCTACTTCCTTGCTCCAGCACTAGTGCTTGATACTTTGAACTACATTGTGGAAAAAAATGAATCTTGGAGGGGAAGAAAAAGAAAAAAGTGAGTTGTCTCCTGTTAGTTCAGCTCCCTGAACACAACCTCTGCAGAATCAGAGAGTGCATGGGGGAGGAGGCAGGGATACCTGGCTAACAGCTTGGCAAGTGCAGGAATGGGGCGCAGAATTAACTCTTCTTGCAACTGGCGATTAAATTTGTCTAAATTTAGGCTAGAATTACAGTTTGGATTTATAGTAACTCCTTAGAGGCTAGTTAAAATTAGGCTTCAAACTCTTTTGCCACTTTATGCACCCAAATCTGATAGTGATTGAATATTTAATTACCTAATACATAAATACCCTTCTACAGTACACACATATGAAGGAGCACAAGAACTGCCCAGGTGAAATTGTACTGCAGTTGTAAAAGTCGGATCCGAAAATGTTTAGGGATGAGATATGGAAGTGAAAAGCACTGTTTAATGTAGAAAGTCTACAGGAACAGGGAGGGCAGGAAGTTATCTGTGTGCTTTAAATTAATGAGGGCACATGCTCTTAATTTGGCTGTGCCAGTTTCAAATACTAATAGATTAATGAGATAATCTTCAGTCTGCTCACTAATTCAGAGTTTGAAAGGACTGCCTTGTGGTAGACTGTTCACAGATCTGGGCTCAGGCTTGGCTCAAACTCTGCTGACCTACCAATGTCCTATCTGACCAGGGCATGCTCTCCCCCTCTAAGGCATTCTTTCCAGTCCTGCCTTTGCTAGTTTAATGTCTCTGTGTTATGCGTAAATGCAGGATGCAGCCCAAGAGTGCAGTGCCTGCCGTGGGCTCTGCTGCCTGGGTCAGTGCCTTGGCTTGAGCGTGCGGGGGTCTGCAGGGCCTGGGGAGCTGAGCTCTCCCATATTTCTGTGCCTGAACTTGGTAACAGGGAAGCATGAGATGGTGCCATGCTCTATTCACCATGCACATCAAAATCTGAAAACCAAAAATGAACAATCCTGCTTTTACTTGTGTCAAAGATGAATAGGACAGCATGAATGACCAGTCACAACAAAATGAATAGAAAAAGATTTTATATTCTCGCTCTTTGTGACTTTTTCCATATATCAGCTCGTGTACTTACTCTGTGGACAAAGACAGGTTTTCCTTTCTGATGGTGTCAAGTGTCAGCGTAAGTACAAGGGAAGGAAATAAAATGGAGGTTTGAGTGCTGAAGGATGCCAATAAGTTCCCTGGAATGCAATGGGAATTAGGTGGCTTCTGTGGGAGCTGATAAATGACTCTCCATGTCTATAGTCAATGAAGACACATAGACACAGTTCTAACTCTAGCCCTAAATTCATATGCATCTGTCCAGTTTAAGGCATATTGTAACACGAAGGTAGTTTTCACTGGCTTGTGGTGTTGCCAAGTTACCTACCATGTAGATGTTCTGAAATTGCTGTCTTGGTGGTAGTAAGCAGACAGGAGTACAAAGTACACAACAGCAAAGCAAAGCTGACGACACAGCCGTGGCCCAGAGGAAGCATAAAAGCTTTTTTTCCTGGATCATATAATCAGATCTGTGTTAGTCGATCATTGAAGCTGTATCACAGTGACTTTCTATGGTTATTTAATACAAAACCCAGGACACCACAGAGTGTGCAGAACCCATTAAGAGCAACATTTGGAAAAATGAGTGTAGTACTGTACAGCCTTTGAAATTGCTTTCCATAAGTTATCTCTCACTAATCAAATAGAACCTGTGAGGGAATAAAAAGAACCAAGCAGGATGTGACAGGTACTTAGCTTAAGAAGAAAATGGGCATATCTCTGTTATTGTTTTCTACTACAGTAATAATCAGAATACCCTTACAAGTGATTTTTCTGTACTCTACATTCAAGTGGGAAATCTGTAGTTTACCATTTTAAGACATTCCACACACACAAGTTAACATCAGGTGCAGCTGCCTCCTTATCTTTTATCTACTGGCTATTACATTGTAGCATATGTTTGTGGATTTTTGTTTTGTGGGGATGATACTTTGCTTTATGCACATAGAGATATGAGCCTGCATTGTGGCCCTGGACCAGAAATGTCCAGGGATACATGCAAAGGCACCAGTAGCTTTTGTGACCGTTTCTCTGGGTGCAGACACAGCATTCAACCAATATGCCTGGCGCTTTTCTGTTTTCTCCCAGCATTGTAGAATCTTCCAGAGAGATTTGCAGGAAGGTGGTGTGATAAGGTAAGGTGTAGCTGTAGTGCTGAGCAGCCACGAGGCAGATTGCATCTTTCTTCTGTAGGAATAAAAGTAATCTGGCCAGTGAAATCATTACCCAGTCCCTGGGTGCCTATATCGCAAGATGAAGTAGACAGGCAGGCAGGTAGCCATGTCCACTGAAATGCATGCAGACCCTGAATTTTGCCTGCCCAGAGAGGACCGTGCAGAGCGTAATTACAGTCTTTACTGAGTTTGTAGTCAGAATTGAAATCCAATTTAGTGATCATATGGTCACTGTTTCTCTTCACCCGGAAGATGTTATATCTCAAATATGAGCAGAGTGATGCTGAGAGCATGCCTCGTATGACTAAGATGAAAAGCTCTTCAACAGAAAAGCAACCTTAGCCCCCTATATAATATATATATAAAAGTCTAAACAAAACTTTATAGATGACATATTGGCAAAACACTGCCAGAATAAATTTTTATGTGGGTATAAAAATATGCTCAGTGGGTGTAAATTTTATATGCATTTCAAAATCTAAACTTGACAAATTGATGGGTTTGCAGGGCATATCTATATTCTTTTTTTTTTAAAGTGATAAAAAATTCAAGAGGTGTAGGCTCAGATAAAAATAAATGTGATCACATAATGTATTTGATTTAATTTATGAAGCACTACCTGTCCTCTTTTAACAGGCTACTCAAGACATGTTAAAATGTTCTAATGCTATGAGTGCATGAGCTTATCGCCTGAGAATGTTAATGCATTCGTTAACATTAAGTGCTGTCCTTGGTTATAAGTGTAGATGGCACTTTTGTACCACTATTTACCTGTGCTTGCTGTTATTCGCTATTCTTTTGCTTCCTTCTCAGCTTTGATGCTGTCCAGTTACAGTTTCTTTACCTTGACAGTTCCTGTTAGCAGCTGCTATTGTACACCTGTGGTGGGATTGTAAAGAGAGAGCCTTCCCGCATCCTTTCCCTGATCTTTCCACACCTTTTTGCATAGCGCTTTGCTTGTCTTTCAGTTAAAACCTTGATTCATGTAAGAAACATGCTGGAGTACTTATCTTCATTAATGCCTAGTGGTCTTTCTACACGTTTTTGTTATGCTTGTCTGACTGGGCTAAAACATGTCTACCTGACTAAGCTTTATAATTTGGACTGTCCTAGGACAGGTTTCACTGCAAGCCAAAAGCTCCCAAAATGATACAAGTTTTCTTGGTCTGCTTAAAGTTATAAACTTTTAACTTTCAGATGTCAAAAGTACATGAAATCTGCATTCACCATGCAGTGCCCCCAGGATCAGGTATATTAGCAGGCTCCCCAGGTGCTGTATCAGCCTCTTGTCTTCCCTGACACATCAGAGCTCCACGGCAGGAGGTGTGGAGCCAAGGCCTCTTTTTTTTTTTTTTTTTTTTTTGTCACCACATGAAGCACTGGTACTTAAATTACAGTCTCAGTAAGCAAAATGGTCTTGGATCCCGATAAGGTCTTGTGACCAATGTCAGCATCTGTAGTATGGTCTATAAAGTGTCCTGGAAATTGATATCAAGTGCTTGCTTCTGGCTGTAAACACCTCTTTTCTTATCTGCCACTGAAAAATCAGAAGAGGAGACTGTACTAATGGAAGAGTGTACTTCACTGCCAGAACTGCAGATGCAGTATTAAGTGGACACACGATATTTGTAGCATTTCATAGTAATTAATAATGTTTCTTTTACACTGTTGTGCTCTAAGTCTTCCACATCAAAAATGTTAGTGATCATGTTGTCTGTAATAGTGTATCTGTTCCAGGAAATAATTATGGTTGTTTGGATGGGAGTTGACTGATGGCTGAGCAAACTTCAGACTAGTAGCTGCATACCTGCAGCCTGACAAGGTTAGCTTTGATCTGGGGGGGTGGACGGGACACAGAAAAACATCAGGCTGTGCCTTGAACAGCAAAAGGGGTTTGGAAAATGCAATTGTGTTTGCAGAAAGCCCCCAGAGCATACAGCCTGCGTGGCTGCAAGACAGTCTCACTGTTGAAAAGACTGGCAGTGAGAAATTGCAAACAGGGTGAACACATCGTTCATACCCTCCAGCTAGTACATATCTTGGGACAGATGTTTGATGGAAAGCATTTGCAGGAAAGAAGCTGAAATAAACAAACATTATTCATTTGGAAGGCGATGATGAGAATTATGAAGCTGGTGGAGGGAGCAAGGGTCAGTAAAAGTTAATTTGGAAAACTTATCTTTGCCAGAATGAAACAATTAGAGTATCTAGAGAAAGCATGGCTATGTTGAAACTAGGAAATATTCTTGGCAGACACATGATCATATTCTGCGCACTTCTATTTATGAGCAAATGCAGAATCTTGCTCTTGGCCTAAAGTGATGTTGAATTATTGAATCTTCTTAGTTAATTTGTTTTTAAACAATCTATAAAGTCTAAAAACCTGATTGGATAGAGTTTAATTTTGCATAGAGTCTGTTTTGAGCAGTTCAGTTGTTTATGTCTGAAGTGTGACTTTTTCAAAACATGTTTTCTTTATGATCCCCATCTTAAGCAATCGATGTCAGCAAGAATCGTGTAACTGATTTAAGGGTATTAGATCAGGTCTTATATATTTCTCTTCAAGACACATCTGTAGACTTTGTTAATAAATTACTTTGCACTTGGGTAATCTTAACACTGCAAACTCAATATAGCTTTGGGAGAGGGAGGTGAATTCTGTTCTGCTTCATGTACAAATGAAACCATGAGTTAAGTACTAATTCTTTATTATTGATTACTCAATACTCGTTGGTAGTGATTTTTGTGAAATAGGGTAGAAATACCACTTCATTTTCAGTTCCCAGGTTGCTTTTATAGTTGATAGTTAAAGCAAAAGTAAAACAACCACAACAAAAGACTTGCAAACTGAACACCTTTTATGTACAAGTCAGAGAAAGGATTCTACCAATACTAGCTCATGAAATGTTCCAGTATTTTAAGAAAGGGATTTAGTTAGTTTTAGTTAGTTTGGAGAAAGCAGATTTGGTACAAGAATGTGATCTTGTTATCATACTTGTCTCTGAAATGAAGCATTGAATGCCCAATTCTTTCGTGACGTCACCACGGTCTCTAAAGATATGCTTGCAGATCGGCCCCTGTTAATTTCTGTGTGTGTAAAGAACAGAGATGTCTTAACTGGCTTATGGGAGTACTTGGCTAGTTTGATGATATCATTTACAATCATGAGCTACATATAGTAACAATTTCTTGTTATTTTCACATTTTGCTCTGTGCATTCTGGACTGTGAACTGATCTGGAGAATGCCTCAGGATATGAAAATCTTAGAATAATAACAAAGCTCATTACAGGCTAGAAAGACAATGTGTATGAGAAAAGATTCCACCTTTTCCCTTTATTTCGGTCTGGGTTCACTTTTTTGAGAGAGGGAGGGAGGAATAAAAGAATATGATTAGGCTAAAATATCAAGGTCAATAAGTCACCACGTTAGATCAATACATACTAAATTTAGAGTTTTAGTGGAAGTGGAAAAGAACCAGCAGAAACATTTCTGTTTTGTCTGTGTCTGTAAAAGGAAAGAAGTGTTGGAACCTATAGAATAAACCCTGCTTGTAGGCATCTGCTGAGAGGAATAGTGAATTTTTGAATGCTGTGGTATTTAATGGGAAACATAATCTGAAGACACTAGAATAAGGTAGACCGCGTTGCAACACAGAGGTGTTGAAGAGCAGGGAAGGAGGCATGTAGAATATGAATGACATGACCAGTGTGTTCCTTAGATATCTGATATATTGTAGGCTGTTAAAAAGGAGGAGGAGACAGATCTCAAGAGTGGAGGAAATGAGAGTTGCTTTCAAGACTTCACAATAAGTTATTTTTGACATCAGGCTGCAGAAAGTGAAATTTTCTGAAAGGTAAAACTTTGAGCTTGGTTGAGAAAACTGATCAAAGGAGATGGACACATATTTAAAACTGGGACATTGAAATTATTAGTCAGAAGGGCAAGAATGTGTTTTCCCTCCTTTTGACCCTGTACCACAGAATAAAGCTCCCAGTAATGTGCAGAGGTGGCTTGTCTACCCTACCTCCAAGAGAGCAGGATTTCAAAAGACTGCTTGCTTGGGCTTAAAGTGCATTTTTCTTTGTGCATTGAGTTCAAAGCAAGCCTGAAATTGCAAGCAGAACTCAAAGCCATTGTGGTTTCACCTCATTTTTACACAGAGCCCATTGAGGTTTGAGTGATTTAATCCTAAAGCTGTAAATCTGGGTAGGTTCACACAGAACTTAGTAAAAGGTTATTTGAAAGAATTGCAAACTCCAAAAGATGTCAGAGAACTTTGGCTGAGCTTGTTACTTGGAAGTAATGGAACAGGAGGTCAGGGGACTTTTCCAGGATTTTTAAAGTTGCTGGGAAAATTTTTCTTAGCTCTGCTTCTATTAGGACTGTGGCTAGCTGTATCATAGGTTCCTGCACGGGATCAAAATACTTATGCTGAATTTATAGTAGGGGACATTCATGAATCTTATTATCTAAAAGTGCCCTTGATTTCAAAGAGGAGAATAAAAACAAGGCAAAAATGCTAAGCATAGAGTTGTGCTTATAATGGTGGTTGTAAACTGAAAAAAGGAGAGAGTGAGGGGAGTGGAGCGAGTAATTGCACACAAAGTAGTGGAGTAAGAGTTTACTAAGAGTCAGTATCCTTGCTTTCTGGTTGAGGCTGTAACATCAGTACCTTGACACATTTCCTTGAGCTATCTTTTTCTGCTATGACCACCCATATAGTGGCAGCTGCTCATTTCCCAGTTTATATCATGCGATCTGTCAAATATTTTTACATGGCTGCAACATGGTGCTCATGCTTAGCTCATATTCTGATTAAGTGAAACTTCTTCTCGTGCTCCATGGTAGTCATGACAATTCCTGCATTTTCCTCTAGCAAAAAGAAACTGGTAGATGATTAAGTCCCTCTTGGGGTTCAACGCATTTCCTCTAACAAGCTCCCCTTCTCCTTCCCCTCCTTCCTAGCTCTCTTCAGTCCCAAACCAAACAGCAAGCCCTGAATTGTGCTGTTTGGTTTGGGAACGTGCTGTTCCACATTTCTTGAGAAATGTTGAGAGCATCAGCCCAAGCAAGTGTGGACAGTGTCATTCCCTGCCTCCGTCCTAGAGGATGCAATATTGTCTCTATTAACTACTTGCTAATTTATGCTTATGGCGTATTTCAAAGTTGAAATAGACATTTCTTTACTTATTAGGTGCATGGACGTACTGAGACTGTGTGGGAAAATGCTTGTTTTGGTCAATGACTGCATTTTTCTCCCTTGTCCACAGAAAAATAAGGAGAAAATAATTTTGAAAAAAAATTATTTTGTCTTAGAATTATTTTTTTCCTTTAGAACAAGAACAACAGTGTTAAATACATGTTTAATATTCTGTGTCGAGGTGGAAGTAATTTATACAGCTTACTCAATTTTAATAAATGTATTTACCTCTTACCTTAATAGCACTATTGTGGCTTTAAGTAGTTGGTGTAAAACACCTTTAAAAGGGGTACATCTGTTGGAAAACCAGGATAAATCTGAAGGAAACAGGCACAAAGCTGAGGTGTCAGAATCTCTTACTGTTTCTGAAAATCTTGGTCAAACCTGTCCCTGACTATAGACATGGAGCTGAGCCACAAAGTGTATGTTTCTTGGGGATAATTTTTGCCTTTAATGACTAAAATAGCTGTTCCAGAAATAGTCATACATTTTGGATCATTATCTTTTAATCAAGCTTGTGTGCTACATCTCTAGAAAATTACCACCTACTGAAACAGAGCTACAGAAATATCTTGAGTGTCTTATTAAGTTCTTTCAGCCTTTAAAAAAAAAACAACCCTTTTAAAAGATTGAGATTTTGCTCCAAGTCATGCTGTTATCAATCTTGGATAACAATACTGATGTCGATACAATTACATCAGCTTCACACCAGTGTCAATGAAGTCAAAATCTAGTTTAATATCCAAGACTTTCTACCTCAAAAGCCAAACAGATTGTTTCAAAATCTCAGTCATAACTGCTGAATTCTACTTTCTACAGAAAATCTTTCATTACCTTTTAAAATCTATGGGACCTTGTTATAGTAGTGGTGAGAGCCTTTCCTTTGCACTCATAATCAGTATTGATTATAATGTGAGATGAAGAGTCCTCTGGTAGAATAACATTACTAAGATTTAATAAGATAACTGCTATCTTTATTCATAAATATTGTGTTTTATTGCTTTCTGTTAGTGTGGCACATGTGGGATTCATAATTTATTTCAATTACACCAGTCATCAGAGAAGCCAGTGAAATGTGATATTAGCAATGCTGCTTTTACTGTACCACCATAGATTTTCTGGAAATGGACAGGCCCACCCCCTACGGGACAAAAGCTCTTTTCCTGTCTTTAAAAAGCACCTGGAATATGTGCTGATCAGGTCTAAATACTAAAGGAAAATTAATCTAGATGGCTTAGGACATTTTCAACCTGAGTACCAGGGATTTGAGCTAAGAGGAAGAAGGGAAGGATGAAGGAGGGAGAGAGAAATGGGGAATTGAAAGAGAGTAGGCCGGAGAGAGGAAGGAAGGTGAGAGGCATCTCAGAGGTGGTGAAGAGCATGAAGGCTAAGAACGAGAGAGGGTGTGAAGTGCTACGGAAGCAGTAGGAGAATTACAAATGCATTTTCTATGCACAAAACACTCTTGGCTGGACAAAAGGACTGGAAGGCAATAATAAACAGATGAGAAGAAAAAGCTGGTTTTCCTCTGATTTCTACATTTATGGGCTCACTGAAAAATCCCCCTAATTCACACTTCTCAAGAAATGCAACGCTCCTAAGCTTTATGCAGCTTTATTTCACACCCTCATATCACAGCCCATAGTCTCTGAGTCATATTCTCCCTTTCACCAAACCTTAGAGCTCATGTGAAAATCAGACTGAATAATAATGCACTTGCTGGTGCCTTTCAGATCTATTTTGGGGTCCTCTGCATTTTGTACCTGGATTTTGCTGGGACGCAGACTAAAGTCCTTCCCTTTGACTTGGTTTTGTGGCAGGATCAAAAGTGGCAGTTACAGATCCAAGGTTAATTAGCAGTGACTGTGGGAAGAGGTCAAGTATCGAGCACCCAGAGTTTGCAGGAGACTTCTTTAGGGGCTACTCTTGGAAGGAAATTAGAGGAAAATCAGAATAATTTCAAGCAGGAAAGAGTGATTTGTTAGAAATGGTGTTTCTAACATGTGCTTAGGGGATGTTGCAGAGAACTAGCCACTCCAGCACTCCCCTCCCCTCCCTCTCTTCTTCTGAAGGGCAAAACCTCTTGGACTCTGTGTCTGGGTTTTGGTGGAACGTCTCATGAGACTCTTCCTTCTGTTTTTTCTGGCATTCAGCTTGGCAACTCTCCTTCTTAGTCCTGACATACAGTTTTTTAATGGCAATTACAGCAGTTACAGGAATATGTGCTTCTGTCCATGCTCTTCAGAGCTCCTGATTAACAGCACCTCAGAGCACCGACAGGGGAGAACTTGTGGAAACTCTTGTAACTTTTTGTGACGCTATAACAGATTATACTGTTAAAAACATGTTTTTCAGGTGGAGTATGATGCATTCTTAGCATTATACAGCTTTCAAGCAGCCTAATGTAATGCCCACTATCTTTTATTATTTATAAAAGAGATTTGTTTTTTTTTTATTGTGCTGGAAAAGACCTCTTTGTTACTCTCTGAAGTTCAGGCAGGTCAGGAGAGAATATTGGAAATTGAACTTTTCAACCTGGTGGCCCCTGCTGTCATGACAGGCAGCAGTCTGACAGGAACACAAGTTCGGCAATACAGAGTAGTAATGGAAAATGTGGCTTTGCAACTTTTCTCTGTCAATAACAAAGCTCATCTTTTTGTGCCAGCAAGACATTGCATATAGCACACATTTCAAATTCAGTTAATCTCAAAATAATTCAAAAATCAAAGAGCTTATTCAACCATCAAGACATACCGGATTGACTCACTGTGTATTCATGGAGGGGATAGCAGAGAGAAAAAGAATTCAATATCAGAATCAGTAAAAGCAACACTAGTTTTTGTTTGGTCTAAATTGTTTTTAGACCACACAGGCACACTATGAATACTAAAAAGGGTACCAAAAGAGTATTTTATGATTCCATTGTTTGCATTAGTCATCTAGGAATAAAATTCACAAAGGTGGCAGTTGTACATATGTGCACATGCTCTTTCTGCCTCACTGCAAGAACTTGTGTATTTTTAACATTATTTCAAGGCTGCGTATGCATCTGCTGTCACCATACACCTGACATTCAAATCCAGTGTCAAAGAGCATGTGCACACGCAGCTGACGGGCTAAGAGATTTTGCTGTGGTATTAGTATTTGCTTTACCCAGTTACAGTGTTTCCTGTTTTGAATGTTGCATGGAGAATAATTCAGACACTGTTAGAAATAGAATTGCTGCTGCCAAATTAATATGTATTTATGACAGGGCACCTGCTAGAGATAGACAGTGCCTGTAGTGGGTGAAGGTACATGAATGGCAGTTTCTTGTTAAGTAAAAAAATGTATTTACCTGTAGAGCATGTCAGGATGCAGGACTGCACCTCGGATTAACACCATGGTCCTGTGGACACCAGTGCTGCTCTGTGCCACTCAGCAGGGAATGAGGGGGCCAGCATGTGGTTCAGGTCACTGAGATTAGGGCCAAGAGCTATGGGAATTGGGAGGTGACAAAGTAGAGGAGCCTGTCCTTGCAGCTGAGCACAGGGAATACCTGGGAGCCCATGGGGCACCCTTGGTTGTGCTACTTGCTTAATGCTCTGCTTAGGCTAAGCTGTTGTAGGATATTTGAATCAAAGGCTCCCCTCACTGCTCCACCTAACACTTCTTCTGAGCAAGAATAGATTATTCGGCAATAAATTGCTCTCATCTCTTAGGCTTTAAATTTATGTCATTCCCATTTTATCTTTTATATGCATCTTGGAAGTTTTCCAGACACTGAGCACTGAATTGCTGCAGACACGCAACCTAGTTCCACCATTCTCCTGCATGAAGTGTGAAGGGCTTTTATTCTTGAAACTTGTAGACAGCTGAATAAACTAATTTCCTTCACCTGTTAGTTATCAAGGCTTTGTTTGCCTTTGCACAGCAGAGTGTAATCCAATATAAGTCAATTACAGACCTCTCTTTTAATTGTCAGTCAAACAGTGAAGATGGTAACAGTCGTGAAACACTTACCTTTATTCAATAGCGCAGTGTGCCAGCACCAAGGTAAAAGGCATGATGTGACATGAGATGACTTCAATTTCCATGGAGACTTCACCAGGGTGATGCTTGCAGAATTGGGGTCACATGATAAGCATTTAACCAGCTAACAGCCAAATAATGAAAAAACCCCACAAACCCCGTATGATTTCTGCATAACCTGGAAGGATGATTCTTTTTTCCTTCACGTATTTCATGCAGTATTTCGTTACTGAATGGCAGGGCTGCTGAGGGATAAAGATTCTAAGCTTCTGCTTGGAGCAGGAGTTCTTGGGTCATGCGACCGTTTGAATAAAGCATTTCACTAGCTTCTAGCCCACTCAGTAATGGAGGGAAAAAAGTTTGGGAATACTATTTAATTGTACTTTTAAAGAGGAATAGTGTTTTAAGAATGGGTAGATGGGATCATACAGGGGAAGCTACTTCTCTGTCCTGTCTCTGGCAGTGACCAAATATCAAGAGTTACAGGGAAAATATTCTCTCCCGCTCTCCAACAGTCAGACATTTTCACTAGTCTGCAGGTATCTGGAAACTGCTCTGGGAGTATAACACTCCTTGCACGTATCTGTATTATGTATTTCCACTACTTGTGAGATCTTTAGTTCCTCTCTGAATTGAGCTCGGCAATTGCATGTCATGGCAGAGGGAGCCTGGAGGCAGGGCTAATAAACCAGTTTGCTGTGTGTAACTGTCCCATAAATCTGGCTTTGGTGCATTTTGGCAAGATTTATTCAGTATCCCCTCCTGAAAGACTTTTTATACCTTATAATACATAAAATAACCTAAAATTTCCTCAGACTTGTGCTGTCTTCCCAGGCAGCTCTGCTGCAGATTTCTCAACTCGCTCCCAGTCCGTGGAGTTGTGATAAACTGGGTCACACCCATGAGAAAGAACAAAAGATAAAAGGAGATTACAAGAACATATTTGCTGTTGAACTCGTGCTTTAGTTGTTCCCTGTTGACGTGAGTGCTGCTATATGTTCCTTATGTTAACATCAATTATTTATCTTCCTTTGGCAGCGTGCCACTCTTCCACCCGCTTTCAAGTGACTGATGTGGTGAAGTAATGAGAGATGGCACACCATGCACCAGCACTCCTCAGCTTAACTAGGGGGCGTGAGTGAACAATGTATGCTCTAGCTTTCACACGTACATTTTTTTCAGCAACATAGATGGGGTCACTTACTTTCCTTCCTTGTTTATAAAGGGTCTGGCCCACAGAGCTGGTTAGTCCACTTGTCTGTCCTACGTGGGCTGCATGTGACGTGGAGAAGGTTAACCAAGCAAGGGCTGATGTCTCCACTAGCTCCATTTTCTCTCTTTTCACTGTTTGAAAAGGATTCATCAGCATAGCAGGGGTAGGCTGGCTTCTAGACTGCTTGCTCACACAGTAACAGGAGCTCCAGGAAGTATTGTCAGGTCCCTGCCCCCCTGCCTACTAATAAAATAAAAACCAGTAAAACTCTTAACAGCCTTTTGTGCTGTATGTGGGCATTGATTATGGAGGATTACTGTTGTTGCTATTGACAACCTGAGTCAAGTTAAAAACTGCTACTGACTGTTCCAGCTCTTAGAATGGCTTGAGTTGGAAGGGACCTTAAAGATCATCTAGTTCCACTCTTTAGTGAGTGAAGAGGACAAAGGGTGGTGCTTCTCTTGCTTTCCAAAAGTAACGTGGAGGAATAACCCCCAAAATCAGGACAAAACATTATGGAATGGAAAACAGCTCAGGGTTCATTCTCTAGTGATCAGCTCTGCAAAGTTGCATCTTTCTTTTCTGCTTTAAGCTCAAAGTTATAGACTTTTTCTGTTTGATACTGTCAAGTACAATTGCTTGCAATCAAACCTTTTAGCTGTCTAGCTGGAACCATTTATTTTTAATGTAAAAGACATAGGCAATTTACAGCAAATAGTAATGGAAATGTATTATAAATGTTAGAGGTTCTGAGCAGGCAATATGTTATAAAACTTTATGTACCCATTTTACGCATGCACAGCTCTCTTCAGTTGTAATGAAAAGGCCTAGTTAACGTTATTTCTTACATCTTCATTCTCATTAATGCTTTTTCACATCTGAGCACACTCTAGTTCATCAACTGCCAGATTAGAAATACATACACTCTTACATAAGATAAGGAGATATCTATAGGTTCTGTAGAGCTTTCGTATTCCGAAAGGTTACTGATTACCTTGCAGAAAAGAAGTTCGGTGTGCCAGCTTACAAAAGTGTTGGGGAAGAGACAATTCCGACTGAAGCCTTGAGCATTTATCTAAGTATTTTATTTTGTGCCATCCAGAAAGGATGAAACCTCTAACTATATTAGTTAAAATGCATTAAAAATTTCTACATTTCAGGGTTGATAATTTGTTTTGGTTTAGAACTTATTGGTATTGCTCTTTCTGAAACATTAGAATATATAAATATAAATATATATATGAATATTTTAAATTTCATATGGCTCTGTACCAAATTCCCAACTAGTGTAAGGACCAAAGCAGGTTTTACATTAGCTGTGCAAATCCAGTCTTTCGTGCCTACAACAGGGAATATAGTGTGCTTTCTTCTGAAAGAAGGCTTAGCTCAGATTTGTTGCTCTAGGTTCTGCTAAAAGTTTAAAGTTTATAACAAAATCCATCATCCGCTCCTTGCTGCTGAATGTGATGGAAATCCCTTCCCTTCTGTAATGATCTGTGTAATTTGGAGTGCACAGGTGCATGTGATGCTCTTTATTGGCTGCATGGAAACAGCAGACTGGAAGGATCCAGTAATGTTGCTCTCAAACACATTGTCCTTTGAGATAGGTGGTTGGAAGTCTAGGTATTTGACTAGAATTACGTGCGGATCTGAAGAATATGGGTTTATTATATTGCTTATTGTGTTTTAATATCTCTGTTTCTCATACTTTCAGAAAAAATACCTCCCATTACTTGTGCCAGGCAGGCCCAGGTGAATGACCTGGGCAGCTCTAGTTCTGGTGTCCCAGCCATGCTGAGCTACACTTGACCTTTGTGAACCCAAGTTTGGGCTGAGAAGCAGCCCAATGTGAAAATGAACGTGTGGAAAAACTGATAATGGAGGATGTCCAAAGCAGATACATTTTCTCTGACGTGTATTTCCCAGTTTCCCTCTGCTCGTTCTCCAGCAGACATCAAGAGGAGTTGGTTGTTGTAGTATAAAGAGGTTCACTGAAGAAGAAAAGTTTCTAGTATGGCTGGGCTATTTAAATAAAATCACTCATTTCTATCCTATTTAGGTATCTAAACATGTTTGCCCTCTTTCTTGAGCAGGGATCTATAACTGGAGCTATGTTGGCTAATCTCAAGGACTGGAATGTGACTTCTTGAAAACTAAGAGCACAAACCCTCACAGCTTACATGAGAGTTTAGGAGAAATTATTTCTGATACTTCTGAACAAATTAGCAGCTGTGGCCCACTGACTTGAAACAAGATTTAAGTACATGACGTTCAAACAGACGCATCTGAAAATTCTGATCTTAGTGCTGTTAGCAAAAAGATGCTTGGCACTTTTTGTATACAGCTAACCTGAATTTGCATCTGTTGATCTTTGTATTGTGTTTACGTGGCCAGGTTTTGGTAGCTGGGGGGGCTGCAGAGGTGGCTTCTGTGAGAAGCTGCCAGAAGCTTCCCCCATGTCCGATAGAGCCAATGCCAGCTGGCTCCAAGACAGACCCACCACTGGCCAAGGATGAGCCCAGCAGTGATGGTGGTAGCCCCTCTGGGATAACGTAGTTAAGGGAGGCATTCGTTAGTATGACGTTTGTCTTCCAGAGCAACTACTACACATACTGAAGCCTTACTTCCCAGGAAGTGGCTGGATGTTGCCTGCTGATGAGAAGTAGAAAATCAATCATTTGTTTTAAAAAAAAAAAAAGGATAAAATTTCTTTCTTATCTGAAATAACTCTTTTGGGGTAGAACCTGTTGTTTTCCATTACCACTGTTAGGAGGAAGTTTAAAAGGAAAAAGGAAAAAAAAAGAAAAAGTGAAGGGTAGAATAATTTCTTCAGAAATGGGAAATAGGAAGTGAGGCAGAGGCTTTGTTTGTGTTTATGAAGACAAGCAATTGCAATGAATATCTGTGAATCCTTTTGCATTTAGAAACCATTCTAACATATATAAATCCCCTTGGAGGTGATTTTCTAATTAAAACTGACTGAGTTTGTAATCGATAACTTATTTGATCAAATCCACTTTTTCATTCACCAATTCACCATAAAAAAATTATTCACCAGATGAGTAAGATAAATAATTCTCCATGTGTTCTTTGGTTGTGAGCAGTTTGCTATAAACCACTTTCACTGAAAACTAGACAATTTATTTGTTTTGAGTTAATGGATAAATCCCATAATATTTTGTTGCTACTCTTAGACTGCATCTAGTTACGGGGTCACACTTCCGTATGCCAGTGTTTGTCCTGATTTTACCAGAATTTTCAAGGGTATTGAGGCCAAGGAAATCACAGAAATCTGCTGAATCTTTTAGCAACTACACAGTTAAGCATAAAATGTCTCCAATGTGACAGACAACTAAATGATAAAGTACCTTTCTAGTAACTACTGAAGATAGGAAATATTATGTGAAAGGGGCAGGAAGTGTTTCAAAGGGCACTTGATAATAAAGGGTCTGCAAGTGTTACTTGTGATTTATTGATTTGTGCAATGTCGCATGTGAGACTGTACTGATTTATACAGAGCATATACAAGAGGCATGTCATTACAAACTGCAAACCAATCTTTAAAATTAGTTACTGTCCAATAGGTTTTGGAAAGATATACCTGTCCTGCTGCCACCTAGCTCAGAGAACAATGATTAGTTGAAGATGAAAGTTGATGTGAGTAGATCAAAGCTCAGTATATCGGGTCAAGCATTTTTAACATAGATTTATGAACCAGGATCCTGGTCCATTTTGTGTTCTCTTGGGAAAGAAAAATTGATGTACTCCAAGGATTTTCCTCTTCAATATCTGGAACTTTCTTGCACTTTTCTAATGGCATTTCCCTTTCTCTTTGCTTTCTCTAGTCTATCCAATCTCCTCTCTTCTTTTTGCATCTACTCTTGGGATGCCGGTACACTATAAGCTATATATCTTAATAGTGACTTCACCAGTCCCCTGGCATGAGTATTAGTCTTTACTTCAAGATGCAAAACTTGCTTTTTGGTTCTTGATGTCCCATGTTCAGTCCTAACTCATAACCAAGATCAGCATTACTATAGATACACCTAGTGTTCTAATGATGAAATTTCATCTGAATGGTATGGTGTACATATAATAAACTACCGGAGCATCTATCACTTGCAAAGGATGGGAAATTGAGATCTCTGAAGAATTGATTCTGCAAGACGCAAAGACCTTCAACTTCAGAAGAAAGTCTGTTACCCTGGAAATAGTTGCTAGGGCAAAGAAGTGCCTTTTGGCACAGATTTCTGATCTTTAAAAGCAAAACTCTCATGACATGAAATGAAATGAAATCTTGTGGCTTATATGTTTCTTAAAAGAGGCCCAAGACCTGTGCTGTTTCACATTTCTCCAATATAAAAGCTTTTACTTGTCAATACTTGATGATCTGAAAATCCTTTGAGCCTTTAGCACTCACCAAGGAAATTACAAGAACCTGGACTGCACTGGTAAACACATGGCGCTCTCAGATGTACACACCATGATCTGTGCAACCAGCGCAGGGCTGGAGCCCAGCTTCCAAATGAAACTGTTCAGCGAGCAGCAGCACAGCCCAGTGCAGAGGACAGACAGCAGTTCTGTTCATTATTATTTGCATTCCCACAGTGCCCAGAAGCCCAGACTTGGGCTATGAAGGATAGCAGTGTGCTGTGCACTGCACTAACACTGAACAGACAACGTGGTGTTGTAAGATGAGACAAAAGTGGTTACTAAAGACAGAGGAACACAAAGCAATAGCGTGATGACAGTAGATGGCACGCTAGGTCTCAGCATACAGCTGTCCAAGCCTGGTTGTTCCCTAGCTGTAACAGCAAGGAAATCTTTATGGAGAGAGTTGAGGGACTGTAATAAGTAACTTTGGAGATGTTCGAAGTGAGTTGCTTCCTAGCATGAAGGACACACCGGCAGAGAGGATGAAGCTGCTTTTGTGTTTCTGTAGCAAGTGAATGCTGAAGGCGGAAGTCGCTGGTTGAAGGGAAGCAACAGCCTGTTTCACAGTGCAGAATGAGAGATGACAAGGCAGGGACAGGCAAGGAAAAGCTTAGAAAATGAAGATGCTTTTTGTTTGATAGAACATAAAAGAAGGAGCCAAAAGAGGACAGATAGGAGGGCTGATGTGGTCAAAGTGACAGGGTAGGAAAATCATCTTTTCAGAAGTATTGCAAATGGTTGTAAGCAAGGACAGGATTACATTTGTCAAACCTGGAAAAAAAGGTGATGTTTTAATAGAGACAAAAGGTGTTGGGAGCCCAGAGAAAACTTTTCCAGTGTGATCTGATAAGAAAAGCCATATCTGAATTTGTTATGTAGAGAGCATCTGCAGGATTTACACATAAGCTGGATTTGGGGACAGAGAGAAGGATCTGAGTTGAAGGTTATCCCAGGTTATGGATTGCAGCAAGTGGCACTGTACTATCAGCAGTGACTGAGGAAAGAAAGGGAAAAAGATTTGAGAAGTCTTGCTATGTTAAGCTTAAACTAATGACTAGATATCTCTGAAAAGATTTTAATTCAGACAGGGTATGTTGGAGCAGAGAGATCCTTTTGTGAGTTGCTAGGATAAAAATATAAATTGAATTTATGTTTTCAAATCAGCTCTGGGCAGCTAAAGTTGACAGTTCCTCTCTCATAGGAGAAGGAGGGTAAAGCATTTGGGATTCACTAGTGGAAAAAATGAGCTGGAAAACATGCCACAGTCAGTGTCATTCATGGCAGGTCACCAGGTATAGAGTGGTTTGATGGGGCTCACGTAATATAGAGAATGATGACTATGGAGCAGCTGTGGATACCTCCATGCTTTTGCAGTTGCAAAGGGTAGTTAGTTGGTCGGTTGCTGCCTTAGTGAATATAGATGCTGGTTGTAGAAGCAATTCAAAGTCCTGTTTTATCCTTGGGGAGAGGAGAAGGCTCATGTGGCAGTATATTTTTCTCGCTGTATCAATTTTTCATCTGCCTGTTGAATATAATTGCTGAGCCCTATGTGTATGCTATTTCCTCTTTGGCTTTGTATATATAATTTTAATTTGTGTCATAGACTCAGACTGTTATCCTTTCTTTGTTTTTCAACATATTAATGAGAAACAGGAGGGCAGAGGAAACCAGAATATTTTAGGTCTAGTGCCTTCAATTTAATATTCTGTGTGCACTTCATTAGCTGAAGCTGTTTAACAAAGTGTGGGGTTTTTAATACAGCCTGAATTCTGGAAAATGCATGCTATACGCCCACTAGGTAAAATACATGCTGTTCTTCTGTGGTGCTGGCTTCTGCACTGAAAAATTCCTATTGCCTCCACTGGAATAGTGCTCCTAGGTTGTACGAGATGGACTGGTGCCCACATTGGTGCAGCAGCTGATCACAGCCGTGGCATTCAGCAGGGAGAGCAGGTTAAATTTTCAGAGCAGGTACCGGGATGGAGTGTAGCTGGTACAGTGCTCCCCGAGGGCAGTGGCGAGCTCAAGGGAAGGGGCTGCTGTGCCTGCTATTAAGCTACCTAAGGTTGGAGTCACTGTTGATCATGAACTATCATTTGATTATCATTTTAGTTGCCTCACAAAACCCTTATTTGTTGTGTGCTGGGATACTGGAAAGCTATGACCAGTGCCATTGCAGGAGGATGCCATGCTGTTAATTCATTTCTCTGTTACGTGCCAGCTGGGCTACTGGAATCTGGGGCTTCTTAACTTTTCATGTTAGAGTTCACCTGCAACCCTGCTCCTGGCATTCAAACTGTAACACCTTATTGCACTGTTTGGAAGCTGTTCATATTGCTTTGCAGTATGTTGGGATAATTCTAAGATGCCACTAGGCATGCTGAAGTTCCCAGGCTGGCTTTTGCCACAGTGAAAGTATGTTCGTGTATTACAAAGATGCACCTACATTAAAGTTGTAGTTCAGATCAGGAGCTGGCTTCTGAAATGAGTCTCCCAATAATCAATAATCCCCAGTTACTGCATGCTTTGATTTGCTTCACAGAGCAGTCTTGGAGAGCAAAGAGGCTGCATTATTTTGTGATACAATTGGACTGGGAGATGTGCTTCTGGAGCAAGGTGTACTCCAGCTGCTGCACGTACCCTGTCCACTGGATCAGAGTAGAGATAGTCCAAGCTACTTCCCCTCTCATCCCCAAATGCACACAGTGTGATGTTGTCCATCAAAACCAGCTGTTTTCTTTAGAAATCCCCTCTGCTGTGCTGCATTACTTGCTAATGCACACATAGCCCAAGGTGACCATAATTCTGTGCCAATTGTGTGGTTTGGTGGGTGTCATTGCCAAAATAATTTTTGCTCCTGTAGGCTTTTTTTTTTTTTTAGTGCATGCAGATTTCATACAATATTATCTTAGCTGCACAGTGTTATTTAGGGACAAGTTACCTTTACTAGTTTTGTATTCTATTACTGGCAGTAGTTTGTCCATCTCTACACAGTCAGCTGGAAACATAATTTGGCTGTGTTTATAAGTGGTGTCCTAGTTCATGCATAGACTCCATGCTAGATTTCAGCCAGAAGAAGAAATCACCTTTGAAAGCATTAGAAGATGAAAGCAGATAATGAACAAAGACTGCCTGCCATGTTAGGTCCCACTGGGTATGAAAGTTATGGTCCATATCGCTGTAGTACTGGAACATCTGACATCTGTGAGGAAGAAATGGGGATAACCCATTCTATCTCATGGAGAACAGGTACAGGGGATCTGTATGACTTGTCCAGGATCACAGAGGCAGTCTGTGTCAACATAGGAAATTAAGTCTGAGCCTAAGATAGTGCCCTAATCATTAGATTGTAGGTTCATTTTTCTTATTTTCTCAATGGGAATGAATGAGGAGAAAAATGGGGAGGAAAACAAACACAAATCACTGGCTTTGCCCTTATGTCACTGCGTTTCAAGTATCTGCAATTGCTTGTGTTGTCTTTCTTTGCCTGTCTCTTAGCAATTTGCAAAGTATTTTATTATGTAATTTAAAGGGCCTTTGCCCCATATTAGGCTAAATTAAAATGCCATGGCACCCAAACTGTCTGCTTATTGTACCTCCTTATGAGACAGTTTTCCCTAGGGAAAAAGTTCTCTGTTGCAGTAAACACTTTCTGAAACACACTTACTGCTATTTCTTAAATCGGAGTGGTAACAACAGCATTACCTTTATGTATACCAAACAACAGCAGCAGAATTTTGGAAAGAAGCCTTCCATGTTAGAGTTGCTGGAACTTTTGTTGTGTCTGGATACAATTGGTGTAAAGTTGACCACCTCCAAATTACTTGCCACGTGCTTTGATGTTTTTATTGTTCATGGAATGAGATGTGTCCTATGTGACCAGTCAGTGTGTTTGCTCTTGTTGTGCATAACTTTCAGATTTAAAATATGTGAAAAATAAAGTCTCTAATGCAAATTTGCAGAGAAATAATTTTTTTCACCTGTGCAGCTTCTAGTGTCAAGGATCAACCAATCCATTTAGGATTTATATTTGTACATTGATCAGTTATAATGCTAAAATTAACAGAAATTGATAGGCTCCCAGTTATCTGCTCCCTCTGAAAAAGAACCCCAACCAAACCAACCAAATACAGTCTCACAATGTATTATTGCAATCAGTAAGAATCAAACATTGCGATGTAGGGAAAAGTCCACTCCTCAGCATTTTTTCTGACCAGCTCCTCTTTGCAAATAGGCTAATGCTTTCAGATTTGTTATGAAGCTTATTTATGTACTTCCATTTTCTCTGCATGAATTCAAAAAACAGATAAAAAAAATTTCCCAATTTAAAGTATAATTTATAATAAATTTTTGGCACTGCAAAGGTTGATCACAGAAAAATTTAAATATTGGAGCTTCATTTCATACTTATGTCTGCTGTGGCAATGGAGTTTAACTGCAGGACTTCTCTTCCTTCTGAAAATGCTAATTGGATTTTCAACAGGATGTTCATGAGTAAAAAATGGTGCTACACAGTGAGACTTTTTTTCTTTAAGTAGTTCTGCTTAATGAAATGTATAAAAATCTTCTATTGTTCTGTCAAAATAGAAATAATGTGCTTACTCTATTTCCTGCTGTGATCAACCAATCTGGTAATTTAAATCTAAATGTGCCATAATCTTGAACACTGGGAGGATTAGAAAAAATCATAAGGAAAACACCCACATTTACATTTAATAGATGGCCTTTTGAGCTCATTTTCAATTTAGTGCTGTCCTTTCTTGCTGAAAACAAAAACAAGTTTCCTGAAAATAATATCAAAACAGCAAAAGTGCATCAATTAAGCCACAAGATTCAACAGGGCATATTTTAATGGGCCATTAAGCCTGGGGTGTATTGTGAAGTACCAAGGTAAAGGACGGATTACTTAAAGTACCCACAAAATATATTAATGATTCATTAAAACATGCCATGTAAACAAATGGTCATATTATAACTAAGGGCCTGATTGTACAATCATTTTTAGTGGTATATTAAAGGAGGAAATCTATAAACAGCAAGTTAAAATTGGGTCCAACCCATTAAAATGAAGCCTAAAGTTATTTTAAAAACCTGAAGTACATAATATGTACAATTTTCCTAGTGATTTTCCTCTGTGATTGAGGGAAGCAAATGTGTTGAGTGAATAATTTTCAAAAACAGTAATTTGATTAAATGCCTGGCAATGTGGCTTTTTCAAAGCATTTGGGTCTGAAGAGGCAGGTCCTGATCTGAAGTACATGGGCTTTAAGAATAAGAGGAACCCTATGACTCCTGTGTCTGACTTCATACAGTTGTGAAGGACACTTTCCATGGATCTGCTCCTCAGACTGTGAGCCCGGGTAACTCCCTGCAGCTTGTTTTCAAGCCTGCTCTATGTACGTGAGTATTTCCAAATATATTCTCTTGACTGTTTTCTTTAACCAGAAAACTAAATGCCCTTTTTGATTTGAATAAAAGACCAAATCAACAAGGCTCTTGAGCACGTTCGCAAGACCCTTTTCAGTGAGAGACATTACTAAAGTACCCAGGAGGACATCTGGTAGAAATCCAGTCGTTAACCACAGTGAGCTTTGGGTCAAGCTTGAAACACTTGAACACAACTTAAACATGTGTTGCAGCACCTTTTTTGACTTATGCTTTGTGTTGCTACAGTTAGATTGCTCATGTGGCTTTTTTACTGTGTCCTGGTTTCGGCAGGGATAGCGTTAGTTTTCTTCCTAGCAGCTGGTATAGCACTGTGTTTTGGATTTAGGAGGAGAATAATGTTAATAACACACTGATGTTTTAGTTGTTGCCAAGCAGTCGAGGACTTTTCAGCTTCTCATACTGCCCTGCTAATGAGAAGGTGGGGGTGCCCAAGAAGCTGGGAGGGGACATGGCCAGGACAGCTGACCCAAACTGACCAAAGGGATATTCCATACCATACGATGTCATGCTTAGTGTATAACTGAGGGGTTGGCGGGGAGGCAGTGCAGCTCAGGAACTAGCTGAGGTTCTGGGTGGTGAGAAATTGTGCTGTGCATCACTTGTTTTGTATATTCTTTTAGAATTATAATTATTGTAAAATTATTATTTATTATTATTATAATAGCTTTTTTTTCCTGTCCTATTAAACTGTCTTTATCGCAACCCGCAAATTTTACCTTTTTTGTTTTCTTTTTTTTTTTCTTCCCCTCTACCTTTCAATTCTCTCCCCCATCCCACTGGGGAGGGAAGCAGTGAGGGAAGGGCTGTGTTGTTGTTTTAGCTGCCAGCCAGGTTAGACCATGACATACTGGTATTGAGTGCCTGCTCAACTGGGGCTCTTCCCATTAAAAACATTAAGTGAATCCCCCATGAACCAAGGAGATTTCTGGAAAAATGCAGTTCCACAGAAGGTATTTCTTCCTTCTCGGTTCACAGCAAGTGCAAGAGCAGTAGTCTATGAGAAGTAATCACTGTTTGTAGGTGAGTCTAGATTTGTTTTTCAAGGGATGGGTTTTATTTATCTTTTACAGACATTGTTCAAATCGTACAAAACCCAACTCCTAGGTGGGGAGATGGGAAGCAAAATTTTGGCCCCCACTTGGTGAGTTAGCTCAGGTGCAAGTGTCTAAGACAACCTAAACTCCAGCATGTATAATTGAGTGAAGAGTGGTTTCTGATTAGTTCTTCTTATGAAAGGACTTGTAATAAACTTTTTCTTTTTCTTTTTTTTTTCTTTTTTTTTTTTTTGGCTGCATCAATTCACAGCAAATGAATTGCAGTGAAATTTAACATTGCAGCAGTTTCCTGCATAACACCATCCCTTACACACTGGGAGCCAACAGCATAAAATGGGCATTATACCCCTGTCTCCCAGTAAATCATTTTCACTCTATAGTTGGTACATCATTTATATGGATCAAGGTAAAAAAGAGAAAATAAAAAAACCACATTGAAAACAATGTGGTCTGCATGTAGTTTCATCTTGATGGCTTTTAATGTATTACTGATCTTAAACTATGGTAAATAGCGCAGGTTCTTTCTTTTTAGTAGTGCTGCCTCTGGTAAGGCATTTTTACCCTGTCTTTAAGCAGTGTGTGTTCTTAAGCCAACACCTACTGAACATCTAAAATAGAGAGGTATAAAGAGAGCTATTTAATGTGTGGTACTTACTGTGCATGCTTCGGCTCCTCTAGAACACAGAGAGATTTGTGAAACTGTCGTTTGTAAAAACAAACTGTATAAAAAGTTTATTTTAAAAACAATGGACACCACCAAGAATAATTGAAGGTGCTGGTGCCTGGACTATAGAAATGCATTGCTGGTGAATGTTGGTGCTGATAAGTGAGATGGCCTTTTATTTGGTCACCTTTAAAATGTAAGATCCTAATGAAAAGGAGCTGTGGGTATTCAGTCCCAGTTTCCTTTTGCAAAACCAGAAATTACCCAGTACATTTTTATTAAAGCGTAACTCCCTTCTCAACTGGTATTTGCTTTTGTATAGACGGCTTTAATTTTTTTTTTTTCCTATTGGGGATGGAAAGTAATCGCTAAAAAGTTCATTCTGTTTTTCCTTACAGTTCTTCCATTTCCTCCTGGCAGTTCTATTTCCCCTGAAAACCTGCATTTGCAGCCTCCTTCTAGATACTTTGTGTCTCTGGAGCTCTCTACCAGTCATTTTTTTCTGTCCTGTACTTCTGCTGCTCCTTCCCTTTTAGAGAGCTGTGTTACTATTCCTTACGCTTTTGTCTTTCCCTTCTCACTGAATTCAGTAGCAAAACTCCCAATAACTCCTCTTAGAGCCAGGCTGACCCTGCTGCCTGGGACACTGCTCTCTCCCCTTTAAAGGGCTGTGAGCTTGCTGCAGACTTCCCTGCTCCGAGCAGCCTCTTCTTTGACCTTCTAACACGTGTTAAAGGTTGCATATAGCATATAACATAAAATCTCACCTGCAAAGTAAGCTGAGTCATTATTATCCAACCCTGGTGCTCTGCAGGGTCAGCAAGAGGCAGCTGTTACTGTCAGTGTGTGAGGGTGATACTGGAGTGCTCTCAGTTACCGCTATAAAATAGTGGGAAAATAAACACTTTGGGCAACAGCAGTGTTTCCCTTTTAAAACAGAGAAATATTTGTATACTGGAGAAATGTACAGCACCACAATGAAAGTGTTATCCAGCTTTTACAAAGAACTTATTTTGACGTGATCACCTAATGCTGGGAGGCTTTTGAATTGCTGCATGGGGTTTCTGGGGTGGAAAACCACTCTACTGGCAACCTCGCTGATGGCTTGGGCTCAAGTGACTGAGTGTTCTTCAACAACATTTAGTCCTTTAACCTCCTTTGTAAATGTAAGTGACTGAAGTTTTATAACCATCTGGGCTGCTAGACTTATTGTTTTTTTAGAAAGCTGTTTCCTCACTTCATTAGAAAATAGTTGAAGTGGTAAAACATAAGGTGTTCTTCAGGAGGGACAGGAAAGAGTGGAAGTCAGAGAGCAGCTCTAAGATGAATCTGGTTTATGTGTTTTCGATTAGATGGCAATAACTTTGTTGGATCCAAGCGTCTGCAAAGTTTTCTTATGGTTCTGACCTGAGAAATGCCACCCAGCCTGTGTCTCTAATTGAGCATCTGTCTATATTCCCCTCTTCTGAAACTGGTAAAAACTGCTTCAAGCAGGTAATGGGCCAACATACACAGAGTGTGCATTTTTCTTAACTTCTTTGAGAAGAATGAACTCATTCCCATTCTTGTTCATCATTCTCTTTTTGCAGGGCGTACAGCCCACTGCTCCTCTGAATCCAGGGCTGCGTATAGCACATGGCTAACCGTGCTCCAGCCGTCTCCCTGTATACTATCAGGCACACGATAGGCAACAGCTGAGCCTCTCAGCCATATAGCAACTGCAGCAGCCCTGAAAAATATGATTTTATACCTCCCCCCAACAACAATTAATCTAACCCAATTTCTGCTTCTAGCATGCATAAACATTCCTCTTCAAAAATAGCTTTTAGGCAAGCCTTTCAGCTTAGAAGCTACTCAAATGATTCAATGATTTGGTTTTTTTAAGACTGATGATGATAGGAATACAGGAGATGATGGTCTGAGTATCATCTTGTCATCTCAAATATGAAGCTTGTACCTGTATTGTTAGAAGTATTGGGAAACTATGGAAGCTTTAACAGCTTTTTTTCCTGCTCCTCTAGTTCCCCGAGCCAGATAAGCCTGTGAGGCTTTTTAAGTCTCAGACAGCTGCTGGTGTTATAAGTACTTCTTAATTGCATATTTTGGAGAGGCTGTAATGGTCCAGCGATTTCCTAGATTTGCAGGCCAGAAGGCATCACCGTGATCGTCTACTCTGACCTCCTCCAGAGATGTAGGAATCACTGGGTGAAATCCCATTAAATGGATTAAACGGTAAGTGTAAAATTAAAAAGATAATAAAATTTAATATTTCTTCTTGGTGCTGGTCCAGGACTTAAGGTAGTGAGGTACTGCAGTGCAAATATACCTGATTTCCAAGTTTTCTCCCTATGCTGTATTGCAGAAGAGAAACCCTCTCTTACCATTTAGCAAGTGCTTTTTTCTTCTTCCCTGAATGCTTCTACTTTAATACAGTAATATAGTCTTGTTGGTGGATATCATCCCTGTCATGGCTCTGCTTGTAGCCTGAGACCTCATATATATGGGACGCATCACTTAGCAAAGATGATGGAGAGTACATGTATGATGTCCTCAGGATCCAGGAGTAGATCTGGCACCTACGTTTCTTCTGCCAGCTTGTGTAAAACTGAACACACCCCAGAATCCCGCATTGGAGAGCAGGGATCACTTATGCATCCTGCGCATTGCCAAAACTGAGAGCAGTCCTGGAGGCACCTTGTCACATGCCATAGTACGGACTACCTTTTCTGAGCTCTCTGCTTCTTTTCAATTACTGCTTACTCTGGAAAGGATCAGATATCACTTTTTCTATTATTTTTATCTTTGTTTTTTAGCAGTACAATAGGTTATGCACAGCACCTCCTGTGCAGCTGTTAAGCTGGTTGCTTCAAAGAAAATGGCACCAGTCCTGTATTGCAATAGTCACAGTAATGAGGTAAAAGTAACTCTTAGACCGACATAGTCTGAATTCCAGTAAAAGGGAAGTCAGTACCAAGGCAACTTAAAGTGTAGTATTTCCTTTTCCTGCAATTGATTGTGTGCTGCCCATTCCTCCCGACTTAATGTAGGTAATTTACAGTCAATAGTGTGTGTATGTGTGAGGATCCAGTGTAATTCAGCAAGGAGATTCTTTAGGAAAGATCTGACATACTTGGTTTTGTGTATTCCTCTGAAATTACCTGGGAGAAATAAGATTCCTGATGTTACTAATCTGTGGATTCAAAGAAAGCCTAGAAACCTGTATCCACCTGTCCTCAGTGGTGTAGCCATGGGAGGGTGCAACTGAAATGTAAAGGCTCCATGTTTCTGTGCCAGTTCTGGTGCATCCCATGTGAAATTTCCCATGGCACTGGCAGGCACAGATAACCCTGCCTCCTTTCTGCTGATAGAGAAGGTGGGGGTTCCTTCGTAGCAACCTTTTCCTTAGTGTCAGCCAGAAAGATTATTGGTCTTGTTCTGATTCTCTGCAGAGGAGAAAAAATCTTCAGGGCACAGGAAATCTCCTTGGTGTGTAAAAAGCATGCTGTGTCATTCGTTACTTAGTTTGTGCTTAATTGAGTGGTAAGACTAAAGGAAAATATATCTCAATTGATTTAATTCCCATACCACCCTACTGAAAACCAGAGATGTCTTGCTAAGTAAGAAAGACACTTTGGATATTTCCAATCTAGCAAACTTGATGTCTGTAGTGCGGGGGGGGGGGGGGGGGGGGGAACAAAAGGGGAGAGAAAAAAAAAGGGGGGGGACAGTGACTGTGGATGAATAGTCGATCGGCAAAGTGCCTTGCCAGGTGGATAAGGAAGAGTTTGGTTTTGCACTGGCTGATGGAGTAGGTGGCCTGATGTAGGAGCTGTTTGTGCTTCACTGGCTTCTCCTCAGGTGGCCACTTCTCAAGTGCTCTTGGACTTCCTGAGTTGCTTGGAGTTGTCTGACGTAATATGTTTCCTTCAGCAGCACCAATACCAGAACTATCTGCCCGGAGATGTGAAACATGCTGGAATTGCAAGAGGTGCTCATTTGAATAATCATTTTGGGTAATGCAAAAGGAGTTATGAATTAACAGGCTGGAAGAGTAAACAAGATTAGAGCTAAGTGTTTTCGTGGACTGTGTGGAAAAATAGTCAAAGGCTAATTGCAAAGGAGTGGGTGAGGCAAGCCCATAAATTAGAAGGGATGAGAATGGAAAATGGAGAGGTCAGCTAGTAAGATGGTCAAGTAAAACAAGCAGTGAAGGAAATGAGAGGTCAAGAAAGATGGTGGGTGTTTCTTTAAGCAGAAAGCTCACAAAAACATAAAGTAGTGATTAAATTGTGGGTACAGTGAAGAGCATCTCATAAGACAGAATATAAAAGTAGATAAAGTGGCATATAGGATGAAAGAGTTTAGAATAAAAGATTAGACTGAGTAGGCAAGAGAGATCAAAAAGGCAAGAAATTGAAAACACAATATCTGAAGTTGAGAATTAATATCTACTGTAATATTTAAGGAAGAACAGGGGAGAAAGTTAAAGTGGAAGATACTTGTGAATGAGTGAAAAAAGTAGAAGAAAATATGAGAGAAAAATTAGTATGCTCCTGTAGAAAATAAAGGAAAGAAAAAGATTTTGTGTTTTACAGGGGCTGAAGGGTCCAACAGGCGGGAAGGGTAACAAATCTCCTTTCGTAGTCCTTAAACAGTTTGAAAGAGCCCTATGAAAATCACTGTTCCTAAGATGCAAACTGTAAGGTAAAAGATTTTTTTCAAAAACAGCCAGAGCATAATTTCTTATGCATCTGTGTTTTCCAACCTTGAGCATAAGTCACTGCTACTGTCATTTTTGTAGCCTCCATTGTACTAGAAAACTGTAAGTCACAAGATAGGAAGCCACAACACAGTAGGAACTCTGCATGGAAATACACACGTTACATTGTACAGTGCATTTTATCCTGTTCTATCTAACTACCTTTCTGATAATAATTAGTTCAGCATCATCACATCTCCTGAAAAAAGGAGATGAAAGCCAAGGAACATGAAGACTAAAGATCCTGAAGCTATTGGCTTCAGTGTAGACACTTACTTGGAAAGCTTTGATTTTGGAATGCCCTGTAAGGTTTATAGGGTCTCATTTTTGAAGATTTCAAAACCAAACCAGTTCTTCCAAATGAAGATCATGGTCACCTGCATTTCCTCAGTACATTTGTGAAGCAGATCCTAAATGTCCTAGGTGCAGTATTCCAACTTTGAAGAAGCTAACAAGAGAAGTCAAGCATTTGTATGTAATTTGACCAAGAAGTCCAGCCACGGTGTCTTCTGAAGAACCTCAACCCCACTTTTTTTTTTTTTTTAACACTAGTTTCTGTACTTAACTGATAACAACTTATTTTTCTTAGTGACTTATTACTGAGATGAACAGGGATTGGTGAATGAATGAAATATGTCATGAAAACTAGAGTGGGAAAAATTAGATCTTATGAGTCTGCAACAGCTAAAACAGAGATGTGATCAAGGTTCAAGGGGATCTTACTTCTGTCTTCTGATGGCTTTGAGTCACATCCCCAAGTCCTGCATGTGGCCGTGTTCATTATGAGAGAAGCAGTATTATTTTGTGGCTTGTTTCTACTGAAGAAGTATAGAATAGCTCTTCTGAGCTAACTCGGAACAAAAATGGTTCAAAAGTAGTAGAACTGCAATTCTCACCTCTAAATCTCCACTAATTTCCCCTCCAGTTCCCCCTGCCTTTTATTTTTCTCCCTCCTCTTCTCCCGTTCTCCCCTGTGCTCTGGAGTGTTCAGCCTGAATCTGAACAAATGTTAAGAGTGATGTATGGAGTATAAATACATGTTTCTCTTGTAACTTTGGCTATAGGTGGTAAATGCATGAGCCTGAACAGCTACAAATTTTAATAGTGGACATTATGCAAGCACACAGGAACTATAGTTGACTGCGCGAGTATCAAAACCTATTGATTAGCTGCTACATGGGCCATAATAAAACTATCATTATTAACTATAATGGAAAAGTATACATGTGTCCAGGTAGCAAGTTACCTTTTTAATTTTTTTCTCAATTTATTGCTGAGGCAGATAATTTGTAAGTTACCTTTCTCTCTGAGAGAGAAAAGAATCTAACATTTTTGCATTATTTCAGACTAAAGGACACATCTTATTGTCTTCCCAATTTCTACTGCAAGAAATCGTTACTAATATTTGTGAGCTGTTCCACACAGAAATCACTGATTTTATAACCTCTATAATATAGGAGAGCAGTAATCTGTTTTTCAATATTAGGTCAAGTTGCTCTCATCTAATCTTGTGTGTTCCTTTCTTACAGTTTCTATGCTAGAAATTGTAAAAGGAAGTGCTCTTATAAAAGATACATTTATTGAGGGAAGATTAGTTGTTCGTCATTATTGACAGTGCTAAGGATATGAAATGTGTTTTCTAAACCCATTGGTTAGAGCTACCTCTTTCTTTATGGCTACAGGTATAAAATACAAAATATGTACAAAAAATATTCTGTTTTCGACAATATGAAAAAGATAATGTGTGTTTAATCTTGAACTTCTAACAGTCATTCTCTGTGAGGTGAACTGTATGTATGGTTTCTGTTATAATAAACGTATACGCTTAGGCTGCTTTTCTCTATATCGCATAATTTAGCTAAAGCACTAGTTTGTGAATAAAATAAGTACTGGCACAAAATACAATATTGGTGGGGGAAAAGTATTATTTCTACTTAAAATGGATAAACTCCAATACTCCTCTGTAAGGTACATACAAGCCTTTTTGTTCATGTATTATATATATACAAGAGAGCTTCCAAATGAATTCTCTTGTCCTCTGTGTCCTCAAACAGTGCCGAAGGAGCTATTATTGTATAAGGAGATTAAACTACCTTTTAAACTCAGAGCTTGAGATTCAGGATCTTTGCTACTCTTCTGCTTATTTTTCTTTTCCCTTCCTCTGTCCTCTCTCAAAAGAGGTGATGCTGTAAGTACTCATTATCTCAAATGAACAAAATGGATTAAGTTCTGTGAGAATACAGAGGAATGCAGGAGCTACAAAGGTATTCTCCTCAGTAAGGGTGTGGTACAAAAGTACTGACATCAATGTATATTCTTTAAGCTCATTAATTTACTTTGCATTTGGGAGAGGTCCTTAGCTGGAATAAATCTCAAAAATTGATTTGCAGAGGGGGTAGTTATGTCAGCTTGGACCAAGAGATTCTCCCTGTTGCATAGGTGTGATCTACAGATCTGGCTACTACTAATTCCTGCTGAACAGTGACTGGCATTTGACACTGGACTTTTTTTTGGTAAGAATTTTAGCCCTCTGGAAACAGGGCAACTTATGTGTTGAGTTACAGCACTGGCATGTCACAGATACCCTGAATGGTCTTATTACAATATCTTTATGCATAAGTACAGGTTCTAAAGCCTCACTTCTTGTACTTCTCTACTTTTGCCTCCAAGTGTTGCCTATGGATAGAGGGGGAAAAAACAGCTGTGGAGGCAACTGCAGTACTTTTTCTTTAGGCTCAGAGCTTAAATTCAAGCTCAGAGCCTGAATTAAGTGTATAGTTACAGCTAGGCTTATTTTATAGGTAGTTTGAAGTCAGGATAACTACTGCTCATGCTGCACAGAGATGCTTTAGGAATCTAAAGGCCTGGACATGCTACTCTGACCTACAGAAGTACAGATAGGAGCAGTGATAGTGTAGTTACAATTTTTTTCTGCCCTGTGAATTTTGCAGAGGAAAAGAAAGTGGAAATTGATGATTTTGGAGCCTCATACTCTCCTTTTGAATATTGACCTACACTAATATGGCAATTAAATAAGTGATTTTTTGCACCTTTTCTTTAGAGCATGGGTTATAATAATGATAAGAAAATTCAAAGAAATTGTGTATGAGCTCAACTCTCTTCCTAGATTTTATTTCTTTTCTGAAGTCTACCTGCAGATGATTTACCTGCCGTATATTCACAGTGGAGTCTAATAAGCTGCATTTACTGCAGTGACTTGCAGTAACTCTCTCCACATTTCTGCTAACTATAAGAATGGTGGCTTCTTGTCTTTCTCTTTTTCTCTCTTTCTTGCTGCATCTATTCTTCTCATTCTCCACATGTGTTCTGTTGCATTTTTAATTTAGATCATTCCAACTACTTTAGAAATGGGTATCCTTCCAAACCGTATTCTTCAACTTATTTTTAATTACATCTTTGGTAAATAGTAACATCAGATGATTAGAGAATAGAGGTGGCTTAATGGAAGGTGGCTGAAGATTAATTCTGTGTTTTATTCCTTCACTGTATTTCAATTATAGTAATAATTTTACAAATCAATGCTTGATTGCGTACTCTGAGTGCTCCTTTATACCTTTGATTGGCCAGTACTACTTCCATGGTTTTGTTGCAAGCTTCTTGTTTCAGCTGTGTATTAAGTGACTTTGAAAAGCTAGCTCGAATGATAAACCTAGATAATCAAAGCCATGCTAACACAGGCTTGGTTTGCTCTTGCAGGGATCAGTGACTTGAGGTCTGGTGCACTTCTGCTGAGCCCTGGTCGCGTTGTCACTTCAGGCAGGTTATCTTCAGCTGCAGTGCACCAGGCTGAGCCTTGCTGAGCCTCCTGTCCTCCAGACATTTTTGCTCACCCTGGTTTTTGTTCAGATGTGGCTTGCTTTGCACTGCATATTCAGATGAGAGTGACAGAATCCTAGAGCTGCTGGAATAAGGGAAAGGAAGGTGAATACAAGCTGTAATATTCTATTGCGTTTTGGGGAGGAAAGTGTCTTATTATTCTCTCAGATATTAGTGCTGGAGTAGAAATTCACCATACTGATACAGTTCCCTATGCACCTGACAGCTGTAGCAAAGCATGTGCTGGAGAATGTGCTGCTTGTGATGCTGAAGGTGTCTCTGACAATTAGACTTTTTTTTTTTAAAAAAAAAAAAGGAGAAGAAAGCATTCAGCTTTTTGTTCTCATCTTAAGTAGACTCCAAGCCCCCAATTCCATATCTGCTTTACATTCCTTTCATCATGTCCCCCCTTAGTCATCTTTTTTTAAGGTAAACAATCTTAGTCTTTTCCATCTCCATTTATGAGAGAGCTCTGCTTCTCTCTCTAGAGTTTTCTTGGGGGCGTAGATAAGAACCATAGTGGGCAACTGCAGGGTGTGAAGGAAAGATGTTATTCTGGTGAGTAACCGATGCTTTGTTAGTGATGGAGGTTTTCCGTGAGCTTTTAGGGCATAGTTACATCTTTGCAGTAGGATCCTTCTGTTCGGATTGCTTATGTGGGCAAAGGATTTTAAAAATTATTCCTTAATAGAAACATTTTCAATAGAGAAAATGGATTTGTCTGTGTATTTGAGATATGCGTATAATACCATTTGTGTATATGCAGATGTATTCACTAAAGTTATACATTAAATATATGACTCTCAATTGCAAGGTCAAGAATTGGAGAACTGGGAAAATATAAATTTATAGTTCTTTGTGCAATCTTAATTCTATGCATGCTGGATTTTTTCCAACACTTATCTTCCAACACTGAGCTCTTATCTTGCTCAAAGCCCAGTGTTTGGAAAAGTAGTTCAGATCATGGAATTTGAAAAACATGACATAATCCTGAAAGGGCAAAATAAAGACTGTGTGGCAGCATAAAAGTCTGCCATTTCCAAAGCTTAAGTGTGTGATTTGCAATCTAAACATTTAAATGCAGTTTATTGTATGTCATTTCCTAGTTATTTTGTTAAAGGCAAAGAGAAAAACAATTCTGTTATAAGTCATTGCAGAAGCTCTCACACAGCGTATCATTAGGGTCTGAGAGCCTTCCCTTCAGCACTGCCATGTCACCCGAGGCAGCAGCTGGCAGCGTTAATGGGGCTGGCTGCTAGCAGACTCTGAAATGGTGGAAGAAAAGTCATCCTCAATGGTGACTTTTGGAATTTCGAGAACTCTAGAAGGGAACAAACTGACTGTCCTTCTCATCACTGTATCTGGTTTTTATTGACATACATTGAGGAAGTATGAGATAATTAGTGGAGAGGACATTGATTTTTATATTTATTGTTTATTTTTTCTTATAAAAGTGTACGCTATCACTGTTTGTTTCATACAGCAACATTTCTTTGATATAATTAAGAAATGAGTTTCCCAGAATTCAAGGTATTTACATTTGCTTATGCCCACAGACAAAATACCACTTTTTGAATAAAATGTTATTCAGGCTCCTATCATGTCACTGATAATTGTTATTAATGGAATATGTGTTATTCTTCCTGGTAGACCTGCCAAGCCAAAGAATAAAAGTCTAAGGAAGTAGAATTAATAACTCTGTTGCAATGCATCATATAGATAAGCCAGTAATTGCGAGGTCAGATGAGCGTACATAGATAGATGGTTAACTGGTTATGCTGTAATGAAAGCTCAGACCTTTTACATATGTTTATGAATAATGTTTCTCATAACGACACTAGATTGATTGTCTACAAAGACATCTTCTGAACCAGAAATGATCAGCAATCATGGTAATGAAATATTAAAGATAAATTTGTGAATCCATATTAGAAGTAAATTTCAAGACCTTATAACTTGCTGCACAGTCATTTCTTATTCCAGCAATGAGATAAATGAAAAATTCTGATAAAAGAATGTTCCATCTTCTTTTCTGTTAACATGTTTACCAATATCTTTATAACTGATGTGCCTTTTCTTTAGCCTAAATGAATGGAAAGAAAGCTTCAAATCACTCACAAAAGGGGGAGTTGAAAAATACATAGCGTGAGTTTCTCTGAAAGAATCAGTATATAATTATATTTTTGTGTTATAAGAGACACAGGAATTAGATTTGTTGGTTTCCTAGCAACTAAAGGTCTCAGGATTTTAAAGCTGCAGATCAAACTTCTATCACCTGCTTAGAAGTACAGACAGATGTGTATTAATAAAAACAGTTTCTGAAATAATTTCAACATAAGCCACTGAAGTACTTTATAGTAGTCTAAAGATAATAATATCTAGCTTTCTAGATCAATATCAACCCTAATCACAGGCTGGCAATAACTAACATCTTTCTCATGTTATTCAAGATATTTATCAAATTCTGTTAAATACGTCCTTTGAGCATTTTCAGGGGAAAAATATGATCAACTATTGGGAGAAAGGAAGTTGGAACTTCAGAAGGAATAAATTTTTCATATTTGTATGCATCTGGTTGTGTTGTTTTAAACTCCAGTCTGTTTTTAGTCCTTTCTCATGCTAGTACTTTTTTATACTTTGAAATTCCAGTTTGGCTTTTTTTGCTAAAATACTTTGCAGTATTAGCACATACAGCTTCTGTGTAGTAGCTTCCCAACTAGTGCGTTTCACTGGTTAAATGCAGAATGCTCTTCAAGATGAAAAGATGGTCTACAATCACTGCTCCTGTAATTACGGTAGTCTGAACATACAGCATTCATCTCACACATCCCCTTGCAGGCACTTGAGCTCCGGGCAGTGCAGGTACTTCCAGCTGTTCCTTGCAATGACCCTGGCTCCTGGGCATGCATCAGTGATGTTTTCCTTGGTGCATGTAGTGCTTTGCAGAACATGCCCTAATTCACGCAAGTGAGCGGAGCAGCTTACCAGCAAACTGTGATTTCAAGATGGCAAATACAGACTTAGTGGATAACATTTTCATGAGTTGAGTTCTGGGTTGATAAAGGTGGACACTTGTGCTTGACGCTTTATTCTAGCAGTTTGAAATATAAATTGCAGTATCCTCAAATGAGAAGTAGTTAACAATAGGTAGGCTGAAAAAATTCACAGGAAATAATGCCACATATGGAAGAGAGAGTTAAATTTGATGAGTAGAATTTTGGCCATAAATAAGTAGTTTTGAAATCTATTTGTGAGGTAGAACACTTGTTACTTAAGTTACTTACTCCCTGGACCCTTGACTAGTTTTCAGAAAGTATCAAAAGGGCCAGGACATTTTGCATGAACAATAGTTATATCTAGAGGTAAATAACTAGTCCCAATATGTTTTAGGATCAATTCTGAACCATGTTAGCAATTGGTTTAAGCTTTCAAAGTACTATAGACTGGGGCAAATGGTTCCATAGTTATAGCAGATTTATTGTCTCTTTTACTTCTGGAAACAGATGTAGGATATGGAACATGGGACATAAAATCTGATCTGTCTGAAGTACCTTTCTGTTCTTGGTGGTGCAGCTCGTACTCCTTTTTATGGTTGTTGATTTTTATATTGAATCTTTTCATCTGAGTCTGAACTTTTTTCCAACCTGATCAAAGCCGCTTTCCCTACCCTGAGAATACACCCAGTTTTTGCTTTTGGCACAGTTGCTTATGACTCCTGGGCTGTGGGGAAGGAGTTAAGAGCCTGAGGTAAGGTAAGCAGGGTGCTCCTTTCCTTGCAAGTTGAAATGACACTGTAGTGTCTTTGTACTGTATCACGAAACCTTTCATACTATATAAAGCGTTTTATGGTGTCCCACAACGTTGTATGGACAAGGCAAATTGACTTACTTTCACAGATTTTGTGCTAGCAGCTTCAGTGTGATTTAAGCAATCTAAGCAATCACCAAATGTAGTAAGCACCAAGGAAGCATAAACATTCACTGGCCATTACTGGTGGTTCTATCTACTGCAGTGGAGTCCTGGAAACATGGGAAATTCTACAGTATTTCAGAATACTGTGCTTAAATACATGCTCTGCTACACAGGGAGCAACAAGTAGCTGCCTGTCACCTGGACTTTCCTTGCCCTTCCTCCTGTCATAGCAAAGATACTCAGGAGTGTGCTATCATGTCTTGGCCCTCAGTGCAGCCTCCCTTCTCTCTGCACCTCTCTTTCCAACTAGGAATCATGAAGGGTCAGGCCCACCTACTGCTGCAGTCAGCTCCCCTTTGGTTTGGATTGCACTCCGGTAAGCTGATAGCATCTCACTTGTCACCACTACATTGATCCATTTAGACTCAGCTCCTCTGTTCAGTAGTTTTCTTCTGTTCCTTGCAATTCAGCACATTCATTTATGATTTTTTTTTTGTTGACAACTAATATCATTGAAAGCTTTTGCAGAAAATACAACACAAGGATGGCAAAGTCCATGTCTTAAATTTCTGTAATGCTAGCAGTATGAACACAGTATTAATAAAGGCTGTTTTCATTAGGAAACATGGGTACTTTGTGGCAACATTTACCTCTGCCCATGCATAAATACAGCTGAGATTTTTTTTTTACTTCAGTCTAGCTGAGAAACCATAATTTTGCCCAGACAATAAGGTTTTTACCATGAAGAAGCTGCTGTTATGGTGCCCTTGAAACTTTTAACAAACTGGGTGCCAGGAACTTGGCCTAAGGATGCAACACTCCCTACACAGTAATGTGAACTATTAAGCAAATGGCACAGAATAATGTTCTTTCGCTGAGCAAAAATGCTCTCATTTAGGTAAAATTTCAGCCTGCTGTTGGCTGTTACAAGCCAGAATGGCAAAGAGAAATAAAATGTAAAAGCAATATGAGTTTGAATCAAATTATGATAAGAGTCAGATGGTGCCATTACCCAGATATCCCCATAGGCAAACATTAGTAAAATTTGCCATAATGGTATGCTGAAATATAATTCTCTGGTGGGAAGGACACTGAGATTCTAAAATCAACATTTAACTCTTTCACAAACCTCAGAAAATCAAAGCTGGACACTTAAGCACAGAGGAACCCCACTGAAACCAGTGCATGGGTGCTCTGCTGGGCTGGAGCTATGAACTGAACTGGCCACGTTTCCGCAGTGAATCGGTTGCATTGGAACTAATAGTCTTGTGCCTAGACATGCTACAGGCAGTGTTATTGTACAAGTGACCAAGAGAAACATGCGTGACAGAACAAAGCCCTGCCAAAAGGAACGAGTGAACCACTTATGCTATTGAGCTCCTACTGATGCAAACAACCCCATCAAAAGCAATCAGATTTCTTTTGTGAGCGTCTTGTAAAGTGAGGAGTTTGCAGTCTGAACCACAAACATAAGTACTGCTTTGTACTGCAGGAATAAGTAGAGTTAAATGAGTGTAACTAACTCAAGTATTTCGAAGTAGGATGTGTTTTTGCTTGAGTTGGGTGTTGGTTTTAACTGTTTAAAAGAATGCAGGCATGTATGCATTCTACATCTGCGTGTTCTACTTAGAGCAGGAATGTTTGGTCGAATTAGATGAGTTTTCAGAATGGTGAAATTCCATAGATTTATGCAAGGGAAAATATATCCCAGTGCAGTCCTACAGGCATTTGCATGTCACTTTGCAGCAGGACAAGAACTTGAGGAAGCAATGAAATCTGAAGCACTAGTCACCAGGCAAATATTTGAGAGGTTTGACTCCTGAGCTGCATAGCTGCTCCGTGAGCCATCAGCTGCCTTTGAGCCTCTGTTCCTGCATTTGCCATCTGTCTTCTCTAAATACAGCCTAACCTCCCTGGGGCAAATGCCATTTTTCTCTTCTGTTTGCACAGTGCCTTGCACAGTGAGACCTCATTCCTAGCTACATTAGTAGTATAAAAACAAATTTAAGAGGCGCCTATGTTGGATGTGATAAAGGCACTGGCTTTGCACAAGTCACAAACCTTACTCGGGATAACTACTTCTTAAGCTATTTGTTCTTCTTTGTTGATATTTTATTTCATTGGTTTGTATTTTTGCATCATGTTTCCCAGGGGAATCACTAAAAAATGCTTTTTTCCCCTATTTTAAAGTTATGGTTATTCATCACTTGCTAGCAAATTGTCTGGGAGCTTCTGCAACTCTTTACATTGTCTATTGAACTTTATTTAACAGGGAGAGAAAAGATTTAGAGAGACAAGTAGTGTTTTCTACAGAAAATGGTGAGCCCCATAAAATAAACTAGAAGACTGTCTACCTATAGAAAACATACCCTTTAGTTCTTATGCCCTTGACAGCTTCTGTCATCTCATCACTTTTTAGTGAGAGACTGTTCAGACCTTATTAGAGACTGAAGCATTTTATTCTTCATGTTATTTCTTGCCTCCAGCCTAGGGTGGTTTACAGACTGTCTGTGAGTGGTGCACCTGGACTCTGTCAGCCTGGGAGGATTTTGTTTGCCTTGCCTTTGTTTGCTTGTCCCTTTTGATTTAACAACAGGCCAAATGGTCTTTCCTGATTCTGTGTTGCTTGAGGAGCCACCTCACATGGTACATAAGCAAAGCAGTCTATTGAGTTGTTTTTATTAATAAGATATATCTGAGAATTTCAGAATAGCTGGAGTGAGAAGTGTTACGGTTGGCCCTGACTCTGTTAGTTCTTCTCAGCCTGTCTCAGGCTCCGCAGGTCATCCTCCCTCCCAGCAGGAGCTGGTTGTTGAGCATCCTGGACAAAATGTTACTGACTGTAATTCTGATATGCCAGGAAGGGCTGAATTACCCAATATGAAGGAGGGGGCCAGAAAGGATGTGAAAAAGTTACACAATAGCAGTATGTTCTGGTTTCTTTCCAGAAACAGGAGACCATCTCCCTGCTCCACTGCACAACTTTCACACATGTGTGATTCCCATGAGCTTAATGTCTGTCTTTTGATTTAAAGCATCCCATCAAGTGTGCCAGGCTCCCTACGCTTCTGCCAGAGGAGAGAGAGGGTTTCCATTAATCTGCAGTATCTGACATGGTAATAGGACTCGGAGGATTTGCCTGTTTCCCATGCTCCAGACAGGTGCTTTTGGAAATGCTTCTTTTCTGTTGACCTTACCAAAGTATCACTTTTAAGAGTTATATGAGAGAATTTGAAAATGCCTAGCGGGGTTGTGTTCCCATGAACAGCATGCAAGTGCAGATGCCCTTACCTGTGTGGGTGACTTAGAAACCCCTGTATGAGGTGCTGAGGTCACCTTGAAAGCAGGAAGTCAAATTCTATCTTTAATCTTTGTGTGTTTTGATATTCTGTTTGAGCTGTGTAACTATTACAGCTATGTCACTTGCACATGTTCTCTCAAGAATTTGTGCAAAGTCATTAAGGAAAAACACATATTTCAGGGTGAGAGTTGTAGAAAAGCACATTGACTGAGGCTTACTGTTCTGTGAGACAACAGGGGGTCTAGGGGAAAGCATCTGAGGAAAAGTTTTTTCTGTCTTTGGGAACCTTAATCCACATCTTACTTCACCTTGAAGATACTAATAGGTGTGTGAGCAACCCTCTATCTAACCAAGCCTGGGTGGCCTCCCGACCGGAATAATTCATGTTAACTGTGCAAAAAAAAAAGCTTATTAGGAGTGTTAATAGTAACAGAATGATGGAGACCTACATTGAAATACAGCCTGCATTAATAAAGGTATGGACATTCACTGGTGTCAAGCTAAATACCTCTTGTTTTTTATGGAATGCTTATTCTGAAACACAAGGAAAGCAATTTCCTATTGTAATTTTTTTCAGAGTATCTATCAAATTACGTTGTTGAATATTTGCAGAGCAATAACTCAGGATTGACTGGTGGAAATCTTATAATCCAGGAACGTGACCCAGCACAATATCATCCTAATTTCCTCTGTGAGGATTAATTCTGCTGTTTTCTTCCTCCATGACAGTGAATCGAGCATGTGGCAGATAGCGCACAGTAAACGCATCCTGATGTCCCCTAATCTTTGCAAACACTTCCAAGTGACCTTTTTGTTGAATGTCCTTTAAAAGCTTCTAGGATATTATCAGAAATAGCCAAAGAAATTAATGACAAAGCAAGCAGGACCCCATTTCTTCTCAAGCTTTGCTGTACAGCTTACATCTTTGCTATGGAAAGTTTTGTCTTCTTCACTGACTCATCTTGGTTTTGTTTTCTCTGGATTAATCAACTGTTTTTTTATTTTTAACTAAACTCAAGTTGAATGAATGCTAAAGGAAGAATTCCTAAATGTGTAATGAAGGAGCCTTTTTGCTGTCTTGTATGTTGGAGTGCCTGTACACCAGCATGACCCGAGTGTAAACCACTGTGGCACAGTGTTTCACACCTGCACCCTGCACACCTTGTGCTGCAGACAAAGACCCATCAGGTACGGCCAGGGAGGACCAGGGGTGGTAGAGATGTCAGTGGCAAACCGTCTGGATCACCAACTCTAATGTTATGCTCCAAGTATGAGCTAAATACTGCTCCTCCTGCCTCCCTTACTACACCTTCCAAAAGGCACTGTTTCCGATATGGGCACTTCATTGGCCTTTTCACCTGTGTAAATGGACTTTATTTTTGCCTGACTAGACATAATTTTCATTTTTGGCCAGGCAGGCCATTTACCAGAGTGCCCCAGATGCTTTCAGCATGTCAAACACGTTGGGTCACTCTGTTGTACACGTGAGGCTCTCACAGCATCTGCATGTGCAACAAGAACACTTGTGTCAAGAAAATACTTCATCGAGTTCTTAAACACCTGTGATTCTGCCTAATAAAGTCTCTGTAGCACATAGCTTTTATACTAAAGTTAATGATGCTTTAAGGCAGAGTGGTAGGTCTGCACTCTGGCTGAAACAGCTGCCATCAATTTCCCATTGTGCTGTCGGTTTGTATGTTTGACAATCTATCCATTTGTTTCCTTGGTCTCATCCATCATTTGCTCATGGTGCTTTCCAACAGTTGTTGTCTTCCTACCAGCCTCTAATTTCACCTCCTTAAATTCATTACACAGGTTGTATTTATCCTAATTGAGAATTCATCACAATTACTCCTGCAATGGAGAACAGATTTTAAGAAAAGTAAGTCTCATGTGCTGTAGCTTCTCTGAGGACTATCATCCCTGTTGGAAAGCAAAGGAAACCCAGAGAAAATGGGACTTTGTCACAGGTCCTACAGTTCAGTCCTTCCAAAAACTTTGTCAAAACGCAGTGTAATACTTATTACCCCGGAAGGAGCTCAGTTTGCTCAGAGTTTGGGCCATGCTGTCACCTGCTGGCTCCTGCTTTACTTATGCTTACATGAAGCAAGTGCTCATCTAGCCAATCTCTCAAGTTGAATACCACTGTCCTTGATCTTGTCTAACCTTCTTCTTTCAACATATAGACCTTGAGATGCTATATGGAAAAATTGTACAATGTAACTCCCTGTTATCTGCAGATAACAGATGGGGCAGGGGCTGGGTGAGCTGCCTCTTGCACCAGCCCATCTTTGCCCACCAGTTCCATCCTGGTTTGGCACACCGATGCGCAAGAAATGTATCTGGGATTTTTTTGCACTTCATTAGTCATGTGGCTCTCCCAAGGGGCTGCAGAGCAGGGCTGAGCCTTTTTGATGGTTGTCACAGTTTGGACATCTCTACGCTGGCCACTGCCTGCATTTGCTGAAGACAATTCTCAGTGAGCAAATCCATGTTGGGGTGGAGAAGCAAAAAGTGATGTGATCTGAAAGAATGGATACAGAAGGGTTTGTAGATCTGTCCCCTCCATCTGTCACCTCCTGGGAGACCTGAAGGACCTGCTGAACTCAGTGCGGTTGGCCCACTTCTCCCTGGCCTGGGGATGCTTTTCCCCTGTCTCCCATGACTGTCTCTTATTGTGACTTCTGCACCCTGGGCCCACACTCCCAGTCCCGCTCAGGTTCATGGAGGCAGGAAGCAGGAACCTTCCCTCCCAAATATTCCTTCTCACCCATTTCCTATGTCTGGAAATACTATAATACAATTGTGGACAACTCCCACCCCAACAAATTACCATCATTTGTTGGAAAGGCATTTGCTCCCACTGGAAAAATGAGCTGAAATCACAAAGGATTAAAATTTATTTGTATTACAGCAATGCTGTCAAGCTGCACCAGAGATTCATTGCAGTAAATGCCACACTCACCTGTGTTACCAGATAATCACAGCTGCAAATTGTTTGCACCTAAGTAAAAAATCCAAAGCCTCAGTGAATTTGTTACCTCTCTTATATGGGTGAGAAACTTGAAGCATGAGGGGATAAAGGGACTTACCAAAGTCTCCATGAGTAACCTGTGCCAGAAGCAAGGCTGCTCTGAGATCCTCCAGATTTATTTCCTGTCTTACCAGAGTAGCTTTCTTCCCCTTGCCTTTCATAAGCAGTTTTTAAAGTGTAGTCTTTGCTTTGGTTTTCTTGATGAGATTATTGCAGTGTTCAAGATACCTGCTGTTCTGGATCCTGTCTGGGCAAGCAGGATAACCTACTGGGGATTTTTCAAAGGGTTGCAAATGAGTTATGTCTCTGTCAAAAGTAAAAACTGATTCTATGTGGTTAAAATACACAGAAGGGTCTGTTCCTTATCCAGTCATTATACAGTGACTTGTATTATGTAAATGTGTAGAGCACTTTTCTGAAATCATGGTTTAAAAAGGCACTGTTTTACAGTGTCCGATCTAAAGTCTGTCCTTTGTCCTAAGCAAATCCCAGAAACTTGCAGGGAGGTTTCCCTGACTTTGGCTTTTCTTTCTTTTCTGTCTGTTCACTTTGAGAGAGAAAGGAGGACACATCTTTCACATTTTTCTTGGTCACTTCAAATCCCATCAATACCTTTCTGCCAAGCAGGGGTTTGAGGTGGTCCAGAACAATTTTCTATTCATCTTCCTTTCCTGTCCGAGCAGTTATTGACCTTCTTTCAATCCTCCTCTTTGATGATACTTAACCTTGTCCCTTGCATGTTTCTCTGTCTGATTTCTGGCTTTTTAATAGGCACTTAGTTCTACAGTTTCTCAAGTGTGAGTTTGGCACTTCACTTCATTGGTGCAGCTTTCATCTTCTTTCTGATTGCAGACTGTAATAACTTCCCATTTTGAAAGCAGAAATATTCTCTGATTTTACTGTGCCAAACTTCTGTGCTTTATAGTTCTTGTAGACAGTCCCGATTCTTCATTTGTAGAAGTATTTTCCTTTTTCTTTAGGCCTCTTCCTTTCTCCGCACTCTGCAACAGGACTCTGTTGTTGTGGGGATTTTCCTCACATCCTTAAATAGAACTGAAGTTTTCTGAAATTACTGTAAGCTGTCAATAAACCTGCTTGCAAAAGAAGAAGGGTAACAAAAACCTGCTTATATGAACCAGAATCTCCAATGTTTCCTTAGTATTTTGCATAGTTGCTTACCCACACCAAATGATTTTTAAGTAGTGTAGGGTTGGTGAGTAACACCCAGTTTTGAGTTTCATCAGAGATTTCTTTTCATCTAAGAGGTGAGCCATAACAATGATAAGTTTGTGCCTGTTGAAGTTGGTTGAATAAAATGGGGCATTTTTCTGCAGGTAAGGGAGGAAGCCACTGGGCATCAGCTGCTTAAGACTCAAGGGAGCTGCTAATGGAGCAGAGACTGCCAAGGAGGGGTGCACCCAGGTACCCACTGCCACCGCATCTCTGCCGTGACTTCCAGCTCAGTATCACTTGTAGTGTCACATCTCTTAAATGGCTTCCAGAGGTTTCCAAATTTTGTTCTGTGTTACTTAACAGCAAACCCATTTCTAGACCCTTGGCCCTATTTCCACCTGAGCAATGACTTAATTTCTAAAGTTCCTTTTTTTCTAAATCTCATTTCTTTATATAGTGGCAACTTTTCTTTTAATTCCAATGCTTCCCATAAAGCTCAGGAGTGCAAAGAGAGAGCTGCAGGCTATGGCAGAAATGCTACCATTTTGTTTGAGTTAATCTATAGATCTGTCTCCTTTAATGAAGACTAACACAGTGGGCATCCTACAGAGCTACTTTGTTAGGTACTTCCAAAATACAAAAGGCTCGTTATCATGCAAAGTGAAAATCACTCTTGTGTGCAGGGCAGAGTGTGTTGCTCTTTGTGTGCCACAGAGACCCACCAGTCCTAGAGTAATTTGCACTCATCAGGGAAAATCTTGTATCTGCTGTGATGATGTGCTCGGGAGTTAAAAGTTTCCTTGGCAGGTCACTTTTAACTACCTTGCCTATTTATCTGGCGGAAAGATAATAGCAGATTGATGTTTTATAGGAAGGAGTCAGGGTGAAGAGTGCAGTCCAAACAACTGGTAATGAATATTGTTGTACCTTTGGTTTCTTAACTTTTTATTTCCACATGCTACACTTGGATGATTATAAAAGAAGTCACCAACCCTAAGACACTCATCGAAGCACCCTTACTGGACTTTATTCTTGTTTTCTGAAAATATCTTTGTAAGCAAGGCATGCCAGAAAGCCAGGGTATACTCCTAGTATAACTAAGGCTCCTTTCTACCCATAGGTAAATAGTTGGTTTCCTCTCTCCTGTTGGTAAGAGTGGGCTTCATCCTGCAAAAACAGGTCACCTGCTCCATTACTAGGTGTTCTTTTTAAAAATAGCATCTATATTGCAAGTTTCATGGAATGGGCACCGTAGCATCACCCGAGATGCCTACACCTCCACTCCTCAGGAGAGAACAGGGATTTTAATAATGCAGGTCTTTTATGAAAATTTAACGAGGCTGTCTATCAAGAGTAAGGAAATACATTTGTTTACTCACTGAAACAATTTTCACAATTCAACTCTCAAAGGTGCTTTGCTGTCCCTTTATAATGGTTTAGCTTCCAAGAATGCATCACAGATAGATAGAACTGAGGGACATCTGTGGGGAAACCCACCTGGTGCGTAGGCTTCTTCCAAGTTTCCTAAGCATGTGCCATGCTTATAAATGTTGTGAGATTAAAGTAAGATAGAAAAGCTCTGGAATTTGCACAAGACGAGCAGAAACGGATGCATTTTTAAAGCTGCAGAACTAAAGAAAATCTTGTTCTTCATAGCTGACTAAAGTTCCACTTTGCCCATACTGTCTTTTACTAACCTTTGTTAAAAGCTTGAACCTTCATGACCTGATTTATAAATAGATCCCTCCTTCAGCTGTACCTGTTTCAGGCCCATGACAGATTTTCCTAAAGCTCCTGGTTTTTTGGCACACAGATATTAGGCCATTCAGAGGGACCTGTTGATATGGCAGCTTTAAAACCAATTGAAATATGATGCCATATGCCAGATGAGAATGTTACCTCTTTGGCTCAAGCTTTTAGAAACGTAAGTCTGTTTTGGTTGACTTCCAAAATATTGTCAATGGGCCTCAATGTGGGAGCTGGCTGAAGCACAAAGCAAGTGTCTTGTCACAGAACAGGTCTTGTCACAGTCTCTAATCATCCTCTTGGAGACAAAATTGTTCATAGCGTTTCAACAGTTGAGTTTTGCCATGTGAAATATTTTTTTTAATGCTTAAAGCCAACTCGTTCAGTTTTCCAGTGGACAAAGGTCTGACTAAGCCAACCCAAATGCTAGATACAGGATACAGTCATAATTTGAAAATACAACCTCATGTGATGAGGTATTCCTTCCAGGTTACAGGATACACTTATTCTTCAGCCGTTTTGAAGGTTTTCTGGCATTCCCAGAGGACCAATGTCACTGTGACCTATTTTACATTGTCAGCATAGGTTTTTGCCTGAGGAGTATGATTGCCAATGAATACAGATGGCAAAGCCACAACAGAAGTCTAAATATTTTTCCAAATATACATAAATTCCACACTGCTTGTCTGTGGAGGGAACTGTTCCCGTGTAAATGTCTCAACAAGTATGACTAATTACTGTCATGCTATTTTCTTTGGGGATAAGAGATTGACTTTCAAAAGAAGGGAACTGCAGAACATTCGAGAGAGATTTTTGAGATTTTAAACATTTGGACTTTTTGGCTGGTAACAGATCTTAGATTCGAAGCGCTGAGTTACAGAGGGTGGCAATCTGTGCGGGGAACTCGGCTGCAGTGTAAACACACTGTTAACACAACCCCGCGGGAGAGATCCAGAGCCTCTCTTTTTCAGGGGACTTGTAGATCATTTCTCTAACTTAGTTTAGAAACACAATTCAGGGAGCAGGTATCCCACGAGGATGGTGAGGCTCTGAGTAACACTTGCAGACTCAGACAGCTGTCATCATAGTTATTTGTTAGGCACAGCAGCATAATCCCATCAAATGCAATTGGAATAGCATAGGACAAACTACCAAGGTAAAAAAGCGCCTGCTTTTAGAAGTTTAGATTTAGCTCCAATCACTGCTGCAGTGTTTCTCTAAAATGAAGTTGGTCTAAGGCCTTTGAAAAAACACCAAAAGCACTAATGATGCTGACAAATTCCTCCCCGCCCCCCCCCAATCAATATGAGAAAGAGTTAGCTTGAAATGTTTGACTTCCGTAGGAGGTACCTACAGAGTTCTTCATCTCAGCAAACAGCACCATGCACACTGGGAATGTAGAAAATATAGCCCCTCTCTCCCATCACCTTTCTTTGTAAGAATTAATAAATACCACCATTTAGTACTTTCCATTTTGTGCTATCACCATTTAAAATTCAGCAGACTGAAATTCACAGCAGGTTTGGTGTAAGCCTTTAATCTTAATAATGATCCCTTGATCTACTATGGTCCGTCCAACTCGAAGGTTGTTAGAGGTCCCTTCTGGGAACTTTCCAGCTGTTTCTGTTTAGTTCATGTATATTTATTTACATGACTTTTTAACCCCATTTGATAACAGAAAAGTATGATGTGATTTAGCTGCAACTATTGTTGATCATTTTCCAGAGAACTAAGTACAGCAAGGGAAAAGCAACATATGGCGCCATTTTCTTTACTGATCGTTTATTATGTACTGTTGTGACCTCATAAGTGCCTTTGGCTGTACTGCTATAGGTTAAAGAAAAAGGCTTGTGTATTTTTCCCCTTAAGCTTTCAGATAAAAGCAAATGTGACCCGAAGGTAATTTGTGCATACAGCATACTACACTGAAAAGAGCATAATTTTTGTCTGGGAAAATTAAATAGACTTTTTAGTATTATGTTTCTAATTAGATTTTAAATTTTGATTTTTATCAAGTTGGAACTCATCTTTCTGCATTGCTGTTACATTTGTGATGAGAGCTCACATTTTCATCATAACAAAACCCCCCTGAATTCAGCTAACAGCCTTTGAGTTTAATACTAATATTTTGCCTTTAACACCCTACTAGGATCTTATGCAATTTCTAAGGTTGTAAACGTTATTAGAATAGTTCTGCTATTCTGATATAGAATGGAATGATATAGAACAGAAGAAAGCAAATAAATACAGTCTAAAACTTGCAAAATTGCTTTGTGAAATTGCAGCCAAAGTGGCCATATAGTTGTCAGCAGAGGATGGCTCAATGTGAGCTTGAATGGATAATTCTAAGAAAAGACCAATGAAAAATCATGAATTCTAATAATTTACACCAAAAGCCAAAGGAAATGAGGGGAGATTTCAGGGAAGAAGGTGCAGAGGATACGAGGCAAACACTCCTCTCAGTTATGGCAGAGTTGCTTTGCTGTCTCCCTAGTCCATCAGTGCCACACTGCTGAGCTGCCGGTGGTAATTTGTCCCATGAAGATTAATGACCTGGGGAGAAGAGAAGAAATTAGTTGGGTTTGATTTTTCAGACTGCCTAATTCAACTTATTCCTGTGCAGAATTTTGAAAGCACTAGACCAGCACTTCGAAATGCAGTGTCATGGGCATTTGAGGTAATTAGTGACTGAATGTATGAAATTTTTAAAATGCTCTGATATGATAAACACATTAATTTCTGTGCTATTGATCACAAAAGCATTATGTATCCAAGAGGTCAAGGCCCTGTTATGTCATCACATCCTGAGTTGTTCCAGGAAAAACCTGTTAGTTGTAAGGCAACATTAACTCTGGTGGCATGAAAAGAACAAATTATGGAATTTAGCTCCTTGTGTTCAACAGCCTGGAGAGGGGGCGGCTTGTGCGGCTGTTAGCCCTGGCTTCCACCTTTCCCACCTGGACTTACAATGCAATTTCTAATTGAATTATTGGGAACCATTTACATTTCAGGTAAAGACTGTGTTACATACCTGATCCCTACAGTATTTTTTATGCACTGACATATGAACAGTGATGTATATACACACATGCTTACTCTCATTTGATGAGAAAGACTTCCCCCCCCCCCCCCCCCCCCCGGCATACCCTGAAAATAAAAAAGCCCCCTATTGTTGGCATATAATGAATCAGAAAAAAACCCCAAAGAATATCTATGAAATCTACACAGAGAAAAAGATTCATAATTCTTCGATATTCGACTTGATATTCTGTGGGCTGCTGACCTTTCTTGCATTATTAAAGATGCCTTGACTAATATTGCACAGTGTCTCTGGCAGATGTTGATGGTAATATGCTCTGGAGAGTCTTCCAATCTTCCACAAGCAAAAATTGCTAGCAGCACGAGGACAGGGGAGCTTCAAAAGCCTGAGTTTGAAATATGTCACTAGAATTATATATTCTATGTACTCAGGTGTAAGCGCGGGCAGTAATTTAATTGAGGAGTAAAAAAAATTAAAAATCTTGTAAAAAGACCCCCAGAGTGTACAGAGGGTTATGGAAATAACACTAAAGAAAAAATGATACTATGCTAATTACTTCAGTGGTGTTAGCCCCACATTCAATACCCTTGCAGAAATAAATAGATCTGGATAAAATGAAAATATTCAATTCTTTTTCTTGTGACTGAGGATACGGTATTACATGTGGCAATATAAAAAAATATGGATACGCAGAACACAAAAAATTGGGATACAAGTCAAAACTGAAGATGAGATTTTAAGGTTTGGATTTAATTGTATTCAAATCTTAGAAGCTGTCTTCTTGATGCTTCTGAGTGAAATAGTTTTTTGTCATTCTGCTAATTGAAAAATAAAGAGAAGAATGTGTTTTGTAGTTGCGGATACAATCCAGAACCTACTTTTGGGGAGCAGATTTAGAGATGGGATAGTAAATGCCCTGAAGTCTCTGAGATTTGAGCTTGAGATTCTTTGTCCTAAAAAGCCCTGTTGGAGAGAAAGTCATCGTACGGGTAGTTGCAGTGCTGCTATCACACTATTTCCAACCTGGCAAAAGAGACTGATGTTAAAACAAGTCAGCTGAAACATGGAAGAATAAACATGGTGAATAGCTCTATCTGATGTATAGAAAGAGTTGTTTAAAAAGCCTGACTACAGTTATCTAGAGAATCTAGCATACAGGCAGACCCCAAAGGATCTGGTAAAGAATAATCTCTTTATAGATGCTGGAAAACATGCTAGAGAGGCAATGTGTTTGGACTTGAAAAAGCATCAAGAACTACAGCAATGTAAGTCCTGCAATAAGGTGTGTGTAGCGGAGGGATTAAAGCTATGCTGCAGAGGCCTGGGAATAAAAGGCTCTGCAGGTGAGCAGCTTAACGGGACATTAATTGGATAGTGGGTGAACGTAAATGGGAAATGCAGAGAGTATGGGTTAGGGATTTTGTTGCTAAAGGAACAGTGTGAATGCTATTGCTGAGCTCTGTAATAAAGACTAGCTGAACTTTATGGTTCCCTCTCATAGATGCGGTTGCCAGTTTCTTCTGTGATATATATAATTTTATAGATGAAAATGTGAGTGTGGGTGGATAAGTAGTCTGTTAGTATTCCACCCCAAATCATGCAAATGAGCACCCAAACCCTGAACTTTATCAATTTAAATCTTGGATAATTAATAATAAATTTGATTAACTGTGGGAGAGTGATGAATCTATTCTGTAGCATGCTTACAAAACATTTTAGACTGTTTATCTGAGATTATTACAGTGACATGGTGCTGTGTTTGTTTGGGGAATGCAAAGCACTACAGCATGAGGGAAATTATAATCCCTTATTTATACTCTGGCAGATCCTGCCGCAAGTGTCCGTTGTTGTTTGAGGCAATAGCCCTGGCTAACTTAGCAGGTGCACTCACCATATGTCCGAGCCCTGTAACTGATCACAGACATATGTGCAAAAATTAGCAATAAAGCAATGCGAAGGCTGTAGTTCGATATCCTAACAGTGACTATAGCTGAGATTTAATCCTCTGCTGTGCTGGGTTTATTGTCTCTGCTGTGCCAAAGCATCTAAACGCATGTTTAGCTTCAAGCCTGTCATCCGTCCTAAAGAAGTCAATGCAAAACTCGAGCCTTAAATACCCTGGACAGTAAACATTAAGCACTGAGGAAAAAAAAAAAATATATTGACAATAGGATTTTTTTTACCTAATGTATTCAGCCACCTTCTTTGCCCTAGGTACTGTTCTTTAGGTACTGCCCCTGTTCTTTACATCACACAGGGACACAAAGGCATTTATCTTCATTGTGCTGAGCAAAGTATAAAGAAGAAAGAGGAATCCTTACTCTGAAGTACCTAAGTCTGAAAAAAAAAATAAAATTAAACTAGCAGATCACCTCCCTTTTACCTCTGTTGGCTGAACTGGCTGCAAGCACCACACGTGGGCCTTGCAACCTTATACTCCCTTTTTATTTTGGGGACTTTTTGAAGTTTCCCGTCATGTCCTCTGCCATAGGAGAAGAGGAGCACAGCCTCTTTTTGCTCTTCTTCCCCCATTTCCATACCACAGCTTTCTGCTTTCTGGATTTTCACATTTCATTGCTTCTTCCACTCCATACAGGCCCACACCAAGGATTCTCCATTTTTTTTATCTTTCCCCATGACTTCTTTCTGGTTTGGAGATAACCATTTTGAATGTCCAGACTTGAAGATTTACAAGGAAGATGGGCAAAGATGAGATGGGACTCTTGTTATGTTGGTTATACTAAGCACTCCTCTGATGTGTAGGGTGTTACTAACTTGCTTGTAGTCATGGCTCCACATGAAATGGTGTTTGCAGGGTTTTCTGTTTCATTTGTTTGTTTTCCTGAATTTTCTGTAAAATGAATTAGATTTTTCTCTGCCATGCTTACAACATTTCCAGAAATATGGGGTTTCATCAGGTGCCAGGTATAAAGTTTCTACATTATATTTAAGCAGAGAAATATAGTAGAAGCGAGCATGAGACCTCACAAGTTTTGCAGTGTTAATGGACCAGTTACGTGACTGGTGACAAGCATATGGGCCATTTGTGTTGGTCCTTCACTTAATCTCCTTCCAGAGCTCTCCTGAAATGTCTGAAGGAAAAAAGGAGAAAATCAAAGTGAAGCCAGTTTTTACTGTTCCTCAGCAAAGATTGTAAAACTTGCTGAGTTTCTAGGTAAGGCTACTGTGATTTCTACTGGGTAGAAATTTAAATTGGAGTTGATGAGTAAAGGCTTGGTTTTATTCCCTTGCTAGTAGAAGACTCAATCTATGTAAGGCAAGGAAAGTCTGTCCACTTAAATTCAAGGGATTTTGCATTGAGCCCATAACTCATAATTGACTGAACCAATTAAGAGTCTTTTTAAGCAAACCAACCGAAAAAGATCTTATGGCTAAAGTCCAACATTAGCTATATTAATCTGAATTTCAACCAATGAAAATGACAAGCAGAAAGAAGTAGTGGGAATGAAAGCCACATTTCTCACTGTTACAACAAGCAGGTATTTTGGAGGAGTGTGTAAGTCTGAGCTGGAGAGACTCGTTGTGAAAGAACTTCAACAGGCGCTGAGTGTTTCTGTCAATGGGAATGATAGTGTTTTCTAAAGGTGGCTCTTAGTTATTTGATCATTTTTCAGACCAGATGACAGACTGCCAGAGTGCATTGTTAAAAGCTTGCACAATTATAGATGCTAAAATGCATTGGTCAGATCATTGTCCTCATAATTAAACATGTATGCTGGCAATCAATGAGTAATGATAATGTGTAAAAGCCAATAGGACTATTATTAGGACTTAATTTGCTGTTTGTGTGTGTGTGTGTGTTATGGGACTTTCTATTAAGAAGAATGGTGTCTTATTATTTAAGCCATTTTACTGGATCATCCCTATTTGATGTTAATTGCACTTGGAAAACCAGTATTGTGCTGTTAGATGATTGATTAATTTATTAGTTCAAAGATAGATTGGTACTTCTGTTTTCAATTTAATACAAATCTAGAGATGATATTGTCTCCCCAGGTTACCAATTTTCATGTTATTACTTAGCCTCCGATGACATGAAAACCTTGAAATCAAAATATTTTTTCAAAATTGGTGTTCTCGGTGCTATTACCTCTGCTCTGCTCCAACCTGTGTACTCTCATTTCTTTTTTAAATCTGTCTCAGGAATGCTTGACTCCTTAAAGGCTTTGGATGAGAACAGAAACTCTTCTTTGAGTCTACAAAATTTGTGATGCCATACTCGTTTGAAAAGGCTTTTTGGCCCATGGACAATGTTACTATTAGTGTACGTCCACCTCAGTGGCACTGAAGCCAGTGGGAAATGTGCCATAAAACTTCCATGGGTGCGGGAACGAGCTTTGCATCCTTGCTTCCAGGTGCAGTACATAAATTTGTAAGTCCCTTTTGGGCATTTGGTGAACCGTGTAGACCGTCTCTCTAGAAAGAGCCCCAGCGTGTGGAGGCAGTGAAGCACTGCTGCTTTGCGTATCATTAGTAAAGATGCTTATTTGAAACTAAGCTTTGTGCAGTTTCACTGGAACTTTCAGGTGTATTAAAAAGTAAGTAAAATGCACATATCAGTTTATGCACTTGTGTGTTATAATGGAAAGAAATGAGTGCAAAGTATTTGGTATCATTGACTTTCTCGATAAGGTTTTGCTAGTGAAATTGTATCTGAGTAATGAACACAATTAAACTGATAATGTGTGTGGCTGTGGACTGAAAGTGACTGGTTATACTGTTTCTTATCTCCTATCATGTGAGGAAAGACCTATTTAGTTGTTGGATTGTGGGTTTTTTTAATAGTTAAAGACTGCAATAATAATAATAAAAAAAGATTAAATGGAACAGAACATGAAAACCTGTGTGGATAAAACATTTTGTGAATGTGATGAGGACGCTAGTCCGTATATTCAGTAACTCATCATTTGAAATCTATTTCTTATGGGTTAGTGATCTTGTAAACCAGGAAAATGGGAACATAATTTTGTAAAAGGGCCATCAGTCAGATACTGAGAGTGAAAGGGTCAAATTGCAGCTCCTCCTCCTCTATAATTTGAGAGCTGGTGCACATGAAATATCAGAATGTATCTCTTCTGTCTTGTAACATTGATTTTGAGTGTGGGATGCAAACAGTACATCAATCAACTTGTGTCAAGAACAGTGAAAATTCTTACAAGGACAAAATTTTCCCCTTTGGGAGGTAAGCTGCTCTAGAGGCTGAGTTTCGAACCCAAAACTAGAATGGTGAATTTGGGAGTTCTGATTTGCTGTTCATCTTTGGGGCCATCATTTATGAGACAAGAATACTGAGTAGATTTAGGCAAATCACAAGAAACTCTCCCTTCTCTTTCATTGGAGTTTTGTATGGATTAATTATTTAGGGGACGGCGTACAGTGGACCAGCTATGCTGATTTCCATGATGCTTTGCCGACTGTACTTCCTGGGCACATGACCTGATGTTTTTATAGCATTTTGAAAATACGAAATTTGATGGGTGTGCAAGTAATTTTTAAATTTTCATTATGATCTCCAGATAGCGTACCGTTATTGAGATTTTCTTTTAATGGGTTGTTTGAAGGAAGAAAGGATTATTTGGGCAGAGGTAAGGAGGATGGGAGCCTGTGGGGTACAGGTAGGATGAATCAAAAGTAAAATGCAGAGCAGAAGTCAAGAGAGATGTCTGGCTTTCTGCGGTCTGCTGCAAACTCCTTGGATTGTGTGCTGCAGATGGTTGGTATTTTATGGTTCGTTGAGTACAAATGTCTGTTTTTCAAAATAAGCACATTGCAGGAAATCTAGAAGCCCAGAGTTGTCTTGGCGCCAAGATAGTTTCATAACTTCAAAAAACTGGGAATCTGAAAGCCAGAACAGCTCAACTGAAAAAGCTGGGACTCTCTTCATGTTTCTTTTTCTGTGTCCAGTACGCAGGTGGTTGTAGGAACTGCGAGACTGACAAAACAACACAGACTTCAGCAGCAGTCCTCCTGGTATCAGGAGGAATTTTGGAACCATACTGTTTTATGGAGCAAGAGAATTTCTATTAAATGTTCCTTGTAGGAGGAAAAAAGGTCAATTTACCCTGAATATGAGCTAAACAAATTCTACAATGTCAACATTTCAGGCCAATTGAAATTCTAAGTTTTGACCAGATCTACTTTGCATGTTATGTCTTTTGCCCACAAGAAAAGCTGCTTTTCAGGGCACTATAAGAAATATACAATTCTTCTAAAAATCTTTTAATACTCTTGGATGAGAGATTCTCACTAACAGGAAAGCAGAAGAAATATTTATTTTTCTTGATTCCTTCCAGAATATTTGCCTCTTCTCCTCTTGTTCAGGACTACAGCTGGTCAAAAAAGAAATATTCCCCTTTTTTTATGTGATGTAACTCTTATTTTTTTCCCTTTAATTCTATAGCAAGTGTAGATAGCTGGTTTTTTCAAGGAAGAAATACTATTTTTAAAGCAAGTGCTGGAAAGTTTTATTTTGAAAATATTGAAATGAAATGTTTTGACAAACTTTCTATTGTTGTCAAAATATTTAAGCAGTTTTAATCACAGCTTATCCTTAGTAGCAAAACTACTGTTGGAGATTCACTCTACACCTGATCTGCAGCTAAAGAGGGGACTTTAGCAATGTTTCTCAAGTATTTGCATGGTACCAGCTGCTCAGGAAAAATATGCTTATCTACCACACCTTCCGACTGAACCCAGAAATCTGTCCTAAGCATCTTGCATTTCTTCAAGGGAAAATAAAACTTTCTCACACTACCTGAAGAAATAGCAGAAAATCTGCTGGAGCGGGTAACTGATATTTGAAGGGATATTGTTAGCTAAAGCACTTGAGATCCAGTTTTGGGATAAATAGACTTTCCTCAGAAGAATAAAAAGGGATCAGTCAAGGAGAAGGTTAAACTACAACAGTAAAATGAAAAGTGGGATGAAAGGGGATAGTGGAATTTTTGAAGTGTTAAGTGAATTTCTTAGTGGTTTTACCAAAAAATACACTAACAACGTACAGGCTGTCACCTGCCATTTACACATCATCATACATGACTTCAAAGTCAGTGAGGCAATCGGTTTATGTAAACTAAGGGGACTCAAAGCAACAATCTCTGGGACCAGCTGGCATTAATCCTCAGTTCCCGTGCAAGGCCACCAACACATTTATGAGACCGTGCCAAATGCTATGTTATGAGAAGTAGCAATACTTTTTGGGTATGTGCCACTTCCATGCATGTGTCATCTAGAAATTGCCTGTCTGGAAAATAGCAAATGCAATAGGAACAGTATGGCTGGGATAAAATAAATCAAAAACAGAGAAGGCTACCTCTTTAAATTGTATTAAATAAATTTCCACATGACGGGTTGATGGAAATGCAAGAAGTGGCAGGAGTTATGGGAGAGTGGGAGAAGAAGAGAGGGAGAGAGAGAAACTTCCTGGGGATTAATAGAAAAAAGTAGAAGAAAAAAAAGCGCCAAAAAGATACAGGAGATGCATGTGACAAGAAAGGCAGCAGGGTGGAAAAAGATCACACAAGCTGGGGGCTTTTCTTGATTTTAGGACAGTGCTCAAAGCCATGAATTATGTAAATGTCCTACAATGGGCAAGTAACCTTGGACTGGTTAAAATGTTTGGCGATGACAAATCTGGAAGGCAGAATGGAAAGGTGGCATGCCAAAAGCAAGATACCACAACTCTTAGTTCTGCAATATAAACTGATTGGATTATACTGGCACAAGGTGAATGAAATTGTGTCAGACAAATACAAGATAGTATGCGCTGGGTGCGGGCATTCATGAGCAACCCTATGGAGACAGGCAAGTTAGACCAGGCAAGTAGGAGGAAACTGTCCTGTGCTAATTCTCAGCATCAGCACTAAAATGGGGACAACACAGAAGAGCAATAATACAAAGGAGGCAGAGGTCCTGGGCTGCTACTGCTCACAGGCTGTTGGAACAACACAGAAGGGTGTCAGCGCTGCCATGACCTGCCGGAGGTTAGATCATAGCTAAGGTTTTCTGCCTGGAACTGAAGAGATGTCTTAACATGTGAAAAGCCAAAGCAAAAGTTAGTACTAGCATTTAATATAAACAGCTATATAAAGCAGTTAAAAAAGAATAGCCAGCCTTGCTACTGTACAGACATGCCAGTTTTTATCTGTACAGCTTGCTTTTGCATTCTCATTGGTATGGAGAACTGTTAAAGTGAGAAATGCAAAAATAAGATACATGACAAATACCAGAGGAGACTGACTAGTACTAACTCTGCCTGAGGGAGATTTCCACAGGGCTTGCCGGGGAGAGGTCTGCCTCCAGCTGCTCGGATTTTCAAATTTAAGTCTTGACTGCAACGAGGTACAAAGTATCTAGGGCAAATGAAACAGCGGGACAGCAGCGTTCCCAGGGATGAATACATCAAAGTGGGTGCATCTGTGCTGTCATTTTGTAACGGTTCCTGCTCCAGTGTGAGGTCCTTACTGCCTATACCTTTAATGTGTCACTTTGCTGCTAGAGCTGCATGCTATGCAGCAAACTGCCTGCTCTCCAGATGAGACCATGCTACAGGTCAAAGGCAGTCATGGCAGGCCGTGAGAATGGGGTAGCTCATGTCCCTCTACCCCCTTCAACTCCCACTGCTTCCAGGCATCCTGTATGCCTGAAGCCTTCAAACCTCAGCAGAAACAGGCAGCATGGTGGAAAGTCACAAATCTTGCAAGTTATTCATTTCAATATTGGGCATTCAGCCCTGTTGAGCATTTTGGTGTTACACCTTTCTGTTTTTCCTTTTCCATCCTGCAATTCTGTCTTTTCAAGAGACCAAAAGGAGGCTGTTCTGTGCTTACACACTATGTGGCGCACTAAACCCATTGGTGCTCTGATTTTTTAATTATTGTTTTTAAGCAGACTTCATTATACCTCCAACCAGCTTGGCTCCTTGAGAAATATCTGGGCCTCTTGCTCTGTAATTAATTTATGGGCAGCTGCCTCAAAAGGGAGACCTTGGGATATCCATAAACTATTCCATATTCACTGTGGTCATCCCAGATGCCAGTCCTGATGAGGTAGTGCTAGTCTCTACATCTTGTTGCAAACCTCCTTGACTCAGGACACTGAGATATCCCCAGCGTCCATCCGGTTCATTTCTTTTTCTGACCTACAGGCAGCACTTACTCTTTATTTTACTCTCCAGCCATAGTACAGCCATCCATATAGGCAGCTATACTTAGGCAGTATGGAGGGGAAAAAAAACCAAAACAGTTGTCACAGATGTAGCAATAGGTGGTTTCAGAAGGTGAGTGGAGTAGCAAGTTAGGAGAGCTTGTAGAGTAAAACTCTTACACGGTATGCGCTGGGCGAGGTGTGGGGGGTAAGTGTCCATATGAGGCAGATGACCGAGAGCGTGGTTTGTGGTAGGGCATACTGCAGCGTGGATGCAAAGACTTGCAGGGTAGCAGGTCAGCGAGTCTTCCTGCTGCAGGGATTTGGACAATACACAGTAGACGGTATTTCAGAGCGTGGTGAATACGAATTATGAACATTTCAGCAAATTATGAACGTTTCAGCAATAGCAGTCTCAGGCCATGGGTTTGATTTACAGCCTGAAACAACGTTATAGCATAGATGCAGCCCGATGATTTCTGACTCCCTTTTGTCAGCTGTATCATGGGATACCAAAAGGAAGGACAGAAGCTATAGAAAACAAGGTAGAAGTAACAGTTCATTAAAAAGGCGTAGGGGGGATAGTTTGGGGTTAGTTTTCTTTTCTTGTTTAGGTGGCTTTAGATGGCTGAGTGAAAGCGTGGAGGTGCTGGAAATTTGTCCTTAAGAGTCTGCCAGATTTTGGCAGTAGAAATACCAGTTTGTACAGAACTGGGTTGATATCCTGTAATATTAAATTTACAGAATGCATCTTTCTGGAGATAGGCACATTCCTTATATGTATAATTCTGTTCCAGCTTCTGGCTAGAAGAGCCTCTATTTAGCAACCACGATAATGAATGCAAATATCACTTCTCCTGAACTGTGGGCAGAATAACTATACACTCACTCTCTGAGAGGTGTACTCAGAGTTTTATCTGCTAACTAATTTGTATTAATGTTGCATTCAACCCTGGAGTCAGCAAACTAGGAGCCCAACCCTTTATTTTTATGTACAAGCAGGAACAGAGAAGTAGAGAATAGTCTTCATACAAGTAAGAAAATAAAGAGAATGCCACAGTGAGAAAATGCTGCAGGAGCTGGAATGGCTGTGTCATTGAAGCTAGCATTGATCTAACCCTTTTTTTCTTTTTTTTTTTTTTTTTTTTTTCTAAAGCACTAACTGAAAGTGAGTTGCAAAAGAAAATCAATTCTGAGAATCATTAGGGTTGGAAGGAACCTCTCTTGGGTCACACAGTCCATCACTCCTATGATTGTTCCTAAACCAGCTCTAACAACTGGGTATCTACTCGTATTTTTTATGATGGCTCTACATTTTTCTTTGGCTGGTTGCAACAATAATGTTAAAACAAACATTCTTTAAAAAAGAAACATTGCAAAGCAAGCCCTTGGGTACATTTTAGCTGACAGATAATCTTCAAGGCTCATTTACTTTTAAAAAGTTACAGTACTCAGATGTCAATGTGTATTCATCTTTGCAGGTGCCAGGAAAATTAGAAATATTACTGCCCCTTTTCTTTGTTGTGAGTGGGTCTTTCTTAGGTTCTTCTACCCATCTGATTTTTACATGAATGTCTAAATGTCCAGTGTTCTTGAAAGAGATTACAAGGCAGATGTTTATGGTTCTTGTCAAGGACGGGGAAACCTTGCTTTGAGGCAGAATTGCAAGCTGATACAACAAATATGTACTAACACGAAGGGGATAGTTCCAGGATTCCAGGTGTCACTAGTCTTGTTTTGTGGGAGATCTGGTTTAAAGCTCGTAGAAGATGCAGGGTAATTGTTGTAGCATAATGTCACCCTGATCTCCTGGGTAGTTGGCAAATGGTGTTAAAATGCCTCTCTAGTGCAGATTGAGAGGATGCTTTATTTGAAAGCTCAGATATGGGAAATCCACCTATCTAGCTTTTGTCTTGCTTCAGTTGTACGCCTTTCTTTGAATACCATGCAGATATACTGTTGTAATAGTATAATGGTACAATAGCATAGCTTCTACTGCTGCTTTCCAAAGTAAGACCTCTTCTGAACATAGATGAGATTATCATGTTGCTAAGATACATGAACTATGACTTTTAGTTGATGGATATCACACCAACCAAAGTGCTTTGCCAAGAAGTCAGCCTAGTTTCCCCCTTTTTAAAGTGGGAATATCTAAAATTTTCACATCCTAGGTGTGTTGGGTTTGCGTGGCAGGGTTTTTGGTAGCGGGGGGGGCTACAGGGGTGGCTTCTGTGAGAAGCTGCTAGAAGCTCCCCCTGTGTTTGATAGAGCCAATGCCAGCCGGCTCTAAGATGGGCCCGCCGCTGGCCAAGGCCAAGCCAATCAGCGCCTCTGTGATAACATATTTAAGAAGTAGAAAAACACTTAGAGAGAGAGAGCTTTTGCAGCCGGAGAGAGGAGTGAGAAGATGTAAGAAACTCTGCAGACACCAAGGTCAGTGCAGATGGAGGGGGAGGAGGAGCTCCAGGCGCCGGAGCAGAGATCCCCCTGCAGCCCGTGGTGAAGACCACGGTGAAGCAGGCTGTCCCCCTGCAGCCCATGGAGGAAGGATGAGGGGGTGTAGCGATTCCACCTGCAGCCCGTGGAGGACCCCACGCTGGAGCAGGTGGAGGCACCTGAAGGAGGCTGCGGCCCGTGGGAAGCCCACGCTGGAGCAAGTTCCAGGCCGGACCGGTGGACCCGTGCAGAGGGGAGCCCACGCCAGGGCAGGTTTGCTGGCAGGACTTGTGACCCCGTGGGGGACCCCACGCTGGAGCAGTTTGCTCCTGAAGGTCTGTACCCCGTGAGAGGGACTCCATGCTGGAGCAGGGGAACGATGAGAGGAGTCCTCCCCCTGAGGATGAAGAAGCGGCAGAAACACCGTGTGATGGAGTGACCGTAACCCCCACTCCCCATCCCCCTGTGCCGCTGAGGGGGGGAAGGTTGAAGCCGGGAGTGAAGTTGAGCCCGGGAAGATGGGAGGGGTGGGGGGAAGTGTTTTAAGAGTTGATTTTATTTTCTCATTCCTCTACTCTGTTTTGCCTAGTAATAAATTAGATGAATTCCCTCTCTAAGTTCGGTCTGTTTTGCTCGTGACGATAATTAGTGAGTGATCTCTCCCTGTCCTTATCTCGACCTGCAAGCATTTCGTTATGCCTTTTCTCCCCTGTTTAGTGAATGAGGGGAGTGAGAGAGCGGCTCTGGTGGGCACCTGGCCCCAGTCAGGCTCAACCCACCACACTAGGTTTGGTTTTGGTTTTTTGTTTTGTTTTAAACAAAGGAGACCCTATATAATTCAAAATGATGTTTTAATGGCTGTGATGTAAAATCAATTTGGTTGAGAAGAATTTCATTTGGAGAAATACTGCTTTCTAGCTAGAAAACTTCTCTTCAGTACCTTGTAATCCAGTGAGGCTAACTCCAAGACTTTCTTTAGGGTTCTCATGTGTGGCTCAATATTGTGGGTTACGGGAGATGTTGCCCACAAGATTGTGGGTTTCCTGCATGGCAGATAAGAAGCACCTATTAAATTTTTTAATACTAGTTTGTTTGACTAATCGTGTCCATTGGTGCAGGAATTACATCCTTACAAGTGGTCTTATTTGTGGGGGCAGCAAGTCAGAGAGAGAGGCTGACTGGCATTCCTTTTCCCATCCTGGACTTCACCATTTTAGAGCGGTGGAAGAGTGAACTCAGAGCGGACTTTGTGGGGTATGGCGTGAGCACTGCTCACTGCACTACGGATTCATCCTTTTGCTTCTCAGAGGCTACTTCCAGAGATAAAACATGAAATAATTCAGTAATAACCTAATGTTTTGCCCTAATCTAGCATCTCACACTTTTATGATTTAGAAAAGAGGCAGTTAAATTATAATATCAAGAAAGCTGTAGCATAAAGCTTTACTTTAGTTGCATAATTTTGCAACAGCAATTACCTCAGCTACAAATTTAATTTAAAAACTCTTTGAAAGCACAGTCTGTGTTATCACAGAATATACTTGAAATCAATGAAGGATGATTTCATTCCAAGTCTGAAGATACTATTTAATAGCCAGGAAAGAAACCTGCACACAGACACACGCTCTTACTTATTAATAAATTCTGCTGTAGCAATTACAAATCTTGACTTCCACAAATTCATTTACTCTTGGCAAAATATGAATTATAAACAATGTTTGCCAACTTAATGCAGTTGCATTCTTGCACCTAGCTGGAAAATAGACAGGAACTCTTGAAAATGATCCTAATCACGATGCTATTAAGAAAGATGTAGAGAACACACTCTGATAAACATCACAGTGTCTGCCTACCATTATCTTATATTTTCCTTCATGATTCAAGGTATCTTAGCAACCATATAGGCCTGATAACCTTTAATGGCTCTAAAAATGATGCACTTGGAATCTATCACTTAAGGCCTGGTGCTCAAGTAATGACACTCCATTCTTTGATGGCAGATCTCAAGCCAAATAAATACACAGGAACTGGAACAGCTTTCTTTGTCTGGAAATTCATATTTTGCATGGTTATTCAGACTGAGCAAGGAAAGGGCTCTGTAATCCAGGCTTAATCAGTATAGATTTTGGATATACATACATACCTTAATTAACTATATGGATTCAAAAGTATGTCCAAAGAGCACTGGGTTATTGATTGATAGAGAATGGTGCTTGTGTGTTACCTGGGGGGATGAAAAGGGCAGTATCCTATCAGACTGAGAGAAAATTTACAGATTTATCAACAGTGCAGGAGAATCTGGACATCGCCAGGTTGGCAGCGGAGCTGTTAACTGCTTGATTGCTACTGACCCGTCCTGGAATGCTCTGATTGAAGCTGTTGGACATTAAGAGATAACGTGTTGACTGTATTAATGCCCCTGTATCATCAAGAGCTCAGGCTAGAAATGAACAGTGCACCAGCTAGTGTGAGGCAAGGTGGCACTGTTAGTCAGTGGGGTTCAAATTTCTGCCAGTAACCCACTTGTTCTTAAAATGGGAGAAATTAGAGTTAGGTAGGAGTAGTTCCTGTTTCCCTCTGGATTTTTGGTATTTGCAGAGTTAGGTACCATTGCATGAATTAAGTTAGAGCTAAACCATAAACTTGAAGTCTTTCTGCTTTGAACTTCAGACAGGGCATCTCTGTTCCAGGGGACTGTGATAAGGGCTCAGGCGGTGAGGACGGGGCTCGTGGCTGTGCAGGCGCCGTGTGCTTGTCACAATACAGAAGTTAGCACGAGAGGACTCCAGAAGCCAGGCTATCTACTATCCATTTCCTGGCTGGGAAGAAAACTGGTGAGAATAAAAGCACTGGATACATGTACGTGAAGAGTGGGATTTTCAGCCTGCCGTATATCTACTACCAGCAGTTCACTTAAGATATTTTCAGTAGACATACTGTGGTCTGCTACATTGTTCTCAGAGTAGAGGAGGAGTGGTTGATGGGGTGGGAGTGCTGCTGAGCTCAATCTGAATTGCCACTTTCAGGAGAAGATGGAGCTGGAGACATGCACACACGTGCGCAGGCTATCAGTGCTATGCTGCAACTGCCAGGGAATCCCATCACCCTCTGTCAAAGACTTTAGCGTCTGGGGGAATTATGTCCAAAATCCCCAAGTCTGAGAAACAGAACCTACTGTGTTTTGGAGTAGTTTCCTGTTCGCATGAGGAATATTATCCCAATAAAAACTGCAGAATCAGAGGTAATGTAAAGCTTCAGAACAGAGAATTGAATGTCAGTGATGTTTACTAGCTGCTACTGGCATAATTCTATCAGATGCTGAGCAGACCACATTTACATTTAAAAATACAAGTAATCAATGTATATTAATATATGCCCTTCATGCATTCTGCGCCAAAGCATTTTACCAGCCACTTTAAAGGGCCGTGCTATTGCGGGAAAAAAAACTTTCAGAAACTTAGCAACAACATAGGCTTTCAGGTTTAGGAAGGAAGAAAAAAACCCCAATAGTTTTTAAAAAATATTTTCTATGCTAGCTCCCAGCATCCGCGTAGCACTAGTGTCACGTCTGTGTGGTGGAAACCTCTTTCACTTTGCACTTAAAAATGCTTTAGCCTCCTTTTGTGAGGTGTATATCAACAGCGTGTGTATAGGAAAAGGCACAAGAGTGGAGCGCACAAAAGCACAGCGTGCTGCCCGCCACGCAGCCACGCAGATATTCCCTAAGGGGGGTGTTCCTATACTTGTCTTTAAGCCTTGTGAACGCTAACACTTTGCAAATATGATTAGCAAAATGCTGATGAAGAACTCACTGCCATAATTCCAAATTAAAGTGACACCTGCCATGATCCTGTTAGCAAAATTTGACATATGTCTGTGTTACTTTCAGGTACATGGGCAAATGATTACATTACTGCAGGAGAGCGTAGGAAGTGAATTTGTGAGAACTCATAGCAGCTGTTTATGTGCAGGCTTTTACCTCATTGTGAGTGCAAAGTAAATGAAGAGCACTAAAATGATTGCTCTAGGAAGGATATATCACCTATGTCACATTTACCCCGGGGTGGGTTGGGTAACAGCATGCACCTGGAGATGGTGTGTAGGTGCTCTCATCTGTTCATGCCACAACTTATTCTGCAGCCTTTCCGTGAGCCGTAATTCCACAGAATTATTAAACTCAAAATTCTGTCAATGTACGACAAGCAACATTTTGCTACAGGCTTTTTTTGGGTTCATTGTTGTCTCCAAATGATTCCCAGTATCTCAGGTGTTTTTATCCTTTCCAGAGCTTACCAGCATAATGGATACTCCCTCATTCTGCCTTGAGCAGAAACACACAGGCCCTTTCGGGAAGAAATCATTGGGAGTTTGAACCTGAGGCTGAAACCTGCTTTGTTACAAACCATGGGAAGTAGGAACTGTGGATGCTGATCCCAGCTAACATGGTGTTTGGTTGTTCCTTGGCCAGTGACAGTACCTCTTGTTTACATCTCAGTCCGTGTGGAGCAGAACTGACCAATCTTTGCATTAGTTTGGATTTTTACTTTTTGAAAAATTCACAAAAGACAGATTTTTTTTCTAAAACATTTTAAAAAAAATTACCCCGTTTCAATCAGCTCCAGTACAGTCTTCATACTCTTACAACCCTGTAAATGGGTGCTGAGCCTTGTTTACAAAATCCCAAAAAAGACTTTGACTTAGCCCTTCATGACTGCATTTATACAATTTGGTGAGACCTCCTACTGTTTTATTCTCAACAACTCTGCTGACAAAACCACCTTTATTTGAGCAGTTATGTATTGACAGCCGGAGCATATTTTGGCTAGTACATGAAAGAAGCCTAATTTTGCACATGATTCCTGGAATATTTGAGCTATCATGCACTTATGATATAAAGTTTGGAGACTATGTTTCAAGGTGCCTTTAAAAAAAAAAAAAAGAAAACAGACATACTGTCAAAAATTCATCAGCAGTTCCTCCTGTGTAATGTACTTTTCAAGAGACAAGTGAAAAAATGTCAAAACCAAATAAAGAATATTTAGTTACAACAGCTATTCAAGATCCAATTTAGCCTTTCTTATACATTTCCCTTCCCGTAAACCACTCTTCTCATGTTTTCTTCCAGTAAATGAGATGTGCGTAATTCAGTCTTATTAGAGAATTGATCCCTTTCAGAAAAATAAAAAACTTTTAAATGCTAGGGGAGGAAAACCCCAATTGTACCAATTTCATACTACTTTGGCTCACATTCATAGCTTTCCCAGCTTTCTCTTTCCAGGACCTGCTGGGTTACATTGATAGGAACGCAGGTCACATCAGATTTCTAATAATGGTCTGGGTTAAATGCATCCATACATTCATATTTCTGTACACTAGATGCAAATCCCAGATTTAAAAGCTCCAGATCCCAGATTTAAAAGCTCCAGATCCCCTATTTTTCATTTCTAACTAAGTAATTTGGGGCGATTTTCCTCTTTCTAACACCAGTAGATGTTGGGAGTAACTTTCTTCAAGCAAATAGTATTACACTGGCAATTATTATGCTGGCAACGGGAGAAATAGAGCAGAGATTGAGTTATATGATACACTATATTTTAAAATGACACATTTGTCTGGTATGGGGTGACTGAAATGCAGATTAGAGACTCAACAGAAATATTTTTTTATAAAAACTTAAGTATTTCTGCAACAAATCTTTTGTTGGTATAAGTAGATGAAGCACTCCTGATTTCAACAGCCCCTTGAGGTGCTGACCTGAGGTTTTTATTTCTAATCCATTTCGGGCTTTGTGACCTTGCTTGACTTGTTTACCTGGTACATATATTCCTTGCAGACTGGAGATTTTACAGTCAGTGTGAGGCCAAGCTTAGGAAAGCCAGCAAATGTGCTGTGAATGAGCGCATTTTACCTTCGGGAAAAGAAAAAAACCCCACACAGTTTGTGTATGATATGGTCCACTGCCATTTCCCCTGGGGTTAAGAGGGCAAGTACAGCCAAAGTCATATAACTTTGGAAACCTAACGTATTTGTGGGGACCTCTAAGTGTTATGATAGAATTCAGCTTGAATGGCGTAGTGAAAACCGCGAGGGATCAGGAAGAATGAGGAGAGGAATTAAGGATTCGGTTGCGTATTCTAAGCTGCTTTAGGAATCTGACAGCATTTTGGTTGGTATCAAAATATTTATAGTATAGAAGATTAATATTTGCACCACTGAGCTCTTTAATTTCATTTACCTTAGGAACAGGGATTTTGGCATTAAGAAGAACCAAAAATGTAGCAGTGGGTGTACAGCTTCATACAAACAGCGTTAACACAAAAGTCTCAGTGAAATAGGAGGTTTCACAGAAAGCAATTGATTTTTTTTGTTTTGTTTTGTTTTTTGTTTTAATCCATACTGATGTTGTAGGAATGGCAAATAATGCAAAGCACCATCCTGCCATTCTGTGGGGAAGAGGAGGTGGCAGCGGATGCACTTTCTGGGCTGAAGCACACCAACAGATTGGGGTAGAGCTGCCCAAAGCAGCACGAAGCGCTGGCAATGTGAGGGCTGGCAGAGGCAGTGGGACTGGTGATGGCTCTGCAGGAGCTCTGAAAGCCTAATGGTCACCTTGGTCTGGCAGACCTGGTAACCCTACCCTTTAGAAAGAGTTTGCCACTCTAATCCTTCAAAACAGGGAATAAGACTCAGAAGTTTCCTGGTTAGTTCTTTTGAAGGACACTGGTATTTAGTGAGGTTCCTAAGAGTTGGCTGTCACTAATACATAGAATAATAGAATCATTTAGTTGGAAAAGACTCTTAAGATCATCGAGTCCAACCATTAACCTAGCACCGCCAAGTCCACCAAACCGTGTCCCTAAGCGCCACATCTACACATCTTTTAAATCCCTCCAGGGATGGTGACTCCACCACTTCCCTGGGCAGCCTGTTCCAATGCTTGACAACCCTTTTGGTGAAGAAATTTTTCCTAATATCCAATCTAAACCTCCCCTGGCACAACTTGAGGCCATTTCCTCTCGTCCTATTGCTTGTTACTTGGGAGAAGAGACCAACACCCACCTGGCTACAACCTCCTTTCAGGTAGTTGTAAAGAGCGATAAGGTCTTCTCCTCAGCCTACTCCTGGTTGCTGCTGCTTCTCGCAGTCTACTGGAGCTATTTTAGAAAGACCGCTTTTCTGATTGCATCAGGCGCTGCAAGCTCATGATCACATTCATGTAAGCTTTGCCTTAGGGAGATCAGTGGTGGTGGAGTCTCTAATGAAAAAAATAACAGAAACTGTAACAGAAACAAGGAAAATGAAGTTTTTCACAAAACATGTCTTTTATTTGTGCTGCTGCTAGGCTAGACATATGCTTTCATTCTGACCATTTTTTTAGTTGAAGTCACAGCTATATGTACAAGGGATTGGTGGGAAACTATTCTAATTAAAACTGGGTTTTATGGAATTCAGGACGTTAGGAGGAAGCTGTCCTGGATGATTAAAATGCTAGCTGAATGATGACACAAATTAATTTAAGAGATCCGTTAGTGAGTCTTTTCCAGGGTATGATATTGTCTATGTTTTTTGTTAGCTGTTTTTCTGCTGGGTTTCTTTTTTCTCCAGCTTTGGAAATGACGTTGCCTGAATATTTCATCCTTAGCAAAAAATGAGATTGACCATTTCAGGTGATTCAAAACCTGGTGGTTGCCAACAGTTTTTCTTTATTTTTCTAGAAAGAAGCTAATATCATCTCTGAACTTTCTGCCTGGTTGTGTGTAATTCTGTAGCAATTAATTTCTTTAAGAGTAGAAAGAAGAAATATAATAAGAAATGTTAGAATTAGGTTAATTTCTTTCTCGTTGTCAAAAATGTTTTCCTGTGTCACGTGTATAGTTTGAGTTTTTCTCAGGCCTCTTCTAGTCCATCATAATTGCAAGTTTAGGTGGCAGCCTTGATGTCCTCAGCCTGTCTGGGTGGGACTCTGTGATAACCTCTTGCCTTCTCCTGCCTCACCCTCACTAACCTGTGGCCTTCCTCTTCCTTTTTCCTTCATTTTATAGCATCGTTGATTTTTAAGGTACCATTTCCTCTGGAGTATAGCTTGGAAACTACACAGAGTTCATTTCCCTTCTGACGTGTTACTTCCTCCCACCCATCACCTCTCAATTATTTCCTTGGAGAGCCTCATTTTTACCCTTTCTCTGTATCCTGTGACGTTCCTCCACAGCACCTTGTATTTAATTACTGGTGTTCAGGCAGCTTAATATCACATGGATATCCTGAAGGGCAAATAGGTACAATACCACACCTGCTATATAAGTCAGTATAGGCTAAAGCTGGAGTTCAGCAATACAATTCAGTATTGTCTTAAAGATCGAATTCTAAATTAAAAAGCTAAATAATTGTTTAGTACAAGGGCAAGAGAGATTTTATTTGCTATGACTAATCACTTTTGGAAAATTTAGTTTGTCTCTGATGTAAGAGGACGTGTTCACTTTTATCAACAGCAGGTCAGTAGATATTTATACAGCAAGAGGCACAAAGTGGTCTTAGGCTCCATGTTTTTGAAAATGGTAGAATTTTTACTGATATGTGTGAAATTTTTTGGTTGCCAAGCTGTCATTGGATTTCTGCTCCATTAAAGTTTCCACCTAGAATTTGAAAACTCCTGTATTTAAACAAAACTTAGACTTTTCATGAATTACAGATACTTCATGTAATAAGTGCTGCGTTTTGTTGTAAGCGCTTCCTTAACTATAGCCACTTTCTTGGAGGTAAGTTACTTTAGGAAATTTCTGCTCTTTCCCCTTCATTCCAGCCCCTTGATGCACATTTTAACCCCACTTGTTTCGTTGTTGCAAGATTTTGCAGGACCATTGAAATGATCTGGATTAAAAAAAAACCAACCCCAAACTCCAACCCAACAAAACCTCTAAGAGTTTTTATTTTTATGTTGTTATTATGTCATTTGCTGATGAGGGATTCTCACATCACTGTGGGATGCTGACTGTTTTCATATTTGCCATTCATTTTGACCAGGCTTGGCCAAAAATGAGGTTAGCCTTTTAATTTTTGCTGGCTCCTCCTCTCTTTCTCTCTTCCCAGGGAAAGATCACTCACCAAACTTCATGTTCAGATTTGATGGTTTATGGTGCATGAAATTTCACATGCATTCTTCGGCAGAGCAGCACAGAGACAGCCAGAACCCATGGGGAGAAGTGTGTTTGGAGTCATCGGAAATAAACGTATTTAGTTATGCCAAGCAAGGGCGTTCAAGCAAATATATAATACATACACCTGCATACAAAGGTGTAAAAGCAGAAATTTTCTGAACTAGTGTTAGAGTCAATACTCCCTGTGAAGGATCCTCAAAAAATACAGCTGTTATCCACTTGGCTGGAGCGAATCAGTGCCAGATAGCGAGCTTGCAAAACAGCTGAGTTCAAGAAGTGTTTTTAATCTCTTAATAAATTTCACAGCTAGATTGCTTCTTCCTTTGTACGTCATAGGTAGTCTCAGTTACACACCCCTGGCTTTACTGTTGGCTTATTCAGGAATTCCCAAGGAACAACAAATACGTTCCAGTATTTTTATTTTGGAAGAAATTTGGATGAAATTAATTGAGGAGCCCAGAAACCTCTGGAAACATTAAGTTTTTTTTTCATTATTTGGAAGGTTTCCTGTTACTTTTTACTAGCCTAGCATAAACAGTGTACATTAGGTATGCTACAGCTACAATGCTGAGAGAAATCTCTTTCCATCTCGCTCAGGAGGTTTTGTTTCTGATACTTCCTCCTTCTCTGCATTTTTATTCAGACCCATCTCTCTCTCATCTTAGCAACTGGGACAAATTTGGGAGCATCCTACAGCAGATTCCTCTGGACATAGATGTACATTCCTGCCTTGAGATCAGATTCAGTGAGAATAAAAAGCAGAAATTGCTGTAAATAAATGGTCTAATTGAATCTATTTCCTCATGGTGGTGGGCCTCATCCCAGAAAACTTCCTTTTGCTTGCGTTAGTGGAATGAGACGGTTGGAGACAGCAATTAACAGAAGATGATAAATGAAATCGTGTCTACCACTTGGGAGAGAACACTTCCTGAATAATGATCCTTTCCTTCAGGGAGGTTTGCAAAGTTATATCACATAGGTGGATTTGAAATATGCTTGGCGATGATCTTCACTTGGCTCATCGCTGCAGAAAGTGTCCTGGGCAGGTGAAGCTGGCATTGGTGCTCTCTGCTCTCCTGCTTAAAGCAAGGGGACTTGCTAATTAACTCTTTTTAATTTACTAGGATTTTGTGAGCATAGCAAGAAAACTTAACTGGCTTAAATGTGACCTTAGTTTTAATAGCGCCTGTTAGTGCTGTGACCCTGATGTCTTATGGATCTATTATGGTCTGCAGGGCCATGAAGGTGCTGGAAATTGGAGCTAAGTATGCATGGACATGGCTGACTCAAGTGACTTTAGCAAACATGGGGAAACATTTATTTTTTGCTCTTATTTGCAGGAACCTCTCCCTTGCTTTTTATTCTCACTGGATATATATTTTTTAAAGTGAAGTAACGTAAAGCACACAGCATTTAATTTCCCATCCGCTTAGTCCTCAAACAATGGTATTTTTTAGTGCTGTTACTATGTAAATGGTTACCAAGTGAATAACTGCTCTCATAAATAGTCACAGGGAGAAATTGCTTTAGCTTCATATGCTAATAGATAGTGGGTCTTATTAGTAGGGCTTATTAATTGGTTTGGTGTCTTAATTAAATTGGTGTGCCAGTGAGTGGAAAAATAAATCCTTGTTAGGGCAGTGGATTCCTTATTATTTGTCCTAGTACTTTTCATGTTCACAAAACTTTAGAAACAGTGACTGAGGCTCCAATACTGCTGAGAGATTTCTCACGTACTCTCAGATGCTTTACAGAGGGAAATAAAGAACCAAACTCGGAGTTTGGTTTGAAATTTGGGTGATAACTGACTCTCAGTCTGGTATGTAAATAATATATTTCAGTCATCTTTGATAATAGGGCCCTACTGGCCACTTCCAAATCCTTGTGTTTCCTCGGCTGAGTGTTCTACGTGCAGGGGAAGCACAATGAGCACATTTGAACCACGTGCCACTGGCAGAAGCTTGTGGGTCATCGGTGTTAGCTGTAAGTGTGCTGTGATGGTGGGTTATTTCCAAGCAACATTGCATTCCTGTGAAAATATTAAAATAATTTCATGCCAGTAGTAACTTTTCAAGAATAAAAAGTGTTATGTATGTATCTGATAATACATACCTTCCCTGTGAGTTAAGATGTCCCTCATGTCTGGAGTTATCTGCATCTCTGATAAGTTGGTTTTGACATGTAATTATATATTTTTTACTTTCTCTCTTCCCCTCCTTAAAAAAAGAAAAAAGCAAAATGTGCACTTTTGCTGCAATTTAAGCCAAAAGCACAATTCATGTTGCACACATGTAATTTGATTTCAAAAGATGATCTCTAGTACTGGCAAAACATCAGTGAGCCAGGCTGCGCTGAGGTACAAAAATCATATGTTAAAAATATCTGGGTTGTTTGGGTGAAGTCAGCACCCACCTTTTCATGCCAGTTCTCATTTGTTTGTTTTGTCTTTTTTTTTTTTTAAATGTAAAAAATAGTATTTTGCCCTTAATTTTCATGTTAGCATTAACTTTTTTTTTACCTTCCTCTTAATCTTGGTAATGGGGTATGTGGGATCATTTAATGCCTGTACTGCTGCACCCAGAACCTTTCATACCTGCAAGAGAAGACACTGAAGACAGAATATAATAGACTGATAATAAAGGGAATAGCCTTTCTTATCAGGACTGTATAAAGGTAGGGTAATCTCTGTGCTGAAGGGTTTGCAGTCTCATTAAGGTGTTTGTTAACTGCTTATTCCTATGTGAGGAAACACATGAACTGGTTGAACTTCTAGCAAAAGACTCGATGAGATATACAGGCTGGACAATTTCTCATAGTCCGCGCTTGATTCCTGATTAAAATGAAGTACTGGGATACTAATGGATATGTAATTCTCAATCTCTTTCACTCTCTGCCATTCACTTCATGTTGGAGTTTGAAAAAAATCTTGTTTGTCAGTTTTCGAATCTGCGGCTTGCAGCTGTAGCAAAACATTTGGATACAAAACCTATTTTCTAAAATCTACTTAGTGTAAAATGGCCTTTTTTATTGTTTACTTCCTGCATTTGAAAGAACTTTTGTTAAAGCCCAGCTTCTGCACCTGCGTTCCTCCAGAAAACTGTCTCTTCAAATTCTCTAGACTGATTTGTCATTTTCTTACGTGCCAGAACCAGTTGTATCTCTTATTGCATTACATCGCTGACATAACATAATGCCTCATGACAGATGCAGCTGCACATCACTGTGGCTGAGAAACCAGAAGAGCAACAGAGGCCCAGGTCTAGGGAAGGCTTCATATCTCCTGTGCACAAGCTTTACTTACAGGACTTTAAGTCTAGCTGGCAGTTGTGTTGGTTATCTTTTTTTTTTGCAAGTGTGAAGGAAGGTCAAAGTCTGGGGAAGGCTGAGTGATAGGAATCTTTCTACTTTCTTTTCCGTCTGTGCACGTATCTACCTTATATCTCAGCTTCCTACTGTGGAGGGTTGAACAGAAGGTCTCCTTGAAATCTGCTTTGCGTGTTGACCAGAAGCAATCTTAAGAATTCATTCAGAGTCCCTCTTGGCCCTTACTATCCTGATTTAATAAAATCAAACAGCTCCTACTAGTCCTGTCAGATGAGAGATTTAGACAGAAAAGTTATTCAGGATAAAAGGGTTTATGTGTCATCCAAAATTCTCTCACTTTATATTTTTGGACTTGTGCTTTAAAAACTGAAGGGTGAAGTGATAGTTCTGCTTTATGATCTGGTCTGATTCTGCTGCACAAGAGAAGGTCTACGGTTTCAAGTAGGGTTGTCATACCAAATACAGTGTTCCTGAAGCCACACCAAAATAAGCGTGGTTCAATGGAAAAACATTCTTTGCAGAAATATTGGTATTCATTTAAATACTCCATGTGATGGAAAATTTGCAATATCATTGTCTCTTTATAAGTTAGTCAGTGGATTAATTCCCTCTTAGTTAACAGTTCTTTAGTTCTGCTTTGGCCTTAACAATTTCAATTTTCACCTTTTGGACCTAGTGTCTGTAAAAAGCACTTAGCAAAAATTGCCCTTTTAGACATTATAAGCCAGATTCTGGATTACATGGACTGTGTTACCGTTCACATTGCTGTTTTTCTGTCTTCTGCATCATGAATAAAACAAGATGCAAAAGATGTGTGTCTTCTCAAATTTAGAAATGCATATGTCCGTGACGCCTTTCATAGTCTGTTAGCTAAATCCTAAAGTCATTGTAATCGACAGGTAGATTCCTCTCCTGTACGTGGGCTTATTCTGCGTCTGTGCCTTGGACATTACTGAACCTCTGCCAGGTGAAGTCAAGTAGGACTTTTCTTTTAAACGTTACGCACCAATCGATATGAGCTTTTCCAACTTGAACAATTCTTTGCAATCTAACATTTGCCATTCTGTTTTGCTGGAGCCCTTGGCACTTTGAGCTGAAGAAGGGTCTCTGCATGGATTAGTCACAGCCACAGGAGGTCCGAGACGGTGTGGGCCCACACGTATTACTGCAAAGGGAAAGAAATTTTCCCTTGCAGTCTAGATTGGTTTAATTTTTCAACTTGTATGAAAGTGATTGCATTTTAACACTATGTGGAATGGGTCTGCCATTTCCTGGTAAAATTTGGCACGAAGGAAGACTATGGGTAGTAACAATAAACAACAGTGCGGGAGGGAAATAGAAAACTCAATGCTACCACCACAGTTAGCAGCCCTAGGATCGAGGGCTTGGCTGTTTGTTTAATAAATTCTTTGCTTTAGGGCATAACCTAGAAAGCATCTGTTGTTGAAGTGAATAAACTGGTGCATTTTAGGACAAAATCTTGCCAAAATTCTCTTGAAGATCTCTGCGGCAGTCACCGCCCGCTGCTTACCTCACCTGGCTGCCATGCAGGTGAGGGTGCGGTGCCACGAGGTGCCTCGCAGCCTCTTTTCCTGCGGTTGGAGCATGTCCCTGGCCGAGCAGTGAAAACTAGAACAAAGCTAATGATGAATAAGAGGAGCTGGGGATGGTCTGTGCTGCGCAGGGCTTGTAGCCTCCAGCTTGCGCTGTGCCAGCCCTGAGCCCAAGCTGGTGCTCTGGTCGGCATAGCACCACGTCAGAGCTACGCAGCCTGCCTGCGCTGGGCACCATGCTACGACAGTGCGATCGCACAGCTTTGGGTCAGAGCAAGTTCATGTCCTGCTGAGTTAAAGGAGGAGTGGAGCTTGCTTGCATCCTGCTGTGGCAAGTCGGGGAGAGCAGAGCCATTTGTAGAGTCCTGAAATGCCCATTGCACTAATTTTCCAGCTTGGCAAAAAGTGGAACTTGTAGTCACCTAGCCTTTGTCTTGTGAAAAAGCTCATTGTTTCTTTACAGTAAATAAACCCCCTAAAATTCACATGTTCAGACAGAGTTGGTAGAAGATCGTAAGTTCAGGGGTGGCCATTCACCTTGTTCTCCAACTATTTTTTATCAATAACATTTCATCCTTCAGTAACTCTATCTGCGTATGGTATGGCACTGTTCAGACAGCTCAGAGCTCATCCCCATCCTTCCTGACCCTACAATTACCTTTGTCTTTCAGCTTCTTTCCCCTCCAACTTTGTGTCTCTGTTCTTCATTCCACGATACATAAAGTAACTTTAATAGCTTGACACACTAGCGCTGACTTAGCTTTTGTCATTTCTCATCCTCGTTTGAATATGCAATGCCCCAGAAGGATAATTGTTGTTTCCATTTCTTACATTGTTGTCTTTTCCTAATTTATTTCCCTCCTATTGCTGCAGCGGTATTCCTTGCTGGCTCCTAGCTTAGAAAATGATCTATAATTGCTTTGATTTCAGAGCACATAAAGGATACTAGAGTGCTCAGGCACCTCCCCTCCTCCCCGCTGAATTCACTCCAGACACACACACCTATTTACCTTCCCAGGCAGTTTATTATGCTTACAAAAGCTTCGAGGGAGTCTTACAGAGCTCAGTTTGGCATGGCTAACAGGAAGCTCAGGCAGACTTAGAGGGATAGTTTAAGCTGAGCAACATATCATACTTGGGTTTTATTATGTTGTAGTCCACAACACACAGTTCTCTTAGCTGAAAATTGTTTTGAGATTTGATGAGAGCTGAAGTAGCTTTCTGTTTTTCTGTAGAGCCTCAAGTTTGTATCAGAGAGGAAGAGAGAGAGAACTGAAAACAAAATGCTTGTTCGTATCCTTTTGCCTAACAGATATGTCTGAGCAACATCTACAATAACATTATAAATAGGTATTTGCTTGGACTTTCTTCCTTTCACGTCTCAGATGCATTTCTTCTTTTGCATTTGATTTTCCTGAGTTGTTAAGTGGCAGCAACACTGCGTGAGAGAGAGAAGAATGTTTTTGCAAACTGTCTTATAATGAATTGGTGGAAATGCTGCTCATTGGATAGGTGGTCAATCTCACACCTTCTCTCTTCTTCTCTCCCAGTGGGGTCTAATCACTGTAAAAAATAAATTAGTATACTGAGTTCAGGAACACTAACTCAATAAATGCATTAATGTCAGAGCAAATGGCAGTCTTGCCTACCCTGCTGATAAAAGTAATTATTCTATTTATGCCTAAATATACTGTGCTGTTATTGCTTCCAGAGAACCTATTATGGCCTACCCCTCACTTCTTCAAAAACTGTAAACATCTTTAACTGTCAGCATCCTGCTTTTCTCTTAGCTTTCCAAAACATGCAAGTGGCAACTTATGTGCTGTAGTAATCAAGACTGAGACTTGTCCAAGATAAAATCTGGAGCCTTAGGATGGAGCCAAAAAGGACTCTAGCAAAATGTTGAGTACTTCAGCAGCATGTATGCATTACCAGGACAAGCTGGTACTCTGTAGCTTTCAACCTCTATCTTTTTAATAGCCTTATTTTTGTATTTCAGTGCTGCTGGGGTATATATTAATCTGTATTCACCTATGAGCTGGATGGCTGGATTGTAGTAGTGTGCAAAAGCAAAGTAGTAGCTGTCACTTCTGATGTGGGAGACAACTGCACGTAAGCCCCCATTTTGGCATGAATTTTTAGGAAAGTGTTAAAAGACACTACTAGTTTTAGTTATGTAAACTAAGAGAGGTCTGTCTTAAAACACCAGAAAGAACATAGTTTGTCACCATTTTTAAATACCCCACTTTTATTTACATGTGTACTTGTTTGTTTGCAGCAATAGGCACAAATCAGTGGTCTGCATGCATGGCTTCTGTGCCTTATCCCCAGGATGGAATAAAACAACCTTTTTCACCCTTTCACATAAAGCCAACAGATAAAATATTGGCTCCATTATACCTGGAAGGGCAGAAACAGGCATCCTATTTCCTGAAGACAGCAGAGCAAATGAATATTTAGGAAAATAGACTCCCCTCGCAACCTTCTGTGCCTTGCTGCAGATGTAGCCGGATGAGCAGAGTGCATCAGTACATTACTTGTGGGCACAGAGAAGAGCTCTGGAGACTTGGACCATGATGAAGACTGAGAAGCTGATGATCTTCATTACAGAGGTCTCTGGGCTGCGTGGTGTCATTACACTCTTGGTCCCTTGTGAACAGTGTTTAGTTGGGCGTTAAGCAAGCCTGGTGCTGAAGATCAGAGCATACCAGTTTCTCATCTGAGCTTTTAGAGTTCTGCCAACTTTCTTGTCTTATTTACCAACACAGCATATGTGTCTGCCTTTAGCAAGCAGTCTTCATGGTGATGGTGATGGGTAACACCTGCAGGATAAATATCCACAGTCAATCACTGCAATTAGCTCCACAGGTACAAGTGCAAAATGACACCTGGGAGGATCTGGAGTTTCCAAGCAAACAGGATCAGGAATGCTGATGTTTTTGTAGACCTTGGACCCTGAAAGGAAAGACAAGATGTGATGAAAACATGGGGAGCTGGTGAGCACCAGATGGGGTTTGTGGGGAGGACAGATCCCAGGGCTATGCTCTGCCTTCACCATCCTCAGAGTAGAGATGAATAACAAGAGCTTGGCTTTGAGTAGTTCTGTGAAAAATGGATAAGGGAGGAAAGAGAGCAGCAAAAAGCATCTTGTCAGTATGTGTTAGTGGTCTGTAGTGTGTTTATGCTTAATGGGAGCCTTGTTCCTTATGTAATCCTCTTTGGCCCTTGCTGGGGGTGGCATCTCCACTGCGATGAAATCTGTGAATAAAAAGCACTTTGTGCTGCTATCTGAGCTCAGGTGAATGGGTTTCTTGTGGGATCTGTTTAATTTTGTTTTGGCTCATGTATTTCACTGTTTAGATTGCTGAACTGTCTAAAAATTTACCTTGCAGGAGTACTTTCAAACACTTGCCGTGTACAACTGTGTCTGAAACAAAGTTTAATTTAAATTTCCAAGTCTAATCATAAAAGTTGACGGTACGCCTTTAGGGCTGAGGGTGGTTATTCAGAAAGCTGAGTAGTTCACAAGGTTATGTGCAAAGCAGGGCTAAAAGATGCTGAGAAATAAGTCTCATATGGGATTGGTTTCAGGTTGTAGAGCATATAGCAGAGAGATTTAATGCAGTTTAGATGTACTTGAAAATTATGCCTGTTTTCTTTGGTTTTTTCAGACAGTATTTTCCTGACCTTGAAAATACCTTATGGGTGGTTCGCAAATAAAAATCTAAACATCACTGTAATCAGAGAAAATACACATGGATGTTCTATTTTTCATTATTTTCCACTTATCTTTACCCTTATTTGAAGCCTTATATAATTTCAATGATAGGCATATAGGCTAGCATTAGCACAGCAGATTTTTAGAAGAGATTAGATGAGAATTGGGTTGCCTTCTATAGAGGATTTTGCTTTACTTTTCCCCCCTCCTCTTCTTTTTTTTAAGATATCTTTTTATCAAGTGTGACTACTAACAATGTTGATATGGGGTGACAGTTTGACCAAACAACCATAGCAACAGTAACTGTTCTCCTTGTGATAACAGCTAAGTTAAAGGTTATGCGTATTGCTGCATCTCTCAATCTATTTGTTCTGCAGCACAGTGCCAGACAAAAGTAAGAATACAGAAAGCTACAGCCCAAATATGCATTTGTTTAGAGGAAGCATAAGCTGCAGAACTCTGGTTAAAGGATAAATGTGGATAATGTTTCTCTTCTAATGCATTATCTCAAAAGATATATTATGAAATCTATGTTAAATAATATTTTGCTGCACAAATATTTAATTTAAAAACTTATTAAATAATATCTACTTAATCATGCTCCCTTAGGAAAGGGAATAAAAATAAAAGCCCAAAGGCTGTTTTAAGGAAAGCATTTGTTTATTTTCTCTTTTCAGGAGCAATGTTGGACTTATACAGTTGACCTAGACAATATTTAGCATTGACTTCAAGTCTTCAACGTGTATCCCCAAAGCTCAGATGGCTTGAAGGACACAAACAAATGAATCTTTGGACTGTGGGAGCTCCTCATTTTTTCCCAACACAGAATCGAATGGAGTAAGTGTCTTATTTCCACAAGCAGTATTCATACCGAGTTGAAGCTGTAACTTTCACAATAGTGCCTCGCACCTGATAATCTATGGTATTTTCATATTTTCTAGTCTTTGTCTATTAGGATAATTATATTCAGAATTATTCGCATTTTCATAAATAGGAAGATAATCTTGTCTCCTCGACAGTAAGGTCTGTCTGTCTGAGTGATCCCTGCTCTAACAGTTGCCATGCTGTGGGCCATTTAATAACTAAGGTTTCTCAATGCAACAAATAATATATAGTGATAATAATTCAGTAAAGCAGGTTGGATTTTAGGCTGGAGAGAAACGTTGCACTGGGTTTCTCCAGTGCTGAATCAAACTAAATGTCTTGTATTTGGTGTTGGAATAAGCTTCCTGTTAGAGGAATTAATATTTTAGAGTGACTTAGTCCTTGTTTTGGAAAACTTTCGTTTTTATTATTAAACTTGCTTAGGTTTTTCTGTCACCAGATTGAATCTTTGCAGTTTTGATAAAAGAGGAAAAACAGCCTCTGGTGAGTCCTGAGCTGTGTGGGTAAAGAAAAAAGAGACTATGGCATAACTCTGCCTTGTCACATACTGATTTTGAGACTAAATGACTGGCATTGGAATATCGTGGTAACAAGTCAAACTTTTTCCTAGAGATCCATTTGCTAGAAATAAATAAAAAAAAATTAATGGAATAGCGAAAAATTTTAACTCCCTTGTGGCTATGAGGTTGATTTTCCATTTCTAATTAATAGTCTGGCATGTGGTCTTAAATGTTTTATTTTTTTCAGAACAAAAGCAAAATATGTGGACCCTTCAAAGGACCTTCATTATTTAACTTAGGGCTGTTATTCTATTTAATAGCACAACAGTTATTCAAAATAACTGTGCCACTTTCGTATTCCCAGAATGATTAGCTATTTTTTTTGCCTTATGATGTAAAATTGCCTTTGGAGTTTAAAGGGCCTGCTGTGCTCTTTTGCAAAGCGTTCTCCATGTTGTGTGATGGTTGGAGGGCAGGCTATGTTCATTAACGCCCATTATTTAAAGCATTTAATGCGAATACTCGTTCTGTACTTCCACATGAAGCTGCTAGTATGGTTTGCTTCCAGAGCATGGATTTGGGTCAAATAAGGATATGTCTGCATTGTTGCTGGGAATGTTTAGTACATGTTGCAGTGCACTGCAAACTGAGGCTTGTTTTTCATCCAGTCTGTCATGCGCGAGGTAAGATGAGTAGGCATAGCTCTGTCAATGCGTTTGTTTTCTGTTTGTTATTAAATCCAATCTAAACAAGTTATTTTAGCAGAAGACAAAATCCCACTCACACTTGCACCTTTTCTCCTCTTCAGAACTTGATGATGTTTAGCAAATATGATTGTCGTCTGTGTTTTCTTCTACTGTCTTCTGTATATTCTGGGTAACGTGTTTCACATAACCATCAATATTGTAGTGATGGGAAGTAACTGTAGTGTGTACCTGCAGGTAAATTGTGGGCGTGTATATTTTGGGGGAAGAGTTCATTGTGTAGGATTAATTCTTGCAATAGCAAAATGGCAACCCAAGTTCTGATTTGTACGGATGCAACTTGAGCACAACTGAGGTCAGGACTTACCGTGGTTTAAAATAGCAAATGGTTTCTGTCTGAGGTTTGTAAAAATCTGTCTCTATGTCTTTTTGTCTTTTTTTCTTTTAACTTTGAATAACAAAGAACCACTTCCAGCATTTCATAACTCTCTGTAATTACAGTAGTGATTATGAGAATGATAGATATCTAATTAAAATCTGTGAAAACTGCAGTCAGTGAGAAATGAGAATTAGTTCCCCAAATCACAATTTTCTTCTGCATTTAAGCACATTTCAGAGCTACTTTTTGACAATGTGGCTCTTTCTCTTGTCCATCACAATGACTGACCTCAATAGGTCATGGCTAATTTTAACAGGTGTCTGAAAGAACACGGGACAATTTTGGTTTGAGATGAAGGAGGGGAAAGAATTATTTTTTTTATTAGTCTTTTTTTTGCCTTAATAATACTGGTGTTAAGCGTCTTTCATTGGTTTCAACTGATTTCAAACAGCAAACCAACAAACAACCAGAGGCTGCTAAATTTTTGGCTGACTTTAGATTTCTTGTCAAAGATAGTCTGGAAAATTGTGTAGGGTGAAATTGATGCATCCTTAACTGTCGCCGATTAGGGCTTTGGGTTTTTTTATCCTCATTCGCTTCCTCGCCCTATTTACCTAACCCATGCCAGTGCTGTACATGTGTTAGCTCAGTAGCAAATTACATCAGGCTCCCCATGACAGTGACTAACAATTTTGATGCCTGTTACAGATGGCTTCATGCCAACAGAGACACCCAGGAGTCTAATACTCAAATCTATTAGCTCTTCTGCAGTGGGACGGCCCTGGAAGCTTTTTCAGCCACCGGTCAGAACAACATATTGTTTCCAGGACCAAGCAACTATCTACGACATGCTGATTTCATTCTGCTGGAGACAATGAGCATTTTAAACTCCAAGTGCCCAAAAAGGCTGAACCTCCGCTAGGCTTTCTACCCGCTACTGCACCAGACGGCCGTTGCTGGGGCAGCGCAGCCGAGGCTGCGGAGCCCTTTGGCCGTGTGCTAGGCAGGGGTGAAGGGCTTGCAGGCAGTCCACCCCCCAGCAAGGAAGAGGATGAAACCATGGTTCTATCTTGCTCTGACATATTTTATTCCTAGCAAGCAAAGGTATCATTTCCTGAACTCATTGGCTCGTTAGTTCTCGGCACAAAGCCTTTTCTGTTCTGATTATTTGGGGTTTGGGATTGAGGGAAGATCCTATTTAAAGGAAAAAACCTCAGACATGCGGTAATCTAATCACGAGAAATGACACAAACAATACCACCATCAATATCCAGCTTTGGCAGACGTCTGATCCTGGTGCTTCAGAGGTTATTATACAGCATTCTCGGGGGGATTTTGTATTCCAGCTCCTGCGGTGATCGCCTGTCACCCAGAGCTGATACGTGATTACCTGCTCCTCCTGAGAGTCTGCAAATGTTGCTGAGGGGAACATTAGCTATCACCTCTTGCCTTTCCCTTGGGTCACCGTGCCCTGCTCTGTGAATGCCACATGCTGATTATACGCTGTGTGAAGAAATACTTCCTTACACTTTTTTATTTTTCTGCTGTAATTATAGCCTGCTCTTATAACAATGCGAAAAGAAGGGTCTCCCTTAATCTTAATTACTGTCACTAGAGCCCATATAACTTTTATTCTTTTAAGGACAGGTTAACCAGGTTTTAGTAGCCTTTTCTTAAATGGAAATTTCACTGCCGACATAACCCATTTTATTTCCTTTTTCAATTATTCTGCTACTTGTCTTTGAAACCCACTAAGTGGCTATTATGTACAGGTAGAATGAAACAGAACAAAAGGATATTTGTTATGTATGAGCACCGGAGTCAAGTGGTGAGCCTTTGAACAATCCTTTGGACCCCTGTTTACAGTCCAAATGTATTTGCTTTTCGAAGATGTGTTTATTTTTTGTTTCCTGTAATGAAACTGCTGTCTTCCTGGGAAACATTTTACTTATCATTTGTGGCATCCACTTTCATGTCTTCCCATTATTTGAAAGCCATTTCACACTGTGATAGAGACATCACATTTCAGCCTGTTATTTCACTTAAAGTGTGGAGGGGGGCGGGAAAAAGCTACTTTAACTTTTTTTTTTTCCCCTCCATAATTTTTATTTCTTATGGGGACAGAAAGTATGAGCACAAGTTTAAGCTTTCCAGCCATTGTATGAAGACTACAGTTGTTTGATTGTTCATAAGGAGAGAATAGCACTTGAGGCCTGAAGCCCTATACTTATTCACCACCTAATCATAGCAATAACTGGAACTCCGCAAGTGGGAGTGAAACACAGGTTATTTCATAGATATCAGCCTAAGCAGGGAGGACAATTACTGATTCTGGATGGGAAAGCTCAGATACACAAAAAAGCGCAGGTGACTTCTGGCATTATTTTGTTTGGGGAAATGTCAGTACTTCTCTTTGGATAAACAGGCAGAAATAAGGCTTCTTGCTGTATTTCTTGGGTGTTAAAAGTGAGGCTGGCAGCAGTATGGGGCGGGGGGGTGTGTCTTGGCTGTGTTTTGTGAGCTCTCTTTTGCCCAGGATGTCTACCGGAGAGAGCTGAAGCTGTCCAAACTTCAGAGTCTTTTGTTACAATTAGGCCAAATGTTGATGGCAGTTTCAAGATCAATTCATAATATAACTTGTATTAACAGGTTCCACTTTCTAACTTGTAGTTCGAAAACATCTGAGTGAACAACTTGATAGGGGTTTGTTAACATTTTCTTTCTTCTTTATCCTATTTATTTTCAGCTTTAACTGAGAACACAAATCCAAATTTGCTTTTTCTTTGAAGAAGCAGAGTATGACTATCATGTCTGGAATTCATCTCTACTGATTCAAAGACATTTTAAATTTCAGATTCTGGGCATCAAGTTTTATCATGACTGCAACTACTTAGTTAAAATGAGGGTAACATGAGTGCCATGGCCATGATTCTGGCATTATACCATGTTCATATTTTCAAGGTTTTGTTATCACTTCCACTTCAATGCACTTGTTCATGGTTTGTACATACGTAAGTGGGATCAATTGGGACATAGTCACTGAAAAATTGTTATTATTTGTAACTGCTCCCTTATTCTAAAAGGTCTTCAAATTATAGCGAGAGCTAGGAAATATGGTAACATTGCAAAGATCCATCCAGAGCATAACTATGTTACAGTGATGAAAATTTCATAATAATTGGAGGACAGGTTATTAATTTTGAATATGTTATATTACCTTTACCAGTCTCACACTGACATCAGAATTTCAATAGATACTTCACCAATGGTAAGGACATAAAGATAAGAACTGAACCCCCCCCCAGATTTTTGTTGTCATTTGTATAACTTGTAGATTACATAGTTTGGACTCCCCTGCTCCCCTCTTGCAGTTTATATGAGTGGGTTGGTAATCAAAGGTTTTCTTAATTAGTCTGTTTAATCTGGACTGTGTCTCTGGGACTTGAGCAACTGCCCTCCATGGACACCCACAGCCTGAGTGAGTACAAGAGCTCTGATCCTCCTGGGGCACATCCCAAGTGGGGTGTACGGGGCTGTTATGGCTCATACGCAGAAACTCCCATCTACTACAATTTTGAAGGGCAGTTGGTTTAGGTGTTAGTATTCCTTGAGGTTCCATCAAAGCTTCCCAGAAGCAAGGGGCCCTAGGCCAGCAGGTGTTCATTAATCAAAGTCTAACGCTGCAAGGCAAAGAGGGCGCATTTTACAGTGTAGATATAGCACATTGGAAATGCTTGGTTCTTCTACCAGTATAGCCCCAATAATAAATAATATGGGAAAATTTCTCCTGACTAGTCAGATAAGACCCAGCTACGGAACAGTTAACTTTTTGTAGAGCTCAGCATCAATTTCTGGAAGCTTTTAACAGAGACTTGACATTTCTAATTAGGAAATTTTACATACAGGCAAGTGAATTTACCCCCAGCTGGGAAAACATGGCTTAGCAAGAGTTTTACATCCGCCCTCATTGATCTACAGATTATCTCACATTTGAGACTGTGGAGCCACTGGGATTTGCAAAGATGAGAAACAAATGTGGGAAAGTGCATATAATTTCTTTCACTTCAGGGTTAGATAACAAAAACCTGATAAGTTAGAAATGAAGAGGTAAGTTTATTTTCTTTCTTTTTCATGCATTATTGTTGCAGAGGTAAAAAAAAAAAATCCACAAAAGCCTGTAACTTTTTGGCACTGGTAAACAGCTGTCATCTTGGTCAAATTCTCAAAGCAACATATTGGAAATTAGTCTTAGGATAGCAAAGAACTACAGATTTTTATTTTTTTTGTAAACTGTCCTAACAGTTTTGTCCTCAACTGTTTAGCTGAGGAACAAAATGTCTGACTGTGAGCTCACTTAGACAGAGACGTATCACGTGTCTGATGCTGCAATGTCTGACTCTTAAGAATCCCTCAGGCTTTTTGCATTTCTAGCTATATAGTTTATATTTTTGAGCCCATTTTGTCTCTAGATGGAAATAGCTACAAAAGTACAAAATATCAATGACTTGGATGTTATGCTAGTTGAAAATGCTATATCCATGGAAGGTGGCTGTACTTTTGTGCAGTGGAAATGAGACTCAAAGGCAGATGTAGCAGAGCTTGCAAGTAGAGCTTTTACTGATTTCTTTTGATATAGAACTGCTGTACAGCTCATTTCACTTTTGTGTTCAGATGGATTTTATTGTGAAGACATACAACTGACTATATGCTGCAGACTTCTAAGAATATGGTTTAAATGAAATAAAAATGAAATAGGTTTTTTTTCTGTATATGTTTTCCTACATTTGAAATTATTCTAATGAAGCAGAAGTTACTTCTGTGTTGGCAGAAAAACAGATAAGCAAACAAACCATGAAATGTAGCCTATAAGGTATTATAAAAATACAGATGTGCATATTGCTTGCTGTAGTTATGTTACTGGTATTCATTCTTGGGAAGGTGTATATATCACTGTTATGTGATAAAGAATGATCAAAATAAACACAGGAGTACAAAGCATGTACAGCTAAAAGCTGGCCCAGTAAAATGAGTTTAAAGAAGTTCCAGCTGATCCATAACAAGGCCATACATTTTAATGCCTTGGATATTAGTAAGAGGTGATGGAAAAATTTCAATATCATTGAGTCCCCTTCTCTTTTAGGGCAGAGCATCGTCTCCTGGGAGAAGACATCTCACGTACTGAAGTGATACTGCCCTTGATCTTAGCTCAAGGGCCGGGTATTATCAAAGAAAATAGAAGTACGGTTTAGGCTTCTTTTATAACTGTGTGGGTATCCAAAAATACTGCCAGAACTTATAGTTTTGGACTTAGTCATAGAAAACGGTGTAAAAAAAAATTCCAGATATTAGATTAGATGTGCTACTTAGAATATGACTGGATCAGAGGATCTGTATAAAAACACAGCTCACCATGTGATATACTCTTGCCACCTACTTGGTTTACAAGCAAATTGTAGAAGAAGCTTATATATTTGGTAGTATACATTTCAGAGCTATTTGCTATATAGCTACTGCAGATACTTGAGCGTCACTGTGTACTTGAAGCTTGTATAGTTTATTTAAGGAATAACCCACAAAGCCAGAAAAAATCTCTAAGTTTCAATTTTCTTTTATCTCTGCTTCATTCAGGGTGTAAACACTCAGAACCTGTAAATTCCTTCGGTTAAGATAATGTGAAGACCTTAACCTATTGTTCTAGCTGGAATTAATTCAGTTTGAAAGCTATACTTCAAAATATAGAAAGTTAGAGAGGTCTTTAAAAAAAAAAGAAGACATTTTACTTTCTTCATCTAAACCAGCTTTCATTTTCTTTATGTGCTGACCTCCCTTTTTTTTATTTCTACCTTTATTTTTTCTAACTGTGGAGTTAGAACTAGGTAAGAAAGGCCTACAATCTGTCTTTCACCAGTGTTAAGTATTTGTTGCTTCACTGAGTAGTCCAGTATGTATCTAAACTCTTTGGTCACTTACTTTCGTAATGGCTTTGACAGAGAGTCACTGATGCAGAGTCCATCTGTTTCAGAGGAATACATTTAATAGACTTTAAGACAAATACTAGCAAAATATGACAGACTGACCTTTTTTCTCTTGGTCACTTTTGAGAATAGCATATTTTTCCATATGCGGAGCAGAGTATGTATTCTATATATATACTGTACATGTCGTAGTATTGCTGAACTTGGAAGGTTGTTGTTATGAATGATCTTTGAGGTGAGTGGTTCTATAACGTACAATTTGAAAATACTTCAATGCTGATGGTGCCCTGTTTCCATTCTTAGTGAAGACATAAAAAGGTCACTTTTCCTTTGTCATTTCACTGCGTTGTTGCTGACTAGTGTTAATAATTTAATTAAAAAGTCAGATCACTCATCCTCTTCTTTTTATACCTAGTGTGACTTTAATTATTTTCTTTGCAAATGAACTGATTTAATATTATTTAATAATACTTGGTTCAAATAATAATCCTCAGAAGAACTGGAAATTCTCTTTGAAGGCATGCAAGCTTTGAAGGTTAGAATAAATTGAAAATAGCTGGATATTTTAATACTATTTTCTCCATTATATATTGTTAAAATCATAGGAAGTTTTTAATGAGAGCATCTAGGGGCTTGCCTGTCATGTCTTTTGCTGATTGGTTAGCAGGACTACTGGGAAGCAGGAGTTAAAGTTCTACTAATCACTAAAGCCAGCAAAACCCACACTTATTTCATTAATGTATGGGGATTTACAGTACTCCCACTGCCTGGAAAACAGGGTGGCAGCTGGGGCTAGAAACAGCGCAGGCTAACTCTGCTGCTCTAGGCATCTGCTGAACTAAGTGGAGATTGTCTTTACACAGCTCTCCGAGCGGCAGAACACCCCCGGTCACCTCAAGAGACTCCTGCTGCAGGGCTGCAGAGATTCTTGGTTTCCTGTCCTTCAAAAGTGGCCATGTGCTCTGTAAATGAAGCAGTGGTCTGGCATGCTATTGCTTACACCTCCCCGCAGGATACAGGCATTCCTGTGAAGAGATTTTGTTCATCTGCTCCAGTTACTTTCTGAGCAACCTTACTTTCATCTCACAGCCATGACATTCTACCTGGTTTAAATTTTTAATGGAAAATATCTTCCACTCATTCATACCTCTGAAAAGCAGGGAGACAGAGTAATATTTTACAGCACAGCTATAATATTATATTTGAGTCAAGGTGACTCTGAATTATGCGGCACTATGGAAGCTTGGATTGAGCGATGTTTGCAGAAGGAAGTGTGATGGTAGTATGAGCTTTGATTAGCCTTGTGTTCAGTCTGCCTTCTGTTCTGAAAACAACTTCAACAGTTGACAGTAATACTTAACTCTTAGATCCTGTCCAAACAAAATAAATAATTAGGTCTGTAATTTTAGCTAATAAATCTAATCAAGATGCTTCATAAATCGAGAACATTCTCAACAGCAGAGAGGCATTTATTGATCTTATGCATGGGTGGCTAAATTCTGGGGTACTATTTTTAAGTGATGTGTCCAAAAACTAGCATCAGAAAACAAGATACATTCCCTGATTGATCTTTTCAACACTGTGGTGCTTCTCAAGCCATACCCAGATTGCAAATAGAAGTTTTAACCCAAGATGTTGTTCACTATCCAGGCAACTTGCAGAATGCATGTGAGTTCTCAGAAACTTTATATGTCAAATTATGACACCATTTTTAATGAATAATGACATATTTGTAGAAAGCAGCATCAAGTTGAGGAACAAGCTGTGATCTGGATTATTTGAATACTAGGTTATACTGAACTTTACCAGAATCCCCAAATGTAATGCTATCTGGGGTTAGCTGAAAGAGCTGATGTGATTAAGTGCAGGGTTGTGATTAGCTGGACTTTGACAAGATGTATTTGATTGTGTCAGACTGGGCTTTCTGGAGGAATTGCCTCTGTCTCTGAACAGAACCACAACCTGACATGTCAGGGAACATGGGATTTTCGAGCTGTGAATCTTAAAGAATTAATTTTAATTGGCAAAAATTAAGAACTGGGAAATGCAGAGCATGATCACAAAGAACCAGAGCTGGTACATTAGGTTATTTTTCAATAGCAGCCTCTAGTTTTGATCATATGAACTGGGTCCACGTTATTTCCCAGGCATTTTACAAGCTTACATCAGTGCAGAGGAGGTGAGAAATGCCAGGCAATCTGAGCTATCAAGGGCTGAACACAGAGATGAACTGGTTATTAGTCAAGCATCCCTAAATGGATGCTCACCAAGCATCTAGTGGCAAGGAAGGTCAAGGGTAAACTTGCTATTTACTGAGCATTCAGCTAATTATTCATTTCACTAAATACAGGAATACTGTATCCTTTATGCAATGCAAAAAATCTCTCGGTCCTGAAGTTAGAGTTTGGTAAGTACTTAATAACCGCAAAATTACATCGTATTAGGTGCTCCTGTGTTTTAATTTAGCATAATTTTACATGTGGCCTGTGTTGTAAATTATCATTTCTTTTTTTGTTGCAACAAGAAGAATACCAAATGTATTTCTTGTCTTGAAAAACTATACTGAAAGAAGAACTAGACTCAGGACCTGTGTTTTTGCATCTTTTGTTTTTTTTCCTAGCTCCATTTTAGAAATGAAAAGCTAGAGAGGGACCGTTTACAATGGCATGTGATGATAGGACGAGGGGTAATGGTTTTAAACTGAAATAGGGTAGATTTAGATTAGATATAAGGAAAAAATTCTTTATTGTGTGGGTGGTGAGGCACTGGCACAGGTTGCCCAGAGAAGCTGTGGATGCCCCATCCCTGGCAGTGTTCAAGGCCAGGTTGGATGGGGCTTTGGGCAACCTGGGCTAGTGGAGGGTGTCCCTGCCCATGGCAGGGGGGTTGGAACTAGATGGGCTTTAAGGTCCCTTCCAACCCAAACCAGTCTATGGTTCTATGATTTTCGTAACTGGGGGAGCTGTATTATGCCTGTAGCCTGTGATGGTTGCCTTGAATTGCATCTGCCAGTGATGAAGTGGGAGTGTTGCGTGGGGGAAATGGAAACGTCTTCCTGATTTGCCTCCATGTATTCAGAGATTTCAAGCAGTACCTTGTTTCCACTGGTTGTCATTCTGTTAGCATTATTGAAACAGTAAGTAGGCAGACTTTATTCTTTCTTTTCCATAATCAAGACTGGTTGTTAAGAACCTTTAATTTGTCACACAAACTTTGCACACACTCATTATAACAACAGGTTGACTCCAGAATCTGCCAGGGCAAGGTAAGAGAAGTTAAATTCTCAATTACGCCACAGTACAGCTGAATTGTAGTGATAGAGGTGTACGCCTATGCATTCAAGCCTGATGTAGAAAAATACTCCTTTCTTGAGTATTTAACTTATGGAAAGCAATCCATAAAGAACAATCATCATGCACCCTTTTACGGGTAGTGCATTTGAATAATAGCCTGGGACTGCTGCATTCAGTAACTTCAACATTTCAGCCATTCAGAAAAAAACATGTTTCTGTTCTCCTAATTTTTCAAGTTTCCATTCTCATTCATTCTGTTCCAAAGGGTATGTTTGTCAGTGCTAAACTGAAGAGAGAGTGATATTTGCTATTCTTCCATGCTTATGGTAAGTCCACAGCAAGTCCTCTGACTCACCTCTACAAATTGCTTGGAGTTTTATCTACTTTTCACTTATCTCAAAGAAAATCCTGTTGGAAATGTGCCATTTCTATTGAGAACTTGCCTCTTGTGCCACTTATTGTGAAGTCCCTTTCATTACATTGACCTCTCCAGCAGCACCTGAGGCAGGGCAGGGGCTGCAGGGTTTATCCAGGTGTCATACAGCACTTTCCATGGCCCTTCTGCAATGCTGCTTCTTGCTGTTCCTCCTGTGAGTGCTGGCAGCCTTGATGCACGTCTGCAGGTGACTTTGCTGGTGATTGCTCATCATTAGCTCCTCTCTTCTGAGGGGTTGTCTTCTCATTTTTCTCCCTTTGGTGAAGCGGTCACTTCTTGCCAGCCACTGGGCCCTGTTTTCATACTTATTGCTGCTTTTAACTTATTACAATTCAGGTTCCAGAGAGAAGTTCTACATTAAAATGAAGGGAAATTTAAAAAATGAGCTGCTAATGAGAGCAATTAATCAGAGCAGTCTGCAGCCTCGGCAGTACAACTGAGTTTGCTGGTGTGAGGGGGACAGAGTGAGAGGGCTGATGAGGAATGAGAAACATGAATTATTCGGGGCCCTGATGTGGCAACCTTTGGCGTGAGGCACAGAAGAAAGGTGTTAAGAGACACTCCCACTCCTTTCAGTGGCATAAAAGGGGCTGTCCTGTGGGAATCCTGACTTTCTCATGCATACAGCAATCACTCCCTGCTAGCAGTGCAGGGCAGTTTTAGTGACCCTGGAAGTGTCTCAGTTTCTGCGGGAAGCAAGCTTATTTGCACATCCTAAGTGGCTGCATTATTAGTTGCACAATCACTGGGTTGGTCGCTACAGCGTGACAGGTCTTACTGCTCCTTGCGGTTGTCTCAGATCTGCGCTGTCACTGGCCCTGTATCCGGAATTAAAGAGCGGTGAGAACCACGTGCTCTGGTCTGATCCAAGCCTTTGTTTTTCCAAGCCATATTCAGGTTTTGCAAATAGCCAGAGCCAGACTCTAAACAGACTGAATTTTACATTCTTTTTTGTATCTTTTGAAAGCTGAATAGTTTTGGTGTGGTTTTTTGTGGGTGATTTTTTTGTTGTGTGGGTTTTTTTTTCCTCTGAATATACTCAGTGATTTTTATTTTTTTTAGTATGCCTTCATACTAAATGAACTGATCTTCTGAGTTCCCAAATAGCTCAGATGTGCTTTGTTTGTATACCCAAATAAGAGAAAAAACTGCTTGAACTCCATAGTATAGTATGGTATTTTAGTCAAGCATCTACAACACGTGCTGTTTTTTCAGAGCACTGAGCTGGTCCCATCCTCTGAATGAAATGCTATGTCAGACATTCCCAAAGCAAATTTTTTAAATGCTGTCTCTCTGAGCTCTCCTCCAAATTGTAAGGCAGAGCCAAATCTGTCAGGCCAGGCTCTCGTCTCTGTGAATTAGTAGCAGCCAAGATTAATTAGCACCCAAAGCGTTTCCAGCTGTACCACTTGTGCAATGCTGCTGCCGTGATGCATGCATGTAGTCACCACTCCCCAGGTCTGTGATTCATTGCTCTGTCAGTGGTTTGAGATACAGTGTATGAAAATGCCATATAAATGCAAATATAAATACAAACACTGAATTCCCCCTGTTGGCTAGTGATAAGGTGCTCATCCAGATGACACACTGTGATCTAAAAGTGGAAAGTAATGTTTGGAAAGAGGGGGAGACTCGATGATTATTCTTAAACTCTGTTTTCTTTTTCTTAAATAAGCTTTAACCGAAAGAGAAAAGGTAGCTTTGGCCTCCTCCTTGGCTACCTTTGTGGCACACTGAGATGATATCTTTCTGATTAATTAAATCAGAATGAGGATAAACTTTGAAATGGGTTTGGGAAATGGTGTGATTGGCTGTGCGTGGGAGTGTGCGTTCCCAGGGACTGAACTGAATGAGGTCTGGTTGTGGTCTGAATTCATACGTCTTCAGCTCTGTAACGAGGATGGCAGGATGTTGCTCTTGCGTTATTCCCTGATCACCTGCGCTGTCTCACAATGTAGGAGATACATCCTGCCCCAGGGACCTGGGATGGCTTAGGGTGCACATGCCTGGCCACCAAAAGGGGAAGGGGTCTGCAGGGAAAGGAGGCGTGTGGGAAGAGAAGGCTGGTCCCGACATGGTATGGCAGATACTTTAATTTGAATTGCTTACTCTTATCTTTAAGTACATGTACTTAATGGAAAAATAATTCTTCTTGTCTAAAAGAATTTTGTCCTGAAGGTACCTATGTAAGCAGCTCAATCCTATTTACGTCCCTAATGTTATAAGGATCGGTGGCACAGACTTTTTGATTTTCTATATTACTGTGCTAGTGCTGGTGTGTGTATAAAGTTCTCATCCAGATACTGAGATCAGCCTTCCATGCAGGTAATGCAAAAGGAAAGTTTCCAGTGTGAGGCTATTTTTTTTTTTTGTCCTGGTGTTTTGCCAATGCAAGCGTACAGGTGGAAATGTGGAGTTTTTCACCTTGGTGTGGGAATATTTTATTCACTGAGTTTTGTGTGGACTTGGGAACTGGAAATCTGAAGGCAATCAGCATGTGTTGCTGCAGCTCCAGAAGCAGCAGGACTCGTGACAGATCACCTCTACTTTAAGCTCTGAGTTTCCCGACTAGTTTAATAATTGATAAAAGTCTCTACTAGTAGTTACATTCAATAGCTTTTCCTTGAGTGCTCTTGCTGGCATGAAGTATGAGGCTGCCATATTTCATTCATGATTGCAAGAGCCAATTCTTTAAATGTGTATAACTACTACTATAATTTTAAATATTAACTCACTTTTACATGCTTAGCACCTACCGTACACTAATTGCATTAATAAGACTGTCATTTTCCTGAAATGCATCCAGTCTGTGTAATCCAAAGATGTTGGAAAGACAACAGTGAAGGACACTAGAATTCTTGCTACTTTTACTGTCTTACGGTAAGGTTTCTTTTTTATGACTTTTAAGAAGAGAAATTGGAGATTCTGAGACACCTTTCTAGTTGAGCTAGAGCATTAGAGGGCTTTGCTCACCATTACAAGCTGTTCTCTGAAAAAAAATTAGGCTGCTTGTATCTGTTGTAAGTTGGTGTTAGAGGAGACTGGAAAAAGAGGGGTTGGGTGATGAATGGTGTTGTGGAGATAGAGGGTTTAATGGGAAAAAGTAAGGAGCAATGGCAGCAGGGAGAGAAGGGAGTAGTAAAAGAGAGACAAGAAGTTAGGAGTGAATAGAAAGATGCAGAACCACTTCATAGGTGGGAAATGGGCTGGGTAAGGTTCAGGAGATAGCAAGAACAAGGAGTTAGATTCTGCTGAGCATTGTCAAAGCAGCAGGAGATGCTTTTATTGGTAACATTTTTAATATACTATTCTAAGAAAAATAGGTCATTAGTTGATGCAAACAGTAATAAGGACCTTTGCACGGGTCTTGGCATCAGCAATGTGCATAATATACCTTATTTTGTGTGGCAGAAACACATCCAGACCATGTGGAAAATTGAGTATTTCTTTATTGTTATCAGGTTCGTGACATGCAGATTGGTGGTGTCTGTCTTGCCATTTCTGAAGTGATTCCCTTCCTTCCTGGTTTAATTGAGCTGTTCCCTCATTCTGAATGCTATCCACTGTCAAATTTAACTTGGGACAAAACCCAATGCTCCATCATCACTACCTGCCCTGTTTCTTATGTTACATATACTTAATTTCTCTGGTTGGATAGCTCTGTTACTATGTTCCCCCAGCAATCTTACGGCAGGTCTGCCATGACTGAAGCTTTGACTTCACACTGAGAATATGTGCTGTGCCAAATATTCCCTCATTATCTGCTTCTCCTGCTCTTCCTTGCTCTCTCTCTCTCTTCTCTTTTTTTTTCTTTTCTTTTTTATTTTCTTTTTAAAAAAAATAAAAATTAAAGCTTGGGTTGGTGTTTGTGACTAGACTACATGAACCCTGAAGTTCAAGGGTGTTTATCTCCTCAGCAACCCAACAGGGGGGAAAATTTTAAATGCAATTATCTTCAGGTGTATTATAGTATAATATTTGCATGCTCTCTTTATAAAACAGGCTTTTAGGGTATTTTCATAACTGCTTTCCCTCTCTCTCCATTTGCCCTACAGCTTATTTATGTTGATGTTTTCTTCTCTGAGCTTCTGGTTTCATTACATAGCCTGTTGTCACAGTAAAATGTGATACTGTAAGATAACATGTAGAGACACCAGGGATGGTGAATACAGGGTGATTGCAGCAACTGACTCCATAATAAACTAGAGCATTTGTTAACTGTGTAATCTGATTATAAAGACTAACTTGGAGAACTGAAACTGGACAGCAAAATTTCAGTGCTGAATCGGTTCATAACTAAGACTATCAGCACTAGAAATGTAAGGTTCTGAGTTCGCTAGTTTTAGATTGTTACAAATTCACCACTTTTAAATGAATCGTAATTTACCCTAGCTTGTATTGGAAAAATATTGTGTCTGCAGTGCCTATGTGAATGGAAGAGAGATGTTCCAAAAAGGAAATAGGACTCCCTTGGCTGAATAAACATTGGTTGTGTTGCATTTTTAGACTAAGATAAATAACATTGTCTCTGGCGTAGCTTGTGCCCTGAAAAATGCCATCTGGCTGAAAAACTCTGTCTCGTTTGGTGACACAGAGTATTCAGAAGTGAAAAAGTCTAAAAATGAGAATTGCTAAAATTGACTGGAATCAAGACTACACTGTGGTGGATGTGCCCTCTGATCCATCGTTCACTGCCATCAACTGAGTATTGTCATTGAGATTTCCTCTCTGGAGGGAGGGAGCTACAATAGGTTGTGACTAGTTGACCTGACACTAAGTTAATATTTAGCAGTGTACATAAAAGATGGGGTTTTTGACAGTGTTTAATTCTCTTTTAGCTTTACTCCCACTGAAACAGCCTCCTTTAGCGGGTATATAGGTGCTTTGGCTGCTGCTATAAGCCTTGCAACTCATTAGTAGCACTGGGATGCCAGACTGAGGGGAGGATTCCTTTCCCTTTATCTTCGTTAGACTCCCAACGTGAGAGCAATTTATTGTGCCCTTGGACAGGATAGCAGGGATTTGAAGCCGTATTTCACCATGAATCCTTGCTTACTCAAAATTCCCATTCAAACTTGAGAGGGTTCCTCGAGTAAAAAAACCTGCAGGATCAAGTCTGTTATCTTTAGTGGCAGAAATACAGGAAGCTGCAGGCTTGAACTTTGTTTTTGACAGGTTAAATGTCCATGTTTCATCTTTAAAATGAACTTTATAATTGTATTACAAAAAAAAAATTCTCCAAGCTTAGTGAGGCTGCAAATCAAGGGTATATTATACAGTGTTAATGAGGAAAGAAATCTAGCAACTCAGTTGGAGGGAGGAAAAGAAGTTTATTTTATTAACTTTGTCTTTACTGTAAGGCTATGGAAGAATTAGGTCGAAAAGCTATAGACTGTATAAAAGGATTTTGCTGCGAGTATTTGCCTATTGATTAGATATGTCAGGAGTCACAAAGACCTTGGGAAAACAAATGAGAAAATACAGGAGAGAAATCTGAATATGTCCTCCAGGGACAGATGATAGTCTGTTCAACCCTACTGAATGGCAAAGAAATTCCTCAAGACTTCAGCCATCTTCCTCTGAGAGACCTCTGCTGACCTGCTTGTTCTCAGTCACTGAGAGGTCCTGCAATGCAGGATATGACAGATCCTGGTTAAAATTCCCAAGACCTGGAGACAGGAAGAGGCCTGCTGAGCAAGGGACAGGCGTGTGTTTTACATCGTGGTTAGCTAGCACTGAGCTAGCTGTGTGAGTCTTGTCTCCCACCGCACTGCAAACCTGGCCCAAATGCACAAACTTGCTTATATTGGGCTTTATGTGACAGGAATAACAACACATCAATACATTTGTGGGGAAATGAATCAAACCAGCCAGACTTCAGCAGGACTAAAGTTACTCCTAGCAAAATTGCTTCAGGAGTGCATACCTGTAGAGTGTGAACCTTTCTTCCTTGCAGAAAAGGAATGCTTCACATAAAACGCAGATTTTGACAAAATTTGTTCAGTGCTCACCTGGCAAGTGAACTCAGCTACTCCCTCTCTTCAATCTCTCTCTCCCAACCGTGGCTCACGGAGGTTTCTGAATGGAGCATTTCCCTGAACCTTTCTGTACCTCTCCTCCTGGCCCTTAGGAGCCTCTTGAGTCCCTTCCTTGTCGTTTGAGAAATTCTATATTAGGGCTGTCTGCAGTGCAGCACTGGTGTGCATCTCCATATAGCAAGATACAAGTTCAGGTGTAGGCAGGAGTCTAGCTTGGTGCAGAGCCGTTTACCACGCTGCTCTAACCAGCCTTCTAACACTGCTGAAGACAGTTCAGGAATCACTACATGGCAATCTCAGAAATGAGGACAGATCTTTCAAGGTTGGGAGACTTCAATCATTTGTATATGAAAATGCAGACTACTGAAAACCAAAACAACTATTTATCAGTCCATGTACTGGAACCCAAGCTGCTTATTCTTTAGTAATTTGAGTCAGATGAGAATAAAACGGATTTCTGCAAACTAAATGTAAATGAAGAGAAAAATGCTGATTAGTTCAGGCAAGCTGCATATGAAGAATGAATGTATCTTCTTTTCCTTTAATATGATCTACTTGACTTCTCGTCTCTTCTGTCTCAGTGTTTTTTTTCCCCTACTTATCAAAGCATGTAATCCAATGCTGTATTCAGGGTCCTGCTACTTTACATGTGCAGCTTCCAGCTCCTATTTTCCTTCTGCTGTGTATAAGGGTGGCCTCAGGCTTTCTGCGTGCTGAACTGTAATAAACTCCTGTTCAGCAGGTGATAAGGATGCAGAGATCTTGTTTGTGGGGTACAGAGCAGTCTCTTGCCAGGTTGGTGAACATGAGTGTCCACCAGGAGCACATGGATTGAGCCCAACAGGAACCTGGAAGCTGTCCCTCTGCTCCAGACCCACCAGTCAATGCGCAATTACATCTAACTCCCGAGGATCTGGGTTCAAAATAAGTGTCATATGCATCAATGAAGAAAAAGATTGGCTGGCTGCGGTACAGCATACAGATGGCTGTAGTAAAGAAGCCACCTGCCGAGACAGGCTGGACTGACTAAAGGCTGCCTCCTTCCTCACCAGCAAGATCAAAGAGTCAAGTGTGGGAGAGAAAGAAGCAGCTATCAAGAAGTGGGTGTAATGCACAGTGAGAGTTCTGTGAGAGGCAGGACTTCCCTGGGGAAAATGTGTGTTTTGAGGGAAATGTGCTTTGGATTAACCTGCCTTGATATTTTAATGAATCCATTCTGAGTATATTTTAAAATCTACTCTTGGCTGCTTTTGACTACAGATTTCAGGAAACTGAGGATTTGATTCTGGACCAGTAAAACACTATCTACATTCTCATATTAGTAGAAGGAAATTGTTGTAGAAAATAAAAATTATTAAAATCTATGCAGCAACAATGATTTGCATCTACTGAGCGTTAGAGTAACAAGATACGAGGCAAGAATATGCTTTGAAGTCTCCGGGCTGAACAAGGATGTGACCCACAGATAAGAAACAACAGTCATGAAATAGAAATTAATAATTCCAGGATATGGAGAGAGAAAGTTTTAGGGGTAAACTACTGCTGTCACCAAGAATGCCAACACTGAACCATGGGTTCTACTGCAAAGCACAAGTAGACGCCTCAACGGCAAAAGTTGATCAAGAGGGATTGAATATTAAAGAAATATTATTTATGAAGGAAATAATTTAGTTTCAGAGACTGCAGTTTTCATCTTCATTGAAGTCTGTTAAGAGCATTTTGAGGTGACAGAAGAACACAAGGAAATTCAAAAGGAATGGCCTCAAAGGGCCAGAGACTGTGTCGGAGAAAAAGACAGATGTGTCGAGATGTGCAAAGTATGACTTTTTGGAAACTCCTTGTCCTTTCCTGTCAATAGCTATGGGAAAAGATGGAGAATGCCTGAGACAATGACTGCAGCCTAAAGCAGTGAATCAGGAAAAGCTGAGAAGGTGCACGATGGTTTTTCTGCTGGAGCTGACAGTACAGAGGGAAAAGGATTTCTTTAGAGAGTGACAAAACCCATTGTCTACTCTGTGCTGCTCTTTTTAGGCTCCTTTCTTATGTAAGTTCTTGCTATGTGGAGGGGGAAATGGAGTACGTGAATATTTGTGTGAGGCAGCTAGATGGAGAAACATTGTGACAGGCTACCCGTGGTGGGTTTGATGTACTTTCTCTAGTGATAATTTTTTTTCACTAAATGGGGTGAGGTGAGTGATTTCTCCTTCCCTTTCCATAGATGCTGTTATATAACCTCCTGACACAGAGGCAATTTTTCCTCCAAGTTTGTGTAATAATCCTGAAGAGCACCAGTGGATGTTCCAGGAAATACTCCAAAATCTCTAAAAGTTTCAGACCCCTCTCTTGTCCAGAGAACTCTACTTTGTGATCTGCAGTGCATCAGCTCAGTGGGAAACCGCCAGTGGCTGTGCTTTGCACATGGCTTTGCTCTCTACATCCAGGCAAAACCCAGTTGTTCCTGTCAAATGTTTTAAGATTTCTGTGACAGAGATTACAGCTGGCTGTGGTGGAAGTTGTGGTAGAAGTGGATGGGCAACTGCTTGTCCCTTGTGTCTTAACTAGAGAAGCAACAGATCCCCTGACACCAGTCAAGTGGGACTTCTTTTGCCAGTTCTACTAAAAGATCGGGTAAGACTGCTTTGTGACCTGGTAGAGAGTCTAGGATGAAAAGGAGTGCTGTATTTTGTGGTCTAAATGTGAAAGCTGTTTGGGAAAAAAAAAATTAAAAAAAAAAATCTAGAGATGACCTCAGGACAGGAAAACATATCCAGGAGGATCGTGATACTCAGGCAGGCTGAATTTGCCTAAGCAGACTGCAGGAAGAGAGAGTGAGCCTTAAATATGTACAAGGCTGCTTGTCATAATAAATTGGTGTCCTCTGTTGTCAGATGGATACAAGAGACAAGCAGCACACCCCAACATGCCATTCCTGAAACAGAAAGGGAGTGTTTTCCAGACAAAATCATTGTGGCATATATCCATATAGCAGGTTGAAAACTGTACTGAAATAAGTCATTGATGTCATGTCAGGGACATATATTAAGTGAACTCTGACTGTTGGGCTGGTTCACTTCTGTATTTTCATCAAGGTCTTGGCTGCTGGAATTGAGTTTATTTTATAGATTTTGTAGGTTGTAACAGCTAGAAGGGAGTGCAGATGCTTTGCAGAAAAGGATCAGAATTCCTGATAAATTCAGGAACTGTTTGACGATTAATAGGGTCAAGTCTTTAAATACTCATGCAAGAGTACACTTTGGATGGAAAAATCCAAAAGTGCAATGTTTAAGCAGAGAATAATTAGTTTATTATTAGGCACTATTAGTTGCCCAAGCCCACAGGTTTTCCATCACAAACTAAATATGACTTGACATTGCCTTACTATGGCAAAGAAACTCTGGGGAGACTCCAAGAGCTGTGTTTAAGACAGAGGATTTGTTCATTCCATCTTCTGTGGTGCTGTGGGGGCCTTATCACAGTTTTCTAAGACAAGTAATAGATCTCAACCAGGGATTCCAGATAAGAATGACAAGAAGTTTTATTTGTTGTTGTTTTCTTGCTTACAAAATGTTAAATATTAGAAGAACTAGTGTAGTTTAGCTTAGGAAAGAGGAAACTGAGAGTTTACAACATCTTTGAATATGTAGAAAGGTTCCACAGAGAAAAATACTCTTTATGCTCACTGGGCTGTGAAAAAATATAATAGACTTAAAGTATGTATGCATGCCTGCAGCCAGAGATACTTATATTGCACCTCAGAAAACTTTTCTAATAGTAAGCGTAGTTAAGTACTATGCTCGCCTAGAGAAGCTAACTGCTGCACTTTAAGCACAGCTTAGATACCTGTTAAAAGTAGTTTATGTATAGCTCACCCTGCTTCAGGATGAACCAAGTAACTTCTTGGGTTCCTTGCCAAACAGATCTTTTAAGTGATCAGGAGAAAAAACAGTCTCGTCCTGTGAAGGCTTGTAATTAGGAGAGCCTGAAGATATCTAAGGTACGGTCTGCTCTACAGCCGTGTCACCTTGTTTGCATGGCTGGAGACTACTGCTCTAATGAAACATGCTCATGTCACCATGCTTGTGATACGGGAGTGGAAAGGAAGAAGAATGGAAAAGGGAATGAATAGGGAGGCTTCAAAAATAATATGAAGTGATGGCAGAGTTCCCTCCGCAGGTGACTATTGTAGAATTAAAATGAAGTAAGCCAGCAACACATGTGGATGCATAGCTAAGGGCCATAGATTGATGCTTGAGGAAGTGGGGGAAGAAATGAGGTGCCTAACTTTCAAACCAGTGCGTGGGAGGGACTTCCATAAATCCTGTGAACAAATAATAGGATTTGAAATTGTGTGGCTGACTCTCCTGAGCACTACTTTAAAACCCCCTTCTGTAGTCTCTGATGGAGAAACTTAGGGAACCTGCATAAAGCTTGCATGCACTAGGGTTGGGGTGATTAAATAAATACAGGCTCCCACAGTCCTCCTCTCTGGGGAGAGGATCTTGGCTACTTGTCAATATTTTTAGAAGCACCTAGATAAGAAATCAAAGAGAAAATCCAGTCTGAGAGCTGTACAGGGTCTCCCAGGTCTGAAGTAAACTATTATTTGAACTTGTGGGCTGGTGCATATTATTTTTCTGTTGCTCACAATATTTATTAAAATACCTGTAGACACTGTATACCCTACAAATGTCCTCCCTGGAGTAATGGAAATAGATAATATCATGCTCTTGGGTAAATAACTGCTCTTGCTGAATGATGTTCATTCTTCCAGGAAGGGCAAGGATGTCCCTTCTGCAGCCCAGCCCTGTAGACCTGTACCAGCACTGCTGTGCAAGGGACTGGCAGGAAGGATAAAGGAGGTTCTTCCATCTAGTCTTCATCCCCAAACTTTAAGGTTTTGTACATTTAGGTTTTCAGCTTTGCTTACAAAGACTGGGCAATTTCTTTTGAATCATCCTCCTGTCACAATTTATACCTTTATACACTCTTTCTAACATTCATCTTACCAACTCAAGTCTCCTCAGTTAGGTCAACAGCATAATGCTAGAGTTACTGAATCATCCTAAGGCAGCCCCTTTCATTCCTGTAAATATATAGAGCTTATTGAATAGCAGTTGGATGCGTGAAATTAGCTGGATGAAGCTGATCCTCTGCTTCCACAAAAAGATGCTGTAGAGAAACAGGTAGAAGTTCTAAAAATTAGAGAGAGAAAAAAACCAACCCAAACCCCCAAACTTGGCTCTGTTGAAACCAGTGGAAATTGTCATTAACTTTGATGGGGTCATAATTTCATAATAATCCTTACGTTTTGGCACAAATTAGTAAAGATGCATTAACTTCGCTGGAGCCGTGTTGGTGTACAAGAGAATGGTTTTATAAATCTGAAGATTCATGAAATGATGTGTTTCAATATGTGGGTTGCTAAGTTGTTAACTGAAATGTACTGCGAGCACAATCTGTAAAGCTAATCTAAAGTAATAAAGCTAATGTGCTCTTAGAGCAACCTGAGGATTTGAAGTCAATGCAGTTCTTGAACGATGAACATAATTTTGATAGATATAAAATAGTTTTTAAAAGCTCACTGCAGCCCGCTGTAGAGGAGCATCTTACTACTTTTTTCAGTGGAAATGAAATCTTTGCTATGGCATGAACTTTGGGTTGATCAAGCTTCAATGTATTCACAAATACAACTTAGCGTTATTACTACAGTTTATTATTTTTATAGCACTAGCAATGTTCTTAGTAATTTGCAGGTAGGTATTAATACAAAAGCCGTTCCTCAAAGGAAGTGTAATATACACCTTTTGTTAGATTGAAGAACATCATATACGTTGTGTAGCATACAGCATCCTGAGCAGGTACATGCTCTAGTAATGAACTTAGATCCTGCATGGATACCAAAGGGCGCAAATCATTACTGTTTCCTCTGCTGCTGTATTGTTTGGACTTCCTAGTGTGTGTTTACCTAACGGTTTCACTGTACTAGCTCCTCTATATCACATAGTACCCTCTTTTTCCATGAGCAAAGGTAACTGAATCAGTTGTACTATTCGAGGAGAGCGATCGCCTTGACTGCAATGGCAGACAGGCCAACAGGAGCCCTGTGTCTTATCCCTGTGCTGGACTCTGACAGCACTGGCAGCGGTTACCAAGCCGATGCTTCAGGAAAGGTGTCAGCCACGTGCATTAGCACATGTTTAGCTTTATGGTACTATGTTGTGGTATGAGCTGTGAAGGTATAGCCCAGAGGCTGTCCTTGGCTCTGGGAGTACTGGAAGACCTCTGGCCCCTTGTGGTCCTTTGGGGACTTTGGCTTGGGGAAAGAAGGAAAAATCATGGGTTTGCATCTTAACTCAAACTGCGCAAAGTTGGCTGAAGTCTTCCTGTAAATGGACTTCAGTAAAAGTTATTTCACTAACAATATGGTGACAAGCACTTTTGTCTTATCTTCAGAAAAACTTTGGCCCAAGTAATGGACACGTTCCAGTGGCAATGCAAGTAAAGGGAACAGAGACATTCATGCTGTTTGAGATGACATCAAATAGATTTAATGCATAGAAACAGTAATTCGTGTATTGCCCCCTCTTCTGGGAAACCAAACCAAGTTCTGATAATGGCATTCCTAGAAATCAGGCTCAGCTTATCTGCTCTTTTCATGTACACCCCATGCAGCCCCCAGCAAGCCGGGGATAATGGCTTTATCATCATGTTTACTACTGTACATAGGTAGATATGAAGCCTCAAAAAATTAAAAGGGTGATAAACCATTAGTAAACCTTTATACTGCTTAAATATTTTTTCATCATCATTGTCCTTCTCCTTTTCAAGTCAGGCAACATTGCTGAGTGAAATAGGCTTTGGAAACAAAACCCGAGTGCTTGTTGTCGCAACAGTAAAGGCAGGCTCTGTTGCTGTGACAGGTGAAAATTGTTTCTGAGGGTGACTTGAATTGTCATGTCTAACCAGCTTCTTTTTTCTTGTGTTGGTTTTTCTTGGCCTCTTTCTATTCCATTTAGATTTTGTTTTACTTGCTGTCTGCAATCCACATCTGTTTACAGGGACAGCTAAAATGAAAGAAAGTAAATTAATGGGTTGGTTTGCAGCAGAAGATAGAATATGATGCTTAGATAGACATGTCCTCAGGTCTTTCTTTTTTGACTAGCTGTGAAAGCTCCTGCATTCTTTTCCATTAGAGAGATGCTGAATTAGCCTATAAATTGAACTGAGCCTGTTTCTGTAAAATCTGTGACAAAAGTTTAGACTTCTAAACAAATTCAGTCAGCCTACATTCACATCTGTGGGGTTTTGGTTTTTTTTCTCTCTATGTGTTCCGTGGACAGTCCTTTGGGAAAGAATGCTTGCTATGATATCTAATTTGACAAGAAAATTTTAGAGTGAGCACATAAAGCAAATTTTGCATTTAAAATTGTGAAGTACTAGAAACAGAAATTCAGTTATGAAAGTTTTCTTTGGGAAAACAGGAAATTACCATATAAGCAATAGATCATCCTGTTATTATTTATGGATACATTTTTGCATTTACTAGAAGCTCAATAAGCACTATTTAGTAAGTAAATACAGGACGAGTAGTTAAGATGTGCAATTGTTAATGTTTGAACAAGAAGAAAGATATTTGACAAATTATTCACAGTCTAGGTAAGAGGGATTTGATTTATTTTTTTATCGTTGTGATCTTTTAGTCTGACCTCCTTTATAACACAGAAGAGAAGACTTAGATTAATTAATTCTTAATTGAAGCAGAGTAGAGCTTTTGGAAAGATGTCATGTCCTGCTTTAAAAATGAACGTGATGGAGGTCCCAGCATAAAATGCGACAAAGGACTCTGGTGGTTGGTTGTCATCTTTGTTAGATTTGTGCCTTATTTCTAACCTGATTTTCTCTAGCTTTGGTATTATGCCGTTGTATTTCATTTTATAATTATTTGTTACATTGAAGAACCTTTTATCAATAGTTTTTCCTTCATGTAGGTATTCCAATTATTTCATTCCGTGTTTTGCTGTACCTTTTTTTTTTGCAAATGGAGCAGATGCCAGCATGACTCACATTCTGATAAATTATTTCTATATTCATTGGTTAAGCTATTTTATTAGGGAAGAATCTTTATAATAATTTGTAATTGCTTAATACATAGTACATCTTTGTGTTTAAAACTTAAGGAATAAAGACATTAGAACTCAAACAAAAGTCCAATGATAAAAGGAAAAGACAGTGTAAAGGCACAAATTTGCTCTAACATATAGTGAGTATTTATGATGAAAACACATAAAATAAGTAATCAGTTGAACAGCATTGAACTGAAGAAGAAAGAAGGTAGCACGAGATGTGCTTGGAGCAAACATAAACCTGGAATAAGACACCAGCTTTCAGAAGTCAGTCACACTTTTGCTTTATTTCCCCAACAAAGGGTCTTTCTTCCTCAAGTATGGTTTTCTCTCTGAATTATGTCTTCATGAATCCAAGGCTTCCCCTGTGGCCTGGCCCGGGCAGGGGCTCCTCAGTGCCCTGGTGCCTCCCAGCAGCCATCCAGCTGCCCCAGGCAGGAGCTGGAGGACTCTCTCAGCTAGTTGACTGTAACAGCCCTAACTTCCTATCTGAGTTAGAGGTCTAAAGATAGACAGTGAATGCCCCACTGCGTGGCCAGGTGGAGATTTCTACACCTATAGCCCATTGGTGAGCTGTATTAGCTTTCCAAGTTGATTGATTAGGTGATTCTTTGTCATACCAAATTGTCATTATGATGAATCCAAGCCTTTAGTTTTTATTCTGGATAGGCATTGACAACTCCCCCTGCCTCCCAACAAAGTGCATATTAGTTTATTTTTTAAAAAATAGTACAATCTCTTGTCAATAATTTCAGTCTTTTGTAGGCCACCACATGCCACACCTTTTCCGTTAATTTGGAGCTTAGTGGAGGAAGAAGACTTCACTGTTTCTTATTTCTGCACAAGAGTATTAGGCTCAATTTGAAAGCCACACTTGGTAAGTTACCTTATAAAGTTCTGATTTTTTTTTCCCTAGTAAGTTTAACCAGTGTTTTTTCGAAGTCGTGTGAGAACTAAAATATGATTTTTGTCTCTCTTTAGTCGAAATATTCTGACATAGATCTCCAACACAGTGAAAAGATTTCACCATTGTTTACAGAGTGTATGCTGCCTTTAGGTGATTCCCATTTTCTTCCCTTAGATGGTGCTAATAAGGTACAAAAAGCCCAGCCAGACTGCAGTGTTTTAGAAAGAACATGAAGTACAGTGAAGGCTTGTTTGGATTCTATGAGCAATTTCTTTCCTCCTCTCTGTGCTACAGTTCTGCCTTATTTGCTCTTATTCAAGCTCCAGAATGGCACTATATAAAAGTATCAAATTTAGTAAACAATTACATCTGATGACTATATGTTCATTTTGGAAAAATAAAGGAACAAATGTTGTCTGTATCTGAGCTGCAAAATGATCAGACTTTTCATCAGCTTTGTACTCTCACAGGGAAGGCTTACAGCTAGTATCTGAACTCTGGGAAAATGGACTCATTTTACTGGTATCCAGTGTTATTTGCCATTAATTAGGGGCCCCTGCAAACAACTTTTCCTTTAGTGTATAAGTTATCCCTGTGCACAGAAGCATAGAGGAATTTGCTTTGTAGAAAATGAGGGAAAAGAGAATCTCTAGCAAATTTTTCCTCTCGGTGCAAGTGTCAAGGATGTGTGGACCATCTTGGATAATCATATTTATATTTTTTTCCCCTGAATGCAATCCTGATTATCAAGCAGCAAAAGAGCACTTGTTCTATGAAATTTCAATGTAGGGTGGGGTGAAGCCCGGGAATGAAATTTTCCCACCTGAGGATTTTACCCTGTCTCAGGGGAATTTAAAATACGAGACATACGTCTTACTGCTTTGCATGTCCAATATAAAGGTTAAGGCTTTCAGAAGTGCATTTATGCCCTAGGGACCGGCACCAGCAACATCTGCAAGACAAGTGGCAGTTCATCAGAGGCAACTCAGCCTGCCCGTGCGTTTGACAGCAGAATTATCCTTTCCTTATTTTCTCCCCACCTTCACCCCTCCCGGTTCACCATGTCTTTGCTCTTACAGGCAATGAGAGTCTGCCCAATCTGTTGGGATGTCTGTTCAGCACGTAATTGATTGTGACTGCCCATCACTGCGGAGGAAAAGACACAGGGCTTGGGAGGGCAGGAATGCCATGGGTCCAGATCACAGCGCCCTGGAAAGCCGAGCGCCCAGAGGAAACATGCACAATGTTGACCCTGTTACGCCTAGGGATTCTGCCAGGATGTAATTAGCACTTCGCTCTCAGGAGCAGTATAATTAACTAAGTTCACCTAAAATACGGGGATGAGAGAGACTTCACTGTTTATCCAATCTAGTTAGTTTGATTTAAACCCTCTAGGTTAGCCCAGTAGTGGATCTGTTTCTCTCTTGACCCTTCACTCATATTCATTATTGATTTTTCCTGAAGGACATCAAGGCAATTACCGCATGCCACTTTATTTTATCCTTTCCAGAAGAACCTTGAATGAAATTTTAGGACACTATGAAATCAAGGAATGCTCACTCCAATCACACAGCCTACACTTTTTGTTGCCTTTAAGATAAAAGTTTAAAGTGCAGTCGTGATTAGAGTGCCTCTGTGATTGCTAATGTATGGCGAGTCCCGCATTTCTGTAGACCATCTACCTCACATGGCTCACTTTGACAGACCAAAGTACACTTATATTGGATTCTTCGAGTTTAGCCATCTCGTTCAGGGATGAATCCATTGTCTGTCTTCACCTTTTTCTATTGAAGAACCAATTTACAGTGCTTGTAGCAACCAGACCTAAAATCTAAACATCAAAGCTTTACTTTACCCTTCCATTACCTAATCTTAGCTCTTAGATGAAATCAGTGACATGGATGGTTTTATAGAAAGATGTAAAATTAAGGGTTTTTTCCTGGCGAAGGTTGTGACATTCAAGCTTTGTGAAGATTCATTTTTGCTACTTTCCCAGCTCAGGCCTCCTACTACAGCACAAGGCTTTGTGTATAATAATTACACACTGAAGTATATTAGAAGAACTTTACTAGTTTCCAAAGACAGGACCATGAGGGTTTTTTTTTTTTTTTTTTTAAAAAGAGAGAATCAGGGGTGCTTGTGCAATGTTGTGTCTCTGATGATGAGATTTTAATTAAATAAGCATATTCTATTTTGACACTGAGCCCCGGCCTCATTCAGTGCACACGATGGACAGGGATCAGTTAATGAACAGATGTTCAGTTTTGGTTTTCCTCAGCGTGTGGCATTGGGCCCTGTTTGTCAGGTTTCCCACACTGACGTCTGCTGAAAATTTCTAATTTTCTCTTGAGTTATTATGTGGCACTTGTCATTAGCATTAGGGCAAATCCCAGTTACATGTCCAGCAAGCAAACTCCTGAGGTCCTTGTTCAGTTTGTTGGACCGTAGCGTGTTTAATTCAGAAATGCTTGGAATTATACCTAATTCCTAATGTTGCCCTGTATTCATCAACTGTTTTGTCAAAATCTTTTTTTTTTTCAGAAATTGCATTAAATTCTTTTATATTTGTTCCTTGTGCAACTATAAGTCAATGTTCTTTGTTTGATGAACCATATTAGCTTTTTCTCAAGTTCTCATTTCACAGAACAGCCTATATACTGCAGAGTTGTCTGGGTTTATGTCTTGCTTTTAGGTCATAATTTGAGTGATGAAGATGTTAAAATTTAACTGAAAAGGTTATTGTTATCCACTGTAAATACTCTTTAAGTGGCTGCTTTCACATTCATTCAGCCATTCAGAGAAGCTGGATTTTGCTGGAGTGTTGAATTTCATGGTTGTGTTTTGGCTGTAAGACTCAGAGGAAAAATTCCCTCTGGGAGCCCATGTCCTGGTCAAGGGAACATCAACACTGACATTCTCTTCACAGTGCATATTTCCCATTGTTGCACATTCTGGCTAGCATTTTTTTGATATAAATTAGCTGAGCTGATGGTACTAGGTAATTATAAATGAGATCAGCATTAGCGCTTTTTGATGTTACCAGGTGCATCCTATTCCAAGTTTCCATCTTGAGTTTTTAAGTGTAATCAGTTTTTTTGTTTGACAAATCACTGACCGAATATTGCAGACAGATCAGGCAGGAGGGCTTTAGCAAGGAATCAATAGCAAGCTCAGTGGCATTTCCAGCTTTTGGGTGCTTGATTTGCAATCTTGATTTTAATAATGTAGAGTTCTTAATGTAACTCATACTTTTGCATAGTTCCTTGACAGATACCCTTCATGTAAAAGAACAACACAAAATTAAGATCAACAGGGTGGAGTGGTTACACCAAGAAGGTTCAGTTCAAAACCAGAACTTGTCATAGTTTCAAGATCTGTATGATAGCTTGTGCAAGTCACACTTGAAACACAGATACTCTTAAGAAATAGTTTCCTTTTAACAGTTTTAATTCCTAGTAGTGTTAATGTAGAGACTATGTATAAAAAAAAGTTTTGAGCATTTTCACTTGCTTACTTCACAAGGTTTAACAGCATTGTTGTTAAATTATGCAAGATGGCAATCCTCTTGTGAAGCTGTTGTAATAACCAGTCAAGAAGAGCTATTTCTGCAAAGACTCATTAGTGTATTTCTAAGTGCTCTGAACTATTACCAAATTCTGCTTTGTACCTAAATTTTCTTAGCATTTGAAACAATAGCTACCACACTTAAAAGAATGTTATATGATGTCTGGCACTGTAGATTTTTAAACAATACTTAAAGGCAGTGGCTTGAGAATATTTTTATGAACAAAAATGACTTTGTTCATTATAATTTGTGAGGCTATACTAATTACAACTTGTTAATTCTTGGACTCCTACCATCTCCAAGTCAAGAATTTTGACAGAAGTGGTTTTTTGCTTGATAATTGTCACTTGGATTCTTTATTCTTTATACTATTCTTGTTAGGATTCATTGTTCTTCTCTTTAAAACAGTTGTTGTCCAATAAAAATGCAGAAACAATAACATATACCCCTGGCGACCAGTCTTACAACATCAATAATGAATAGCAAATATTCATAGCTATCAATTGTTTACAACTAACAGGTTGAAAATTATTCATTGAAACTAATTAGGGAATATTTATGAACAATAAATAAGTTCATAGTAATCAGGGTTGATTCACAAATGACTTGCCAACCCAAAAAGGGGTACAGTTCTCAAGAACATAGTTCTGTGCAATTTGTTGTACTGTTATTAGCTGTAAGTATACCTTGAAACATGTCATTGGAATAGACTATATGCATTCTGCATTGAGCATCATTTTCTGTACCTTTGTTGGGCTGGTAAGGCATGAAATTCAGCGCAAGCATCATGCCGGGTGCACTGTCCAGGGCTACAAAATGGAAACTGACCTTCGTTAATGTAGCAAGCTAGGATGAATCAGGGTTTCTCAGGCTTTTGAATACTAAAAATAAAATGAAGGTCCATCTCTAATTAAGTGGGACCTGGTGTGAATATAAATAATTCAGACTGCACATGCAGTAGTGGGACCTGCTAGGGAGAAACAGGCACACAAAGGTGTTTTTGTGTCTCAGCTGCATCCCCGGCTCAAGTTGGTCCCAAGATGGTTCAGCTCCTTTAAAGGAAGAGCAGCTTCAGACCTATTTTAATTCTGCCTGAGTGGGGCTATTAGCAAAAGAGCAACAAAACTCCTTCCTCAAACCCATTCCATGCTGGATCTATCCCCTCCCCCTATCAACTGTTTTCAACCAGCTAGTTATGTTGTTCCCATCAATATTTGACTCTGCTAGAAAAATGCAAGTAGCACAGTGCCAAAAATGGATGTCTTCCAACTGATTTACCGTCTCAGGCAAAAGGCAGATTCTCCCTGAGTCCCTGTAAAAACACCAGACCAAATGCATGAAGTAGCAAACTCATTCCAGGTTTTGTCCAGTAAAGTAGGCCTAAAAACCCCCAAAACAATTCTATGCTATCATTTTTTCAGTTGATTCACAAAATGTATTCAGACTCAGGAAAATAACAAGCCTGTTCTATGGAAAGAATAAACCTGGAAAAGGTAAAACACATTCAAAATCACAGCTATGGAAACTCTGGCTGCCTTCTCTAATGGGAAAAGGCTGGTAGGAGGGGCACGTCCTGAAAGGGTAGACTTTGGCTCTACACTCTTGAGTTCGTGGGTTTCCTCTTGAAACTTGTAGAGATTTCATGTTACTGACATGAATCAGGTGGTTCTCCTTAATGTTCTTTTGAAACCAGGGCAACGAATCTCGGCAGTTTCAAAAGGGTAAAGCATCCGGATCAGAGATCACTGCTTCACGGAGCAGCGTTACCTGGGGAGCCGGAGACCACAGCAGCCCAGAGCTCTCGTTTCTGTAGCACCAGAGAGGAAAGAGAAGTTGTCCCATACCACAAAGTGCTGGTGCCAAATGGCAGTGCGTGTGACCAATTTGCTATAATCTCTCTCTCTCTTACCACTGATGGTAATTGTAGGTCTGGCCACTGAGAACATCTCACAAACTTTATGAATATCTCAATAGCCACAGTCTACCAGAATCTACCAGTCTCCAGCGGCAGCTTGTGGGAGCTAAGCTCTTCTGAAACTTTGCTCAAGCTCTCTACTATTGCACCTCAATTTTAAAGGTTTTGGGACCTCTGAAATTTCTGGCCGTAAAGATTATATAGGAGGTGATACTGATTTTCCTTTATATAGAAAAGTGGAAAGAAATACTGAGAAATTAGGTGAAAAGCAAATCTGCTGTGGTGTAAGCTTTATGGCAGAAAATATCAAAATAGGAAGATACTGCCGGTCAAGCAGCATCTTTAGCAGAGATGGGCAAAGCTCTGAGATTCAGCAACACATGTGTCGTTGAGCAGTTCTGAAGAGCAATAGCCATTGAAAGGGCTGATCCGTGGGTGGTGAGCAATCGGTGAGATGTTCTTAGATAGAAATGGCTAAAAGTCTCACTTAAAACCAACCTTTCTTCCATTTGGGTGAGGAAGAGCAGCAGGTTTGTGTTTTTTCTGTAGCTCACAGACTTCAGTTTGTTAGTCAAGAAAAGTTTTACAAATGCCTTTTTGTTGGCTAATGTGTAAATGTGAATTGCCAAAGACCAAGTAATAACGTCAAGGGACCATCAGCCAGACAGAGCAGCTACACCTTTGGATGAACACACAGGACGGGGTCAAAAAGCCAGATTTTTAATTTGATGCTTTCCCAGTGAGAAAAATATCTCCCCTGCTAATGTGAGGGGAGTGGGGGGGAAATGCACAGCAAGTGGAAGCAACCGCAGGGGTCCCTGAAAGTAGCTGTATAATGATTATTTGACAAGGTTTCCTGGATGCTAACAATCCCATTAAAAATAAGTTGGCAAAAGCATTAGGATCCTGAACTGACTGGAAATGAAACAAGAGAAATGAGGAGGGATTAAAGTAAAGCTCAGAAATAAAGAACAACCACTGAGTGTGTCCACGGTGGGAGTCTGTCAGCCTGATGGGAAGCTCTTGGTAATTAGCCAGATTCGACTTTCTTATATTCTAAAAGGCTTTCCTCCCCCCTCCCCACCCCCCGCACCATTTTCTTGTATTTTGTAAAGCATGAATGCTTGGAGGTCACAGTCTACACTGGGACTCCCAGCTTTAGGCATTGTATGTACATATCATTAGAGACAATTCTTGCCGAAAGAGCTTTAAATCTGCGTTTACCAGGCAGAGAGGGGAAACGGTAGTATCACAAGTTTACAAATGAGAAGCTGAGGCACAGAGAGGTGAAGAGGTGGTTTCAGAGATGTTCATTTTTCACTTGGATTCCCGTGGCAGTTGAGCTCTACCAAAAATCCTGACTTCTCTAGTGTCATTTGGAGGAGGGAGGGGTATGCAGAGACACGTGGGGCACTGTCGCTACCTCCCATGCACTGCCTTACCCTTACCGTTTGCAGCCCTGGGCTCACTCCACGTAACCAGTCCTGCTCCCAAAGAGCTGGTCGGCGTGCAGCTGCACGCCTGCATGGCACTGGGCCAGGGCAACAGCGTCTTCCCTCATCATCTGGTATTTTATAATTACCCTTCAATGGCTCTCTTCTAAATGTACAGACAGGCATGGGATGTACACAGCTCCCTCTTGGCCTAATTGATAGAAAATGCAAGAACAACTTTTGTGGTGACTGCAACAAAAATAATTGGAGATGGGGATTGTTATATAATACAAATACAGCTATGTGTTAAAAATAAACCACTTTCACTTACATAACAACCTTTATTGAGAGATCTGGGAGCAGTTTTAGGTTTGGGTTGCCTTCCCAACAGTGGCTGCCAGTGAACAGCAAGCAAGGGCTGCGCCTGGAGAGGGCAGCTGGCTGCTGTGGGAGACCTCCATGCACCCAGCCCAGCCCAGCGTCCCAGCCCAGCGTCCCACCCCACCGAGGGTGAGCGTGGTGACCGAGCTGCGGCTTCAGGGCCAACTGCAGCTCTCACTGGAGCTTCCCTTCCCATGATGAACCAGTCTGTGCATGTGAATGTGCTGGTAGAGCTTTGCAATTGCCATTGCTTGGAGAAGTGGTTTGTTTCCCCCTGAAAATAGTCATGAGAATAAACTATTTTATATGAGGAGAGAAAAAGATTTACTTTATCGAGGAAATCCCTTGTGATGTACTGAAAGACAAACAGTGGCCAGCCTTAAGTTAGCTGATAAGTCAATGCTAACATGCATCTTTTTTCTTTAGTAAGAAAAAATTAGATCTTGAATGCACTGTTACAAATGATTTCCATCAAGTGACATAACTTCAGCTTCAAGGTAAAAAGGACCGGATTCTGGCCTTCTGTCTCTGCTTATTTTATCTCTAGCTCCAAATTTTTTCTGGTATTTCTTGAACACTGAATCTTGTGGAATATTTACATAAGTCATACTGAGATTTATTTTAAAAAAACCAAAAACCCTAAGCTTGTCATGTTGATAATATTTTTGAATTAGACATTGTGATAGAGCCTTCTAAGTAGCCTTTATATATCTACTTTTCAATTTGCTATTGTACATGTTCACTAGAAAAAGTCACTTGAAAAAAAATATACAAACCAGACCAGCTGTTTTGCAAAGCTGTGTGACAAGGCTCTGAGTAAGGTTTGACAAGGCCCTGGTAAAAGTTGGCTTGCTTTGAGAAGAGGGGTTGCATGAGATAACCTCCACAGGTCCCTACCAACATAAATTTTTCTACAATTCTATGATTAACTGTAGTTTTGTTCCCAAAAATCACAGTCCTGAAATATTGCAGTTTTTTATTCAAAATTTATGACTCATGGAAAAAAAGGCTTTTCATCTTAACCATCATCACGTTTCTCACATGACTAACTGCAAAAGAAAAATTGTCAGTGGCATCTGATTTGTTACTTCATGTAATATCAAAGGGTTGTTTTGTAGAAAACCAGAAGGGGTTCTTTAATGAAAGAGCAGCAGAGTGTTTTAGGGGCTATTAATGCAATGAGAGATAATTCAAGTGGTCGCACTTGCTGGGCAGATAGCTACTGCTGTTGGCGGGCTCAGTGGCTGCATGGCACGATACAGAGGAGGTCTGCCCCCGGGCAGGGGGCTGCAGCCCCCTGCTTCCTCAGTGATGCCTTGCTCAGCAGATGGGCTTCGCTGGCCACTCTCACTTGTGCGTAACCCGTCCAAGGTCTTAGCACGTGTTGGGTTTGCAGAGCTGGGATGGAAGCTGATGCCACACTGTGGAGTTTTACTGTCAGGAGAAATACAGGGTACTTAGTTTATTTTGTGTCAATGGTGAATCAGACCCCGAATTTGGCTTTAAAAAAAAAAATAAATCTTTGGGAAAGAAGGAGAAGGGAAGGTGTTTTGGTTTTGCTCCCTGATGCATTTGAAAGGTTGGCAGTGCAGGTACCTGTTGTGGCACGACTGCAGAGTGGTGTGACACAGCCAGCAACTGGGAATGGGGGCAGCAACGAACAATGGTGGCTTTCATTGCTCTTGCCACCAAGCCGTGGGATGAGAGAGCAACTACAAAGTCGCTTTCTACAGTAAAACCGAAATCTTGCTAAGAATGATCATAGCAAAATGAAGATTTAGCAGCAGTATTAATTACTCATCATGTCCTGCCAACTCTTGTGTGAACCTTTCATTGGTATCAGGCCCTAAAATAAACCAAGCAATGCTACCTCCCTTTGGAAAATGGAAATCAAAGACCAGTGTTCACAGTGTGAAGAAGAAACAGAATAAAATAGATACATCTTAGTTATGCTTATCAGTCCAGCTAAAGTGCTGAGGAGGAGCAGGGTTTCATACCCATTTCATCATGAGATGTTAAATGAGTGAATAACAGCAAGAGAAGCAGGTAGATACAGGGCCAAAGTCAGGTCTGAGCTTCTGCTGTGTAACCCCAGCAAAGTGCAGTGGAGTTGAACAGAACAAATGATTGTGAAATTTGGTATTTGGTCTCTAGATGCCCATTGCCTGGCAGAAAATGCTCTCCATAGCCATTTTCCCATTAGACAAGTAAAATAAAAACAGTAATGAAGGGGAACAATGTGGCTTATTAGAAAGAGTATTGCACTAAGAATCAGAATAGCAAATTCTGGTTCTTGTTCTGTCTCTAATTTCCTGTGCCACCTTGGGACCCACTGTGCCATTTCTCTATACCTAATTTCTGAACTGGAAGATGGAAAATTATCCACCAATATGAGAGTGTTATGCTGAGGGGTGGTTAATAAGCAACCTCCTTTATAGACCAACCTTGCCTCATTTTTGAGGCCTTTCCCATGTGTGTAAACACAAATTCCCTGTTTTTATAAATCTTCTGGCTTAATAAAAGCAGAACTTTCTTCTAATTGAAGTTGCATTAAAGTTAGTGATTCATTTCACAGCAGTGTTTGCATCATACTCGTGTGGTCAGGACACTGGTGCTGCTTACAGATACTGGTATTTACTAGGGCAGGTGAGTAGGGAACAGTGATTCCCCCGGTCAAATAACAGAGTTTCTCTAGGATCAGGAGTAGGAGAAGGTGATATACTTGTTTGTGTCTCGAGTTATGTAGCCATTAAATCTCTCTTCTCATCTCTCTCGCCCTACTCCCTCCAGAAATCTGTTATTGAAAGGAAGGAAAAGGGAAAATGTTTTTAAATGGGCAAATTGAGAAATTCACAGTGTTGCAAATAGTCTGTGAGCAGGATAGACTTGCCTAGGGCTCTTTTATGAGTCTCACATGGGGCTGTAAATCAATTTAGAATCGTAGAAGTAAGGCATAAACCAGAAAACTCTGTGTGTGTGTCAGCTGTGTTCTGTACAAATGGCTGATATTGTATATAGTGTTTATTGCAAATCCTGTTGTGACCCATTTTCTAATGTAACTTGGTTAATTTTTCTTGTGACATAAAAAATAAGGTCCAGTGTTTGCTGCTATATATAAAATGTCAGTTCTTTGTTGTTTTGAACACTGAATGCATTACTGAGTCCCTCCAAACAGAACTACTTTTAATCAAAAACAATTTAAAACCAGGACCATTTTTTTTGCTTAATAAAACCCCAGTAATTTGAAGAACTTCTGCTATTTCTCCTGTACAAATGACTGCAAAGTACTGAGGCTCATGCCTTTGTTTTTCCAACATACCAAACTATACATTAGAAAACATTTTTCCAAGGCATTTTTAGGTAAATACAGGACTTTTGACCACCTCTACTTTGGAGAGGATTTGGGCTGCTGCCTGTTGGAGAATTGAAATAGAACTGTGCCTTCTAGAGGGTCTTCTTTCATTTTACCATTTTCTATTTCAATCAGAAAACCTGGGGCAATTGCTATGTTTAATCTAACAGCATAAACTTAGACCAGAATATTATTTGTATGAGTATCCTCTGGTAAGAAGACAAATTCAGAGTGATCTTCCCTGAAACAGGTCTGAAGAACAACATCCCTGAGCACAGTGGGAGCATGGATCTGGTAGCTCAATGTCCCTTTGGTCTTCTCCTTCAGAGCAGTTCAGGCTGTGGGTAAACTGGACTATTTCACGCATCCTAGATGTACAGCATATAACCAGGCTTGTGGACCAGTCTAGGTCCACAGGAGTAAAGAGAAGTCTGTGGGGCAGCAGTGCAGAAACAGTGGAATTTGGGAGTGTGAAATTCCAGAAGCAGTTTGTGGCACTTTGAACAGTTTTAAGATATTTTGATGCAATAGGTAGATGTCTCATCTGCAGAGACCAAAGTCAGGAAACTCCGAATGAGGAGAATTCATTGATGTCACAAGTTTTTGGTTTTTTTTTCCTCGATGCAGATTTTGACCAAATCTGGAATCCTGACATAAAATCAAACTGAAATCGTGTCTGTAATAGTACAGCCTACTCAGTTTCTCGTCACAGGACTGGGGAGAAGGAACAAAATTGCAGTCTGTGCATCACGGAGCCATCCTCAGCGGCCTCTCCGAGTGGAGCAGGCAGCAACTCTCCCCATGATGAAGACAGGGGAGCCCAGTCCCAATGTGCCAGGGTTCAAGAGGGACTAAGGTTCCTCCCATAGGGAGGGAATGATCTGTTACAGCAGTGGAGGTTCATGACAGAAGGGAATTCGCAGCACATCCATCGCCATGACCAGCTTCTGGTGGTGTTGACCACAGATTTGTGAGCGTGCATGACTCATACTTTGCACTGAAAGTTTAATGTAATGGGCTTTGAAGCAAAATATTTCCAATTGTTCTATGTGTTTCGCTTTCTAGGCAAAAAGTTTGAGCACACTTCTTCCCCTCATGGAGAGCGCTTTCTCTTTTCCAGCTGTCAGAACACAAGGGTCATTTGAGTATTCTTGTCAAGTTTTCCAGATGCTTGTTTTGAATTGATGGGTTTGAACAGGAGCAATTTGTTATGCTGGCACTTCCCCCCTCCAACTGCACAAAGAGTCAGCCCTTGCAGATACATTATCATCTCTTTCCCTGAAGAAGCTGCTCTTCTTAAGATAGAACGAATGGGTTGGGAGATTTTTAGGTCTGAACCAAAGGTCAAACCTGACTGATAGCTGCAAAAGGGAATGGGGATGTGTAGACTGTTGCCTGGGTGGTAGATATTTCTTGCGTGCAAATGTGTGCAGATAAGGCTAGATTATTTGGCAGACTTTGAAGTCTATTTCTTTCTCTGGTTTGGAAATATTTTTTTAATGATTGAAAGGAAGCTTTAATATCAAAAGTGTAAGCAATATAGTGAAGTATAAAAGTGTTCAAGTTTCCTATTATTTTTTGTTACAATTTGCAAAAAGTCTGGCTTGTAAAATTCAAGCTGTAAATCTGTATTCCACATATGCTTTTATTCGGCATCTTACAGTACCAGTCCCTAGTATGCATATACTCACTGAGTTTAAATATGCGACTCCTGGAGAAGAGAGGCAAATGGTGTGCCAGGCACTGCTGGCCAGGCATGCCCAGGGTGGAGGAATGACTGTGGTGGCTCAGCAGGAGAGAAGAGGTGGTGGGAAGTGAGGAGATGCCATCTACTGAAATGTGTCTTTCATGTTGATCTTATCTGGTCAAGGGGATTTCCACATGGAGAGAAAAATTAGCTCCGTTAGTATAGAAACCTGTGTACCGATATAAAAAGATACATAGCTGCACCAAAGCTACTATTTAGATCCAAAGGAAAATAAACATGAAAAATAAATTAGGCCTACTTTGAAAGAGTCATACCAGGTATGTGACGTGTGTCTGGAGCAAACCTTACGACTCGTACAAGTAATGCATTAACTAGCTGAGAAGGAATCTGCAAACTCCTGCTGAGAAACCTGGTGTCAGATTTGTTGGGTGATTATACAGATAATTAAAGCATTATGTGAATGTTTCCAGCAATTATCAGGTCAGCTACGCTGCAAGAAGGTTCTTGGCAGCTGAGGGTAAAAGTGAATGTTGTATATGGCATTTCCATCCTGCTTCACCTTTGTTTGACCAGAGGTTTATGACTAATGTCAAGTATGTTCAAGTGGAAACAATTTTACAGACATAACAGTAGGATAAAAACTTGGAAATTAATCTTATACTTTTATTCCAAAAATTGTTACAGGTCACATCACTTAAGGAGGAGTCAGAGCCTCTGTCACTCAGAGGAGTGACAAATTCAATTGTATCTATAGCTTCATATTAAGGCTCATGCTTGCTGGCTACCAGGATTAAATGTGATTTTGATCTGTTCCTGGCATTTCATCAGTTTGTGATATTTTCCATGAGGGACAGTGTATTTGTGTGTTTACAAATACATAAATAAATATAGGTAGAAAGGTTGAAGTAGATTGTCCAGAAGTTTTGAATTCAGTGAATTAGCTCTTCAGAGAGCCTGCAAAGCCCAAACATGAAGGAACTGCCCCAGCAGTTTTTGTTCCTGATCCATGATCTGTTTTCACGAGGCCTCCTGTGGTCACTGCCATTAAACCACTGTGAAACGCACCAGGACACGCTGGGCCAAGACCTGCAGGCAAACAAGAACACAGCCACTGAACAGCAACCACGGGGCAGATTTCCAGTTGCATGCAAAGTGGAACCAAAAGTTTGCAGCTTCACTGTGAGGCAACCTCTGCGTTTTTCTTCTGTTTTCTTCCGTTCTTATACTTAATTCCATCTCTCATAGTGCGTGTGATTCAAAGCCTGTGGTAAGCTTTCTGCTACTTGTGGTGACCTTAGATTAGACATTATTTGTATGTATTTATCAGAAAGAGGTGCATGAAGGTTAAAGTGATGCCAGGATTAGCTGAACTGTTTTTTCAGCCCAGTACTCACTGAAACATCTCAAATTACCCATACAGAATCTAAACAAGGAACAAACTAACACAATTCCTAAACCAGTTTGGAAAGGAGTACGTGTCTGTTCCTGCTTCCTGCATACAGGAATTTTTCTGCTCCAGTGCCACCTTAACATTAAATATGTGTCCTACTGTTAATTACGTTTGCTTTGCAGTCTGATCTTTGAGTAACTAATTTTTGAGTTGCATTTGAAACAAGAGGTAAGTGACCTATGGGGCTTGGAAATGACTGCGAGCATGAAAAGGATTACTTTTCCAAACAGTCCTGACTGAACGGACTTAACCCAGCTACGAGGAATGTGACAGCCCTCTAATTCTGCTGCTTGTAATGAGCTGCCTCTGTGACATCTACTCAATTGGATAGATATACTAAAAAAAAAGAAAGTAACTTTCCTGAGGCCATGATGACTCGGTTAAAAATGGTCCTACTAAGAAGGTTGTAAAAGTGGCCTGGGAAGTGATAACATTAGCTCTTCTGGGCTACTTCACAGCCTCGTTTATCCTTTAATGATTCTTGTGTTTTCCAAACCTGTATGCAATTAATATTGCTTAACAGATATGGGAGTGTTCATTGGACATTTGTTCAGCAAATAAAATATTTTTAATAGCCGCGATATAAAACTTTAAGCAAATGAATTTCCCTGATAATGTTCTCTTAATCAAAGCAGATATTCTCAAATGTGCACATTAAATTTTTGACTGCGGATATCACCTTTAATGTATGCTTCAGTGGCTGCTGGGGGCTGAAAAAAAATCATTACTAATTGATATGCCTTAATGGCCTGAGAGCTTTCAGAGTTGGATGAGCCCAAGAGAAACGCTGAGAGGTAGATATTTGATTCTAATTATGCCTGAGTAGGTACAAGCAAAAAGTAGAACCATCATGACAGCTATATCATTGTCAAATTGCTATACCTCAGGTTTTCTACTAATTTGACACTATCACAAAACATTGCTTCAGTGAACCCATGAAAGGCAAAGTTAGATAAAGGATAGAAGCACAGAAAAAGAGGTCTGTGCTGGTATCTGTATTTGCCAAGACAGTCACTGGAGAGAAAAGGGGTCTGGGATTTGTAAACGATCTGCTAATTAGCACACAGTATCATTTTATTCCATCCCATGTCCTGAATATCTAACAAGTTTTTAAGAATACAGATGTTATGAAATTTCCATTTAAATGTGATGATGTAGTGTGCGAGCAATGGGTGTGTTCATTCCCATCCCGGCTGCATCGATCCCTTCTGCAGTTGTCACCTAACACTCCACTCAACACACCTTGCACGGAATGTGAGAGAATGTGAACAATTAACATATATCTGGTTATTTTTTCAAGTGTGAACCACATGAAATGGTTTAATCACCTTTAAAAACTTGTTATTTGTAGCCTAAGCCAGATCCCTAGTTTTCACAGCGATCTACTGAGTTTTTAGCACAGTTATCAAAGGCACGTTCTCCTTACTGAGAAGGGGATGGGAATCGCATTTTCAAGGGGAACTGCTTTTTCACTGGGCATCGGGGTTCAGGACCTATGACTTTCATCTTATTTTCTGCCTTTAGTAACATCTTTGATGAGACTTAAGGGAAAAAAGTACCATTGCTAGTAAATACATACCGTCGCATGTGTGGGTGAAACAGAGGGATCAATACATAACCCTCTTTCCAAGCTATTTTTTATTATTTGCAAAATATATTTGTGTTTTATTCAGCAGTAAATGTGCTTTTCCTTCTGAATTTCTTTTGATGACTTGGAGACTCTCGTTATACAGAGCTAATAATTCCTGTTTATGCCATGAAACTGCTGGATCCTGGAAAGGTCCTTTGCAGGCAGCATAACTGCTTGGTGTTCAGTCTCACACCTGCTTGTACAGAAACAGTGCTGGTGATTGAGAAAACTTGGAGAGCAGTATACGAAAATTCAGAGAGGATAAAAGAGTCCAAACATGCTTTCTTAACTAGTTCTTTTAACTGTGGGACAAGCCAAGGCCAAACTAAGAGGCCTGAGGTAGAGAGAGAGAGAAATGAATGTTTGGAGCAGGATCCTGAGCGCTCTGGAAGATTATATGACCTCAGGGCAAGAAAAATACAGATTATTTTTGTCTGGATCTGGTAATGCTCGTGCTGCCTAAATCCAGAGGTTTATGTAACCATCTAAACCCAGATTAATTGTGTTTAGAAATCCTCACAAAAAACAATGTCTGTTTTGCTCTCACTGATAAGAACAGAGATTTTATCTTATGAAATGTATAGTTGAGGGACACAATCAGTAGGTTAGTTTTATAAATGTGAATTTAATTTGTTCATATGCATAAGAAAGCTCAGAGGGCCAAACTCCTTGTAAATTTATGAAGTCACACCATGAATAATATTTGAAATTTGTCTCGACACTGAGGACATGGCAATTTATGCACGAGTCCCAGTTTTTTTGAATTTTAGCAAGTTTCCCCACTGTCATGTCTTGGATGCGTATAGATTGCAAAAGAATAGGAAGCTGCCACTAAAAGTGATTTTATAGGTTGTTGCAGTGAAATTGTGCACCTGAAAATAGGAAAAGACTGAGCAGATAGAGATTGTTGGTGGACCTTTTACCTGTGTGCTTAGGGAGGAAGAAAAAATTGAATGTTTGTGTGGACTGATGCTCTCCTGGTGTCTGGTCGTGGGGGGAAAGCTGCGCTTACAAAGAAGGTATCACACAATGAGCAGCTGCAGTTGTGTGCCTTAAAAAGTATTTGCAAGGGATTCAAACATAACAGTTTAATACAGCATTAGCTGTGAAATTTTAGAGCACCCCATATATTTTTGCAACAAATTTCATACTTCCTTGTTAAATTCCATATCATGGATGATCAGAAATATACTTCTGTTAAATTAATGATACAGCGGTGATAGATCTCAAATGTGTCTGGTTCTTTGTGGAGGAAGAGAAGACAAGAATAAGATCAGGCAACATTCTCCACAGGGTAGTGTATTTTATTAACAGATCTCTCGGCAAGGATGAATTGAAATAAATTATGCAAAAAGATGTGTGCTAATAGAGGTGATTTAAGGCAAAGGGAAGGGCTTGCCTTAAGGGATGGAGAAGGGGCTTCGTGCCATCATGCAGGGTGTATAGCTGGTGCTGGTGTCCACAGGGCTGCTCGGAAGGGGCCACACTATCGTTCTTTGGAAGAAGGATGTGCCACGTGGGCTCACAGCTGAGCTTCTCTGTGTGCCCCAACCTTGGTATCATCCCACCTAGTTTTATAAGCACAAAAACCAAGGCAAAAGTTGGTGGTAACAGCACTGTCAATAATAAGCTTTGTTCTTTCACATTGTGCTGATCCCTGAGGTTAAGGTCACAGCGTACGAGGGGTGAAAGGGAAGGACTTGCAAAGATGCCGAAATACCAGCTGGGGTAATGGCAGATGCCTGTTTCGTATTGTCCTCTCTCCTCTCTTTCCAGTCACTACTTTTGTCTTCATTCCTCATTTGCTGTCCTTCAGCAATCCCCCTTCTCCCACTCTGTGTCATTCCTTACCCTGTCCCTCCTCTCTGCTGAAGAGGATCATTTTCTTCTGAGGAGAGAAGGGAGTGGAGGCAGGCTTCTCAGCTTGTGCAGACTTACCTACCTGCTGAGAAGCTGGTGTTAAGTGGAACTCGTTGATTTAATACTATTTACATCTGGGCAGGTGTAAATATAGACAAAAATTACGTGAATGTGGAAAATCAGGGTCACTGCCTTTTGGTTAAAATACTTTGCAGTGATTTTTAATGTTTTGGTGTGGATTTACTGGTATCTTGTCTGCTTTTTGGCATTTATGGACTTGCTTGTGTTCACTAAATCCAATTTACAGCTCTTCACATGGCCAGAACATAGCAGTAAATCTTGTGCATTAAATCAGTGAGCTGGATTCTGTTCTTTATTGAACCAACAAATCTGGATTAATTCTGCTCTTCGAAAGTGTTTCTATTAAACAAAAGACCAGTTAGCCCAGTGTCTAGAAAATGTCTTTTGATTGCTTGTATAAATGCTTTAAGCTTTCCTCTCCCAAAGCCCAGCTAGAATGTCTCTTTGCAGAATATGTATATATTCCCTCCTTTTTTTTTTTAAGATGGATATTTATATGAACTGTTCTTGACAAATTCTCTCTGTGACTGCTCTGGAAATTTTTATAATGATCTGGGTCTATTAGAAAGTGGTGGAAAGCTCCATTTTCATAGCATCACATTTTTATGTAGCAATGCCCTTGTTTTTTTCAGATGACATGTTGGGGTGTTTTTTTCTCCAAGTAGAATCTAGTTTGAGATAATACCATTAAGAAAAAAAAAAAAAGACATTTGATAAAGAGTTGTTGTGGATAGAAGTTGTGCTTGATGGTGTGGGTGGAGGTGTTTGAAGTGCTAATTTTATTTTTTTCCCCAGGATACTGGTGCGACAGAGAAGGTGTCAAGTTTTGATAACTGGAAACTGCAAAAGCGGGTTTCAGCCTGTGTTTTGGTTGATTGTAACATTCTCACTGTCACCCCAGATTCTTTTCTTTCTTTCTTTCTTGATTCTGGTGTTCAGACAGTTTGCCAACAACTTACATTATATGCTCCCTCATGAGGGTGTCAGTTTTTAAGATAGCTGCAGCGTGTGTATGTAACATACTGATTTTCCTCTTTAAGTTAAATACCCACTGCCAAATTAATTTTTTTAAATTGAGGCTATTTTTCAGTTGCAGTTTATTTTTGTAATGTAGGGAGAAACAAAACCTGTTTTTTACGCCTTGAAAAGTGCTTTGTATTTGTCAAATGTTGCTCTGTCACATATTTGCTCTGTCAAATGTTATGTGAGTATATCTACTCTGTTTACAGCAATCCTCTAAATCACTTCTTCAACGTTCAACCCATGTTGATCTAACTTCCCAAAATATTTGCTAAATGAAACATACTGTTTATAGAGAGTAGCTCCTAAACATGTGGATTCAATTTATTTCTGGACAATTTGGGGTTTTGTTGCCTTCGGGAAACATAAAGTGTATAAAGCTCCCAAAGCCTGGATATGAATCAGCTGTTCCTACAGTCGCTGTCGCTATCAACAGGGCAAGTGGGAAAGGAGTTACTAAAAGGTGTATTTATGTGATCTTTACTAATGAGCTACGTAGGACCCCCTGTTTAGAAACCATTACTATATTACAGAGCTCGCCTTGATGGCACTGCAGATTTTCTAAGGGGGTTGGCTAAGCCTTTCACAGAAATGTCTTGCAGACCATCTTGAGAACATCGCCAGCCCCTAATCTAGCATATTGGGCATGACTGTGTTGTATGCTAGGGAGGAAAAAACTAAACAAAAAACATGGGAAAAACCTTTTTGGTGTCTTAAGAATCTGTCTTAAATTTCACCAGTCATTTGTTTTCTTGGTTTTAGTCCTATGTTGCTTGACTATCCAGAAAATTAAATTCTATATGAGGTAAAAGGGACTCGTGTGTTTTAGTATTTGCTACTGTTAGGTAGCTAACCTCTCCACAGGTGCGAGAAGCAATGGAGGAGATGTGTGTTAGCCTCACAGGGTGTATACAAATTGTGTACACCTAACTGGGTAATACACAAACTCTTCCCAGGACAACAAAAAAACTCAACTATGACAACAAATAAACCTCCCTTGCCCAGGTGAAGTCTCCTTCCATAGAACAACTCCTAAACTGAGAGTTAGTCCTAACGAGAAAACTGTGTTTAGTATAGGAGTTGTGTTACTACACCAAATAGTGGCAGGGACAATACCAGAAGCAGAAGCTGCCGATGAGATTAATTAACACACTGCTCTTTGTAGAAGCCCATTAGATAATGCCTTGCACCCAAGAGGGTGGCAAACCTTCATCTGGCTTTTCTGGGCTCGGCCTTATCGCTGCCTAACGTGCAAGTAAACTACTGAGTGCAGGACTGCAGGTAAGTTACTTGTCGGCAGTGGGACCTGCAATCTCTCTCTCCCTTAAAATAGAGGTAACAATGCTGTGTAACTAAACATATGGATGTACATTAGCAGGTGATAAAGTGCTTTGAGCCGTGCTGATAAAAAGAACTGTTATAGTGAATTTTTAAGGTTATCAACAGAACGTGTTTATGCTATTGCATGGAGTCTCCTCATCTTACATTTTCCATAGCAACTGGTTGGTAAATTCTACATAAAGATGTTTGTCTTTACATGTAGCAAAAACATATAAAAAGTCACGAATGTCATCACCCAGTGTTTTGCTTGAATGTGCATATTCTGGACATGCCTGAGAGTGCCCGCTAATTAGGGTAGAAAATGTTAAATTGATTATGATCATTAGAGGTGAAAATGCCGCCTTCTGTCAGCTGCGGAAAAGATTAACTTCTTTTTAACAAATTTATTAAAGTTCTGCACAATTTCTTGTGCTATTTACTTAATTATACATCACAATTAGGTAATTACATGTCATAACGATGTGATTATGTGTATTTGCTCAAAACGTACAATTAGATGCAATTATACTCTAAGAAAATAGAAAAAAACTAAGGGCTGTTAGTTAATTCACAAATTTTGGAGTCCGTTAGCACTGAAACATTTACTCTTGCTTGCCAACAGGGAGCACAGAGATGTAGGTGGCTCTGATTCAAGGTGCTCCTCACTGACGTGAATTAACAGGAAAATGTATTGGCAAACTCCTACCCCCCCCAAACCACAACACATTTACAAATCTATTCTAGAGATTGTGATTTGATTGTTTCATTATATATGTGTGAAATTTTAGGTACAATTTGAACAAGTGTCATCTTGCCCATAAAGAAGAAAATATCAAATTGTACTCATGGTGTTAGTAGCATCATGCAGAGCCAAGTTTGAAGAAATCGGATGACATTTTTAAACGTTAGATTTTTCTTTTTTTATTTTCACTCCTGTACTCTAACAGCCCCAAGGCTAGATGAACCACATTTTCCACAGTTCTGTGCAATCGCAAGGATCAGAACTGCATTTTGTTTTTTCCTGTGCTGAACCCTGGGATTCTCCCGCAGGTACATGCCTTCAGCTACCGGACATTTGAGAAAAACATCCAATATTATGTGGTTTGCACTACAGTTGCTAGAAATGGCTACTCAGTAGCTGTGCTGATAAATCATACAAGTGAAACTTGTTTTATTTTTTCCTGTAATCACAGGGCCTAGTCCCATTCAGTTTCCTTACTGCATTTTTCTCCCTTTGTGACAGCAGCTCCCAGGACAGAGCTATGGGATTAATAAAATGGTATTCACATTGTTCTGCATCAACCTGCAGCTCTCCTAACCGCTCTCTTTTTGCCAGTATGCTTTAATCCCGTCGCAGAAGAACCCGCTGTACCTGCTGGCTGGTAGCTGTTCTAGCCCTGCTTTTCCTGCAAAGGTATCCGTTGTGCAGCGAAACGTAGGGACGCTTAGTGCTTTTAAATACAGTGTGTGGCTTTAATAGAAGAAGTTGAGGAAGAGTTGTTGGGAGTTTTTTTTAATGCACTTTAGCTGCAACTTTGCTTTATTTGAGAATTATATATATAACTAAGCCCGCGGTTTGTGGCTTTTTCTTTCAAGTTGATAGGCTTTCTATCTGCACGTATTGTTCTTTCACTTTGCCTAGTCTAAACAGATCTCCCTTTTCCTGGGGAAACTATTCCCCCTTCGTTATCACCTCTCTGTCATGATCTTTTCCCCTCCCTGTGCTCCACTATGACTTTAGGAGGGAGCTGTGTCAATACATCGCTTTGTCCATTTTCTCCCTAGGCTTATACCTCTTTTCTCTTGGGCAAGAACTGATTTTTCTGGGCTTGTTTCTGTGTCCAGACAATAGGCCTGCAACAGGCAGGATGCCAGTCCCTGGAACAGAAAACTAATTCTAATTAATTCTAACCAACACACCATGTTAAAACCACTTATTGTTTTAGCTAGAATTCACAAACTATGCATAATCCCACTGTTATCAGTACAGTTATCTGGTTATTATTATGAAATAAGTAGTATAAAAAATTATTCTGTAAAAAAAAATTATGTGTTCATTTAATTATTTTCTAGATTTGCTTCGACTATGTTTGTCCAGTGCTAGCTGCTTTGTAGTTAATTAATGTATTCCACAATTATATCGTCATTTTCTGTTTTCTAAAGAACCAAAACTGCTTTTTAAATCAACAGGAGACTAGACTGAACAAAGAATAACGGATTGAACCCCACATCTGGAAAATTTTCTGCTATCTTGCCTTCATAAATAGGAAGCTCAGCTACATATTCTTCTTTTGGTTCCCATGGTGAACACATCAATGTTTATATCAAGCAGATCATCAACAGTTTTGAGCTGATGGATGTTCAAAACTTCAGTAGTTCAAAGCCTACCCAAACTTGCTAGATATGTCACAGCAGAAAATCTGCACACAAAGTAACAGGTATTAAAGAGGTTTTTCAAGCCAATTTTTATTGGTTTGCAACAAGAGGAGTCTTAGAAATACACTAGAACATGTCAGGCATGTTCTGGTAACAAATAATACATTTTATTAATATTGTGAAGTCCCCCAAAAAAGAATTCCAACTGTTGTAACTGCGCAGCTGAAGTAAGGAGGAGCTTGAGAATGTGCCTGACACTTAATAAAGTAGTAGATGAACAAGGTGGGTGCCTATGTCCCTAAAACGCCTAAAAATTTTCTAAAGATGATGTCCCTGGTATTGCATTGATATGGAGGTGCTGGGAATGTCTGAATATGACATTTAACACAAATTGAGTTTGCACAAACTGAGCATGTGGTGCTGTTAATGACTCAGACTTGTATGTGTGCTTAGTAGATTGATAAAGGAATTAACTCTGTCATAACCGCATGGTAGAAGACGATTGCCAATAGGAAAACGCATGATTTAATCCAGAAGAAACTAGATGCATGTTTACAAAAAAGTAAATTTCTAGCTGCTGAAAAAATTTGGAGCTCTCTGATGAGCCACATTGTACATTTGCTGATGCTCAGTGTAATTTTTAATATACCTCTGGTACTTCCCAGAATAAAGAAACTTGCATGGAAATGCACTGCAAAGTCATGAGGTCTGGATGAGCGTGGCCATGGTGTGGGAGGTTTGCTTTGGCAAGCCAGTTGTCAGGCACATGGGATCCGGTGCAGCGTGTGGGCCTTGGAGTGCCGGTGTTTTACTGGGACAGAGATGCCCCCCGGAAGGTGCAGACCCTCATGGAAGCAGCTTATGGCAGGCAACAAGCCATCCAGGTAAAACACATTCTGCCTGGAGAGAGAATAGAGCACTTCTAGCTTCCGAGATCAGAGTACTCCTTTTACCCTTTGCATTATGGGTTTGTAAGTATTTTACCCCTTGCCATGTACTCTCTGAGCAACTGTTTTCCCCTGTTTATTTTCCAGCTCCTTTAGTTTCTCACTTAGACTGACCAACCATGTTTTTGGTTTTATTGGTATAAGCACCGACAAAATAAGCTCTTTAGGAGAACGTTGTCAGGATGCTCTTGCCTTGCTCTTCCAGAGTTAAGTCACAGGCTAGGCATGTTTCCAGCAATGGGGGGAAAGTGAAGCTATTCATAGCCAAGCACATCTCCATTTCAGACGGACTGGAAGATGAAACAATTCATGATTTCCTTTCCTTTTCAGTATTCTTCAAAGAGCTTGGAAGACTGTGATTTCTTGAACCTTTAAATTTGAGACAAAGAAATCATGTCTACAGCATGTTTAAAGTCATCTTTTCATCTCTCACAATCATTATTATTATTATTTTTTAAGATCTATTCTTTTCTTCAGATCTGAGAAACTAACTCTTAGCTGTGAGAGGTATATTCTTGTCTCAGCAAACGTGTCACACTCTCTGCCAATTCTCTGTTCTCAGGCAAAAGAAGGAGGACCTTTTTTTAAACATGGCCTCTGTTTTGTGAAGTTTTTGGATTTTGGGTGCCCTACTTGAGATATTTCAGATTTTATTTTTACAGATGTTTTATTTTTACAGCTGTTACAGATCCCAAGAACCTGGATGGAGTATTAGATACTCAGCATCTGTGAAAAGTCAGGAATCAAGAACAGCAATCGTTGAGAATTTTGACCTTCTGACTCACTACTATGTACTGAAATGGAAAAGAAAAGGTTGAAAAGTTGTTCTTAAAAAAAGTTAGATTTAGAGATTCCAGATAATCCTACAATGATTTATACGAATTGGATACTCATTCATCACTTTTCACACTACAGAAATACCACAAGTGGAAATTACAATGAAATTTATTCTACTTCTGTCTTGCAACAATATTGAGAATTGCACTTATTTCATCTTGTAAATGGCTGCATTCTGCACTTGTTTAGATGACACAGGTATAATATACGAGGAAGAAAGGACAGAATCGTTGCATTATTGTATGCCGCTAGTTGATTTTTATTTTTTTTTTGAGAGGTTGTAATGTACTTTTAAATAATCTATGCACAGCCACTCTGAGTCAATCAAAACTGTTACATTGTCCTACTAAGTCTTTAGATAACAAGATTCGGGCATGTTTAAATCAAAGGTTAATCCATACTTGGTTATTTGAGAGAGCTAAAACACAGTAATTCATTTTCTTTACAGATTAAACATGCTGAGCATAGTAACCAATATGTTACTGAAATTTGGGTTTCATTTTCCATTAGCTCTGACAACCCAAGGACCAGTACGTGAGGTGTTGGATGTTTTCAGCAGATTCTGGCTTGTGCCATAAACGTTTAATGCAGCTCATGAGCTCAAAGCCTAGCATTAGGAATGGTGGGGTAAACAATACGTTTACAGGGGAACATTAAAGACACTTCATGTCAGTTTGCACTTCCATTTTCCCAGTAACAAATGCATGTTTGTGTTTAACACTTGTCTATAGGTGGCAGCAACTCCAATGCTTTTATAGGCTGTGGTTAAGCCCAGAAAGTTGAGCAAGGCGAGTTGAGCAGTTGCTGCATGCTCTGATGTCACTGCACACCCCTTGGAGAGGTATACAGCAAAGAGGTAGGAAAGATATGTGAAAACGGAATTATCTTTCAAATAACTGAAAGGCTTTTACATCCTGAGCCAAAAGGTAATGGCTTATCTTTCATGATTTTTGATTAACCTCAGTTGATAGGAACATCTAAGTGTCTATTTATAACTTATGTTCCCAGTTGCGTTTGGAGCTAAATGGTAAAACTTCTAGTATAATAATGTTGAGTGAGTGCCGTTCAAATCTTAATTTTGATAATACTTGCATATTCGTGAAACAAGTGATCTGTATTGACTTAAGTTTGGTAACCAAAAAGCAGAGATTAATGATCATCCGCTGCCCTAAGCAGTATCATGGAAAGCCTGCTATAATGCGGCTCTAAGAAGCGGCTGCTGCTGAGAGGTGAGTGAGTATGTATAACCATAAAGCATAATAGGAAATGAGGCGCAGTTTCTCTTTTTGAAGTTTTTTTGAAACATGTATGTGTATAGTGTTGAAAGTTGAAAGAAACTTTGGGGGATTGTAGCTGCTGTCATCTTCATTGTCTAAAGAATTGAATTTAAACATCTGGACTCTGCTGTGCTTGGCACTGAACAAATGGAAGCATTTTCAGGTTTAGCAGTTTTGTGCTCAGATGTCGGTGACCCAGTTCTGGTTGCTTCAGTCCTTTGAGTTTGCTCCTGCAAACCTCCTGCTCCCTTCCCAGGGTGGTGGTTTCTTTGCTCTTGATGAGCTTTGGGCTGCTCCTCAGAGGGAATATTGCCGCTGCCCAGATTTAGGTAGCTGCCATAGGGGGTTGCCTGCGTAGTCAATGCAGAGAGACACTATGGCAATTTGGATAACTTAACCTGTTTTCAAACTCGCTAAAACCTGTTAACTTGCTCCCTCCCCAGCCTCCCCGCTTCTTCCCGAGCAGTACTGGGGAAGTACTTCATGCATTCCTGTGTGAATGGAACAAGTTGCTCCAACTCCAGTTCTGTACAGCTTTCAATTAAAAAAAGGATGTTGTGGTCATGTGAAAATCTATCTCGATACTAGAAAAACCCTTATCTTCCTGCTGACCTCCCCAAAACCTGAGCCTCCCTGCTTTGATCTCCTAGGCTTTCCAGAACTGGTTGGTTTGTTTGTTTACTTTTAATTGTACATCAGCTGGCAACTATTTTCTCCTCTGCCTGTTCAAAGTGGTAACCATCTTCTCTCCATGATGGATCTGTAAGACACTAAAGAGCAGCTCACTATTAGCATGTAAATGGCCACCTGGGAAAGCGGGAGCTTGCTGGCTAGAGACACTTGGTTGCTAATACCTGTGATACTCGTATTCTCCAGAAGGCGACAAGAAAGGTAGTCTGGTGCATGTCATGAATGACATGAGAGAAGGAGGCATTCTATATAAATTTATTTAAAAATTCTTTGCAGATGCCTAAAGTTGCTAGGAAAGCAGATGGATAATGATAGCCCTGGGGACTTATTTCCTGATTTTTCAATGAGATATTTTTTGACTGAAAGAGTTTAATATAGCATAGAAAATGTCATTTAATTACAACTTGTTAGTACCCAATGAGACGGACCTAGGCTCTTAAATTAGCCAGCTAAAGTAGGTGCCTAAAGTGATGGTGTGAATATCCAATGGAAAGGGCAGTTACAGGCGGTAGACGCACTTTATATATGGAAAGAGCAGGGCAATGGCAAAGCTGGTGAGAGAAAAGCATCTGCTCCGAGTGTTCCTCCACAGTCAGAGGGTGACTGGGAGAAGTGCCCAAGCCCCATTACCTCCTCTTGTACTGCGGAGGGGGGGAAAAGCACTCGCTGCCTGTCTTGGGCCACCCCCTTCCTCTGGGCCCTGTCAGCAGCATCGTGAAAAGTGCCCTGCAGCGTGCACGACAGTGGGGAGGCTGCCAGCCCCCTCCGGCGCCGTGGGCAGGGGCTGGCAGCAAGCAGGGGCTGGCAGAAGCCCCACTGAACCCTCCTGACCAAGCAGGAGCCTCCCCACTGCGCTGGGGCCGTAGCAGGTTGCCCCAGACCTCAGCTGCCTGCCATAGATGCAGAGCAAGGCACAGACAGTTTCGTTTGAAGCTCTCACTGCTAAACCCCCGTTAATCCATCTGGATGGCGGTGACAGGAATGTCCAGTCCTCCAAACTGCCTAATTACAAGACAGGAGAGATATTAGACCTGAAAAATTCCCTGCATTATCAGTGTGACAGCGAAAGTGTGTTCAAATGGTTAAAATGACTGGTAAAGAGCGACAGATAAAGCTGACCAAGCTTCATGTAATGCAGATGTGTAGGAGCTGCGGAGACCTGGTGGGCAGGAGAGCACAGGCATCCACCCTGGCAGGCCGTGTCTGCTCTGGCCGGCGGGTGGCACAGGGACAACTCCTGCCATTGGGTCACTTTGGAAATGGGGCTAAAAAAGGGAGAAGAGGCTTTTCTGGCTCCATTCCTGACCACATACTGGAAAAGCACTGCTGAGTTGAACTCTGAAAGGAAAATGCGCAGTCTGGGAGGGGAGGATAGAAAGGGAAGCAGAAGCCAAATGGCTGTTGACCTGAGGAAGGAGCTTGGTGATGGGGTTCGATCTGAGAACCGGCAGGAAGACAAACAGGGACTGTCACAGGAGCCGCTGCCCTGGGACAGGCTGCCTTGGAAACAGAAATTGTGTGGATGGGTCTGAACAAAACCACAGATGAGACCTAAAAGGACTGAACTTCCTAGAAAATTTGCAACGTAATAATTACCTGTACTTTATGGAGAGTGAAGGCTTGGAAGGACCCATGTTGCCAGCTAGGAAGCCACAGCTACGTGGACTGAAGCTTTTTTCAGAGGTAGGTTAGGAGCACTCATTTGTTGTGAACACTAAAACAATTTTGCCAGTGGAATCTGCAAATAGCTTTTATGTCACGTGGATGAAGTGAGCTCAGATTTTTGCAAGGCTTCTGCTGAGCCTGCGCATGGCTGATAAGTGTCTGGCCTGGCGGGTAAGTTTACAAGTGAACCTGTTTGAGCAGCTAATTAGTCATGAAGCCTGATCCTGAGGTTCTTAAGGATTTGCAGGTTACTATTAGAGACCTATCTTTAGGAATCAAGAGATTCTGTTTTTCTTCTTTTTTCCCAGAAGAGGCGTATTGGACAATAACACAAACCCAGCTTCGTGTGAGGCTAGGATTTCCAAACTAGAGCTCCTTTCAGCCCTGCACATGCCCATTTTCCTCCTTGCCACCAAGGGCAGGTTGGATTATAATAAGAATTGGCCATTCCTGACTAACGTGCAGCTTCTGGAGGGCGATGAGCAGCCACGGTGCACAGCATTGCTCCCAGGGCTGCTCCCACCTGGATTACATTGGGATTAGCAGGGAACTGACCTTTGTCTTGGTCACTGTGACTTTCCTACGCCCACATCTTGAGAACTGCCAGAGAAAAGAAACAAAGACAGCTGAGGAGAAAGCACACACTGGTAAAATTTTGAATCTTTCTTAAATTGTTTATTTTTGTTTCATGACTTTAGTAAAATAGGTTTGTGTTTGCAAGCCTGGTGAGCTTGAAGAGAGCTCTCTTTGAAGAGAGCTTGTCCAGCAGACTGCCACCTTCCTTTCCTGATTTTAAACTATTTCAGCTCTACTACTTAAAATACAGTAATAGTGACATAGGATCCCGCTAGCAGAGATCTCAAAGTACACAGTCTTTGACAGCTGCAAGAAGTTTGTTAAACATGTTGCAGTAATATATATTTCAAAAGAGCAGATTTTTTTTGTGTGTGTGTGATTTTATACACCCCCCCAGACCCTCACAATTTTGTGTGTGCGTGTATAAATATGTTTAAGGTGGTCCTTATAATCTGTTTGGTTAAGAGTTGGTGATGAGAACTTTGTGACTATAAAAAGAAGTCAACAGTGGAATTTGGTACGCAGTCTTGTGGTCCAAATAGAATTTAATAGTGGAGTTGAGTTTATTTATTACTATGTTATATTACTAAAACCAGGTGCTTTTGATACATTGCAGTTTAGTCTCTCTCTCTCTCCTGAGTAGTGTGAAAACTCATATTTAGCTGAGTACATCAGACAGTGGAGATGTAAGGAACAAATTCCCCTCCCAGGTGTTGCTTGAGGGAGAAAAAAGGGTAAAGGGAGAAAAGCGTGCCAGCAGTGTTTGCTGTCCACGGATGGTCATCTACAGACCAATAGCCTGGTATTTTACCATAAATTGCTGTTCTAATATCATTGCCTTTGCAAATCAGGTATTGAAAATACCCCAGAGTGCTAATAAAAGAGTGTGACACACAAAAAAAAGTTAGAATTGAAACCTAGGGATGATAACAGCTAAAGGAAAAACAGAGGCTGAGAAACTACCCTTAAAGGTTGGGGTTTGCTTGCTCTGCATTGCTGCACTTCTGATTCCACAAACTCTATGCAAGAATTCCCACCATTGCAATAATTTTATTTAATAATTACATTTCATTGCCAAGAAAACAGCTAAATGAATGTATACTTTGTGCCTAAGGCAAAGTCCTTTTTAAGTAACTGTGAAGGGTAAGAAGAGTGCTTTTGAGCTTGATCACTTCTTCCTTATGGATGGATCAGAAACAATATTATGGTGAAATTAGAATACTGCACTGAAGTCATGGTGGTGTAATCCTGTGATATTTTAATTTATGTGAAAGTAGGGGCTTTTTTCCCCTGTCCAGTTGGCTGAAGCTGAGCAGATAAATGTCTATCAAGGTGATGGACTGAGCTCTGAAATGCCATTGGAAAAGGGCATGGCTTCTCCTTTTCCCTGCATACCTCTAGAAAGACATCCCATGGTTCTTCCTTTTAAATGCTCTGGTTTAGGTGTAAATGAACGGGAGTAAGTGGGGGCCGACATACATAGGAACTGCAGGATGGGGAGTGCTTTTTCCTACTTTTGGCCCAGAGCAGTACTTCGGGCTGACAAATCATTGCAAATATAACTTGGCAGCCAACCAGGCCTCAGATCTCTTTCCTTTGGGTTTACCCACCTACCAAGATTTTCCAGCTCAATTAAACCATGGTCACTGTACTTAAACCACGGCAGCTGCTGCTGCGGCCACCCCTATTCTGGAGCAGGAACTTCTCAGTCTGTGCAAGTGTGGGAATTCAATTCTTCACTGCTGCCTGCCAACACCAGCCTCTCTTCCAGGCTTTTTCTCTGCCTTGTTCCCCAAGAGCAAGTCTTGAGAAGCAGAAGTCTTGAGTTTCAGAGCTTGAACCTGTCCTCTGCTACAGGAGAGGAAGATGGAGTGACTGAGCGTATTTACGGTCTTTGCCCCCATGCCAGCGAGTCGTGTTCACTCCTGAGCATGAAGAATTTCCCTGGCTCTGTCTCCTTCCCCAGGCGTGGGGTGGTGTGGCACTGTCACACCTTTAACTTAGTGTTGCTCAGCTGTTTGCATTAATATATAGTTATTTTTCAATTGCTCATATTTCATAGGTTACATAGAATACAAAGAGTTTGAAGAGAATGACAGGTTCGTTTGTTTGGGTTTTTTTTAGGTTTCTCCTTTCTTATTTCTGGGTTAAGCTATAAAAGTTTGTCAGAATTCCTAGCCTTTAGAAACTGCATAGGTTATTAGCACTCTTTTTTTCTCATAATCAACAGCCACTGTACCTCAGTGAAGGAAGAGGCATTTTTAACTGGAACAGAATAGTTGCTGATTGTGTTTCTGAAGGTATTAAAGCACAGCTGGGAATGGGACACAGCCTGGCAGTGCGTAAGCAAGGCATCTTCCTGACTATGCATGAAAACCATCAATTCACCAGAATGGCAGCTTGCTTGCCACATAAAACACACTTGCTGATGGTCCTAGAAAATATTTCCCCAGGGCTTGTTAATGGGACATCTACGCTTGGTGACACAGTCCAATTTTCATTCATTTGCTTACCTGATTGTGGAAACACAAACTGGAAATGTCAGAGTTTTTCCTCCAGGGTTGTCACTCTCACAGTCCTTCTCCAGGGGATGCCTTTCTGAGTCAGTGGTTAGGTCAATTAATGTTCATATCACCACTAATTGCATTGCTCCAAGAGTTACAAGAAAAATCAAACAGGACACAGCAACAATTATTCTAGGAGCTCGGCGTGACCAGGACAATTTGGAGTATCACAACTGTTTCACTTGCCTACTAGTCTTTCTGTTTCTGAAACCCTTAGACTGAACAATTTTGCTCAGAAGGAGGGTCATTTCAGTGACCGCATCTTGCGTATAATGGCATGACATTTTCATAAACATCTAACCTAGAGAAATCACATTCATTAGCAGGGCAGTCAGCCCCAAGTAACAATAAGGAAGAATTTACATGCCAGAATGGCCAAAATGGGAAGCATAGAAAGAGTGGCACCAACTAATTCCGCTGCCATCCTGGTTATTAGCTATATTAAGACTGCATTCATTAAAACATTGAGCTTCTCCTTCCAATTAGCTCAGAGTGCACTGGGCCTCATTAGTGCCTATGTCCAATAGATAATTGAGCTGTTTTCTTGCATCCAATCACGCAATGTGGAAAAACCAAAGGAGAGTTATGAAGGCCGGATGAGTGCTCAGCATGTGAGATTTTTATTTTTATAGAGAGGAATAATAGCTTCAGTTTTATTTTCCAGTTCAATGCTCAGGGGGAATGTGTGGAAATACAGAATGAACATCAACAAAATAGTGCAGGGAGCGGAAAGCCCTGGCTATGGGTAATAACCTGTCTTTTTTTTTAAAATAGTGAAATATCAGGACAGTCTAGTGAAAACTGGCTTTCTGATAATGCCCAGTTACGAGATGATAACACCTATTAGTGAACAGTAGCCAAGGGCCTAGGACAGCTTCTCTCCAGTGCAAGTGATTTGTCTGAGGTATCAGTGTAGTCTGAGATAAACAGGCTGATTATCCTAGGATAAAGTATGAAAGAATGGAATTGAATTTTTTTTTTACAAAAAAAAAAAAAAAGGTGGTATCATGAGCCTGAATTAAAGAAACTGTTGATAGAAAAAGAAAAAAAAATATCAAGGTTTTTCTTCTCCTTAAGATCAGGCAATCTTGACTTGCAGTGTTGTAAAGCAAGGAGTTGTCATCCACAAGGCAAAGGTTTACGATGATCTGACTGAAGACAAATCTGGGGACAAGCAGAGATGCACAAGAAAATAAAGCAGAGAGAAACATTTTCAGACTTTCCTGTTAAGAAAAACTGCTTTTTTAAAATACAGAGAATGCTGTAGGGACTTCCAGAATCTTATACTATTTGTAATCTCACCTTTCAATTGCCAGATGGAAGTTTTTTAGTAAATTTATAAAACTGTTTCTCTCTCTCTTGTATACCCCCCGGGTGCACCACACACTCTTTCCTATTCGTGTAAGTACCCCAGACCTATTTCCCAACTCTTTTTCCAGAGAAGTAAATGTACCAACAATGGAAGGTTATTTATCATGACTGTCATAATTAGACCAGTTGGGAAAATGAGATACCTTTGGTGAATTACAAACCTGCAAATGTAAGCTACAGACACTGTTAATAACCTGCAGCCCTTCACCATGAGTTCCAAATGCCAAGATCGTTAGCACAAAGGGAGGCATTTGTGCATTTCAATTCATTAAATTAAAATGATTGCAGTAATTTTGCTAATATTACAACGCACAAATGTAGACCATCTCAGATGACCATTTTGAAGAAAGAACATTTTTTTAAAAGTTAGAAACAAACTTCATTGATCTAATTGTTCACTATTAAGATAAAGGTATTTCTACAGTAAAATATCTGGATAGTCATCAGCTCAGTAAGGTATGAATTATTGGTCTACTTTAGCATCTCTTATTCTCTTAACAGGACTTCAGTGAAAATGTTCTCGTGGGCTCTGGTTTACATTTTCAAGCCCTGGGCGAGGAAACCGTGAAGTGTGCTGTGAGCAAACGGCCCAGCCTGTCCAAGGGATCCTTGGAGCCTGATTTGTAAAGTAGTCCAAACCGTGTGGTCCTGATGTCCAGACAGAAGCAGACGGCCAAAACACTTCTTAAAAGGTGAGTGAGGAAATCATGGAGTGATAGAATCATTTACGTTGGAAAAGACCTTTAAGATTATCAAGTCCAACCGTTAACCCAGCACTGCCAAGTCCACCACTAAACCATGTCCCTAAGCACCACATCTACACATCTTTTAAATCCCTCCAGGGATGGTGACTCCACCACTTCCCTGGGCAGCCTGTTCCAATGCTTGATAACCCATTTGGTGAAGAATTTTTTCCTAATATCCAATCTAAACCTCCCTAAACCTCCTCCTGGCACAAACTGAGGCCATTTCCTCTCGTCCTATCGCTTGTTACTTGGCAGAAGAGACCAACACCCACCTGGCTACAACCTCCTTTCAGTAGTTGTAGAGAGCGACCAGGTCTCCCCTCAGCCTCCTTTTCTCCAGGCTAAACAACCCCAGTTCCCTCAGCCGCTCCTCATCAAACTTGTACTTTAGACCCTTCACCAGCTTCTTTGCTTGAAGGTTCTAGAAGATTTGGCTGTCTTAAATTTTGGGTTAGCCATCCCCCTCCTTCCTGCTACTGGCGATGCTCTGGAATGGAGGATTCTTGCTGCCCTGGGCGCCCTGTGCAGAGCCCAGGACACTGTATGATTGATTATTTGCAGATGGACGTTAAACAAGGATCTTGCTACACTCTGTGTAGGATTAGCTTTTTTTTTTTACTTGTGTTGTTTCTTTTTATTTTAAAGTGGAAAATATATTTATAGTCTATTTTTGAAAATTCTAGATGAAATTGTGCAAATGGCTCCTCAGACTTGACAAAAGACCTACAGGGTAATGCAGTAAAGCTTAGTATTAACAAAATTACCACAAATTGTGCTAAGAGCATCATAACTTCAACTAATGTAAAAATAAGTGAAGGATTTCTGAAAAGCAGTACATCCATTTAATGCTTATCTGGAAAACTAAATGTACTGAATATATAAGGAAATAAAAACAAAGAACAACAACTGGCATTCTCTCATCCTTTTTCCTTGACACGACTTTATTGTGCATTACAAATAGGAAAAGTCTTTGTATTCCAAAGTGAATTCTGTTTTTAAAAATAAAAGTGAATAAACTAAATGTTAGTGTAGTGCAAACACCCACTGAATTATCTTTTTATCCTAACTTTTTTTTTTTAAGGCTTTGGTATAGGTTTCTGTTGAACAGAATTCTGAAGCTCAGGTGGTAAGTTCATGCTAGGTCCAGCGTTAGCCTGTTTATTAGTAAAAAGGGAAAATGAGTCTGCTATGGCAACGTAAATCTAGAGGCATAGGACTGAAATAATTGATATTTCTCAAGGCTTAAATTACCATAAATAGGACCACAATTTGCCTCCTCACTTTCACATGCGAGTGGAATACAAGTCCAGCCAGGAGTCCTTACTGATGTCTCCCTTATGTCCCCTATGATTTGTGTGCAGTCATAAAGAGCGGCTAGCTCATTATTTAATTATTTATTGATTTAATGCATAAAATTAAAAAGAAGGAAAAAAGGTAGCATTTTGTTGCAGTGAATTTATGGTAACGCTTATATATCCATGCATTCATTAACGAAGACAATAGCCTGCATGGTTTGTGTAAGCGCATACAAGTATTTTCTTTCAATCAACTCTGAAAAGAGGAAAATCCAAATAATCAAAATGAAGTTTAAGGGGGTCTGAAACTACACCACAGGGCTCAAAGAAGCCTATTATTACTTTTTATTGTTCCCAAGTTAAAAATTATTTAGTTCTGTTTAAATCTAAGAACAGTTCAGTTCATTACACACATGACTTGACAGTGTAAACTTCTCATGTGAGTTAGAAGAGGTGCTTAAGGTATAATAGGAACTCATTAGTAGCATTAAAGGAAAATAAATGAAAGATAGGTAAAAGTTTTGGATTTATTAGTCATGAAGCTAAGAAAAGAGTTGTTCCACAAAATGTACTGAGAGCTAGTAAAAATAGGAGCTGGTAATGCACAGTACTGAAGTAAGTTAAAATTCACTGTGTATGTTCTACCTTTGCATGGAAGGGAAAACCTTCATCTCTGCTTATCAGAATGGGGTTGCATGCAGCAGGGAAAAGGTCAATTCTCCCTCAGAAAAGGAAGATATTTTCCACCGTCTAGTGAGGGCCACATTGGAGACGCAGTGCAGATAAAACAAGTCTCTTGATTGGCCTCAGTGTATTTAGGAGAAGACCCTGTGCTGGCTGCTGGGTGCCTTCGACACAGGCATGCAGAATTAAAAAAAAACCTCAACAGATGTTTTGTCTGATGATAACTCTCCATCTTTGCTATACCACACAATACACGTACATTTTGTATTAGCAATTCAAACAGGATTTGGCTGTTAGATTAGAGGCAAGTGCTGGCATAGAAGAGAAGAGGATATGTATTTTCTCAGAAATGAGTATGCGGCATTTTTTGAAGGAGGTGGCTTTGGTACTGTTACATCCACATGTGAATGGCCTGAAATTCTAGAATTTTAGTCTTGAGAGAAATTTGTTATGGTTATGGGCAAAATAGATCTCAATATCTTAGGTTTTTATCTGTACATCTGAATCCACACTGAGAAGCTAGCTATAGACTATCTCCACACTGAAACATTTAATATTCACATTTGAATGCTCAAAGCAAGCATTTACTTCAGCACTGTTAAGTTTCATCTTTTTAAACCATTGTGCATCCTTCAGTAGGAGAATCAGGCCCTACTGGCTTGTTGACAACTGTGAATTTAACGCAATGTGAAGCATTTGTGATAAATTAATTTCAGCTTTGTCTGCTAACGGGGTCTCATATTGCATCCTTTGTACACTGAACAGTTTCACTGAAAACCGTGTTACAAGTGAGGTATAAAACACAGCAATTAATGTATTTGGATTATAAGATAAATCTTTTTGGCTTGTATTTATTAATATTATTTAACTGTAGTGATGAGGCAAAGGGATATTGATAATTGCAAATTTGAAGGTTCTCTATTTTGAAAAGGCATTTCTACCAGATCAGCTGGTAGAAAAATATTCATCAATCAATTAGGACTGTCCCAGGAATTTATTAAGTTTTACATTAGCTGTTATTTCTGCCTAATTATATTATGAATAAACAGCCGCAATAAACAGTGAGATTCAATCTTCTGAATAAGCACATAACTACATTCTTCACTATTTTCTGGTCTTTGACAGCTCAGTAGTTAAACTAGATGAACATGGAGTATAGTACATGAAAATGGATTAGAAAGAAATTGATAATGTAGCACATTTTCTCCACTTCCTTCTAAAACACTTAGTGAAAAGCAATCAGTTCTAAAAACCCCTGTCCATGTATTAGTTAATCAATACGAATGTTCAGCCTGGTCCAAGATATTTTAACACCTGTCAAAGCTAACTCACCAGTCATTGTTCAATTCTTACATGGAATCGAAAACCACAACTGAAAAACTTTCCCATCTCCAGGGGATTAACTCTGGGGGAAAAAAGAGAGTGTGATTCTGGTTACTAGAAATTAGGGGGGGGGGAAAGATCCAGTTCTCAGATGATCCAATTATTAGTAGAAAAACTATGTAAAAAAAAAGTAGAGCTGGGAGAGTGAGGAATTTAATCATGATTATCTCCCTCTTGTGAGGCGGTGTGAAAATCTGCCAAGCCCACCTTTGCTTGGTTACCCCGGAGGTGCGAGAGGGAAGGAGAAGTAAATGTAAAATGATGCATCTGAGAGGCACTGTGATAGAGTGCTGCAAGGGAACTAATTTCCTCTCACACTGGGAAAAAAGAATCCTTTTCAAGTCTTGTGATATTATTAATGAACTGTGAAACTCTACTAAAGAGCTTGGGTCCATGTGTTGCTATTACTGCTCCTTGGCGGAGCAGAACGTAGCTACGTTTGCTGTGGGGTTAACAGAAGATCCCTGACTTGTATATACCATTCCCCCCTCCCATTTTATACCAGGTTTAATATCTCTTCTCTATAATTCTCTCTTTATAACATCTATCATATGTTATGTCCTTATAATATCTATCTTTAATATCTCCTCTCTATTACAATAAATATATTAGTTGGCAGGTTTAATATCTCTTCTCATTCAAATCACATTAGGCTGAAGCATGACAAACAAGTGCAAGGAGTATTTTCTTGAGGTTTTAAAACACAGCCATCTGAAATCTGTACAGCTCTGTAGTTAAAATTAGAAATCAAATGTACCATTTCTGATGTTTTCTCTTCAGAAAGGGAAGTAAGGAAGTAGGGGGTACTGCTTTGACACTGTCAATCTGAATTAACATACTATGTTGTTGTTATACATGAATTAATGAATTATATATTAATATATTAATTTGTACGTATGTATTTTTACCTTGATTTATTACTGCCAAGGAAATTGGGGCTTGTGCTCTGACTGCTCAACCAGGTAGGTACAAGCATCCCCAGACACCACCCAGGAGCCTTCCCTGGGCTCTCCAGGGATGCGGGTTGCTTGTGGTGGCTCCTCCTGGGAGACCACCGCTCCTATCTTGGTGTGTTCTGTGAAGAGAAAACTTGTCTACTGCAAACAAAAGGGAAGCTGTATTTATCCTGCATTTCCTTCAGAAAGTGGAACAAGAAGCAAACCATTTATCAGGAGGCTGCTCCTCCCCGTTGGTTCAGCCAGTTGCCCTGTGGCAGTACCTGTGCCAGCAGGCAGAGTTGGGCTGGGGGATGTAGGGACACCGCTGCCACATCCATCTCGTTTCACTGGGTGGCCCAAAGTTGCTTCTTCAACCCCATCAGCATCTATCTGAAATAATTAAGCGCCCCTATTCCTGACAGTGCCTCCTGAGACCAGGAGCAGGCAGTTTTTCTGTTGAACTGCCAGGGCTGTAGCAGCACTGCCCTTGGCTTGCCCTGCTGAATGCGACACCTCTGCGCCTGGGGGGAATGTTGTTGGATGCTGTGAAAGGAATGGCTAAATGAGAAATACCTGTGTCTGCCTGCTTCCTGAGAAGTTATGAATCCAGGAGAGTGTGGACTATGAAAACCATTAATATTCCGAAAAACCTTACCCAGGCAGCATACTTATTTTTGGCGTATACCAGACAGGCGATGGCGTGCTCTAAGAGCTGAGATCCTGACAATGAGTTGTTCATCACCTGTAAGGTGCTAATCCTCATCCTCTAGAAGTTTTTTTTTAAATTATTGTTAATATATCTGTATCTATATATGCATGTGTGAGGGTGTATATCTATACCTGTGTGTTTAATTTTTTTTCCACCAGCAGACAGCTCCATCAAGAACAGAATCAGGCCAGTTCAGTAGCTGAACCCAGGTGGCTGGTTACAATGACCCCATGGTCATGCCAGATGTGCAGCATCTCTTCTTGTTAACAGGGCTGCTCCAATGCTTAGAGTTATTTTTTTGTTCAAGCCATGGACAAAAATTATGGATTATTTGGTTTGGATTTATAAATAGACTATGTGGTGATGAAAAATGCCATATTGACAGTACTGAAAAGTGATGCGTATCGTCTTCCCTCAAGCTAGGCACAAGCAGCACAGACTGCAACCCTGCAGGCATTTTTTGGTAAAGCCAAGGATTTCCTTATGGTCTCTGAAGGGATTTTTTTGTGGGGATTTTTTTCCACACTGGGCCAGTAGTAGATTACATGGGCTCAAAGCTGTGGAAACCACATGGGTTTTGTTCCACTGCACAGCGGTGACGTAAATGATTTTCTGACATTCACATCAGGGCCTCAGGTCCTCTTGCTCAGCTGGTGAATCTGACAGCCAAACCTATAGTCACTGAGGAAAAAAATGAATAAAACAAAGAAACTCTATGATATCACAGTAATTCTTTCCTAATGTGGAATAATTTGATTGCTATTTCTGAGACAAAGAGAACAAACCAGCACGTCTTGTTATACTGCTGTATCAATCAGTAGTAAATATGTATGCTATATATAATTCTGCTTACCCTATCTCCACAAGGCTGAGGAGACCTAGAAAAGATAGCAAGAAGGGCATGGGAAAGACCATAAAAATGAAATGGCATCTGTTTGAGAAAAGACTAACTGGACTAGAGTTTTCTGAGTTGGACAACTGATGGCTGCAGCAAGGATCTAACAGGAGCCTACAAAATTATCAGCAGGATGAGGAAGTGAATTGTGAGTAACGAATTGTTTGTTTTCTATAAAGTAGAGATTTTAGGAGATCGCTACTTGGAAAAATAAATTTCCCAATGAAAACGTCAGGCAACAGTTTTTACAAGGAGGGGCTGTTCTTCCCAACAGATAATTAAATTACAGAACTGATTGCCACAGGGTTACCGTGCTGACAAAAAAAAAAAAAAAAAAAAAGGTTTCAAAAAGGAATTAATTCATGCCAGTAAACAAGGTGATGTGGATATAAGCATATATATGAGATATAGCTTTTATATATAGCTTATATATATTTTAAATATGTATATAGAAAAGCTGTTTTCAGAGTGAGGATAGATTTTTAGTTGCGGTGTATTACAACTGATTCCATCTGTGGGCAAGAATAAAAGAATCATTTATAAGGTATGGGAAATGAAGTTTCTCCAACACAGGCAAAGAAAGTGTACTTTTCCTGTTAGGATATTTGCCTGACTGCTCCATGCTGCTCTGTAGTGTAAGGCACTTGCTGCTTTGATGAAAATCTGAGAACACTGTGAATTAGAGTCTGCATTAGTTATGTCGGTTAAAAAAAAAGTCCTGAAAGTGTACAGGGTTGCTAACACAGTGGGTGCCTGCTCATCCTTTCCCTAGATAAAATATACTCATATAGATCTTCATCCTCCACAAAATGACAGGATAGCCCCGCTTGCCAGCATTAGACTGTAATCGTTTCCTGCGACGGTACTGTGGCATTCACGTAGGCTCCTTCAACGACAGTAATATGGAAGTTGTCCCCATATGCAACTGTCCTCAAAGTGACATTTTTCCTATCTAGGCAAACAGATTTAGCAGTTTCCTTAAACACGCTTTCAAAATTATATAACTATTTTAGGCGGGTTTTTGCCGCAGAAGAAAAACCAGACCCTGAGTGCCTGCTGGAATGAGACTGCTGAACCCCGACAAAACCGACTGAGGCTGCTGTTCCTTTGGACCCTCCAGGTCCCAGGCTGGGACAAAACTCAAGTCTGGTGACACTGGCGCAACTGCTCCCTGTTAGCTGCTTCTGGGCTCTGCCAGGCCACTGCAGGTGTCATGGCTGGAGGAGCTCCTGCACTGGAGGTGGTGGGACCAGGAGTCTCAATCCAGAACTTCCCTTGGGGCTGGTGCACACAGTTTGACTGTCCATCCCCAGATCACTACAGTAATATTTAGATACCTGCTTTGATGGTGCCTGGTGTTGTTGAGGAAGATGGCTTCCTCCAAGGTCCTCAGTATAACCTGCTGAAAATAGTCAACAGTAGATATAAACAGTTTGCTCCTGCCCTTGTGGCCCTTGACATGTCAAGAAGCTCAACATGACCCAGTAACGTGCGCCTGCAGCCAAGAAAGCCAACCATATCTTGGGCTGCATCACAAGAAGTGTGACCAACAGGTCAATGGAGGTGATTCTCCCCCTCTACTCTGCTCCTTTGAGACCCTCACCTGGGAGTTCAGCTCTGGGGCCCTCAACATAAGAAGGACATGGACCAGTTCAAGCGAGTCCAGAGGAGGTCATGAAGATGATCAGAGGATTGGAGCACCTCTCCTATGAAGACAGGCTGAGAGAGTTGGGGTTGTTCAGCCTGGAGAAGAGAAGGGTCCCGGGGAGACCTTATAGCAGCCTTCCAGTACCTGAAGAGGCCTACAGGAAAGCTGGAGAGGGACTGTTTACAAGGGCACGGAGTGATAGGACAAGGGGGAATGGTTTTAAACTGAAAGAGGATACTTTTAGGTTAGATATTAGGAAGAAATTCTTCTCTATGAGGGTGGTGAGGCACTGGAACAAGTTGCCCAGAGAAGCTGTGGATGCCCCATCTCTGGCAGTGTTCAAGGCCAGGTTGGATGGGGCTTTGGGCAACCTGTCTAGTGGAGGGTGTCTCTGCCCATGGCAGGGAGGTTGGAAGTAGATGGTCTTCCCTTCCAACCCAAACGAGTCTATGATTCTATGAATCTCTCTTGCAATATTGTTTGATGGTGCAATTGGTTGACTCTTGCCTGCTCAATTTGTGTTTCAACAGTGCAGCCTCTTAACTGGTATGGTTCACTGTGTACTTCCAGCTTTGGGTGCTTCAAGGTACCATGGGGGTAAAAAATATCACAAGGAAGATGCTGAAAAAGCAGCTTGGTAAGGAGGCACAGAGGGAACTCATCACAGGACACAAAACTTGTTTTGTGAGCAGATTCCCCAAATTTTCCATACAACCTCACTGGGCCTATGGGAAACGAGCGTGCTCTAACAAGACCACAAAGCATCAAGTGTTTAATGGGAGTGTAAGGGCAATGGAGAAATCTGAATTATAATTTTGTTTCAAGCATCAACTTTGCTGACACTAAGCAGGTCTTGTCTCTCTCTCGTCACCTTCTAGAGTCCATCCAGTTACACGCTGCAATGGAGAGGAGCAGCTCTAAGCAAGCCAAACACTGAAGCAAAACTTTCCCTGATAAACATGGTTACAAAAATCTGAGGAATAAACTGGTGAGACAAACTTGTCCTTGTTTGTACAGTAATAGCAGAAAGAGTATTAAACAGAAAAAGCTTTGCTGAAATGGAAAAAATACCTTGGAGCTCCTGGTCAGTAACTAATCAGAATAGATGCTTCAGTGCAAACTGATGCTGCTGCACGTTTTCTGCTGCTAACCTGCTGCTCTGTTTGTTGCTGAAAAGTCTCCTCTTTGCAATGACTTTTACAGAGAGATCTGAGAGCAGACTGCAGCTAAACCTGTGCCAGCTAATGAAACTCGTTTGAGGAGGTGACCTAGGCTTGGAAGTTGCTTCGATAACAAATACTCACCTAAAAATGTGCTGAACCTGCTCTATGAAGAACTTCTGGTTTTGAGCAGATTTTGCATATTTGGATAATATCAAGCATAAATTCAGTATTTAACATTTAATCTAATTATCCTAGTTTCTTACATTTATAATGATCTTTGGGACATTCCGTAATTAAGTAACCATTCATAAACATTTCCATCAGTGTTGCATTAGAAGAAGCCATTATGGAGTCAGTTTAAGCAGGTGTAGAAAGCTCAGAATACATAAATAAACAGATAAGTTAGCAAATAAATAAAAAGTAAGCTATTTCATGTATTTCTGTTCTCAGTTCGCAGGGAAGGGCTTTACAATTGAGCTACATATCACTATTAGAGATGCAATTACCTGTAATTGCCACCTTTAAAAGCAAGCCTTTGTTTAGAAAACAATATATAGATGAATTGTGTCTAGGTGCACAAGTTGTGAATTGGCTTTAGTTTTGCAATCTCAACCATCGCATGAAAAATACTTTTACATCTTCAAGGCAGATAGGCAGAACTGTGCTCTCTGTTACACCGGGGTGAATCAACAGCAGTCCTCCAAGATCCATTAAGTTATTTTGGATTTCCATAGATGCAATTCATGACAGAATTTGACAGAATTTGTCATATAACACATAATAGATGGTAACAATTATTTTGTACAGAAAGCAGATAGAAAGTGTGGCTCTTAATTAAGATACTAAAATCTTCAAAGCTCTTCCAAGGATTAGTCTGGATTTACATTGCATTTTTGTGGAGAGGAATCAGATCCTTCTTATTTATTGACAACAAAACTTTTCTTAATGATGCTTAAGGTTGCCATGTTATATAACTCACCTGTGAAGTCAAGGGGAAAGTCTTCATCAGTAATCATCAGCTTAATATCACCTATCTCACTAACAATAATGCACCCTGTGAGTTTTCAGCTTTACGGAGTCCATGTATAACATTATTCTACATTAATACTACCGGGTCACTATGAAAGTTTTGCAATAAATTGCAACTTTATTAGAATGCATTTGAGAATAACAGTAAATAACAGAAAAATAGAAGGAACCACAAGTCAGCAGATTTTTTTACGCAAATGAAGAAACTATTTGTACTGTCATACACACATAGAATGTATATCATTACATTTCCCAGCCAGAAAAAAATATTGTACAGATTAAGCCTGCACTGTAAATGCTTTTATTATTTTTGTAAAAGTTACAAACAGCTAAAAATAGGACTTGATAATGAAATTGCTGACAGGCCTTAACTATAGCACAAGAATGCAATGCTATAATACAGTTGTGCCAAGCTACATTATGTTGCTGCAGTGATTAATTCACTGCCGGTTTTGCTGAAGCTGTGTTCTGCGGAAACATCCGTAGGTCTAGTTAATCCATATCTGAGAGCGTGAGAGGAGATATAAACTGAGTAAGCACTGAGCAGAATTGCAGTACAGTGCAAGACCCCTTTTGTAACACGGGATCACTGCACTACTTAATAATATAAATAGGAATGGAAGTCATTAGGAGGTTTGCGTATTATTAATTACAGACTGAAGGTGAATGGTTCTTGCTAAGGCTCATTTCTACAGCTCCAAAACTGCTCTAACCCAGCAACCAGCGATTTTCTTGCTAACAAGTAATCCTGAGCCAACACCGCCAGCTCTAAACGCTCTCCTGTTTACTTTAGCTGATGGGGCACCAACTACAGCGAAAGCACATAGCTATGGGATGATTTTCTGGAGCAAAAAGTGCATTGTATCAGAGACAGCTCTCTGCAATAAAGCCCAAACTGATTTCCAGCAGCCCCAGAGAGCAGAGTCCAGAGATGGCTTAGCACTGCCTCCTGCCCACCCAGCCTGTTTAAAGCAAATATTTTGGCAGCCAGGTCTGTAAGTTGGCAGTTGGGCCAGATGGTTGTCGTAGGTCCCTTCCGACTGAACTACTCTAGTCTATTCCTGTACAGTGTTTACACCTGTTAAAAATAGAGTATTTACACATCTATGATCAAAGGAGATTAGAGAAGATTGTTACTGGTGCTAGTTACAATGTAATCCATTGGAAAAGGTCTTTCACCATTATTGTCATTTTTGTCATTGGCTTCTGTTACCTGTTCTAATGTACATTTCTTACCTGTCTTGTTTCACCGTTGTATTAGGTATATACTTAGCTATATCTCAGTTTTTGAAAATTTTTGAGATTTTGACCTTCATTCAGCTTCAGGACATGACCAAATTTCTAAATCTTTCCAAAAGAAGATTTTTGATACCAGACCTGGCAGTATTACTTTGCTCTTTATGTGAACTAGCATCAATGGCAGAAATCTAAAGGGGCTGAATCTTTTCAATACCATTGGGTGAATAGAATAGCTATGACGCGATTATCTTAATTAAAGTTAATTAACACATATTTATGCAAGGTAAAAAGGCCATGACAAAGGGAGAATACAATGGAGACACAAGAAGCAAAAGTTCAGATCCTCTTAGCTTGTGTAAACTGTTGTAGCTTCCTACGAGTTACGGGAGTTATGCAGATTACTGCCAACTGAGGCTTAACTTTCTGTCTGTTATAGAAGGACCTAGAGTGCTTGATTCCCTCTTCATTAATGCTTGTGTAATGAGTTTCTTAGTCTTTCACAAATTAATATTTATTTCTGTGAGAATCAGATACTTTTTCTTCCACATTCTGCTATTCTAAAAAGTTTTATTCACGCAATTAAAATGGAAATAATGTCATGTGACTAGCTGAGCAACTACAAAGAACAAGTAATGAGTAAAAGTGGAAGGTTTGAAGCTAGTGTATTGATATAAAAGCATTTACCTGTGCCCTTATCAGGCAGTTACAAGTGTGAATCTATGTCATAACTGGGATCATCTCTCTGTCATTCAGAAGCAGAAAAGTGCATTGGATTTACAGGAAACAGGGTGTAAAGGTAGCTGGATGAAACTAATGTGTGTATGAATATATATGGTGATAACTTTTTCTTGGCATTGGCAAATGAAAGTACATTTGATTTGAAGATTCTCAAAGTGGAGGAATTTCAAGAGATTGCTTAATTTTATAAAGGGTTTGTGCACACACATGCACGCACACACACTTTTTTTTTGGGGGAAGTTCTTCTGAGCTGTCTCCATATTCCATCTGGCAGGGTTCAAGCCATGATCCTTTTTTTTTTTTTTTTTTTTTTTTTGGTGCTGACGTATTGTGGTTTGTTAACTCAAAATTTGAAAAGAAACCCTGTAGTAATGATGCCAACACGGCCAATGTCCTGCCAGCTTTATGCAATTTTCCTTTAACCCTGAGATGCACACCATGTGCGAGAGGTGGATATACATCAAGACACTCCCATGAAACACTAGGAAGTCTGTTAATTATTTTGCTCCTTCATAAAGTGATTTGCTATAGCTGTCTGTGGTTCTAATAAAGCAGCTCAGTATAGCAAGCAAACGTCTAAGATGTTTTTGCAGCAAATACTTTGAAAATATATTAAGCATGTGAAAGAGCATGAGTATGACTGAGGAGGAATGTTGGTTGAGTTGGAGAGCCTTCAAGGAAAAGGCCAGGAACATTATATGTGAATTTTCAGGTGAGCTTGACCTGGAAATTTCTGATTGGCAAAAGGCAGAAAAAAAAGAAAAAAAAAAAAAAAAAAGGAAAACAGCCATAATGGTTGATTCCTAAGCCTTACATAAAATGGTCTGTCTGAAAGAACCAGGATTCTGGATTGAGTATTTGACCACGGTGGGGAGAGGGAAAGGCAGAGATACATGTGTGAAAAAGCAGAGTTGAGAGGCTCTGCAATGAAGTAACGGCTGCTCTTTTATGTGAGCTGCAAATGCATTTTAATATGAATCTCTGTAGGAAAAAACCCAGAATGATCCCCAACATAGGTACATGCAGATAAACTGTAATAAAAGTTCCACAAATACACAGTTCCCCATTTTCTCTGCTTAAATAGATATGTTTAGCCAAAACAACTAGGGACTAATTTCATGTTCCATACACAGTTATTGAAATGATCAGCATGGAAAGGACTCGGGCAATTGGACAAGAATAATATTTATGTACTGAAATATGCACCTTCTTTCAGATATAAAAGCATCTAAGAAAGTAACAGAAATTTGCAGAATCTCTCTTGGACCATTACAGAAATTAATTCACACATGTATCTCAGCATAAAGTCTCATGCAGCTTTCTATTGCAGGAGCTCACGATGCGAACAAAATTAGTCTTTGCTGGCACTGTACACTTAATTACTGAAACAAAGGTGCTACAGTTTGATCCTTGGATTATCGTGGGCTTGCCATGGGGAACTTAAGTTACGAGATGTGACTCCAGCTTGTTGACTTTTAACACACTTTCTCAATTAAGCTGTGCATGCCCCCAAATTAAATAGCAATTCACAGTTACTGCAAATTGATTTCTACCCAGGCTGTGGTTAGAGCTGCCAAATGAAATGTCAGAGAGGAACGTCTTCTTAACTTAGAATATTATACTGATTTTCTTAAAAAATTGTCTTAGCATTTATAAACATTTGGTAAGTAAACTTCAGACCTTTATCCAATCTTTTCTTTATGAAATATGGAAGAACCTCAGTGATTTATCATTCTCTGAATTTTATTGTACTGCCATTTTTGTGTATTTAGGATCAGTTAATATGATTCGTAGAGCAGACCAGAGGGTAATTTAAATTTTAATATATTGCAGTCAGGCAGTGTCAATGCATTATTTCTGCTTGTGAAAAGGTACCAGTTCTCTGATTGACTGATTATGGCAAAAAGGAAAAATCATATCCCCAAGATTCATCGCAAGAAGACATAAAATGTACATAAATATGTCGGTTTATTATGACATCACAGGCACTAGCAGGATTTGCCAGATGTCCGTGTGTGGCAGGTATCTGCAAACCGCAGTGATTCTAGACCAGTCACTTAGAAATAATGCGGAAGGATCTGACTTGGCTTCTGAGTTCAGCACGTTCACTGTGCAGAGGAGCCCGGACTGATTTGTAAATCCCTGGCTGTTCAGAAAGGAATTAAAAGGATGTTCCGCTTACAATTCAGGATATTAGGGTCCAGTTCTTCACTTGGCCACAGATTTCTGCATGCTCCCCTGGTTCCTCGTCCGCCTGCTCATGTCCCGCACCTTTCCCCCTCCCCTGTCTGCAGGGGGCCTGCCTGGATGCAAACCCTTCTCGAGCAATTTTGTCTCTTCTTGTGTCTGTCTAGCATAACGAGCGATGGAGCTCCAATCTCTGCTGAGCTTCCCAGGCAATACAAGTAATACTATTAATATTTACTAATCATAATAACCAAAGCTTAAGTCACAAGAGCGGGGCGGTGAAAGCCGCAGCTCTTCTGAACGCTGCCAGTCTTCACCTTTATCCCCATCACATTTCGTGAAGAGCCTCCCAGCTGGCTCCCAGCATGGTGCACGCAGTCTATTAAGCTGTTTTACAAGAGTGAGTGGCATGTTCATAAAGGCGATTAAGCAAGGTACAAGTATCAGAAAAGCAAGGATTTTGTGGTGTGCTTCATTAGCACTCATGCAACACAGCTGAAAGTGCAAGTGGAACCTTTGAATTAGGCTGTAGTAAAGGGAATTATGACAAGGATATTCCTCAAAGTGAATCTTGAGATTATAAAATAGACTAGCTGCTAAATGTATAAACATGTTAACGACTGACCATTAGCCCACCTTATTAAAGACTTAGAAAGCAATTTATGCAATGTAAAGAGTAATGTGGTCTAGATTTTCCTGCTCTGCTGAATTACTTGGCAATCATAATGTAAGTTGACTTCTGTTGTCCTTTATGCAGTAAAGTTCAAACTTAGATGACTTAGGAATGGAGTCTGTACATCTATAAGTGCTATATATAATGAAGCTTTTGAAGTGTTACTGATTTATACCAGCTAGAGATATAAGGCAAGTGGCTTAATGACAGCTTTGTTAATATCTGTTGACCTGAAATCTGGCCCTAATTCCAGACCTTCTAGACAAATACAAATGCAATAGCTTCAGATATTCCTATTTTACCGGATGCATAGATAAGAGTTTGGAATTGGCATTACAGTTTTGGTAATCATTAATTGGATAGAATATTGTGGACCATTTTTACTTAAATTCCATATACTGAGTATTGGTTTTACACCATTTGAACAAAATATTCAGAGTAACAGAACTTGCGATATTGGTATAGATCATTTATTCATGAAGTCCAGTAGCCATCTGCAGCAGCGAGCAATAACTGAGAGGGAGGAAATCATCTTTCATAATTACAACTAAGCAAGTGTACATCAGTGCACACTATTTGTTATCAAATTCTCATTTTATTGTCACAAATAAACTCAGGAGTCAAACTATGTTAAAGACATGAGTAAAGTGGATTTGAAGCTTAGTTTGCTAGGAGCTGCAAGATTTCCACAGAAGCATAAAATTCTGGACTATAAAAATATCTGATTCACTTGCTAAGTGACTCAGCATGATGCTGACTGCGCACGTACACAGTACTGAACAAAGCAAGTCAGGAAAATGAGAGAAAAATATGATAAGCAAAGATGATATGTCTGACTAATAGTAGTGAATTATGTTATTATGATTATATAATAAAAATCTTTCTGCAAAAAAATCACTGCGCCTTAACAAGATGTTTTAGAGAAAATATATATATAAATGTAATTGTTACGATAATGGAGGGGGAAGAACAGATATTTCATGTCAAATGATCTGTTTTAGCTTCTTGATTAGTTAGATTTTACCAGAGAGAAACTGAAATTAAGAATTGACTACTATTATTCAACATGAAATTGAGGAATATGAACCGGTGCAAGTACATTCTGATTACAGGAGAAAGGCGGCATTCAGACACTAGCGCACAGGCAGGTACTGTCACGTTTCCAAATACCCTCTCAGGTTCTTTTTGGAGGTATCAGTGGTTTAGAGATGGAATATCTAAAGGAGGAGAGCAGACCTGCCAGTGCAGGGCGTTTACTTTTTGCCGTGGCCCTAAAGCCAGTGCAGCCAGAGGTGAGGAAATGGCAAAATGCAATAGGATCTTCTAACCATATCTTGATCCCAGCGTACCTCGGAGGACAACCTCAGCCTAAGTCAGGCTGGTGAATGCAAATAATACTTCTCAGATAGTATCTCCTCTTCTCGTATGACCTCAGGCATAGGGACAGGGCTGAGCTCAGCCACTCCTGGCTGCAATGGTGCAACTGGAAAGCAGTGGTGCGGTGGGAGGCAATTAAAGTCCTGACTTCATATTGTTAAGTACAAGGACTTAAATACCCAGTATGACCCTGCCTGAGAGTGTTCTGTACAATTAAAAACCTGTAATAGAGTATGGTGCATAGACTTACATAAAAAATTCAAAAGTCTGGATCTGAAATGTTTGAAAGGCCAGTATCCATCATCTTTGAACATCTCTAAACATCTAGAAAATTTTATAGTGTGTAAACTACATCACTATATGACTGTAAAGCTCAAAAACCTCAGCAATGGTACATAAGCATTATTGTAACTGATAGGCAGAGAGGTGAACTGCTTATACCAAGGCGCTTTGCTTCCGTGCTGTTGGACAAAATATGATCATCTTGGAGACGGCAATCCTTACTTTTCAGAGGAGAGCTAACCGGCTACAGAGGAGCAGTATGGCTTCTCCTGCCTCCTTTTGCTGCTCTGTGACTTCTACAAGGAGTTACCTAAACCACTGCTTATAAGGGATGGGGCAAGGATGTCTATATAAAAATGTGATAGCACATTACTGTGACTAAGTCAAAGAAACCCCCCAAAAGTGCAATAATAAAACCTGCAGCACCTCCACGTCCCAAACCTGTGTGTCCATCTGTATTGTAAAGTCATTCTGCTTCATCTGCCAAGGTCAGGGGGGCAAAATGCCCTTCTGTGCCAGCTCACCAGAGGAGGCTGCAGGTGGAAAACACAGTTAAATGCTCTGCAGTTATTGCGGTGATGCTTACTTTCAGTTCCTTCCAGTGGTGAGTTTCAGGCAAAAATCCTTTCTCTTTGCCAGATATCCTAAAGGTGTTTGGGAAAAATGTAGTGCCTTCATACTGCTTTTCTCCCTGATGGCTCTGATGGCCAATTAAGCTCCTTTTTTAATTCACTTAGTGGCTTTCTGGCCCCAGGCCTGCCTCTCTGAGTCTCTACACCCAAAAGAAGTCAGATGGAAGAAATGTCTTCCAGGGCTAACTTGAAAAACAATCAATCAGTTCTTTTAAACTGTTGCCTTCAAGATGGCTGCATGCTCCTTATCATATCTTGCTGTCTTCAGACCCAGTTACCTCCCTTGAAAGTGAGCAACAGATCCAAGCAGATGTTTTCTTATCAAGAATTCATACCAGACCTATTTATTTTAAATTAGCATATCTCATTAACTGTCTCAAGGACACTGGCTGAATTCATCTTTTAATGAGTATCTCAGAAATCTAGCTTTTCAAAAGCGAAATATAACTGCAAATAGCTGTACGTTTAACTCTCTCACTTCCAGCACAAGGTTTGATACGCGAGCAGTCGAGGATAGGGCTTTTCTGGCCAGCCTTTGTGAAAACCACACTACCATTCCACCTGGTATTTTGGGGCCAGGATACACCAGCCTGTCTTGACCCACGTGTGGGCGTAGGGCTGTTGGAAGAGGAATCGGAGATGCCAGAAGGGAGGATCGACCGCGTGCCCGGCGCCGCACAGAAGCCCCTGGGCCACCCCCATCCACCCATGGGCTGCAAAACACCGTCTCCATCCTGTGACCGTGCCGGGCAGGCACTGTTCCTCTGCACGTCCTCCCACCAAGACTGTAGGAGCGCCCTGCAGCAGGGAAGGAAATGCAATGGAGAACAGGAATGCCTCCATCGCCGTCTGCTGCATAGCCTGCCGATATGTGTATTTTCTCTGGTTCTCTGATCATATTTTCCCCTTAAATAGCTGCGCTAAAATTATTTTGGTACAATATTTAATCATTCAAAAGGAAACCACAGGCTGATGTGATATTTCGATTGGATATAATCCAAAAATCCACATTTATTTGTTCTAATGTATGAGTATTAGTGAAGCCAGAATGCCTCTGAGGCTTCAGGGATGGCATTTTTTTGTACTTAAGGCCTCAGCAAGTGTGTCTGATGTTGTCTGTGTATCTTCCATAGACAGGCATTCTGGTACAGTGCTTATTAAAGGGAATATAATTACACTACGAATACTAAACTATTACACTGACCACGACGTTTGCAGAAATGGGTTCTTCCAAAGGAATAGGCACATAAAGATGTTATTTTAGGGTGATTTTATGTGTGACAATGCAGCAATCGGCTAATTTGCTGTACCTGCTCAGGTGAAGGCTTTTATGTGAGATATGAGATATTGGGGTAATGCGGGACGGGTGTGGGCATGGCCTGGGAATAACCCAAAGCCCACTGTCACCTCTACTTCCATGAGGGTTTTTCTGTCCTAAAAGCAAGATCTAGAGAGACTCTGGCTACTTAACTGCCCGTAGGAGGTACGTGGAGAAAAAACTGAAAGCGTAATGTGCATCCAGATGGGCCTCAGTACAATACGCTTTTGAAAAGCGTATCAAGGGAGGTATGGCTGGAAAATAGAACGGAATAAAGGGATTACGGGGAATGAGTGAATATTTAGACAAGAAGAAAGACTCAAGGGCAAGGATGTTAGAAATAAAAAAGAGATTTCGACTTCAAAGAAACCCACAAAAATAAAATATGTAGGAAACCAACCTGGAATTTCTGTTCACACCTGGGATGATTGATTTTTGAGACATTTCCAGCACCTCAGCTGTAGTTATCCATTCTAACGGCTCATTTGAATTTCATAGCATTTATTTTGAATCCAAGCAGTGTATCACCACATAACCGTGTTGCCGAAATTATATTTCAAGGTGTTTGGGCCTTCAATTCTGCGGGGGGTCAGTGTGGCTCAATCCATTTAGTGCAGCATCACGGCTTGTGATGATGTAGGTACGGGCATGCCAGCACTTCCATTACAAACCCCATTTTCAAGGCTTTAAACTTGTTGAGTCATTTAACAATACACCATACCAAACAGCAGTGCTGGGGGAAAAAAAAAAATCAATATTATAATTCAAAAAGTAAGTAAAAAGTGCCCTTTGCTAATGAAAGTAACGACAGCTGTGCTTTCTGGAAGAAAATGAATAGTGCCTAAACAACAGGCAAAACATATACTAACTCAAATATATTCATATTTATACACAGCACACCTAAATTTAACAGGATTGAAGCAGATGGAGGTAATACATAAAAACATTAACATTTCTGCAGCCAGGATATTCACAACAGCCAAAGAAACAGGCTCAGAGATCTCTCCTTGCTTCGCATTCCTTTAAATGCTGATGGAAATTATAAGTATGCACTTGGAGAAGAGTTCGGAGTCTCCAAAGGAATCGTATTATCTGCTTAAATATATACACTTTTTTTTTTTTTTTCCTCAAGAGAGAGCTCTCTAGGTCTGCTCCTAGATAAAAACAACAAAATGCCGTAAGATAGGGTGTTGTTATGCAGAGTACGTTGCTGTGTTTCTGCCATAATCCCATTAGGTTTCGAAGCACCTAACCCCCAGGGATTTCAAGGGAACAAAATCCCGGAGGTACAAGCATCTGCATGAGAAACAGTGTTTTAGTGGGCAAGGGAAACTTGGTATTAAATAGCTTTGAATCTTATTGTTAAGAAAGTAAATAAATATTTGTTACGTATAAATAAATATGGTCCTAGAGATGCTAATCTTCTGGCGGGGAAAGGTGTACAGCAAGGAAAGCAACAGGGTAAACCTCCGTGGGAGCACTAATCCCAGGTCAAACTAGCAGCATGCCTTGCGTTTTCATTTATTAATTAGGTGATACGCGAATTATGGTCATGCAATTATATGCTAGTTTTGTTGTCAGTGTGTTGCTTGCTTTAGTCCAGTCAGAAGGGGCACAAGCTAACAATATAAGCCATTTCAGGGAGCCCCATCCAGATTTCTCTGAAAGTAAAGGTTTTTAGCCCTGACTGGAATCACGTATTTAGTGGTCCTTCAGCCACAGCTAGCCCTTGAAGAGTCTTGTTGCGTGATTGTAACTACAGATTTGCTATGCAAGGCAAACTCCAGCTCTTCGTTAAATATATGACTTCAGCGGATGGTGCAGCAGTGTACGTGAGAGCAGATTTTGACTTATTTTCACTGCCTCCGCACTAGCAGCGTATATAAATCTAGAAGGAAAAATCTCTTCAAAGTGCGCACGTTGTCTCAAGCCTTGCGCAAATAAAAGCAGGTGAATTTCCATTCAGTCCGCAAAATCTTTTCACCAAATGACTGCTTAATCATTTCTTCCGTACTAAATGAAAGTCGCTGGAGTTTGGCTCACAGAGTTCAAGGTGCCGGACCGGGGCACTGTACAGCCATTGCACAGGGTCTTTTATGGTGCTCGCTTGGGAAGGGATGTGATTTACCTGTCAACAGCCAGTACAGAATACCCTTAGAGAAGTCCCCCACACAGCTTGCTTTGGAGACGCTGCATGCAGCGCGAGCCGATGGCCCCTAACTCAGCGTTTCTCTCTCTAAAATGGGATCTGTCATTGTCACTGGAGACAATGACAAGGGACCAAGTTATAAACACCGCTTTGTTAATCATGGAACTTTCGCAATGATTTTTAATTTAATATTTTGAATTCAATCCCCATTCCAGTGAGGACAACGAAACAAAATTAGTGTGGTTTGGGTTTTTTTCCAAAATTCCACTTTTATCTGCTCACAATCTGTTGCGCATTAGCTGGATGCACGATGCACATAATTATTATTCTCTTCTTTTGACAAATTATTGGGGATGAAAAGGGAGTTTACAAAATGTTTCTTTAAAGAGAATATAGCATTTCTGTTTACCAGGAGTTAATTAGCCAAAGTTTACATTTAAGCAGAATTTTATTTAATCCTACAAAAGTGAAGAAAAATATGCAAATCAGTCCCAACAAAGTGCGGTTTTAAAATGGAAGAAATATCCACCTGCCACCAATTAAGTCTGTATTTTTTCATAAGAAAGTGATGGTTGATTATACTAATTTTACCCTTGTGGTAATTGTCACTAATCTTCAGCATATTGTATGTGTCTTGCTCTTATGAATCCCATATCCCCTCCTGCCATAAATATTTCATAAAATATTCAAAGCCAGTCCACAGCCAAGTAATAACAAATGTCAAATGACACATTAGGAAGATTCATAGCTATTTTAAGTATGAATTTTACATAAAAGCCTAACTCATTTATTGTGGTCAGTGTTAAGGATTGATTTTAGCAAAGAAATGCTCAGCAATTAGTACCAGCACCTTTACTGCCAGTTTGTTATTAAAGTAGAATTAATAGAGATTACTAAGAGTACTTGGTAGAAGACCGTGCACATGATGGTCTGTGCAGTTGTGTGTGTGAGCCAAATTTCCAAAAGCCTAATTCAAGACCGCTCTAGTAAATTGAAAGATGTCTGTTGATTTTCGTGGGCTTTCCATCCTTCTATGCCTTTAATGAGTTTTCAGATCTCCATTCCTGAAGGCTAGCATACTTGGTTGTTGCTTTTCCTTTTACTGCCATTACCTTAAAGCCCTACTTTCTCACTGTCTCCCTCTATAAAAAATTCAGGGGTTTTTGGGGGGGTAAAGCACAATTTCAGGCTTTCTTTCCTTTATAAATAAAGAAAATAAGAAACAGTAAGAATAATTAGTCTCCTATTTCCCCAAATGTGAGTTTATTGAACTTGGGTTGCGGTGACCAGCCCAAAAGAGGGTGGGTGTCTGTGCACAGGTGCAGGCAAATAGTGAGATGAGGATCATGTGCAAGGCATAAATACTAATTACTTGCCTGAGGAGCGGTGATGGGAGGGGAGTGGGTTACAAAGGTGGTTCCTTTAGTGCAGTGGGCTGGTTGAAGCAAGGTGGATGCATTGCTGAAGGTGCAGGCCTTGTTAATGATGAGCTTGTGGAGACGAGTTCTTGGCTGTGTGTCTCAAGGTGAGCTACTTTGGGGAGCATTGACTACAGGTATGAAGAATGAGTGAGGAAAAGGTGATAGCCAGGGTAAAGCTGAAAGATGCTGATTCTGTGTATGTGTTTTAGTCCATCTTTTCCTGCTTTTATGTTTTAGATCAGTACCTGCCAGTATCTCTTCTGAGACAGGCAGTGGTAGATGTTGCTGACCCCAAAGCAATTGGCAACTCATTGCTATGCTTTAAAATGGAGTAACCTCGGTAGAGGAGGTGGTGGTTTCTCCCGTTGTGTCTTTGAATAATCAATGCAAGAAACTGCCCTAGCTGCAGGGGATGATGCACTGAGAGAGTTGGGGTTGTTCAGCCTGGAGAAGAGAAGGCTCTGGGGACACCTTATAGCAGCCTTCCAGTACCTAGAGGGGCCTCCAGGAAAGCTGGAGAGGGACTGGTTACAGGGGCAGGTAGTAATGGGTAAGGGTAATGGCCTAAGTTGAAGGGGGGGAGATTGAGATTAGATATAAGGAAAAAATTCTTTATTGTGAGGGTGGTGAGGCCCTGGCACAGGTTGCCCAGAGAAGCTGTGGCTGCCCCATCCCTGGCAGTGTTCAAGGCCGGGTTGGATGGGGCTTTGGGCAACCTGGGCTAGTGGAGGGTGTCCCTGCCCATGGCAGGGGGTGCGACTGGATGGGCTTTAAGGTCCCTTCCAACCCAAACCAGTCTGTGGTTCTGTAAGTGCCAGGCATATTACTCTGCGTGTGCTGTGGGTGCAGGGAGCTGTACTGGACTGGTCAGTTGTGTGGAGTGAGTTTCTCCACAGCTGGTCAGGGAGCTAATCTGGTGGGTGGGTTGTGAAGGGGTTTTTCTTCTCCCATAAAATGTGAATTTTGAAGTTGGGGTGGGAACAAGTAGGGTGGCCAGAATGGCTCTGTAGGCTGCCCTAGTACTGAGCATTGCTCAGGGATGGGCTTGTCCCTGGGAGCTGATTTGACTTTCTTTTGCGATGTAGATATATTAGATCTTTTGCTCTTGAAATATCTGTCTGTGCGTGGGGAAGAGCCCTTTGATTTATGAATGATATAAATGTTGGTTATGTTTGTGATTATAAATCATAAATAACCGAGTTAATGAGGTTATGGTAATGGGAAGTGGAGACACTGCTTTTTACCCTGGGTGAAACGGCTTGTTACCAGACTGTGACATCTTTGCCTCTTCTGTTCCAAAGTCTCTCTGTTTAATATTGCATTTACTTATTTTGTGGTTAAATAGAACTAGAGACATGGGGAGTATTATGAAGTTTCTGCTTTATCTTAGCATAGCTGTCACATATTTATATACTTTTGCTGAACTTTGTTTTTGGTTTTTTTTTAATCTGCCTTTATGAATGGATGGGTACCCTGCGCAGGGCCAGGCCCCTGTCTGCAGCCTGTCACGTTACTACTCTTACTGCCATGGAAGTACATTGACTGTCTAAAGGGGTGCAAAGATTTGGTCTGAATTACTTTGGCTTCATTATGCTTCATCCTAGATTCCTCAAATAATAATGCATCAAATGACTTGTTACAATAATAGAAAACATTCTACTCTGAGTTATCTATTAATATTACAAAAATGAGACTATGATATCATTTAAAAGAAAAGTTTCACTTGGGTTAGGATTTACCCCATGAGAGGTTCAAGAGATGGCGTGAGCGGAGCAGGGTGTTAGGAGCCAGGATAACTTCTGGGACTGCAGGAGGTTGGGGCAGCCGAGCTCTGCCCGTTAACCTGCGGGTAAGGCAGGACGGCACGGTCCTCTGTTCCCTGCCTAGTCCTGCGGATACCAGCCGCCTTGCAGCCTCGGCAGGAGTGAACGTGGACCAGCTCATACAAGGGTCTCTTAATTCAAACTGCCATCAATTATAAGGTGGAGTCAGGCGAACAGACAAGGGCAGTAACCTTTTGGAGTTCCCCATCACAAGTCAGCAGAGCTGATCTAATGAACTCCCTTCGTCAACGTGGACTAATTAATTCAGCTCTCTGGGCTAAAGGAGACGGCGTAACTTTGCACAGTTGCCCCAGAATCGATGGTGTCCTTTGTTTTCATCAGCCCGGGAGATAGCCCTGACACCTCGCTCTCCTCGGGAGAGGATTCGTTATTAATGTAAAGTACTCTGGAGACTGGATAATTGAATGGGTATTAAGAATTTAAGTTAAATTATCAGGAAACTGGTAAAACTGAGTAGAGAAGTGGTGTTTGTCTGAAACTCAGAAGAAAGTAACCAACTGCACACAGCACCAACCAAGCATTCATTGGTGAATGCTTTTTGCTTTACGAATCTGTTTTAAGGATCTTTGCAGAATAACGTTTAAACCAAATGTGAAAAAAGTTCGGTGGAGGCTCCCTGTTAACCTGGAACAGATGTGCACTTTTACAAATATATTCCTAGTTGTAAATGCAACAAAATAGTTTGGCCTGTAAATTTGTGTAATTCTTTTTCCAAATGTTTACTGTTCAGTGAGTATGAAACAGTTAACGATGACAGCAAAATACTAACGTGTGGTTTGCTTCTGTGGGTTTTCCTTTTGGAAACCAGCAAACTTTCCAAGGACTTCTCCAGCCTTTTGCTTTCTGGCTGACTGAGTGGCTCTTTAGGTGGTAACAAGAGCGTCCAGATTGCATGTTGAAATTACTCTGAAAAACAGTCGTAGTTTGAGAACAGTGGTTTGACTGACTGGCACTTTTACAACTAAGGGCTATCTGAGGAGCTGATTTATATGAAGTGTAAATGTTGTAGTGTTACAGCCTTGTCACCCTGTAATAGCAAGTACAGCTCTCCTGTTTTATGTTGCCTCTTAACTGCGTGTTTCTCCCAGCTATGTCGTTATTAGATACGCGAGTATCGGGCTGATCAGGCAGCAGTATCCATCTCCATTTTTGGTATTCGTTCATTTAGATGTTGTAATTTTTGCTCACAGGAGGCATACCACTTTGTGTAGCGGTTCCTACTAGCATTCCAACTAGTTATGTTCAATGCCATAAAAATGTTGTTATCGCTACGTAATATAAATCCCTAGTTAGGCTTCTCAATATAAATGCTTTGATTGAGTGGTGTCTGGCATATCGAACACCCTTATTGTGGATGTGCCCGCTGTAAAGGCGCAGAGCCCTTGGGTGCTGCATGCAGGGAGCCCTCTGTAGGGTCCCCCCCCCACCTCGCTGGGGTCCCCTGCCTGCTTGGGCCAGAGCAACCAGTGCTTTTGTGCACAGATTGGCCTCAAACGTGTCCGCGTTGCGTTCTCTGAATGAAATGGGGACTGTATTCGTGCATCCGGCTGACTCCTAGGGGAAAATCAAGACTCATTTACTGATCAGCCTTTCTAGTTTGTAAAGGAAGCGTTTACAGTTGCTAAATGTGAGGAAAACAGGCAATTTAGGTAGCATGTTTGCAGTTGAGAGGGTCTAATGCTTTTCACTTAAAGATCCTGTTTTCAGTCCCTGATAGCTTTGATGGATAGAAATCATTCTGGTTGACGTTCCCTTGGCTGGATATTTGCTGCACTTGCGTATTTTAGGAGTATTTAATCCCATTACTGGGAAGGAATTTGGGAGGTAGTACAACTTGCTCTGTGTTAAATAAGTATGTCTCTGAAATGCTCTCCTGCATACTTTGGAGGAGACATTGGAATCCGGCAGCTAAATGTCACCTCTATCAAAAGCGTGCTTTTGTGGCTCTCGTAAACATGTCTGGATTTGGTTTCTGGAAAAAAACCCAAACCCCAGTCCACATACTTGTTAGTTTGGTGGGTAACTTTTGCTGATCCCACATTATTTCGGGATCTGACTAGGGAAATAGCGTGATTTAAGCATGCTTAGTTATATGTCCCAAGAGGGTTGAGCTAAGCTAAAACTGCCAACCTCTGATATTTCTTAGTATTTCAGTTCTTGACTTGACCACTTCTAATGCTATTAGCCTCCCTTTTAATGCAGTAGAGATTAGTGTCATAGATTGTACCTGAGTGATGGAGCCAGTTTGTTTGTTAAGCTTTCTGTGTAGAATTCGAGTAGGAAAAAGGTAGCCAGAAATGGCTCTTTTTTCCTCCTCTTCTGCATTCTGATAACAGGTTGCAGCTGTACAGGCCTTGGGGAGGGGAGGCAACCTTGCAGCTCTGGGGGACCTGAGCATCCTGTTGTAAATCAAATTCACTCTGTATCTAGAATCAGTTGGAGAATGCTTTTGCTGAGGGCGTCATACGACGGTAGGGCTTTTTGAATGCATGTATGTTATTTGCTAAAAAAAAAGAAAATCAAGTTGTTTGAAAATTTCTTGGGTAAATAGGTTGTGCTTTATATTTCTGTGATAAATCAGTAGTTTGTTTATTTTGACTATAACATCCAACATGTTTGTATAAGTAGTAAAGTTCAGCTTGGCTGATGGAGCACATCTTTGGACTTGAAATACCTTAGTGATGTTTCAGAGCGGCAAGGTGCCCTGGTCTGGGATTTTTCTCCACCCTTTCTCTTCATCCCCCCAGCAAAACCTTCAGATTTTTCTTTTCACAGAAATAATATCAATTTTCTGGCTATTTCTGGTACTTGCCTCTCAGCTCCCATTCTCTGCCCCCTGACAGGGTGATTTTTCTGATTTTCCTGCTGCCTTTGATTCACCTATTGTTCCAGCTTCCTGCAAGGCAAGAGACGCTCAATAGATAGTATTCTGGGAGGCATGAATTTCAAGCACTTTTTCTTGAGTTATGTGCCTGAGGTTGCATTGCACAGGAAAGTATGTGGTATAAAGATATTGCTCTAGTTGTCCTTTCCTCGTGTAGGCAGATTTTTCCTCCACGACATCTCCAAATGGACAGGATGTGAATCATGAGTTTTTCACATGAAAGGCAAATGAAGGGTTTGGTCCGAGACAGCTCACCGAAGAACTTAATTCTCACTGCCTTAGCCTGTTTTTTTTTTCCTCCTTTTCTGCTCACTTTTTCTCTCCCTTTTTTGCTGCTGCGCAGTATGATGGGAATAAACAAGAGGCCGCTTTGAGGGCTGGGCTGTGCAGGCAGCAGAGTGGCAGATGTCTGAGCAAATGAGTGCTTGGATGGTCTTGCAGAGTGTCCTGTCTCTGGAAACAGCTGAAAACTACTAATTTAACTAACCAGAGATGTTATTTTGAGAGACTGTGAACCTCACTCCCCTGACTGCTAAGGATACCACAGGAATTAGCATGCACTCACCATCCCAAATTCAGTCACCTGTCTCAGGACAGCGTGATAAGCAAGCAGCACAAACTTTTTTATAGTCAGTAGTTGTGACTCTTTTACTTAATCATGGGTTAATAACAATTAGCCATTTCAATCTACTACTTAATGTAAACACTAGACAGATTTCTAGTTTAACGCACTATTTAAAATCAGCTTTATAATTAATTCTTCGGATACTTCTGGGTAAAAAAATAACATTGAGAGGTATAGCAGATTTCTTCTAGGGTTTAATGTTATTGCTGCTAAATGTCAGGCATACAGATGATAGTACAACCTACTTGCTTTCTTCAGACATGTGTGCTATTGATTGTTTCATCGATGACTGGTTCCTGGCTGAGTTTCATTACACTGCACAGCAGAGGGTTGTTTGTGTTTTGCTGGGTATGTTTGACCTGTGATTGCCCTATGATAAATAGTGGAGAAAGTGACTTTTTTTTAAAATCAGGAACTCCTGAAATTAAAAATAATAGTTTACTTTTGCTGCTCTTCAGAAGTCTAGTGAGTATGTATATGCTGCTCTGGTATGGCCTCGTTAACCTGCATTTGATTAAAGACTGGATAAACTGGAAAGAATTTTTTAATCACGTGATAAATTAGGGAATTCTAAAGAAGTAGATAGCATCAGAAACCATTACTAATGGGGCAGGGAGCCTGTTGCCTCCATTCAGCTTGCCTGGCTGCTAGCCCGGTACAAAATGTTATCACTTGTGGGTTCTTGCGCGCAGTCTGTACTGGGCGGCCCTTGCCGCAGCTGTGTGTTCCCCAGGATCGACTCCCTTGGTTCGGGACAAAACAAGCCCGGTCGCGTGGATGCACGGTACGCTGCCTCTTCTCGGTACGGCCTCCTGATGCAAAACCGGACTATGGATGGCAAAGCTTGTGGTGCTCGTGCCTGTGCCCCCCTCCCTTGCTACCTGCTCATTTAGAGGTTACTGGGCAGAGCGTGCCACATCTCTAACAGCCATGCAATTTTTAGAAGTGTGGATGTAAATTAAAATAAGCAGAGAAAATTGACTTGAACTTAATAATTTAAAGCTCTATGCTTTCTTCTAAACAGGTCTGGTAATACTTATAGTGAGACAAATCAGCGGTCTTTCTCTCATTTCAGTGAGTTTAAAATATTATCGGTCTGGCAGTATTTTGAGTGATGCTGCATTATCTGACTTTTTACTTAAGTGGTGTTACAATGTCAGCAGAGTAGTTCTTAGAGAATTTCTCTTTACAGTACTCCAGCCTCTCATCCTGAAGTGACATTATAGACCACTGAGCAAGAAATTCATCAGTATAAGTAGGTACCGTTCTCTGAAAAGATAGTACCTACTCTTACCTTGAGAACTTTGAATCATTCATCTCCCCCATTCAAACTTGCTATCACTTAATTAATCTTCCCAGTTTCACTGAAACCTCAATGGTTCCTGAGTAAATGCTGAAATAAGGGCAGCTTTGATGTTTGAAAACTGTAATAGGAGGTGGCAGGCGATGCTACTGACTTCAGAAAATATTTGAGAGGTCCCTCTTGGGCGGCTGGGGCTGCAGCTTTGTGCAGCTCTCCCAAGGGGCTGCGGCTGTGCTACGAGAGGAGAAGCCGGCAGTGTTGTCACAGTGCTGCTCCGGGGGGGAAATGGGAGCAGCAATAGTTTAATTATCCCCTGGAGTCACAATTTAGAGGAATAGCTGCTGATATTAATGGGGACAGCAGTACACAGAGCAGGACTGTTGCAGGCTCGTTCCCTCCTCTTGTTCTTTATTGTTTGAATTTGTACCGGAGCACCAGAATAACGGCGTCTCTGGCATGCATTGCTTTACCTTTTATTTGTTTTCATATTTGTAGCTTTATTTGTGGTTATAGTGATGTTTTTTCAATACGTTCTCATGTAGCAAAGATATAAAAAGGGTGACAGGTTGTAATGAAAGCCCATTGCATTTAATGCACTCACTTAAATCAGTTGTAGTTTGCACAGAGCGGGTGGCAGAGGTGGGCATCAGCCTGGGATCCCGTGGCTGCGGCGGTGCAGTGACTCTGCTGCTCAGCTTGTGCTGGGGCGAGTTCAGCGCTGGACCACGCCGTCCTCTTGTCAAAGCGGGGCCGTAGCTTTCAAACCATCTCCAGCTGAAAAATACAGCTCTTTCTGCTGGAAGAGAGCAGATCACGGGCTCTACCTGTTCTAGGGGAAACATGGGAATATTTTTCCTCCTGGACTCTAGTGAGTATGTTGCCTCCAGCTCATTAATTCTCAGCATGTTGAGAGGTTCTATATTTGAATTTTATTGTCCCGTTCATAACCTTTACTCCGCTTTAATGTAACTGTTAGGTGATTTCTCCAGCTTACCTGCTACGATTCATAAAATACTTTGTATTTTACACTTTTTCTTTTGATGTGATAATAATTATACTTAAAAATTGCTGCTTGAGAAACAGTGATGACTTCTCTGGAAGCAAGTTAGAGTATGGACAGTGTCCAGATGGGAGCTAAAGAAGGCCTGTTTAGCCAGCAATAGTGAAACAGTTGGTGGTTCCCAAAGAATTATTTCTCAGCTTGTTAGTGGAATGCTAATTCCTCTAATGTCATGTATTACAATGCTCATGCTGAACTACAAATTATGAGACGAATCCCTTTTTTTCCCTGCTTCTGGATTGCTCATGCTGAACTACCAATTATCCAAGATAAATCTTTCCCCCCCACCCCTTCACTTGGTTTGTATAGTGGAGCACAGCACCTCTTCTGATGTGAAAATGTCATTTTACCCTATCTCTTAGAGCACTTGGGGAAAGAAATGATTTTGCTAATTCCATCTTGCTTCAGAGGGCAGCTTATAGACTCAGGTCTTCAGAGTGGTATGGAGAGCTGCAGAGGCTGCTGTAGGTTGACAGCATCTGCCCTTTTTCCCATCTGGAATTGTACAGCCTGAGAACTGTAGAAATTTACTGTTGCAGCCACTAGTTGCACACAAGTTCCCAGTCTGTTATTAAAATAATTCACCAACTTAGCTTGTTTTGACGTTTCACCCATCTCAATCTCATAGGTCCTTGGGTTTCAAGGACTCTAATTGGTTTCAGTTTTGTTGTATTATTTTTCTTTGGTTACTCTGTTCCCACAACTGGGCAATTAATATCTCCTTGGAGACTGCTGTGGTTGTTTTATGTGACCCGTTGTGGGTTGCCTTTGTAATTTGTCTTACCTTCAGTAGAAAAATGCCTAATCATTAAGAGTATAGGTAATATATAAATCATTTAATGAAATCAATAAGAACATCTAATAAAATCAAAGAACTCATTAGAGTATTGAAGATGAAGTGAGGCTCCATGCAGTCTTGCAGGGAGATTAACAGGGAGTGGGATCCAAACAGAAAATTTACAGTCGTCGTCAGTCCTTTGACTAGAAGGCACCTGGAGGATGTGGGTTTTTCTTCTGATGAGTCTCCAATGTCAAATATTCTTTGTTCCCTTTTAAACGCAGCTGCGTACATTGTGTCATTACAACTCGTTTAGGTGCAGCAGAGCTTCAGTCCAGCAGAAATCTCCAGGAGAAGTGCACAGACCATCCTCTTGAACTCTGAGAGATGCAAAAGTTGACCTTATAAAGTAGTTTAAGGAGCCCATCTGCTGTCCAGGTCTTTTGCAGTATTGAAGTTCTGTTCAGTTTGTATCTTTTTGGGGTTTCCAGTCATGCGGATAATAAATGTCTCGAATGAGACAGTGGTCTGGCTGGAAAAAGACATGTTTAATCTGAAGTATCCTCAGATCAAATTGATTTACATAGTCCAGGTACCGGTGTGAAACTGAGTGCTGTTGATTTATTTTTTTTAATAGACTTGCCTCAAGTCATTTTTAGGCATCTTGTTTCTTATTCAGAAGTCATCTGTAACCCTCTGAACGTATCCTTATACCCTCACACAAAAATAGCAATAAAAAAGATCATACTTCACTGAACCTTAGAGGAAAAATTTTCATTGTTTTTACTTGGTTTGCTGTGTGGAGTTGTATTTTTGTCTCATCTTCTTTAATCTGGCTTGCCTATTCTTAAATTCAGGTCTTAATTTTGAAATTTACTCATTCCTGAACTCAAAGGAGTGTAAGTACATAATCTTACTTTGTAAGCATTCTGCATTTTGGAGTTGTGATTCAGGTGCACAAAAGAAGTCAAAGGCTTTGCCTATGCTTAATCTAATTAATTTTTACCTTATATTAGGGGTTATTAGAAGTCAATATTGCTAATGACTATGACACCACATTGGTATAAAATCAGGGTAGGAGAAAAAACAGAATCAGACCCTTCGTGTAAGGGATAATGCTCCGTCCCTTTCCTTACTCTACATATTTGATTAGCGTATTCATAGTCATTTCGTGTTTCTGTGCAGCTTGAGCTTGGATACTAGCCAAAGTCAAACTGAACCTCTTTTGGCTTTGGGAAATGTAAAGCGAGTGTACGCATTCATTAAGAACGAACAGCCTTTCCTTGGGGAGAGATGGACCTGGAACACGCAGTGTTAAATGTTTGACCTGAATAGATGTGAATGTCAAGTCTACTCCATGTTCACCTCAAGTCAGAAGTTTAATGCAAGGTGATGCCATTTATAGATTTATTTTTTAATTGAATCACCATTGTGTATAGCTGTCATTATGCACGTGGGTAGTATATCCTTGACATGACACCGTATATAAAAGAACATTTTTAGGGAGGAATATTGGGAGTCCTTTGAGAAGGAGCAGCGAGAGTGAGGGTGCTGCACCAAGGCAGGTAATCCAAAGCCAAGGGTGACCACGCACGGATAGGGGCAGTGACCTCGCCAACAAGGGTTCAATCCCACAGCACCAAGCCAGGCGAGCAGAACAGGGTTGGGGATGGTGATCATTAGAGAAATGAGAGGTGACAAGTCAGGTCTAAGGTCGGTCTGGGAAGTCCAGTGAACAAGTCAGGAACAGCAAAGGACAGAGCTAGGTAGAGATAGAGATCTGCCTTCTGCACAGCTTGGGTGAGGGCTGATGTGGAGGCCTCGCATAAGGCTGCTCAAAATGGTCAGTGACTATCTTCACACTCGGGCCGTGAAGCTTTTCTTAGTTTCAAGCAGGAAAAATACTAAGGAATTTCTCATGTTTATTGAATGCATTGGTAGAAGTTCTAGCTCCTCTGAGAAAAATGTGCTAGCGTTTTGGCTTTTTCCACACACTTAGTCTGATGGCAACTGCATGCAAGAAAGGAGAAGTGGCTGGTCACCAAGCACTTGTTCAATTATATTATCCTTTAATGGAGGTAAAATGTAAATATTCTAGTTGAGGTAAAATCCAGTAGGTGTCACTGACACAAGAAGTCTGCATAGTGAACTGTGAGGTTTTATTAGGCTAATGTATGCCACGGAAGGCTGTAGTGCTTCTTACCTGGTGGTGGACTCAACAGAGAATTTTGTGGTGCATGTTGAGCTGGTGCATTCGCATACATAGAACACTGTGGAAACCAGAGAGAACAACATCATACAAAAAAGAGCAGGATAGGTTATTATCAAGGTAATACTAAGATGAGAAAATCTGTACCTATGCACTGGAAAACCGGGGGGTGGGTGGGGAGGAGGCCTTTGCCTTTCAACTTTCTTGGTTGCCCCACACTAATCTCTGAGCTTGGGGGTAGCCATTGATGCCCATGTGGGAGTTCCTCTGCAATTTGTTGTTCTTCCAGTGTGGTATTGGTGTGGTGGGAACACAGGCACTATCTGTGCTTTATGCAGGAGGGAAGGAAGAGGCTGGTTTTGTTTTCTTTTTAAAAGACTTTTTGAAGGTTTATATGTTCTGGTGGGGAAGGATGCTTTTATCCCCAGAGGAAGTGGTCCTTGTGTCTGTGTTTTACCTTGGGTGCAGTAACAGTTTCTAATGAATTCAGTATGACTGCTTGTGTGATGGAGTTTTAACACGACTGCAATGGTTTGCAGTATAAAAGGCGTGAGCTGCAGTTTGATAGTTTGCTTTGCTCAGCATAGCACTGGTGTCTTGGTGGGAGATAGGAATATGTGACACACGGTGATGAGGAGGAAGAATTACCAGGCGTGTTGCCTCATGCAAATTCTACTCCAGAGTTTCTGTAACGGTTGCCAGGGAAAAATGTTTCACATACTACATCTGATTTTGTGGCGCAGAATTAAACCAGGAAGCTTCAGCATGTGAAGCTGGAGCTGAACTGGTAAAGTTGCAGGAGAAAATTGTTGGCAGACCCTCTGGTTAGAACCAGCTGTCAGAAAAGGATGTGAGGAATGTGGGATGGGGGTCCATCACCATCTTGCTTAATGCGCTTGTCATCTGCTCCCTATTGTGCAATGCATGTGTGGCAGTAACAGAGGGGCTGCGAGGACTGTCTCCACGCTGTGGGGTAGGGAGCTGGAATCTGTTTTGCTTTGGGTGGCATCAACGAGCTAATGTGTGGTACTGCAGTATCGGTGCTTATTAGAAATACTTGTAGCAATTGATTGATAAGTACATTTAGTAACAAAAGGATAATAATTAAAACGAATATGTATGATACTGTAGCCCAGTTTGAGACATCCTGAATACCATTCAAAGCAAGCTCTGATTTCTGACTTTTGCAGTAGACATCAACATCCCAGCAGCCCGTGTCCTGATTTTATCATCTTAAACTGTGGATTATCAATTCAGTGTACATCTGCCTCATACAGCAAATGCTACTTTCCATTGTATTTTCCCCAAAATGGAGTGACTATCACGTTCTCCGTAAATACTGGCCCCTCTGTAGGTGTTTCCCAACTTTTCCCAGTAACCTAGTGTGAAGGTAGGCAAAATGCAGATCAACCAGACCAGTAGGTACTGATAGGGATAATAAGGAAGGTGCATCCACTGAAAGTCTTGGTTCTTGGCAAAGTCTGTGGAGCCTAGGGGTGGTGTCCTGGCGCAGTGCTGGTGCTCTGCCTGCTCGTCTTTTTTTGGGAATTTTAAACAGTTACGGGTCTGAAATCCCCATCATACCTACTGCCATTCTGTACATCTATTGTGTGTGGGTTCAAGGTGTCTCCTTTCCAGTGCTACCGTTTCCCCCCCCATCAAATAGTGCTTTAGAAATGACATCATTTAATTGTCTGTTAGTTCGTCTTTGTTAGTGCTGTAAATCCTGGGCTCTCCTTGGGGTTCTCTTGATACATTTCACATTCTCTTGCTTTAAGCCAAATGGTGCTCTGTTCTACCAGTGAAACACCGAAACATCGCTGAAGTCAATAGCATTATGCTTCCTTCCTTTTTTATGCATATCTGAAATTCCCTACAGGCGAAAGAAGAGGAGATGCTGTGCCCTGTGGTTCACAGCTGAATACAAGCTGCTGCTTTGGAGCTGCCATGGCTCATCTCCAAAACACAATAAAATGGAAGGACAGAAAAGAATAGGCAGATAATACATGTTTTAAGCATCTCGCACGTAATTTCTACCTTGTCTTCAAATGTTGCTTTCCCTTTTGACCTCACGTGAATGTATTTCTGTTTAACTGGACAGGGTAAAACCTGTTTGGTTTTTTAATCTTGAACACAGTTTATGAACATCCCACAAATTTTTTACTTTAAAGAAATTGCTGAATCAAGGCCACCTAAAGTAAGTTATTTAAACATGATCATTTCAACATCTTTAATGAACCTACCCTCCTCCAGACCTTATAGATGTACTGTACTAGAGAGCTGCAATGCAGCACTGAGAAACTTGGTCAATGTTTCTATGACTTTTAGAAACCACTGGAAAACTTTGGGGCACAACTCCAGCTGATCTGCAGAGGGGAATCTCTGTACTACTTTACACCAGTGTACGGTAGTACTATACTACTATAGAACCTCCTCAAATCTCACAAGACTGAGTTCTACATTTAGACAGGATATCAGGTAGTAGCGCAGCCTTTAGAAAAGGTACTAATGAATCACTTTTTCAGCAAAGTTCCTAAGAACTTCTTGGAGATGCTGCTGGTTGTTTAGCAATTCCTAGACAGCAATGGTGGAGCTTATTGGGTCGGCTGTGCTAGTTGCTGCTGTAAGTGTGACAGGCTAACTGGAGTCACTGAGACTAAGAAACCTTAAAAATACTCTGGAGTCTCTTTATGGTGTTCCAATAAATGTATTTCCTGTTAGTTTATAGCTAGCTGCCTACCTTTAAAAAATAAAAAAAGCCACCACTGAGAGCAGTGTTTGAAAAAGTTAAATTCTTCATGAAGTAGGAAAGATCAAGATGTTCAGGAGGAAAAAAAACCCCAACCCTCTTCTGTGGTTTTGTGGTTATTTAGTTCTTGACTACCTGAGGTGAAAGTATTTCCGATATCAAACCCTTATTTTTTGTGATACAGGATGGGTTTTGAGCCTGTACCGTTGATGCTGAATCCACAAACTCTTTCTCAGCGCAAGCAGCAAGCATAGATGTCTGCATACTACCTGTAATAATTCTTCTGTAATGTCAAGTATGTGTGAAAGATGGGTAAAGACCCACATAGCACTAGCACAGATGTCGCCGGGGAAAATGAGCCTGTCGTTACTAACGAACTAGAAGGAATTGCTCTGAAAGCAAATCCAGCTCAGTCCCTGGGCAGGCAGGCTGCTAGCAGTGGGAAAGACTTTAAAAAACAAGCAAGCAGACAAAACCCCTCAGGCTGTTACGCGTAGGTGTTCCTCACAGTCCTGCCAGGTCATGGTGAATCTGACGTACCTGTCACCTGGGAGGCCCAAACACTTTGTCATCCAGTGAAGTACCACTGCTCTGAAAGGAATAAACACAAAGTGATTTCTTGGCTTTCTTTTCTTCATTTGATTCCAAATCAGTTTTGTTTACCTATATATTTTTGTCTGCACAAAATGAGGAAACTTAGATAATTTAGTTTAGAAGTGTCAATTGTTCTGTCACCTTCCTTTTTCCAAAGGGATCTCTCCGAGTTGTTACTTATCCTTTAGAAAAAATAAGGCTCTGTCTTCATCACATTCAATATTACAAGGGAAATTTGATGTTAACTAAACAATAGGCTTCGTAATGCATCTTGAAGAATACAAGTAAGAGGTGCAGTGTACAGTCTGTGTAGCATGTAGCAGACAAGCTTACGTGGTGGCTCTAATTGCATGCAAGTTTAATCATATCTTTGATATCCCTGAATAATAGCAGTGAATAACTGCTGTCCTTTTTTCCAACGGACTCTGTAGTTGACAGAGTTTTAGTATTATAGCCTTCATACTGAAGGGAAATCAATATCTGAAGAGAAAGTGCTGAGCATATTCTGTTAAGGCTGTCCCTAGCTTTGATCACAGATGATCCCCAATTATTAGGAAAGCCTACTATTAAAAATAAGGTTTATTTTCTATAATTAAGGTTTTCATTTTCCTTGTCTTAATAGGTAAAATAGATTTTTTTTTTTTACTCCAACATGGGACTCTGAACTTCCTGTAATTATTTAACAGTGGGAATCCATCTCCAGTAATAGATCAGGAAATATCCTGGGACACCTAGTTAGTCCCTCAGCAATGGGTAGTTTGTGAGGAGGAAATAACATGCTGATTTGCAGTTATAATTGAGGAAAATTGCTCGAGAGGATTCTGACAGTACAGAAAATAGGCCAATTAGTTACCCAGCTCTGATCCTCCTATGATTCATGATTGCTTCCATTTAATTTTGCTGTCACTTATGAAGCAAGGTTAAGAATAGATTAGCTCCTGTTAGCCACCTCTTAGCTTACTCCTGCCTGGATTTTGGGGATGTAGGTGGACAGGAGAGCGTAGGACTGTTGTGGGTTTTTTTTCTCCATGGTTGTACAACTTGAGTCTAAAAATCAAAATGTCTCAATGTTGCACTTAACGCTTAATCATCATCTATAGCTCCATGATGAATAAAATCTTCACACACAAACTTTCTTTTTATTCTTTTTCTAAAGACAAAATGTACCCTACTAGTAAGTTAATAACACTTTCATGCTGTTACCTTACAGCACTCTACAATAATCAATATTAAATAAAAAGGACTTCAAGCAAAAAAAAAATCACAGCTCAGTAAATCAGCCAAGGGGAAGATTGTACAGCTCACCCTTGAGCAGTACCCAAAGGCAATGATGCAAATGTGGAGACTTTTTTAAAATGCTGGTGAAGCCACCCAAAAGGACACCCCTCCCTCTGAAAACCTGGTCTGTGCCTCCCCGGTGACTCTGTCCCATCATCTCTTCAGCGCAGGGTTTTTATTTGCACCAACCCATTTCCAAAATCCTGAGAACTGGCCCAAGCAGGGCTAATGCTGCCTCTTGCAGCACGTTTTGGACACCGGTATAACCCTGTGGTTGCTCAGTCGTGCCCTTGGTCTATGGATTATCAGCTGCTTCTAGCTTTCTCTTAGCTTACTCATGCTTTCCACTGCAGAGAGTTGTTTTTATCCCCATGGGAGAGGACAGAGTAAAGATAGGCCAAACATTTGCAGGTTGCTGTTTGTCCTGTAAGTGTGGTGGGCCCGGCTGAACAGTGACCCAAGCATCTGTGGTTCTGATGACATCAGCTGGTCTGAGACCGAAATCCTTCTGGACCCTGCCTGGCACCCCGCAGGTACCTCGTTAGCCAGGTATTGCCCTGTATAGCCAAATCTGTAACCGGGGCCTATCTTAGATGTCACCTCTTCCAAAACTGTATATTAGTCATTGCTTGATAGATGTGTTGTCATTCTTAAGTATACAACAGCTGGAATTGTTGTTGTCTCATTTATTTAATGAAATATTTTTTATCAAAATTAGACATCTCCTAAGAAGAATAATGAATCGCTATCACTATTTCCACTTGACAAAACAGCACTGTCGCAATAATGGTTTCATTACAGGAATCAAATATATCAGAATGACCAAGTCATCGTATCTCTCTTTACTCTTCAAGTCTTCATTGCAAAGTGAACGTACTGATGTCAAGCAGTATGTTCCTCCTCGTGAGCACTCACCAAGCAGATAAGTGGAAGGGATGTCTATACATTATATTCAATAAGCAGGTTTGTGATGCATGTCTAACATTCAAAGAAAACCACTTGCAAACAAATGCAACAGCAAAGGAGCAACGTTTGTTTTGGTTTTCTCCCCGCCGTGAATACAGCACGTGCCGCCTCCTCGCAGGGAGTCAGGCTCGCTTAAGCTGTTTGCCCCTGCACGGGATAGACAGGAGACTGCTAAACTGGCAGAACCCCGTATTTTACACGCTGGCAGATAAAATGCATTGCTTGTTCTGTGTAGCAACACAAATCACTTGCGTGCACAGACAGCTCTTAAATTTCAAGAGCACTCAAGAGTTATATTGTGTTAGTATACAGAAAGAGGAGCACACGCATATTTTTCTGTGGGGAAAAAAATTATGCTTCTTATTTTTAAGCATGCACATTTTAGCTACTAATGCCAGATAGCTGAGTTGTGTGAAGCCGCTATCACGCATAGAAAAAGCTTCAATTCAGACTGAGCCAGGCTTTCCACGTACACGTCTCAAATGCCCTTTTTGCGGGAACTCGTGGAAGTGGCGTCCCTCCTACGCAGGGAACATCACCTGGGAATGGGCAGGTGCAAACAAATGTATGTGCGCACATAGCAAAAGCAGGAGTAAAAGAAAAAATACCAGTTGGAGCTTTAGATAGTTGAAAACACGTTTTGATTTGACAATGTAAGTTTTCTTTGTAACAAGTACCATTGTTGCTTATAGCTCACGTGATTTTCATTGACTTATTCTATATACTATATAATAAAAGTTAAGGAGTAGAACAAAACCAACTTGCAGTTTGGAGCAAGTTAATGGTATTTCATTAACAAACTGTAAATAGTAACAGCATAAGCTAGATGTGAAACTGCTTTCACAGGCCATAAATGCTTAATGTTTATTACCAATAAAAGTCAAAGGAGCATTTAGCAAAGCAGTTTACCAAACAAACATTAAATACTTTAATGCATTAGATTCAGTGGACAGAATCAGGTTATTTAATTAACAATGAGTAATCTGTTAGGGCTTTATTCACCACAAATGATCTGCAGCTTCGCACATTAAAAGAGCTCATGAAAGCTGTGTAGTGGTGGAAGAACAACTCAGAGGTGCCAGATGTAGAAAGCCCCAGTGGGTCAAGAGTTCACATTTGCTGTTTCCAGATTGATACACCTTGGCCTTTGCATGTGCGGGTCTAGATTTCATCTCTTTCTGATAGCCTAAGGATTCTGGATAAATCACTGTAAAAGTCTTTGAGACAGTAATTATCTCAATCTAAATTATGTTTTCAGTCATGGTCTTCTGATGCATGGCATTTAGGCCATCTTTCAAAAAAAAAAAAAATGCAACTAATGAGAATATTATCACATTTAAGATGTAAAACTCAGTGATAGAATCTCCCCAATTAGAAACAGCAACATAAAATGAGCATTTGGTATGAAACTATGATGCCCTCAGAGTCAAAGTTGATAGTCTCTTTGGTGACTTTGAATTACAGCAAATGTAAGAAACTATAGAAAATAATTACCTTTGTTCATTGATACTATGGGACAAAAATGATGCTGTCTGAGACTTTTGCATGCCCCAAGTGGTCAGAAAGATGGACACTTAATCAAAGCTCCTCAACAGAAACATTTCCAAAGAGGATCCACATGCAGGATCTCAACCACCTTCCTTTGTGATGAATCTTTCCCTGAAAATGCCTTGTACTCTTGGTGATGGAAACTGGATGTCTGGCTTAGATTGGGCATCCATCTTACAGACAGCTGACGTGAATCCCACCAGCTTTGTGAGGAAGACTATTCTGAAAACCCTATAGGAATCTGCTCAGTGTTTCTTGAGAAGGTAGCCTTGTTCAAATTAAGTATCTTAAGGTTTCACAGGGTTGGAAACTTGGCCAGTTTAGCAACCCGGAGGATCTATGTGGGCTGCATCAAAATCAAACAAAGCTTGGAACCAATGCACAATTCCAGTAGAAGATAAGACTGGTTGTGTGTGTTGAAGTTTTACAGGTGAAAGATGTTAGGACTGTGACAGTGATTAAATAAGTCAGTCTAAAGAGCAGGATAGATACAGTTTGGTATGAACTTCATAACATCAGAGTTTGGAGTCTTATTTCAGAGTCTTCCATTTGATAGCGGTTTATGATCATAATAATCATGTGGCTAATGTTCTGTAATTCAATTACTGCACTGTTGTGAACATTAACAATTATGTAGCAGATCTGAAACACAGTGGGACAAACTGGCAGTATTCATATTTCAGTTAGTTACAGCCTATTGCATAATTACTACAGATAAGTTACTGTTTAATCCATAACAACATAAGGAATGAATTACAACAATAATTATGCGGTTAATACTGGCTCTCAAAATGAATAAAACGTACAAAACCAAAATTATGGCAAGGTTACAGAGGACCTAGTCTAAGAAGGCAGTGATGTTTCTTCAAAAGAATATTAGTTGTTGGAAACTCTAGATTTGTGGTGTTTTCTATTTCGGATCTTCATTTTTGCTCAAAATCATTATTAAGATCTCTTTTGAAATATTTGATTTTTTTTAGCTTTACCATGATATGTATTTTCCACTTAAAATAGCAAGTTTAAAATTCCCACCGTAGCTTTTGTTATCATGAAATAACAACATTGGTTCATTAATGTAAGCCAGCTCATGACCTCATGCACTGCTTTGGTCACTGACCACCACTTTTGGCTCAAAGTGAAAACAGTGATTTCAGGTGGGTTTGCCCACTGCTCTGTGCATATACTGTATTGTTGGCCTTAATCAACAAGTTACCACCTTCAGAAATTCCCATTTTTTTCATTGTATCTCACTCAATGTCAGAGTAAATTGCATGATTGATGTTCTAGTCTGTTTATCAAGGAACTCATGCATTCCCTTTTAAAAATCAATATTTAAGAATAAAATAGCCCTACGATAATTTATTTTATCAATGTAAGTAAAAATATCGTTTAATGTTTCACCTGAAGAATTAACTCTTTGAAGATTAACTAAAAGGTAAAAGTGATGTAACTGATGACTGGCTTGGCTGGCTCAGCATTCCTCGTATTGGCTGACTTCATGCAAGAAACAGGGAAAAAGTGCAACTATTAACTTGTGCTGAGCAGCATACAAAAAAGTCGTACATTCTAAAAAGATGGGTGGTGAATTACTGTAGAGAACATGAAAAGTAGTTGTTTCACTTGGTTCTCCAACCTGCAGTGATTTGAGTCATGGAAGTGTATTTTCTTCTTCTTTGAGGGAAGAGCTAAAATGTACTTAATTAGCTTTAATGCTAAAGGATGAAACAGCAATCAGAGTTCAAATTGCAGTGTGCCTAAAAAGACTATGAGTAAGATTTGAATTTATATTTGGACACGTTATGTCAGTCCTCCGATGCTGAAAGGTCGAAAGTACATCAGGACTACTACAGATCTCTTGTCTGGTCAAAAAAGTCAGCCCTGCCCATCACCTTCAATCCAGGTATTCATATTTCTGGTGGAACTTTCTAGCTGAAAATACAGATTCCTTATAGGTTTACATAAACTTACGGTGGCAGGTGACGTTTCGTTGGAGCAGTTGGTTTCACTAGTGACTTGCTCATGTTCGATCTGCCCTTGGACTTGTGCAGAGCACCATTGTGAGGGTTGTGATAACAGCGTATGCGCTTCCATCAACATAAATGGCTCTTGAGAAAGATGCATTCCTTATGCTATGTTTTTCTGGATTTAATACAAAATTGAATCCATTTAATGATAACATGTTGCCTTCATTTTAAGACAGGTATAATTTTGTTAGGACTCATTATTACAGTATTTATTTTTTAATTCCTCTCTGAATGATGTAAACTGAAAGCACTCTCTTCTAATTTGCTCCCAGTCACAAGACAGATCCCGAGTGATTAAAGGGTATTAAAGCACAAATATAAGTGCTGAAGACACCAGCTCAGTTTCAGAACCAATGTGAAAGCACTGATGTGTAGAAGAATCAATAGTCCCCTTAGGCATAAATGTCCTCAGGTTCTTATATTTTCTTCACCGTGGTGTGCTCAGCTTCTTTCTTTCCTCACTTGTAATTTTGGTAACACACACACACACACACACCCCCCCCCCCCAGTATCATTTGGAAAATACAATCTTCTGTTCAAGGATGCTTCAAAGTCAGACCAGAACTCATCGCTGTGCTGAAAGAAGCAGAACCACTCCTCTGATCAAGGTCTGAATTCTGGTTTTGGTTGGTAGGTTGTCTTACCCATTTAATTTTTTCACATAAGCCAATATTCATTATTTTTAGACCGTAGAAACTGTTAGCAGTCAAAATACAGCCAAAACAAATCAGATTCTCCTAATGCCACTCAGAGTGTGTACGTGCATGTGGGTTTATGTATACAGAAATAAATGAGTATATGGAGATAAATAAGAAACCAAGTCCATGTTTTCCTGTGGAAAAATTATTCAAGTTCCAGAGAAGCTGCCCAATATCTGATGGATGCATCATCAAATCTTCGTATCTCACATATGTTGTACTGGCATATGTTGTACCTATATAGTCATCACACCTCTGTCTCCTGTCTGAGTCTGTAAACACAGTTTTCTTAATTCTGCCTGACTTGCATTACGGGGTCCTCTGGTACTGTCAGTAATTGCATCAAAACCTTGGATTTCAGCTCTGCCCTGCAGTTCTGTTGTGCCATGCAATAATTACTGGTTGCAGTGAGTCACCAGGAAGGTTCCTGGGTGCAAGACCTTTTTTGTGGGGAGAAAACTTGTCTTAAAACATACAATGGTTGAGCAAGACACCAGCTTACCCTGTATCTAGCCATGTTTCCTGTGGAAACATATGTGTATTGTGGGCACAAACCTTTGGAAATATTCAGGTATCCATGTTTTTGTTGACTTCTTCAGGCTTGTTGTTATTTCATGTAGTGGCTCATCATTCTCTGAGAGGTTAGGTTTTGGGAGAAACTTGAGAGTTGTAATGTCCTCCAACTTCATCTTCTCTGAACTTAAGTGTATAGATATATTGTAAAGATGGTTCACCTATATACTTGTATTAGTAAGCATTTTAACTATAGATCAGTGCATTCGTACAGAACACTTTAACTCACCACGACAGCACAGTAATGTTACCTTACTCATTAGATGAGATTTGTGAAAAGTGTTTCTATCACTGATACACAATTAAGATGTAATAGTCACCTAAGTTACAAATGGTAAGGAGCTTTGTTTAAGCTGTGATTTCTTTTGCAGAAAGAAAGAAACTTTGAGTCTTTTGGTACCTCCTCATTCTTGACGTTTAACAAGTGACTGGCAATTCATAGGTTGAGTCAATCTGTGACAAATTTAAAAAGAAAACTTTTATTGAACAAATCCTGTGAAAGTCTAATGTGAGAATCTGGACAACTTTTTATGAGCTGCAGGTTTTAACCCTGTGCGCACGTGTGACCGTCTCAGGACTTCACTTCGAGCTTGTCAGGTGCGAAGCCTGGAGATGCAGGTTCTTCAACATCTTCCAAGATGAGAACCCCCCTTCCTGTAGCTTTTTTTCTAAATATAATTAAAAAAAAAAATGAAGTGGAAAAGCATTTACTGTGCACAATTCCCCTTAAGATCTTTGTGATGATGACAGCACGCTCACCTCCCCCACTGAACACATGGCAGCGGTGTTGGTTCAAGCACACACGTGTCTGCCACAGCACTGTAATTTTCATGCTGATAAGAAGAATGCTCCCTAATGAAGCAACTAATTTTGCCTATATTTTTACAGCTGAAGAAATCTAACCTCTGACTACCATTTTTAAGGTTATAATGCTGTCTTTCACTAAATCAAGTTGATATTATTAACTGTGATCAGAAAATAATATTTTGTTGAAAGTGAAGTTTAGGTCTTGGTTAGTATTCTGCTGCTTTCATCACAGATGTCTTTATTTGGAATCTGTTTTTGCTGAAAAATTTAAAATGGTCTTTACTTGTGAGTGCTCAAGCTTTATGTTTGATTTGCATGCTAAATCTCTGATCGGCACATAAAACTCTTTGTAAGAAAACACTAGATATGCACAAAGTAGATGTGCAAAACTTTAGAATAAGTGTTTAGACTCTCCGACACCTCAGCCTCGTTATTATAACTTGCAAAGTGTAGTTAAATACTTATGTCAGTCACCAAACCAAAATCATCAAAGTTTGACATGCAATCAGGATTATATTGTTAAAAGCTTATCCTGTGTGCTAGGAAGAATCGTTTTACTATTCTCTTTGTCAGAACCCGTGTGATTAAAAGTTGGATGTGCACACATTGTTCCACTGGCAACGTGTGCAGCGCCTTCTGAGCAACAGATTAAAGAATCTCTGTATTTTAAATACTTTTTTTTCTTGACAATGTGAATCACATAATCCCCTCTTATCCATTTCAATAAGCTGTGCTTTATGCTGATCTAGTGACTGAACATTTGATAAGGATTATAAAAATGCATTACGTTTATGTTAAATCACCAACATTGCACTTTGAATCAGACTTCAGTAAAGTACACGGAGATAGACATATTTCCTTTCCTTGGCCATTTTCGAAAGCACTGATCCCTCATCTAAGGCTATTGTACTGCAGCTTCCAATTATAAGATAACTTGTTCTGATTGTGCCTATTATGACTGCTTCCCTGGCTAAGGGCTCCAAAAGTTTGGCTCCCTAGTTGTGATGGGAGGACGAGAGAGTATTTGCATGCAGACCGGTTGCTGTTGGCAGTAGGATCGTCTTTTGCAGGTAGCGCTAATGACGAGCCTCTGAATAATTTGCAGAGCGGAACGAGCACATCCTCCTCCCTCTTCATCTTTTCAGCTCAAGTGCCTTCAGCTTACAAAAGTCTGTCTGCAAGTTTCCTAATCTTGATGCTTTGAAAAAAGTGGTAGCTTTGCTTTTCATGACTTCAGTGATGGGTGCAGACAGATGTTCCGAGGGGTATGGAGATACCATCGTGAACGTTGCATCCAGAAACCTGTTATGCAGAAGAATGAATCAGGTAAAACTGGAGCTGTGCAAACTCTTTCAGTTTTATCGAGTGTCTGCCATGCTTTACTTGTGGCTATAATCTATTATTGAAACTATCAACAGACTTGGAGCAACTTTGATTTGGCTGTTCCTCACAGCCTTGCTCCCCTCCGCCTTTCTGCCAGCGCCTGGAGGGAGCTGGTTGGGTACCAGCTGCCGCAGGGACTCTGCAGGTGAGGAGAACGTTAAGTACTGATCTATTGCTCAACAGAGCTGACAAGAAAATCCCCTTGAAAAGGAGCTGTATCAGCATCGCTCTCGGCTGTCCTGGAATCGTTCTCGTGTTTTGCTGCCTTCACTCCCTCTAAGCAGTGGTGTGCACGCAGACCCCGATGCTGTGTCCCCACCACTGCCGTGATCCTCCCCTCGTTTTACGTGCCGAAACTGGAAGTGTAGCTCTGGGCTGAATAATCTCACTGAGGTTTCAGGCTCCTGTGAAAATGTATTCTCCTCCATCATAAGGAATACACTTACAATGTATAAAGTCGTATCATTTCTGTTGTCTCAGTACTTTTCCTCTCGGACCATTGAGTGAGGCAGGATGCTGTCATATGTTTATCAAGTAAACTACTCCACAATAGGTTTGGATTTCTAAGATCCTGCGTGTGCTGTTTGGCCATTTTCTCTCTAGATGATTTTGCAAATAATAAGAGGGCATTTCCAGCCTCGGATAATCTCAAGAGACCAGACGTGGTAGTGGAGCAAGGGACCTGGAGCACGTCACGTTTACAGTGGCGTGCAAGTGCCTGGTAGAAATCTGCCCAGGGCTGCTGTATTTCCAACCGCAGCACGGGGCATGGCAGGGGTAGACGGCAGAATCCATCTGTGCTGATCCCCCGTGAGCTTTTGTTAGTGGTGCGAGTCGTGCAATGCTCTTCCTCCTGCCCTGGGCAGGCATTTTGGGATGGGGGAAACTCTTCAGCAGCTGTTTCCCAAACTGCGTCCAAACCCTTTTCTCCTTAACGAAGCCATTGTATCTGTATCCTGATATTTAGGGGCTTCTGACAGGATTCTCAACTTTTATAGGGTTATGTCAGCCTCACTAGAAAAATCTCATTATAGCCGCCTGGGATGAACTCGGATGAGAGATTAAAGGAACCTTTCTGCCATAGCCAGCTGCTTTGCTTATTTCTGTTCCTCAATCCAGTGGGTCTGGAGTGCTCTCTGCAGGCTCACATTTCTCTAAGGTTCAATTTTATCAGTATCTTCCCAGGGTTTTTTTTGTGGATGTTTTGCATTGCTGCTTTTCAAGTGGAGAATAAAAAGTGAAGCTTGAAGAATCTACAAATATCTTCCAAGTGAATCTGCACACTGATGGGAGGGAATTCACACATGGAGAACCCAAAAAAATCCATCGCTTTCAGTGACAGCAATCCCAATACTCCAGAAGCTCTTCCTGGAATAAGAGGATGCTATAACAACATGCTTTATAAAAATAAATTATAAATAGAATAGCTATAAAGAAATGTGTCAACAATACTTTTAACATCAAATAGCCACAAGTCTGCAAAAATAAAACATGAAAAAGAAAGACAATTTGGATCTCTATTCTCTTATTCATATATGTAGCCTTCGCTCAAGTATATGGGCCAGTTACAGCTAGCAAAGAAATGCAAATGATTGACATCTGTGAGTAACGGGTGTGGTATGAGATTGAGTCCCTTTAAATAATGTATTTATATCACAAATGATTGCGTGGAACCAGTATTTATAGTGAAGGCCTATGTAAGCTGTAACTAATAATGAATAAATCAACTGTATAACCCTTGCCAGTCAGTCAAAAATAATGATTATTAGGTCTTTTTAATTTCTGTGTGATTGCTTAGTAAGACTGAGCACTTAATTCTGTTAAAGAGATAAAGCTGTTACAGGAATATAGGACCCAAAGGATATATATTAAAAGATGTTTCCACTGTAATGTAGTAAGCAAAAATCACTGCATTCAAAGCAGCCCTGTCTCAGGCTCTAATGCCTCTGGGGAAAACGCCGGCTCCTTTTCACCTTGGTGTTTATAAGCTGTGATGCTTACAGTCTCTTAGGGCCCAAATCAGTATGAAGAACACACCGCCCCCCGTGTTGCACAGGAGGCAGAGAGGGAAACCAGAGCTGAACTCTCATTCAGTGCCAGAGAGCTGGAAGCTGGATTACGCCCACGCGCTAGGAAGTCTTTGGGCTTTGCCTAATGCTCAGGCAAAGTATCAGGGTTACCCTTTCGTGGGAAAACCACCTAAGTATCTTTCTGATACTAATTAGCAAGCACCTGATGGTTGATTGTTGTGTTGATAGCAAAAAGGACAATGAAACTGCGAGCTGATTGAGAGCTATTTCTTTCAAATCGGCTATCCTTGCCCAGGAACGTGTGCTGGGAAGCACGGTTCCCAGCTTTGGATGCTGTAAGGTCACAGAGTGAAGTCATCGGGTCTGGGCTTTTGTTCTTCTATGGCAATAAACCCTCCTGGGCTTTGGATTAGGTCTTTATTAATGACATATTTCCACATTTCATAATGGGAAACAGTGTCCTGAAATGCTGGACCGTAACACCGCGGTCTTGTTATCTATGGGAAAACTAATTAATGTAATTTTCTTGACTAGCACTAACAGTATTTTCCTTGCCTTAGAGGATGTGTGGTTGGATTTAAGGTTACTAGTGGTGCTTATCTGATACAAAAGATGGCATCATTAACATTTTAAAGCACTTCCAAGTTTTTATTATAAATTATACTGTGCATATAGCACACTTGACAGTATGGTATAACAAACCAGCACTGGCAGCGCTCGTCTGCAATGCCTTCACCCACTGTCACATTCCAGCCATTGAGAATCTGCCTTGAGAGCCTTAAAAGCTCTGAGTTTGGCTTAAAAATAAGATTTAGTTTCAATATTACATTCTTCCCTTTCTTTCTGTGCAAATACTATGTAGCTGCATAGGTGTGGTTGGGATGCATGCAGGTGAAAGTGTAAACGTTAAATGTACAAATGTGAACACAGAGAAATAGTGTGAATAGGTACACATCTTGACTACGCAGGAAAGAATATAAGAACATCGGTGGTACAATTAATGAAGCAATAATCTTGTGAAGGACATCTTGATTTCACTGATTCTTTCCATGAATAGTGCTTCGCTTTCTTTTCTGCTACAAGAATTATGTGAAGTCTCTTGCTGAATTTTACTAGCAATGTTGCTGAGGTGTTTTTTTTTTTTTTCCCTGGAATGACTAATAAAAGACATCCTTGAAGTTCATGTGAGAACAAACAAAAAAACAGCCAAACAAAATGGGGCCGTTACTGCCTGGGAAGTCATTTTGCAATGGATAAAAGGTCAGAGTAGCTTTTTGTCAGTGGATTTTCCTGTTGGGAATATTTATCATCTATAAAGTGCTGCATCTGCGACCTTTGTGAGTATTTTATCAATAACAAAGAACTGAATAATTCTACCATTTTTGAAAAACCACTCATCTATATTTAAATAGTATGGAGGAGAAAATCTTTGTGCTGAGAGCTTTGGAGGAAAGTTGCAAACAGTAAATGCTGTTTCTGACGGCCATTAATGACTTGCTGCATTCGGTTAAAGAGCAACAGGGTGTATATAATCTCCATGTTTTATGGAGAAGTAATTAATTGAGTTGTATTCAGGTTTACGTTCACTCTCTCGTGACTATTTGTCAGGCCTCGGCACAAGTGACCATAACGCTCCGCAGCGTGTGACGGGGTGCAGGGCACTATCGCACCGAGTCGGTGCAGTGACGTGAGCCAGAGCGTGGGTTTGGCTGGGAGCAGGTCCTGCCCGGGCTCCGTGTCACCCCCAGGTTGCCGCAGACCCGGAGTCCTCGCTCTGACTCGAGCAAAAGGGAAAGGAGGTTTAATCCAGCCTGGAGTCAGGTCCTCAGGGTGAAGCCCTTAATCAGGCCAAAGACTGCTTCTATTGCTGTGTATTTCTGAGGTGGATAATTTCCACAGAAGGGCGTGTGATTATTCCAGTTCTTAATTCAGTGCGGTTTATTCAGCCGACGGATGTATTTACCACGTTCTATGTTCTTCCTTAGAGCATCAAGGCACTTGAATTCAGACAGAAAGCCTGAGCGTTTTCAAACGTACTATTAAGTAACTGCATTGCACACCAGAACTTACTTTTCACAAAGAAAATCTACTGAGGATCTGAAAGAGATCTAGGATACTTTAAGAGCATACAGCCTGATTTGAGAAATTTTACTAGCCAGAGCAGGCAACTTACAGGATTACTTAAAATTTATTTTGGGGAAAAATAACTTGGTCCTAATTAGTGTGTTTTGAAAGTCAAAACATGTTTGTATAGAGGGAGGAGTACACTGGAAGAATAATTAAAAGACCTGCTTGTATTATTAATAATCTGATTAAACAGAAATGAACACTCAACTAGTTTCTAATTCTAAGATTAATTGCACTGGGTTAGCTAATTAGCAGGCATTGAATAAACCTGCAGGAATGACTTGCTTTTTGAAAGTTTTATCAGAGGCAAAGCTGCGGTAGGATCCCAGTCTCATTAACAGTGTAAATAGCCACAGCCATTGTACTTCAAAGAGCCAAGCAGCAGCACTCAGCTGCTCTCCAGTTATCACAGGAATTGTCATGAATGTAAGAGAAACCCATTTTTCTTAATGAGACAATGTAGTCTAACACTAGGCACTGCGGCGTTTAATGGTAAATCAGGTAGGTGTGATAGCATGGATTAATGGAGCAATAGTTTGGGAACATCACTCAGATTAGTACGTGCACAGGGACTCAGTTATGATTAAAGACGATGCAGCATCTTACTTTTTTTGCAGTTCCCTAAAATGTCTGTTGTTGGGGTTTTTGTTTGTGTGGCTGTGTGTTTGTTTTTTCCTCCCCCCGGCTATTATCCATTTTGATATCTGGGCTATCAAATGTAGCTCAGGACTGCCTGGGAGCCAGTCGGGAAGGGGAGCTGTTGTGCAGGGGGATGATGGGACAGTCAAGGAGGCTTCCCCAAATACAGGGCTGTACAAAGGCGGTTTTTTTGCTCGATGTGAATCATAATTTTAAAGGAATGTCAATATATCCAGAGGCATGTTCTAATGTTATATGTATAATGGTAAATGTCCAGGGCTTCTACACTGGGCACAAAGTTTTGAGGTTTCTTTCTCTGTGCAATAAATACCCAGGCATATACTTCACCTGTAGAACTGGTATAACTAAGGGGACAGATGAGGTTATTGCTTAAAATATCTGCCTTTTTGGTCTACCAAGCTATACTGAGGAAAAAAAAACCCCAACCAACCTGTATTTTCTTGGCTCAGGTAATAGACCTTGACCTCAGTTGCGTTTCGTAGCAGTGTGAGGTGGCCCCGCACCAGGACTCTCCAGGAGCAGTTCCCTGGCAAGGCAGCTGCCCAGGGGAAACAGATTTTGTTGTAGAGGCTGGAGGAAGAGATATCATACAGGCAGTTGAAGCTAAAATCTCATTGTGAGGGGTGTAGAGAGCTTCATGGAGACAAAGCGGAGAGTTCTGGAGGTGGATAAAGGCTCATTTGCTAATAAAACCCATTTCTGGGTGGTATCTAGCTGTGCCTGTGTCAGTTTGCTCAGTTTCTTCCCTCCAATATCTCTGAAACTCTTTTGCAGATATTGAAACTGGGCTGGGTCCTAGACCTCACATCTCTTCATACGGGCTTTGAAGAAATATGAAACAAGCACAATGGGTGGCTTTGACAGCGCGGCTGGGTGGCACAGCTTGCTCTTGCTCTCAGGGAAACATCAGGTTTAAAGAACAAACACAACCTTCTTAAGCCTGGGCTGCAGGCGTGAGGACATTTAAGTAAAGATGTGATTAAAGAGAGTTTTTTCCTTGCTCTGTAGCAAGATAGGATACAACCTGATTTTATTTGGGTTCCCCCCCCCCCCCCCCCCAAAGCTCCTTTAAAAACATTTTTAAACATTCTGGTAGAAGGCATCTAATGATTACATTAATGGACAAATGAATGTATTCTGTAACTTTTAAGAGAACTGCTATCTTGAAATAATTAAAAAAAATTATATACGTTTCTCTGGTCAGGTAGTATGACTTTTTTCCCCCCCGTTTTGCATGTCATATTATTCGTGATATTTAGTTATTTTCATCTCTTGTATGCTTCGAAGAAGAGCATTATGAGTGCATCAGACAGAACATTAATGAACGTAAATTTTCTGCCACCCACTAGGCACTTGTGGAGAATTATAATACTTTGTAGGCAACATCAAGTTAGGGGTGCCAAAATTACATTAAAGTGGCTCGTTGCTAACATTTGAATTCAGCTCAGCCAGGGTCTGAGCTGAAGTGATGACCAGCTGCAAATATTATCACAATCTATGTTTTCAGCTGGTAAAATCTTAACATAAAAAGCTCTCAAGAAAAACAGCAAGAACACAATTCAATAAAAAGGTAATTTTGGGGGGAATTATGATTGCTTCCTAACATGCAGCTGTAATACACTTCTGTATTTTGAGTTAGAAGAAAAAAAAATATTCTAAAGCACGTATTTCCTTAAAAATGTTATGGCTGGTTTATAAGGAACATAGCAGTTCAGAAAACATGGAGAGTTCTGAGGATTATATTTAAATCTAGCCAAACTTGATGACAACTGAAAAGTTCTATGTAAGTTTTTCTTTCCATTATTTTGCATGCGCTGAGAAAAACCTAGCAAAAATACTATCAGAAGAGTGACAATATTTTTATGCATTTGACAAAAGGCATTAAACATCCTACAAGAGTTCATGTTTAATTTTTTACTAAAGATACAGGAAAAAATAAATATATTGGGATAAATGTAAAAGTATTTTTTTGTGTGTGAGTATTTATACACACACACATATATATAACAATAGCATGTGAAGGGAACACACAGACCTGCTGGATTCAGAACTAGAAATGAAAGCCCAGGGTATATAAACCCTGCTGTGCTGACTGCTTAATGGTGGCTTCTAAATCATGTGGCTCAGTAACCCCTGCCAAATTACTCACAAATTACTGTAAGGGATTCCGTGTCGTTCCTGTGCAACCAAACAGATCCCCAAATCTTTTAGATATTTGCTCTTACAGGGGAGAAAAACCCCAACCCTTTTAGAACCTTTAGAATATGTGCTAGAAGTTTAAAAAAAAAAAGTCACATTTTTGTTTCTGTATTCCTGTAATACTTTTGCGGTTAGGTTTTAATTGATTAATGTTTCCAGAAAATTAATTTCAAGGTTATGTGAGTGAACAACAGTCTCGTGGCGACCTCCGCAAGAGCATTATTCTTCCTGGTGAAGCATGTACATGAGTATATTTAAGCAACCTAATGTCCCAATACGTTTACACAAAAACTATCCAAGCAACCCACGCTCATTGCACACACTTTCTATTTGAGTTTTGTCTTAAATTTAGTTTTAAGCCCTTCATGAAAGGAACTGGCAGCTCCCCTGATTTTGCAGCTCCTAAAGCCACAGACCTCTGCTGCTGGGGGCACAGATGTGTCACACTGAAATGAGCATCCCGGCTGTGTTGAAAGAGCTTGCGCAGCCGCTAATTTGGGAACGTAAACACCGTCGTGCGACTTATGGATAACGACACTTACCGTGTTTTAAATTCTTACTAGATTTTGTTTACTAATTTTGTAGTTAATTTAAAACAGCGTAATTCGGGCAAGTTCAAGGGTGAGCTAGGAGTCAAGATTCACCAAATACAGATTGGTAAAAGTCAGTGAATCTGAATCGTGTCTTCTCACTGCCATTGAATTGACCCCATTATATGAAATTATAAATAACACCATGATGTCTGGAATTTAGCTGGATGCTGTATAGGAATTCCCAGCAGCTTGCCTGGAATAGCTGCAGAAAGAGAAATTATGAAATAAAATAGCTGTCGTCACCAAGGCAGCACTTTTCATGGTGTTCTAATGACAGCAGAGTGTAAACAAGGAAAAAACTGAGCAATTTGAGACAATATGTCAGAAACTGGAAGTCAAGGAGTGACCCTCCCAAACCTCCTTAATACCGTTTGACACCACCTATTGTTTGATCTCACTTGTCAGTGTTGCAAAACACATTTTCAGGCATCTTGAGATTCTTGTCGTCTTGAAGCAGCATCTCTGCTGCAACATTTCTTAGCAAATGAATCACAGAAGTAATTAAGAATATGAGTCAGTGTTATTGCTAGTCAAACAGAAGATTGGCAAGGAAACTGTATGAAGGTAAACTTTTAAAAAATAATTTCAGAATTCCAAGGCTGTATTAAAAGCCTTATCCACTTGACCGCTTTTGATGGTAGAGTTATACTTGTAGCGATCATTCACGTTGCTCTCATGTTGGGTAGCTTTGTATTAGATGTCTGACAGATTCCATGTATCTAAAATCAATCCAGAAAACTCAGGACGAGTGTCTACTGCGTTTGCACCATTAACCTGCAGAGACCAGAAGTGCCCCAAGTTTGTTTGTTTATTTTTTTTCCTTATCTTGTGGCCAGCAGCAGTAATCATGGCTCACGGAACAGTTACTTTCCTGGAATGTGGTACAACATGCTACTCTTTTCCTAAGCTCATGTTATTTTATTATGAATAATCAGTAAAAGGGACTGAAATTCTGTTCTCAGTCTCATAAGTTTCAAGCCATTAAAAGGACTTAGAGTGGCTGTAGCAGAACACATCGCTTTGCTCGGTGTGTGTATGAATGTGTGTACATATATATGTGTGTGTGTGATGTTTGCATGCACCAGTGTTTGTGCAGTGTTTTGTGGTGTTACCATGATGGGTTCCTTGGTGCAAATCATTCTGAATCAGTCTCTGCCGATTATTTGCCCATGTTTTGGAGTCAAACTCGGAAGAGCTTAGCTTGACTTGCGGAAAAAGTCTTGTTTGGCTTCTCCATTCTGACTCTGAATAATGATGTGATGCAAAAGCCATTTAAATCATCAGTGGCTGCTCTTTGTTGGGTAAATATGAGCTCTGTCCCCACCACGAGTATCTTCAGAGATTTCCTCTTTACCACTACTCCCATGGCATGGGACTAAGCCTTCTGTTTCATGGATCAGTCCCTTGTTTTTCACCTGTCCTGCCCAGTTTTTTTCCCCTCATACCCATGTGGTACAGGACTTACTTCAGGTGAAGCAATGCCTGAAGTTGTACAGGATGAATCCAAGTCTTCCACCTCTTCATTTCCACCCAAGTCTAGAAGGAGAAGAGATGGAAATATTTAGATAGAATAACAGTTGCTGCTGTATATATGTGGAATTCTTTGTATTTGCAGACTGAAGAAGTCTGGGTGGATGGGTAATTTTTTAGGTAAAATGATTTCCATTGCATCCACCCACAGTGTCAACTGTTTTGAATGTGTATTGGATTGTAGTGTTGTTTACTTGAAAACTTTTACTAAAAGGAGATACTTAAATTCCCTCCCCTCTTCTCCCCAGGAATTATTTAGTGCTTAGTTTCTCAGAAGCCTAATAGAATCTTCCTTACCATAAATTTTAATAGGGTGGTACTGTAAAGTATCAAGATGCCAATATATATTTTTTAAATATTTAACAAGATTCTCTTGCTCAATTATTTAGATCACATCCAGAGTTCCCTTGAAACAAATGTAAAGTTTTACATGGATTTAAACAAAATACATTTTAAAGTGAACTGTGCAAACATGTTTGTGTACTGACACCGCTGAATCTAGAAAAAAATTTCAGTCGAACTTCCAAATTAAAATGCAAGGAATTTTTCATGTGCTAAATCAGATAAAAGTACTAGAAATTACAAAGAGAATCTGGAAATGTTTTATTAATGTTTTGGCTTTTCTTTACCAATAATGTTTTACTTGTTTTGTTTTTTCTCCTATCAAACATTATTCTGTATATATTCCTTTTCTTTTGTAGTTTTGTTGGCAGCTCTTAAAATTAAAAAGGAAAATTTAATCTGGGCCTGTGTATACTGGGAATGTTAGGTCACAGACTTTAATCCCAGAAAATTTTACCCTTTGCAAAATCTTTTCTTTATGAGGGAGCAAACCTATGACTTCTCTATAACAGAACGAGCAGTAAAATAAGACTGGAAGGAGAAAACAAGCAGATGTTTAGGTCTTCTAAACCTAAGGTAAGAAGAGTTTAGGCAGCATGAGGGGTATGAGAAACGTAGCTTTTTTTTCCTGCTGACCCCCAACATGTCCGGAGGAGCGCTGGCATTGCTTCCTGCCTCCGTGCCCATTGCACGCTGGCCGTGAGCATCCCCCAAATCTGATGTTTCCACCAGCTCTGAGCCTTCCTTGGACACTGTGTTCAGTTTGGCCAGCTCTGTGCTCCTTCGCCGCTCTGCAGCTGCTGCGGAGGGGAGCTCTGTTGAGGGCCATCTCGGTGATGAGTCTGGGTCCGTGCTCCTTTTTGCTGGTTTTACCTGGTGTGTTAACCAGCAGGTTGTAATACCCAAAGAATTCTGTAAGCCTCAGTTTTCTCTAAAAATGACACTAATCACTGACAGTTCAAAGGTTGTTACTTTTATCCTTCCCCAAGGTAATAAAATCTACCAAAATCTGTTGCTAATCCTGTGAGTTTTGCATTAATTACAGAAATAAACACTGGATTGATTGACTGCCCTTATTTATTCGATAATAAGCAATGAGGGATAGGGTTATCATGTGGTAATGAGACCCTGTGGTGTTATATGATTCATCATCTATATGAGTTCCTTGATTTCCAGAATAAAAATAAGCAGAAACCCCTCCCTGTACTCCCCACTTTGGGATTTTGCTGCAACGAAATGTCCCTTGCAGGTCCCTGGCTTTTGATTTTGGAGTCTTTCTCCTCAAGTTATAGTATACTCATTTATAGAAGTAGCATACTTTATATAGAAGCACGCTTACATTCCTCCTTTTTTCAATACGGAAAGAACATTGAGGAGTTCAGTTTTTATCCTATTTTAAATTTTCAATTGTAATTTTGCTTGGAGTCATAGTACAGAAAGCTCTTCTCACCAAAGAGATCACAAGAGTGTTGAGTCAGATTTTAAAATAGCAAGCAACAAAACCCTATCTAAATTTCTCTTCTTTTTGCTTAGATCCTCTTTCCTTATAATCCCAGTCATTCTGCTTTATTTTGGATGCCAGTCAGACTGATATACCTGCAAAAAGCAGAAGTCCAAAATGTCCCCGTTCGGCTCCTTTGATCTCCAAATCACTCTTGGTGTTGGAAGGTTTCAGCAGTGCCTTCTGCACCATCTCTCCGCATGACCAGCCAGAGTGATGCTTTCCTCCTCTGTGATACAGTTTGCAAATTAATTGGTAAATTCAACTTTATAGGAAAGAGTAATCCAAGACCTTAAAAATACATTGCACTTGAATTTTTTAGTATTTTAAAGAGAAGTTTTTGCACTAGATTAGTTCAGTATTCATAAACTGAAGCTTGAGGTTTACTTATTTATTACATACTTTCTTATTTACTCTCCTGGTTTATTTTTAAAAGAAACATTAAAAATGCACTAAGTCAGCACCTATCAACAAACATTTTAACTTGCTTCAAGTAAATTTGCCCCCCTCTAGCAACCCGTCCCTTTACAAAAATTTTGGAAAGATACATATTCCTTGAACACCAGCAAGTCTGGGCTCTCTTCAGCACCGTGTGCGAGAACCACAGTGGGGAAAATTCCTCTCCCTCCTCCGCTGAAGGCAAATGCTGTCCGGAGGAGCCCCTTACTGCTCCTTGCTGCCAAGGAAAGGCAGAAACGGAGAGTTTCCTTGCGAGATTTGCTGCCGGTTACAATGTAAGTCTACCCCTTCACAACGTGGAACCTGATCTTGAGATGGAAAAGGCCTGAATATTCCTGCCACCGTGATTCCTCCTTCTGCCCTCTAAGGTGGAGGCAAATAAGGCCCAGATCCTCACTATTTTTGGCTTTCTTCCCTGCACACCATTGCAGCTCGCAAGAGCAGAGTTTAATGGCAATCTTTATAACCCTTGTCAAAACTCATAATTTTAAAACAATAGGAGGAGAATTATCAGGGGAATATGTGTCTGGCATGGGGCAATTTTACTTCCTAGCCAGAAGGAGAATCCAGGACATTTAAAAATATAAACCAATTTCTACTGGTTATTTTTCATTTTAAGACAGCAAGGCAGCTTGTAAAGCCCATCAAATGCCTGATGTGAGCTCTAATGAGTTTTAACCTTGCTTTTTGCACAAAAAGCTTTGCAGACTTCCTGTGCTCATTGAAAAATGTGGTATTTACTGATGCACAGATTGTTTCAAAACCACTCTATAAAATCCCTATGGGCACAAGCACTGCTAATATTCATGCGCTAGCATTTGAATCTTCCTAGAAATGCAGTTTTTAGCTCCATTTTTTGCTTCCTACTACATTCAAGAGGTGAGTTAATCTGTGACTGCATCAATGTGAGGCTACCATCATGAGAGTGTCATTTTTTCTTAGTGGCCCACAGCTTTCCAATGTCCTCTAAGAATTCAGATGAGAGAGAATTGCTTTTTTCCCCCTTGATCAGGTATTCTAGAAAGAGAGATGGACCCAAGCACAATGTCACACATTAAAAATGCTGACAGACTGATTTAGTACTTCCTGACAACTTGGGTACACACTATAATCTTGTTTCAAGATGCTGTCTAGAACAGTGCTGTCAAAATAGTGTTCAGAAAGTCACTCTTCCAGCAGTTGCAGTGACAAACTTCAGGATTAAACTAACATGATAAGTTGTGGGTTTTGTTTTTTTTAAAAGAACTGAATGTGGGAGGTATCACCATAAGTTGTGTCTACGTCATTTTTCATTTTGCAGGTAATGGTTATGTGGTTTTACGTAGCATTGGTAAATAACATGCAATAACGAATGCTGAATGTAAGGTAGAAGCATCCCCAACACACGTGGCAGAGGCTGTTGCCTGTTCCAGGAGCCTGGTTTAAAGGAGGAAAGACAACTTTCTTCCTGCTGGAGGCAAACACTCTCCACGTGTTACATACGTGCAGAAGTGGGTTGTCTGGGGACAGATAGAATCAGCCTAGAAGGAAGGCGAATCCCAATCAGGGATGGAGAGAGATGCTCGAGGAGCACTTGGACTGTGTGTGTGTTCATGTCTGTGACTACTGTTAAGGTGATTATCAATAAATACAGGTTGTGCTTTGCTTTCTGGATGAATTACTTCCTCAAAGCGAGAGGGGATCTTTCTAGCTGAAGGGAAATTGTGGAGGTAGGCTCGGGCCAACCCATGGTATGGATTTAGGTAGTGGTGGAGAGAAGAAAGAGCATCTATCTCAAACAAATGCCTTTAATTCCCCTTTATATTGAGAGATACTTTTACCACTTCTAGATTATCATCATTTATATTGGTACCTGATGAGATGATTCCTCTCTTTGACAAACATGAGGAACTTTTGTCCCATCTATTTTTCTCTACTGCAGCCTTGATAATGACCATTTCTAGATTGCAAAGTGCTCATAATCAGCTCATCTCTCGAGTATGACAGACCAGTTCGCTTTGGTTTTAAGCCATAATATCTTTCAGTGTGCCAGCGTTATTTACATAGCTTTAAGTTCCAGCATAGTAGAATGCCAATTTTTTTTTCCTTTTCTTTTTAAATTTATTGTCATGAACTCCACATTCCCCACCGAACTTCCCGCATTTTGGCCATCTGGCCGTTTGTCTTCATCTTTTCCTCTGCTGAATTAGAGATGGAGAAGAGGAGCAAACACCTGAACCAAGCAATACTGATCAGAATTTGTATAGTGCCCAAATAGGCCGGTGCCAAACTGAGCCCCCCTACACGCATCCTTGCTTGATTGTTACACATATATGAGCAAGTCTTCCACAGTCTTAGCAAGCTTCTCCCCTCTTCTGCCCATCTATTTTGGGTGCATCAACACAAGCCGTCCAGCCATGACCTCTCTCTTTTACTTGAATTAATATAGAGGCAGGCTATGCAAAGAGATGTGGAAATACCAGCATGCACCTTGTAAATGGAGGTTGGATCCTTGGTGATACGTACACGTTCTTTTTTGTTTTCTGTATGCTGTCATAGGCATTACTGACCAGAATAAGAAAGGTTTTGCTGTGCAGGAATAAATAAAACTCACAGCCCTCTGTTTCTGCAATCTTGGCTGTGTCAAGTAAGAAAATAAGCAAGAATGGGACACATTTGCTCAGTAGGTGTTGCTCTGAATGTGCACAGCACAGACTTTCCCTGCTAAAACTAGGCTGGGATGTTGTTCTCTGTAAGACCCAGACTTCTGCCTTGCTGGGACTCACTGTGTGCTTGCAGGAGGAGTGGGGGAACCTAGTTCAGACCTGGTTCACTGTAGTAATAACTAATTCATCTTAGATGCTATAATTTTGTGCCTTGGCAGGGTGATTTAGTCCTGCGCTCACTGGGACCGCTCTCTGTGTCTCCAGCTGTCACAAATTCGCTCTCAAGATCATCTCTTTAACCCTTGGTGCTATGACAGAGAATGGGGACAAACCCCAGTGTAAGCTGAGAAGTGGAGCACTGTGCTGCATGATCGGAAATCTAGCACTTTGCCCCCAGTTCAGTATATCTATGTTGCATTAATAATTAAATATAACTTAAAACAAGACATAGGACAAACCCCTGGAGAACCGCGTGTGCTGCGGCTCGATACCAGGCTGGCTCCTGCACAGGCTTCGGTGGTGTAAAGGAGCCTGTTTGCTCGGGGCCGTTACGGAATCACGTCATCTAGTGATTATAACTAGTAGTAAGACACCCCTTGCTACACTATTCCTGGGCTGGCACCAGGGCGAAGCACCCCTACACCTCCTGGTAACCCCTGCTTCAGCTCCCATGGAGGAGATGGCATTTACCTGCTGTTCAGAGGGCGTGAGGAGGTTTAATTTAGTAATTATTATAATTTGGGGCCTTGAGTTGTGTAATCATTTATTAATATAAAGCATTTAAAAAACCTCAGATGCTTGAACTTTATAAATGCTAATGTATAAAGCATCAATTAAAACAACAACTATAGCATTAAAAATTTCTTCAGCTGGGGAAAAAATAGTGCTCTAATCTTCTGTCTTCAATACTTGTAGCAGTGATCACTTTGCTTTTTTGCTTACTAATTATTCATGTTAAATATTTTACTTATTACTAAAACACTGTGATTCTCTTATTCTTCCTTTTGAGAAGGAAATTTTTTTTTCCAGTCAGCAAGAAATGAGAATTTTTGTGGTGTTTATTCAAAGAATTATAGAGAATAAAGAGACAGGAAGAAAAATCAAGACCATAATAACCAGTAACAAAGTCAGCTATGAGGCTTACCATTAGCAATAAAATTTTACCTCCTATATAGAAGGGCACGTGTGCCTCTTGGGTCAAATCCAATACACTCTTTGCACTTTATTAGTTCCTTTGATGTCAAAGGGACTAACTCTAGCTGTTGAAAATAAGGTAAGAATTATAATTTATTGTTTCCAGAAACTCCATCAATTCTGTATATCCTTGGGCAAGTTTGATATTTCGAGACATCTGGAAAACCAATAAGCAACCTGTGTTTTCACTGCTGGCCAATCTGAGCCTATAACCCATACAAACTATACCCAAGGACTCCTGTTGAATATCTGTTCTGCTCTGTTGGTAGTTACCTCTGACTACTTGTAATATTATAGATTTATTCTGGATGCGAGTGGAAGTTGCAAGACAAGATATTGATTCCGAATACCTGGTAATAGAACAGTAATTGCTTTGCTTTAAAATTAAGTGACCATGCTCATTTGAGAATCTATAGTATTTCATCATTTCTAGTAGTATCTCATGATACGAAATAGAAGAGACTCCACACCCAATTACCCTCACAGAAACAATAGTTCGCCTTGTATTTCACCAACAAATGACCATCAGGAAAGCTCTTCTTACTTACCAGCAGTGCATCTGATTTGAACAAATCTTTCCTTTCCGGGCTGGGGGGAGCAAAATAAGATGTACCTTTTGAATTATTTGTAGATAGTTATATGTATTAACGGAAACTCTTTTTACTTTTGTTCCTATAAGTATACTTCAGTTTTATGCTACACTAATAAAGTAACTTGGAATTAGATCTACTCGATAGTTTTTTACGAACCCAAATGCAATACCAAAGCAACAGTCTTCAGTAAATAATAGTTTTTTTTCTCTATTATCATATTTAACAAGTAGAGAAAAAAATAAGCGCTGCTTCCAGTACTGACTCGCTGTGTTATGTTGGACATGGGGTCTGATGCATTTTTCTGTTTTCAAAGATTAAATTCCCTATGGCACACAAACTGTATATTTTTGGAACTGTGAATAAATTTGCATTCTTTTAAAACATCTGTTTATGAATATCTTTGTGATAAAAATTACTATTTACAAAGTTTTAATCAGGAGAGCGAAATTTTAAATGAAGTATACTGGAGGGAACAGATTTTTACCTTCTAGTCATTGCCACAATTTTTTCTTCTACAGTCTGCCAGTTCATTTCCCCCGCGCGCCCCCCCCCCCCCAATTATTTTATCTCCATTTTAAGTCCATTTCTTTTCTCATTTGTACAGTTTTTTTACCTCTTTCCAAGGGGCATGAAAACCCAAGAATGAAGCTACTGTTTTACTTAGTAAACAAGGTCTTGCTTGAGAGGGGGTAAGAGGAAGGATTTACTGAGGGGTTTTTGCTTTCAAAAAGATTAACTCAGTCTTTTATAAATTTGGAGGAACATAGGAACCTGATGTGACTGCTAGACACAACGCAGGCATGTGCTGAGTAAGGAATTGCCACCAGTAATATAGCGGTTTACAATAAATTTGGTCAGAATCCTGCTGGCTGGTTCACAACCTTTAAATGAGAAAAAGCACATCCGATGGCCATACGGAACTTCAGAAAAACCTAATAATTGGGCTTGTCATTCAAAGCAAGAAACAATAAGCAGCTTTAAGTGTTTTTCTTCTCCAGCTCCTCAGCAGAGCTGATGAGGACTTTACAAAAGGTGCCCTGAGCCAACTGTGCACAAACAAGTGGAAAATCTCATTAGGTTTTAACACCTTGAAGGAACTGCACTTTTTACAGTACAACCATTTTCTTTTCAGACCCTTCAGCATCTTAATCAATTAAGCACCACAGTCCTGGCACTGATTCATACAAAGGTTACTTGAAAGTGTTTTTGCAGTGCAGAAAACATATCTTTAAAGTCAACATAAAGGGATTTTTGTGTACGTGAGAATCAGTCCCAGTGTCATCATATGACACTTCCTTGATCCGCTGCAGATTTCTCTGTTCTGCAGACACTGGACCTGAGATTTCTGGAAGTGATGGTAAGAAAAACAAGAGGAAAAATCTTTGGCTTTTTTATCCCTGGTGGGAGAAAAGACATCTTTGTCTTAATCCTCCTCTCCCTCCCCTCACCCCCCAGTAAGTTTGCTAATAGTGGCTAATTAGCATAAGGTAAAATATTATTGTGGTCAAGCAGCTGGAAATTGAGTATGTTGCTTAGCTGAGAAAAATATGCTACTGCTCATTTGCTTATTGCAAAAAAAAAAAAAAGTGGTTTCTTTAAGTTGGCTAATTCAAGATGGGTGACTTGGATTTAAAGAAAATTCTAGAAAAGACAGATGAGGTCAAAATTTCTGTTGTCTTTTTTTTTCTTTTTTACACAAAGGCAAATGTGATAATCCTCATCTCTGCTTGCCTTGCACATTGTTCTGACTAATTCAAGTGAGTACCACTGCTGCAGAAACCTCTTCATTCGTCCTAATTAAGACAGCCTACACAAAATGTCGTTAGGTGGACCAAGGCGTAGCATCTATTCACAATGCTATTGGTAACTCTGTTACATAGCTTCGGTCACTTAGCTAACAATTAACTTGGAATAAAACACTTGAGAAAGACAAGCCCTGTATGGTTGTGATGAAGTAAGGTGCTGTAATGCTGAGCTATTACGTTATCATAGGATTTTGGTTAAACAGAAATAACGAAAAAAGAGAAACTTCTGCGCTTTTTATTTTTTACATCATACTGTATGGGTTTTATATGATAGTTCTCAAATACCCTTTGGTAGTTCATTGAGCAACATTACAATGAAAATTGTGTGATTTTTTTCTTATGGTCAGAATGGTGGGTGAAATGTTTTGCTTTCTTTTTAGATGTTCTTGTTTCTCAGCTTCTAGAAAAACTAGGCTTAAAAGAGTATGTATTTTAATCAGAGTAGAAAGGAAGAGTTTTCATTTGCCTTTCCACATGTGAGAACTTATTTCAAGGTTGTAGACTTTGGCCCCATAGCGTTTCAATTTAAAAAGTAATTCAGAATTAGAGGTGGTGAAGAATTTCCTTCCACAATGATTATGTAATGGGAAATGTACATTCCCAGGTATTTTTTTTTCCCATGAGGAAATTTGACTAGAACTGAAATATTTCACCTGCTTCATTCAGGTAAAGCATTTTGGGTTTGGTTGATTATGCATTTATTTGCATCCACCTGGATGCCGGGGGGATATAACATGGGAATTAAAATTGAAAGGAATACTTTATTCCTTTTTCTTCTTCAGTGGACTAAAATCTTAACAAAAACTTTCAAAACTATGTCCAGAATATGCAGAGAGTGCTAGGGGGCTGCAGGAGACGGAAGGCAGGGGTTCCCCCAAAGCCACTGCCCTCTGGCACTGGAGAGTGTCAGTGGCTGAATGGTGCTTTGAAAGGAAAGGAACAATTTCAGAATTTCCAAACTTAAATTTGTGCAGAAACCCTGCAGAAAAATGTTGATTGCTTCCGTTTTTTATTCCTAATCTAAGAAGGAAATATCGAAATATTGGCATTTTTGTTGGAAACTGGGAAGTTGGGATTTTGCGTCGCTCACAAGGAGAGGAATAGCAGTCCCACCATAAGCCCCGCGATGAGAGGGGTCATTCCCTGTAGCTGTTGTCTCCCATCCACTTTACAAGCTACAAAATTTGCCTGCAGAAAAGAATCACTTGAAAAACTCAGCAGCATTATCACTCTCACCCTCTTTCTTCCCGGTATTCTGTATTTCCTGGTGCGAGCATCACTGAGTTGCCTGCTTTCCTTTTTGTCTGGTTACTGCTGCTGTGATAGCAGAAAGCCCCAGGCTAAGCATTGCTAACAGCAAGAACGCTTTTAAGGCCGCTCCAGGAGTAGACAAGTACCCAGTGTGGCATGTCTATATGTTATCCCCTCCTCAGACTTGTTGTTGTTCATTCTGCTTCTTCTGGAGCAGAGTTTCACTCTTGGTAGCCTTCCTCTGCAATCTAACGCACCATCTTTCAGCTCCTCTTGTCCCGAGACAACGGGGAGCCCTGTCAGCACTACTGGAATCAAGCATTTCTGGAGAAAGAAAGAAACCCCCTGACAATAGAAAGAAGATCTAGCGGGAGAAATAATTTGAGATAGTGGGGGAAAGAGGAGGAGGAGCATGAAGAGAAAGGATAAAGGCAGAAGAAGAGAGAGGATCAAAAGGGAGGGGAGATGAAAAGCCAGAGCAGAACTGTGGCGGAGGGAATGAGGGAAATACCGCAGCAGCACCAAAGAGCTCAGAGGCTCTAAAAAACTTGAAGAATGTTGGTACATTTTCTTTAGCTGTGTGTAGAACAGTATGTCCAAACTTAGTTTTAGCATCTACATAGCAGCAAAGCAACCATCTTATCCGTTATTTTAATGTGAAGCGCCAAGGTTGACAGTGAGACTTTGCCCTATCCGATGGCAGGTGTCTTGTCTGCTTTGGGGAAAAAAAGACTACATTGTCCTTTGCTAGGTCTGCACTTGCATCCTGAAGCTACTCTACGCCTTGCAGACATAATGCAGAACCAGATGTATAAGCTATGTCACACACGACCTGCAGTCAGTTTCTGCCCGCTCACATTTGCCCAAGGAAAGATAAATATTCCTTTGAAAGCAACAGGCAGATTCCATATCTGCCTTTTCTTATTACCTTTAAGAATAAGAAGATAAGTGGTGTTTTATTTTTTTTCTCTTTTAAGGTGCCATTTAACTTTCCCAAGCAGCTGATTACACATTAGGAATGAGAGGATAGGAGGGTGCTTTTTGTCTTATCTTTGTGATTTATTATTGAACTCTCAAACCATTGGATTCAGCCACCTGAAACCCTCACTCATCTCACCGGCACTAAAGAGAAAAATGCTTCTGGTTTTGATTTATTCCAGAAATACATATTTTTTATTATGAAGCACAAGTTTACTATAATGGCTTTCAGATCCCTAAGGAGAAGCTTTTCCAGCCTGATTCACATATTGATAATGTAATACAATATATTTTCCCTTATGGCTTTGAAGTGCAGGTCTCAAAAGCTCAACATAAAAAAAAAAAAAAACAAAAAAAAAACCAACTGTCTGAAACTTGTAAGTTACTCCACGGAGGTGATTTGTGTAAGGTGCTGAGACGTGCCTACAGACCACTCTGTACCGGATGGAAAGCAGCACCTCAATAATGGCAATGCTGAAACAGAGTACATCTAATACTTAGTTTTATAAATATTTCATTCCTTTTTTAAGCAGCATTTGTTTTATATCTGCTTCCCTAAGGTGACTGGCACGGCACTCTGCGATTCATCACAATATGACATGACAAGAAAAACACCTCAAAGATACAATATTGTTATCAGAAAAAGATGGGCCTTTTTGGCATTAAGAACATTTAAGGACATAGTCTATAGATGTGAATGCGTGTAACTCCTATTGGGACTAGATGTCATTTCAGTACAGATAAGAAGTGAAGAATGTAAGAGCTTTAAATTGTCAGGGAAAAAACATGACACGATTTACCAGGGTCTGCTGACTGAAATCACCTCCCTCCGATCCGTGGCTGCCTCCGGCCTCGCTGAGGGGCTCCGCTGTGCCTGGCGGTGGGGCCGACCCTCAGCCCTCCTCAGAGGGGCCCCTGCCCGGTGCCACCACTAGACACCTGGTCCTTCCCCCGAGGTCATTCAGCGTGTCTTCATCTTTGCAGAAACATTTGATTTCTGGAGTGTGTGCTCAACAGAGTTCCTGGGTGCCTCTCTGCAGGCCGTGTGGCTTCTCGGCATCCAACCCCTCCCTGTCCCTCCACCGCCCCCGCCTGCCCCCAGGCTCTGGGAACGGGCCCCTGCGGCAGGCTGGCCCACAGGGTCCCAGCTAGAGCCGAGAAGCCGAGTTTGCAAGACGAGGTCAGGAGCAGCGAGGTACCTGGTGGGACTCGGGTGAAGGCTGGAGGAAGGACCTGGGGAGCACCCCCGGAGCCACGGCACCACGGGGCATCCTCTCTTGCACTGGCTGGGAAGCCGTTCAGTTTCTGGAAAAGCGAAGCTTTTCAGCAGCGTGAGCTTGCTTTGCTTTCACTGGAGTTACTAGAAAGGAGAGCTAAGAAGCTGGCGAACCTTCAAGATATTCCAGGAAACGCAGCACACTTCTAATTCATATCATTTAAGCATCTGAGAAGCTTAAAAGCATGATAATAGCACCTCCGTCCCCAGTGCAGCCATTTTGCAGGCCTTTTGGAGAGAGAGGATGGTTTTAACCCCAGCTTCTGCTGTAAGTTTGCAATCATCTTTTTGCGGAATGTTCTCTAAATACAAGCTTTTATTCTGCTGGCTTGGGGCATGTTTGAAAGCTCACCAAGTTACCAGCAACGTTGATCTTTCTTATATCAGGCATTTTTATTAGATCCTCTGTAAACACTCCCTTTAGTAAGCATATTTTCAAGAATATATTTGGGAAACAGACAAAAAAGGATTGGGATCTGTCTGTGAAGAAATTCTTTCTGCCATATTCACGCAGGCCAGCGTCCAGGAGGAGCGAGACTGGCCGGGGAGGTGTGAGAACAGCAAATCCCACTGCTGCTGGTGAATGAACCTCAGCATAAAGGACCCAGGACTGTCGTTACAATAAATCAATTAAAAACCAACACGAGAAATAGAAACATTTCTGAACGTTAACCCAAATCTTGCACTTGCTCCTGCTGGGGTCTACAGGTGTCGTGCTGCTGGAGGAGGCGGGACCCCTACACCCCACTTGTTTTGGGTCCCCCACTGGCGTCGTGGCAGGTCGCTGCCGTGGCAGAGGAAGGCGAGCGCCTGCTTCTGGGTGGGAGATACCATGATGAGGAGTGAGCTTCCCTCCCCACGCTGTTTCTGGGTACCTGCCTGAATGCTCAGTGCACCTGAATACTTCTCTCTCCCTTTCTTATTTTTATTTCTGCTCTTTACTGGAGCTATTAGAGGCATCAGGGCTTTAGCAGTCCCCAAAGTGCATCTCGTGAAGCAGAGGTGCTCAGATGGGAATGCCGTGAAGCAGCAGACACAGCTGCTCGGGGAATACACTGAGGGTGGGAGCTGGTAGAAGTGGTTAATGTGAGCCGTTTCAGAGTAAGTTGATGCTGAAGTTGCATTTGATGAATTGCGAGTGGTGCGTAGCTGTCAGAGATGGTACGGCAGTGGCCACTGGAAAAGTCACCATTTCTCAGCACCTGCCACATACTGGTACCGGAGATACCACCAGCATTTCCTATTCCTATTGCGCAGGCAGGAAATCCTGACATCTTACATGCAACCCCACCCCTGGAGTAAATGAGGGGTGATGACGCTTGGCAAGTGCTAACTTGAAAATCAGACACACGGAAACCGAATGCCGTTCTTCGTCTGTATGGCAAGTCACTGACCTTGCGAGGAAGAGAGGAAGGTTAATAAGCTTAATTTGTCTTTTAAGAACAGCAATCTTCAGAATTAACTTTCAAAATGGGGCTATGGCCCACACAATGGTTTCTGAATGCTGCTACCTCATGATAAATGCAGAAGGAGTACAATAACCACACTATGAGCTACCCATTTTACAGTCAGTCTCTCTGGGTTTAGCATTTCAATACAGAACAGTATTCACTGTAGTGCCAGAGCTGAAGTACCTGGTGCCTCTCAACGTTTTACAGAAGGAAGGTTTCCATGGCTGCCAAGGCTGTCATATAAATCTTCTTTTGGGACAGAGCATCTCCATCCTCTGCAGTGGCCCCTGGCTACCCCAGGGTCTTTTCCAAACCGCAGGATGTTCTGCGATCAAAAGGACCACAACAGCACAGTGCTGTTTCCCTCGTGTTTTTACTTGGTATGAACTAGGACCCTGTCCCAGCCCCAGAAAGGCAGACAGATCAGCTGAGCTTTCCAATAATTTCAAGATTCTCTGGGGTTCTAGTGCTAAACGGATTGAGAGCACTGCAGAAATTATCAGAGAGGGCAGGTCCTGACTGCAGCACCATGCAGGGAGTACTCTGCGAAGCTGAACTTACTATCCTGCTGAGCATCCATCCCTTCTTCTAGATTTTGTGTCTCATTTTATTAGAAAAGACACTATTTCTTTCCAGCACTGACTGAGGGAGGAAAAGAGAGGCTGAAGAAGATAAGCACATGCAAAAGGTAGACTGTTTGACTTTACCTTGGTTTCACTGGGAAGAACACAAAGGGGGGAACCATGCTCCCGTTTGGGCTATTTTGGCTGAAAACCTGGGGTCAGCGTTACTACGTGTGTGCCACTTCTGGCCACCTGTACAGCGAAACTCAACTCTACACCACGTGTGCAGTGAATCCAGGCTGCTCCCACCACGCGTATAAATCAGTGGTGTTTACAGCAGGGATAACAGACACAGTACCGCGTCTGTCATCCTCGCAGCTCGGTGTCAGAGCTCTTTCCAGACAGGTGACAGCAGCCCCCATCCCTGCAGCCCATTCATTCAAATTATACTGAGGAAACGTTAAAGAAACTCTGCTCTGGCAGTCTGATGTTTTGCTTACAGAAATGGTGATGTTCAAAATAAAAATAGTTTGAGATCCCGCCAATGTGAAAACTATTATAAAACAAAAAGCTATTTTGCATCAAAACCAGTTGCTTATTGTCCTGGAGAAATACACAAAACATTCTATCTTGAGCTTTCTTGTGTGAAAATCAAGGAAAAAAACCCCAGTGTTGTGTTTCATGTCACTTCAATCCCATGTTCTGGGCCAGCTGGCAACCCTGGAATTTGCAGATTGTAGTTGCTTCTTTAATTGTTTTCCAATTATTCATTTTAAGATTTCTAAACATAATCCCAGGCCGTTCAATTAACATCACTTCACAGTGCACACACTCTGCCATCCATCTGCTCAACTTGTCTTTAACTGACACCATCTTGTATCTGGTGTTTGTAACTATCAAACATGTCTCCAACATAATCCACCTTCTGTTCCCACCTAGAAAACAGGTTTTGCCATTTTTTATTCTAACACCTGTGGAGCTATCAACATTTTTCAGGTGGAGATTTGTCATTGGTGAATGTACACGTTGGGAACTGAGGTTACTTTAATACATTCACAGAAAAAGCAAGCGATCGTATATTTTAAGGCCAGAAGGGATTATTGCCTGCTCTGGCCTCTTCTGTAACACAGACCATAAAATTTCCCTGCTCTAGTGCCTGATACTAGTTTAATAATAATAATACTTGAACCAAAGTCTGTCTGTTTAAAAAAAAAAAAAAAATTAGTTTCTACTTAACATTTAACTGGTAATAAATCCACATAATTATCCTGGATATTAGCTACTCTCACTGATAAAAATTTGCACCTTATACCTCACTCTGAAAATGTGGAATTTTGACTACAAACATTTTATTTTGTTTAGATTGAAAAGCTTTCCCATCCACCTGCTGGCTTTTGCATAGGTTCTTGAAACCTGAGCTTGTCACATCTAAACCTTCTCATTGGATAAATAGATTTACATCCTCTTTTTTTTTTTTTTTAATCTTAAAGCATATTCTTAGCCCTTGATTATTCTTAGAGCTATAAAACCTAGGTAGTTAATTACCCTTTTTCCTAAAATGCGGCTAGAGGGAAGACAGTATACTTGCTATGGTGTGCCAACAGTTGTGAATGCAAAATAATACAGCCTCCCTAGTCTGACTTTAATCTCAAGAGAAAAAACAAGTGATTATTCCCTAGTCATCATCTTTGCATTGCACTATGGTTTTATAATCTCTTATTCTATGCCTGTCAGTAGCTCCTTTCCCAGGAGGAAGCTCCTTCCCCCCAGAAGGTACCATGGGGCTCCCTACGCAGCAGCTTTCCTGCCTTTCTCTGGGCTTGCTGTAGCTTTACTACTTTGCTCCTGGTTTTCATGATAGGGGGAACCTTTCAGGTAGGCAGATCAAAACAAACAAACAAAAAACAAACAAAAAACCCCAACAAAAAACAACAAAAAGCAAACAACCCAGGAGAAACTCATTGTTTTCACAAAGTTTAATTAAACTGTGGAACTCATTGCTAACAGATATTGTGGATGCTGAAAGCTTGATGAGTTCAAGTGAATAGACAAAACTATTGGGTGAGTGAGTTCAACCAGGGCTATCAAACACCTGGAACCTCTGATTCAGAAGGTCACTCACCCACAGATTACCTAAAGCTGAGGTCACTCATTAGGAAAGGGTCAATATCTGTGTCTTTCTCCTTAAATGAATGCTGTTAAGTGCCTGCAAGTGTCTCTCATCAGGAGCAGGGAGGTGCCCTGGAGGAGCTGCTTTGGGCAGGTTCTGCAAGAAGCTGTGTGGGGCTGGTTGCTGCCCTTGGTGGGTGTCCTGCTGCTAAGAGATGGGTGTAATGTCAGCTACAGGGATGTGAAAGCTTTGAGTGCTTTTGGCTTAACTTTCATCAGGATTTATTGATCACCCTTCTATGTTTGAAGTGTTGTTCCTCAGAACAGGCTGCACAAAGGTATGATAAGATTTTCTACCTATGCCATGCCCTGCAGCACCTTTCCTGGACCACAGAGTGATTCTTTTCTTCCCCTTGTTGTTGTTGTTGTACTTAAGTTTGAGGAAGTTTAAAGGAAAACTCTGTTGCAATGTGGTTATTTTTGATGATGCCTGAATTGGCGTAAGCAGCCTGTGTCCCTGATGTTCTTGTATTATCCTAGGTGGGAATGGGGTCTCTGTTCCTTGTGTGTGTGAAATAGGTGGCTTACACTTGGGAGTTTTACAGCTTTTTCTGTATGTAGTTATCTGTGGACTCTTCTTGGCTTGTAAACACTGCAGGTGACTTCCTATCCCTATAACTTTATAGAATTTCTAAAAACAAGCATCATAATATTTTTTTCTGGTTGTGGCATAGATTAAGCTGATGTTTGTAAGGTACTTGTTTTATGTGAGGTCTTAATCTTATGAAAATAGTTTTCACTTAATTGATCACTTGAGTTTCTCCAAAATTCCACTTTTCTAATGTTGCTAGAAGTGCCAATGTGTAAAATACAGCATTCCTCCTTCGGTAATCTCCTTAAGTTTGCTAAGAACAGTAGTCCCGCATTTCACGCGTACATAAAGTATTTTCTTCTGTCACTGTCCTTCCCAGTAACGATGTATGAAATAGCTTTATTGAGCATGTACACGATGAACAGAGGTGTCATCTAATTCCTGCTTGCTCTGTTTTTTCATCCGTTCCCTCTATCCTTGCCCTTTGGGAAGTAATCAGGGACTGACTTGTGGTTCCTGCTGGTCCTGCATACTGGCCAGTGGTCTCACTGCAACTACTGCTGTCTGTCTTTAGAGTCATCAGTTATGAAGTAGACCCTGCTATACATTCAAAAGCAAAGCTACTTTGAAGTAAATATGCACTAGGAATTAGAATGACACTCAAAACTCTTACAATGAGGTTGTGAATTCAAACAAACAAGACTTTCGTACGTGTGCGTTATGCTACAGACCTAATTTCAGCCTTGCATGCTGCTTTTGCGTGTATCAAAGATTTGCCTAAGGTATACTTTTTTTTGGGACGTTTTACAGGTGGCATCTGTAAAGGGACAGAGAGGCAGAGTAAGGCAAGGAAAAGCTGGGGGGGAGGGAAAAGAGTGGGCTATGAATAGGATATTAGACACCTGAATGTAAGGCTGGGTTTATTTGCAGAGGACTCCAGCTATATTTGCTGCTGATCCTGGAGCTATGGCAATTCATGGCGAGTTCATGGGGAGCTGATGCCTTCAGTCTCCATCCTCTGCAGCTGTGAGGCACACAGGGGTGCCCGGCAGTGCCCCACGCTTGCGTTTTCCGCCCGGGGCTTGGCAGGGCTGTGGCCAGTGCCAACACGGAAACGCGAGAGGTGTTCTTGGCGATGGGGTGTTACTTTGGCACGCTAATGCACCTTCTGGGTACTAAACCAAAGCCTAAATTACCTAATGATCTTTCTCTGTCTCATATCTGTACGTGCAGGTTTTTAATGTAGCTGCCATCTATTTATTGTCTCCTGGGATTAAAGTTAGCCTATGGCACAGGGAGCTCGATGTTGCTTCTGTGCTCAAGCTAAGCTGTGCTGCTGTGCCTAGGCTGTGTGCGCGGTTGTCTGAAAGCATTCCCATTTTTCAATGCCTCCAAACCACAGGGTCCAGTTCTGCAAACCTTAAGCCACACGAGCCATCCCTTGTCCGCTGAAATTAATGGAATCCCGTGTGTGAATAAGGATTACGCTGGTGAATAAAGGGTTTTCAGATCAGGGCCCTAACCTTTTTTTAATTAACCTTCTAAGAAAGAATTTATACAGGAAAACTCTGGCTCAGTGGTGAGCGGTCAATAAACCATGTCTTTGTAATTCCTTCCTTCCTTTATGGGCCCTTTGTGTGAGGCTTAAGTGAAATGGATCTCACTGTCTATATCCCTTCCTTACTTCCCTCCTGCCCAAGCCAATTACTTTATAAATCTCATAGTTTCTCTCTATTGCTCCCTTTTTGGGTATATTTGCTCTTGTCTCATTCAGCGACTGCTAACTTAACTATTTCTTTTTATATTAGGGGGGGGAAAAAGTAGACAAAATGGCCTGGAATGTCAGGAAGTGAGATTCCATTTTATTTTAACCTCTGGAAGCAAAATACTAATTTTTACATTAAGAACACAGTAAGTTAGTTTCTGCTACATGGAAGTTTCTACTTGCTATATTTCAATATTACAGACAATCTGTCCTAAGTATAAAGTTCTAGTATTTGGAGGATTATCTTTAAAATAATCTCTTGTAATTTTCCATCTTAAGGTTCACCTCGATGCTTTAAAATGTCAGTTATTGTTTGCTGCTACAGGTTAACCATGGTGGCCCAGAACCAAGATCAGCAAATGACAGAAAATAGAGTAATACTAAGATGTGCTTGTTCAGCCAAAGTGTTTTCTGATAATATTACAGACTGGAGAAAGGAAAGTGGTAGGAAGTGGTGGAGATAGAGAAAACGAAGATCTCCACTGCTTCCCGCAGACAAACGCAAATTTTGCTGCAATCTGCAGGACATGAGGGATTTCTAACCATTGAAAGCAGGATAATGTTGTTTTCTCAGTGCTGAAATGAAACTGAAGGATAGGTGAAGTGTTCTGCCTTTATGTTCGTCAACAGAAATATTCTGTCCTTTCTGCTTTCCAATTACCCACAAACAGTTTTTTAATTTCAGGGAGTATTTGCAGTTACCTTTAAACTGTAAACACTCCATCATAGGCTTCCTGCTTTGTTTGTGTGTGGCTACCTGGCTGGGACCGTGTCCCTTGGTGTGATGGTCTTTCTGGTTTCCAACTGGATAACCGTGAGTTAACTACAACGTTTCCTAGTGAACATAGATGCTCCACTTAATTCTGGGTAAACATGTGCAAGTCAGGTTGCAGCATGATTTGGGGGGGGGGGGGGGAAATTCCATTCATATAAATATTTGCAGGTGTATGGATTGAACAGAAGGTCTGAACATCTTAATTAAAGACAGTACCAGGATAAAATGATCGTTAAAAATTTTTCTGCTATTGGTCCAAGTCTTAGCGTTTTCGTCTCCATGAAGATGTTGAATTAGCTAGCAAGTGGCTTAGCTGATACACTGAGAAGCAATGTCAGCGTGACATGGACGCTTTTTTAATTGCAAAGAATAAAAGGGGTGCCAGTTAATGCTCATATGGGCCTCAGTCCAGTTCTTCCTGAACGATGCCTTGCACTGCACTTCTTTGTGTTTCCTCTGATCCTTCTTTGAATACATTCCCTTTTTCCCCCCTCTGCTTTATTTTTGAACAGACTACAACTAATTACTATTTTGGTTCTGTGAAGATCTATGTCTGTAATGACAAAATCCCATTTTGCATGTTCTCTTCTCCCTGCCCCCCCGTGGTTGTTAGGAATAGAGATTTCCTCTTAAATGCAGGCACAAGTCTGGAAACACAGTGGATAACTTCAGGAATTTCAGCTTTGGAGGAAGCTGTCTTTGGAGAGTTGTTCAGTGGAGTCTCTCCCCTTTTTAACAGGTCACGGGAAATCCAATATTTTATCTTTTCCTGGGGCACATTGGGCAAAGACAGTAGGTTTATGCCTAGGTGTTCTACAACTTGGGACTACTGTTAGGAGAACTTTTCTTATTTTTCTGGGTATCACCTATTCCTTGCTGAAAAAAAAACCCAAACAAAAAACCAATTCCACAGTTGCCAACTGTGCAAATGGTCTAAGGGTATTATCAACTCCATCTTTCTGTTAACAATCTGCAAGCAGGGATTTATCAGGGTAGAACCAAAGGAAATTTTTGATTTTTAGCTTCCCAAGTCAGAGAGAGAAGGTTGTATTGTACAGCAACTGTGAGCGCAAATCTAAGTTTCTTCCCAGCTTGTGACTTTGTGGCACTGAATACTGGCACTGCCCTCCCAGGTCTATGCAGCCCCAACACCTGGCATGGGGACTGGGTAGATGCCCTTTGTTAAAGAAGAACGGTGGTGTGTTGTTTAAGTTTCTTCCTACTATTCTAGCGTAGAAGTTGAGGTGGTGGAGCTATTGTTGGGAACCTTAATATAAATAAATGTTTTCTCTGTATTTCTAACTGATCTCGTCATGGTCCTTCCTGGTTGCTGCATTCCCCTGTCCTCTAATGCTCCTTTCCCAGACCTTCAATAAGACAATTTATTTCTCCTCTCTGAGACAAGCTGTCGCCTAATCTCAAAATTTCCTTCTTCTTCTAACTTGTATTTCCTTTTACTAGTTTGTTGCATCATACACGCAATTTCCCTGCTAACACTCTCTGTGTTTTCTAGACTTTATCTCTTGGTCTCAGAAAGGCAATGATAATCCTTCTGACAACTTGATCCATTTAGCCTTTCACCCTAATTTTTCTCAGATAAATTTTACAGCCTAAAAATTGCCTGGTATGAAGTCACATATGGCTCTTAAACTCATTTTTGCCTTCAATGACCTATCCTCTTAAGTAGACTAAACTATACAGTCTATTATTTACAGTACTTGTTTGTTCACCCACTCAATGCCAAGCTTTAAACCCAGGTTTACCACTCTTCTAAAAACCTGATTTATTTACAAGGAATGGCTCTGTTCTGTAATCAAAGAACCTTTAAACCCCACATAAAAACAGTTTCTTAAAACTGCAACTTATCTGATTCCCTTAAAAGGATGCTTTTGAAGGGCTGCATCACTGGTTTAGATTTCTAAGTATTCCTATGTCTTGGTTTTCAAAACAAGCTGAGCATTAAGATTTTCTGAAGGCAGCAGTCTTTGGGGTTTTTTTTAATTAAAATATCTAAATCTAAATTTGAAGCTCTTATTATGCCTGTTTTGATGATAAAACTTTTTAAAAAAATTTGTGTATTTAAGGGGATGGGATAAAAGTGCCATTTCTAGACAAGCTGAATCAGCAGTACATGTTTCAGCAAATTTTCTATTAATACTTTTAGACAGTCTGAAAGAAGTCGTTATGGGTGACTTGTATGGCTGGAGGGAAAACTTTCATAAATATAATTTTGTTTCTTGGTAATTTTGTTATTGATAAAGTGGTAAGTACTTTTTCTAGCCTTCTTCCAAGATCATCTGCCGTATTCCCAATGCAGTTGGGAGAGGCCTGATTCTTCTCAGATGGCATTTCCCGTGGCTGAAAGGTTGCACCAATCTGAACTTGTAGTACCCACTTCTCAAGATGACTTTTGCCAAATGTAATCTGTAAGTTTTCTGAGGATAGGCGTTTGGTGTGTCAGAGTACTCTGGAAATTGTAGAATTATATTCAAGAGTAATTTCAGACACTGAATGAAACTGAGTTTGATTTATAAGTGATGATCTATTCTCTCAAGCCCAGTTAAGCTATTCTTTTTAGTAGCTCTTTAAAGAACTTACATTTCTAACAGTTTTATTTCCTTGGTAGAAGACACTAGATTATTATGGAGCATCTCTGTGTGTCTGGTCATTCTCTATTTATCTGGAATTACTAAAACCAGGTGTTGGAATCCGATTGTCTGTGTGGTTTCCTTTTAACGTGGAGAGAGAAAAACTGCAAATATGCGTGAGAGCCTGATTCAAGAATACAGCAGTAGAGAGGGGTTACAGGGAGCTTGGGGTTTGCATCATGAGAATGGTAAATGCTGTCCAAGGACAGAAAAGGGCTCATGGAGACCAGAGAAAGCATGGTTGGTTGATAGCTCAATAGACAACTGGTCTATGTGAGGAAATTGGAACAATGTATTATAACAAATTATATCAGTGATGAGAAAAAGGTGACACTTTTACAGAGTGTAATGAGGGCTAAAGCCTATAATGTGCTGTATAGCTTAACAGCTGGTATTAAATCAGCAGACAAAACATTTGCTGAGATTGTGAAAAGTCTACAAAATTACCTTTTTGATATCTGCTGAATGTATCTGCTTTTATAAAAGAGGATCAAAAGAGAAAATGAGACAATTCTTGAATTTGTCAGTTCAGAAAAAGTTTAAATGATGTGTTAAGAGACTAGATAGTGTATTACGTGCAAAAATGAAACAGTCCAAAAAGTGGTTATTGACTGGAGTAATTGATCCAAAGCAGCACACGGGAGCGCGGCAGGGTAGTGGGGGACACTGGAACGCTGTAGGCAACTTGTGTAACCGCTAAACGGCGTTCTAAGCAGAAAGCTCAACCCAGACAAACGAAGCAGCACGTCTTGTCTCTGTCTTATCACACAAACGAGCGCCAATCTGAAGTAACTAAAAGAAATTGGGATATACAGCGAAAATGTGCAGGTTGCTTCCAAACCCATTACCCCTCATGAAAGCAGTATAAAAAGCGTTCAGAGCTGTGATGCTGCAGAGGACAATGTCTATTGTAGTCCATTGTAAAAGCACTAGTATCGTTACAGCAATTTAAGTTAGGATACAATAGCCAAAACGTTATTGGATTTTGTTAGAAGTGGAGGGAGTGGAATCTGAAATGTATTTTTGAGAGTGTTCCCAAACAGCAGAGGTGAAGCAGCAGTAAGACTTAATGCTTTAAACGAGCGGAAAAAAAAATCCGCGTGTTCTAAGTGTTTTTGTAAGGGAGGTAATGTGTAACTATAAATACTGTACTCTGTAGTGTGCTATGAAAGGAGAGTGTCATTTATTACATGATTGACAGGGGCTGGGAATGCGGTTTAGATGGACTGGTAGAGCTTAGCACTTCCTCAAGCTTTCAGCGGTGTTGGGAGGACGTCTATGTGAAACACAGTGGAAATTAGCTGGACTCTTCCACGTAGTTTCCCACAGTTTTTAGGACAATATTAGGTTTTTAGATTTGTTGTTTAGGAGAGACCAGTCATACAGGTTGCTAGGCTTCTTCAGTACTTAAGAAAGCAGAAGAAAAAAGGTGGTACATAAGCCCCTAGCAGAAATCATGATATGATGAAGGTGGAGCACTACAACAGATTTCCGCTAGCTATGATAAAAACAGTTGAGGTTCTATACATCCAAACTGAATTCAGTATTAACGCATACCTGCAATTTATTAACTTTTAACTGAAACAGTGGGTGAACTTGTTCTGTTAGTTGATGGTAAGCTCCCAAGTCTACCTAGAGAAATATGTCTATAAAACTGGAGATTGAAGTTGATAGTAAGAAATACCTCTTTCAAAGGCAGTTCTAATATCAGCCAATCCTAGCAATGCCATCATTACTCATTTTTTTAGCACTGAACAATAAAACAGATGTTTTATGACATTCCTAGTGCTCAGTGTTATGTGGAAGTTAGCGCTATAGAGCACCTTAAATAGCACCGCTGAGAAATTGTCAAGAATTTGAAGGGAATAAGGAAAATCTGAATTTTTTTTGAAGATTCTGCATTATGGTTGGCAGAGTTTCACCTAAGCCTTGTGATTTATCTTTAGGAGCCTTAACCTTCAAATGTTCCCCATGTGTACCCCTTTCTGCAGACAGTCAGTTATTTCCGAAGGTTTTTGCCTACAGCAGTAACAGTGTTCGATCCGCAGAATGAGCGGTTACAGAATGAATAAAGACATTGATTCACATGGCATTTGGGGACTTTTCATGAGTAATGGTGTTCATATTGTGCGGGAGAGTCCTTACACACCTTTGCCTATAAAGCTACCTTATGATGCTTCCCTAAGTGGAACAGGAGCAGTAATTTCACATCTGATGGAAGATCAGAGTGAAAGGTCCATTGCCTTTGCCTCTAAATTCCTCACCTTGGCAAAACGGAGCTGCGTGGAAATTGAGAAAGGATCTTTGAGCTATTCTTGGCAGTTAAAACTTTTCACCAGTGTTGTACAGGTGATGATTTATGCTGGTTGAAGATCATCAACTTCTAGTTTCAGCTTTAATCCCGCAAAAAGGAGTTCCAACCATAACTGCTACAAAGCTTTCAAGATGGGAAGATAGCTCACTGTAGTAGTATTGATTTCAAAACTATCAACAGCTTCATGAATGCAGATTGTTTGGCAAACTTTCCATGGAAAAACCACCTTTAAGGGTACTGAAATGGAGTCAGAAGCAGTCTATACACTCTGCATGGCACAAATTAAAGCTCTCAAAGAATGCATTAAAATTAAAAAATTATCTGAAGACTAAAATTTGTACAATATAAAGCGGGCAGGCATATAGGTACAAGCTGTTGCATGAACAGCACAACTAATGTCCTTCTTCCTACAAATTTGTCTTGTATCTCTTCCTTCCTCTCATCTTTGGAAAAATTTTTTGCTCCTCTGTGGCTTTTCCGACTTCATCTCTCCCATAATATTTCCGTTCCTGTTCTGCGCTCCCTAATTTCCACCAGATTACCTTCTGTTCTCTCCTGCATCGTGGTGAAGGCAAGTAGCAGCTGGTGCTTCAGCTCCAAACCAAGTGCATGCAAACGTGCAGCTGCTGTGCAGCTGTCCCACCTCACGGGCCAAGAACAAAAGATAACATGATGCAGCCTGCTCTGTGGGGTCACTCACTTGCAAGTGGCTCCTGTACCCCATCTTGATGATGGTGTGGAGTGTGTGGTTGGTTTGTTGTGGGGTTTTTTGGTGGTGTGTGGGTTTTTTATATTGTGTGGTGATTTTTTACAGAAATGAAAATTTTTGAGCTCTTTAGTCATATGACAGGTTTGGTTGGATTTGGTTGGTGGATCCAGAAGTTGTTGGAGGACTGAAATAGTTAAAACATGGTATTATGCTAAATACCTGAAAAGTTCAGGATAAGCCTGGCAAAATTTGATGGCTCCTCATATTCTTTCACGATAGTCATCACCTAGAAATCAGGCTTCAGATAGCTCCAGTTTTAATTTTATTTTATTAAAAAGACCTGTTGGGTCTTTCTTACAATCATTAAGGCATGATTTTTAAAGTGTTTGTTTTTTCCAAATTCCAGGTCCAGAAAGGTCCTAGGTATTGATGTCAGAAATAAAACACTAGAAGCTCAGGTTAAGTCTCCCTCCCTCCCCTACCTCAGTGCCTAGGGACTTCTGCAGAAGTAGAAGATACAGCATAATTGTCTCAAGGGTTTTACAAAATGCATCTCAAGCCTAAATATTTTCATTTTCACCTGAGTTTTGCTAGCAGCATTTTGTTTAGACTATGCTGGGCCATTTATCAGGTATGTACATATCTATATTTATGGTATCTAATATAATGCCCAGGATATAGTAGTGCTGGGATGGGAAAGAGTAAAATTCTCATTTCCGAAGCAAGGAGTTCCTGTATAAATTGCAGAAAGTTAGAGCAGAATGTAATACTCATCTTGAGGGCCCTAATTGGTGTGTTTTGTTTTTTTTTTTTTGAAATAAGTAGGATACAAAATGCTACAGCAGCTCCTTACCACCCTGACACAGTGCTTTACTGCAAAGATGTATTCATGCTTTCAAGAAAGGAGCGATTCACGCTGTAACCATGGGCAAAGAGAACTTACAACAAAATAGCAGGTTTCTGTGGGGCAGCTGGAATACGGAACAGACTATTACAAATCAGATCTTGGCTATAGCACTGAAGAGCTGCATTTTGAACTCTCTCGAGGTTGTTTAAAAAGCCCAATATGTAGAGGGATATTGGAAAGAAACGGAGTAATCGGGTGGCTCCATGAGTATTGCTTTTACATAGGAGGAAAATGAAGTAGCAAGATACAGCAGAGATAATTGACGGAAACTTGGGGTGATAATGTCACAGCTTTATCCTTTGTCTTGTTAAGCAGAAGTGGTATTGAATGTGACATACAAAAGTAGGATGTTTACTTGTGTGTTCTGTGGGAGGAACACTTACTGAAAAGACAGAGTGTATAACACAGCCAGACGGTGATGCGTGCTAGTACCAGTGAGCTTCGTCTTTCTGTTTTGACTTGGAGGAGCTCTCTTTGAGACTTTGTGCAAAGTAAGAAAGTATAGCTAGAATAAATACCCTTGAAAGTTCCAGAGTATTTGTTTAATGTCTGCTAGCCATGCCCAAAGACACGTTATACATCATCACCTACCAGACTGCTTGTGTATTGCATTACATGTGAATTCTGATTTTGATAGTTAAGGTTGGAGTAGTATTTAGCACACAGTTTCTCAGGGCGTTCACCTTGCATAGCAGGAGATCCCTTTAATGAGCACAGAGCAGCTGCTTGGACACCTACAGAGTGGCCGGGGGTAGCTCTGGCAACACATAGAAGAGCACAGCAGCGATACGGGGCCAGCTTTCCAGCCCTTTGCAGTAGGACGTGCCTCTTTCCATCCAGAGTGCTGGTTATTTCCCCACACTTCACGTTTTTGGAGAAATGCTGGTGTAGGATAATTGTGCCACGATCCTGGCACGGCAAATGATTATAGATTATTATAAATCATCTCTGTATGTATGTAAAATGCATAATTAGGCTTTCTATATTACAACACGGCAAGTATAGATATGTGGAAGCCCCAATGTTGTGTAGAGCATAAGGACACGCTGGCGATACGCAGAGCAGCGCAACTGGCACCGCACCCATGAAGTGGATGTAATTTGAGAAGCGATCACCAGATAATCCAGATGCTTGGAAATTCTGAACTGTTTATGGGGAAAAAAGTATTTCTTAAATCAGTTTGTCTAGCAAATCCTGTTATTACCTTTGCAGTGAAATCTGCTCCGCAGTTACTGATTGAGGTATAAATGCTGTGCAAAATGTGCAACTTTGATCTTCACATTGTTAAAGCTTTTCCTTTAAGATCAGAGTCAGACAACAATCTTAGATTGTGATGAAGCCGTGAAGACCCTTTGTTTCCTCTGTTAGTGTCAACAGAAGGGTTTATAACCTGACATGTTTGAGGTAAACTTTTTTTTTGGCCCCCTTTTCTTAAATCTTAATTTCATAAGTGGCTGTTGATGTTTTGGAGTGAACGATAAGGCAAGAATGTCAAGCAAACATTCTACTCAATCTGAAAATATACTGAAGCGGGACTGTAACACCACCACCTCATCCTGGTGCCCGTGCAGTGTTTGCATCTTCATCAGGTTAACCCTGTTCTAATGCTCTCCAGAAAGGTTGCCAAAATACTGCTCTTCATTAAATCACGTAAGAATGCCTTTATTATAAATTTACCATGATTTACTTACTAGCTGACACATTACTTCCTCTTTACTTCTTGAATAATAATATTGTGGTATACTTACGCTTATTTATTTAATGTAACTTTAATATGAAGTAGGTCCACAAGATGGCCGTTTCGCCTTGCCAAGTCTTGGGTCATGGGTGAGCCAAGAGACCAGCGCTGTAGCTATTGATCTCTCTGTCCTGAAATCTTATATTCAGAAACAGGAGCTGATTTGTCTGCTTCATTAACATTTGTTTCTTCTTTTCCATGACAATGTGCTATTTGTGCCTTGCTCAAAAATAGACATAGATTAATGCAATGTTGACAGCAGAATCACCAAGGAAGAAAACTGCTGCACTAGATAAACTTTATAGGTCATGTTCCTCCGGTTTCAGAGTATTGAGTGGGGATTGTGATAATCATAAAATAATCAAACCCTGGAGTATTTTAAAGATACAAAGCGTAACTGCCAGTGTTTGAATTCCAGAAATAATCATATTTAGTAACATCCAGCATCATCCAGTTTGAGATCCCTTTTTCAGCCTAATTAGTAAGTACATACATGCTTACATAGATTTATACATTTGCATACACACAGAAACTCACAGGCACAAAAAATTTACTTTTTTTTTAACTGGAAGAAAAACATCAAGAAATTAGAACTGGAAAAATGCAAAGCACTGTCATGCTGAAGAATGAGGATTTTAATCTTGCTTGTAGTATCAGTAACAAGAAGAATTGCTATTGCATTTCTGATGCAGGTGCAGGGACATCTTGCACTGAAGTAAAATTTATCAGCACTGATTCTGAGGGGTTTCTGAACATGCCAGAGGCAAGGGATTAGAGTAAGTCTAACTCAAGTTGGGGAATTTCTCAGCAATGTACATCTACTGGTTAGAAATAAACATCTGAACATCATTGGGACTTTCCACATAGCATGCTGATGGCATGATCTGATCTTTTTTTCTCAATACACGCTGTACTTACGTCAGTCTCAGCAGAGTAGATGGCACTGCATATTGAAGAGGTTGATTTGCCTGTGTACGACACACGCTAAACTGAACCAGCAGCTCTGCTTTTCAATTTCTGTGGTTTTTGTCAGGCTGAGTCAGGCACACGCCTTTTGTTTCCTTCAGCACTGCTTTCTCAGTTTAACATGAATTTCAGGAGGTGTAGGATGGTTGGACATATTTAATCTCCACGTTCTTCACATCTGCTCCCTTAAAAGTGTGAGGTCAGTGCAAATGTGCAAGACTGCTTTCATCAGATGGAGCAGGAACCAGGTGTGTTTTCAGCCCTGTAGATCTTTAGAATATAGCACCAAGGCACTGGGACTCTTCTTAGTGTTGTATAGGAAATATTTTTCTTAGAGCAAAAGTCTACAAGAACTTGGAATGTGATTTCTCTCCAATGAAAAGCACAGATTCCTAGAGAACATTACACCAAATTTCACTGGCATGAATCCAAATTCAGTGGAGACATACCTAGTGGACATCAGTATGAGATACTCAGATGATTTTTGTTATAGGATTTGTATCTGGACCCGAGCATCATTTTGGGCTCTTAATTCTCATGGGTTGACCAAATGCCATAGATTTGAACACCTCCAGTTCTTATAGCCAGTGTGTGTGTGCAAATTGACTAGACGCTGTTATTCAGGATGTCATGTCAGCTTCTTTGCACAACCTTCCGCATTATTGCGGTTAGTCACAGGAGCATGCACTGTGTTTTGGAGCACGTTAGTCAAACTGTAGATGTGTCATAACTTGTCATGAAGACAAACGACTGTTCATGTAAGAAAGGTCACACCTGTGGAGAAGAGGTTCTACAAGATGACTTGTGTCTCGCCTCAGTAGAGGATTCCCAGGTTTACACATGTACCAAGGTGAGAAGTGCCTAAGAAGTTAGATTTCTGACATTTTGTTTTGTGTTAGCTGAGAGATGCATAGTTAAGTGTATGAAGACAAATGTACACAACATATTTCTTCCTAAAATTATGCTGATGACTCTTCAAGCCAGTGATCCTCAGGAGTTTTATTATAAAGAAGAAGCTGCCATCCTGCAGTATTTCACTCAGTCATCATGTTTTTACATGAATCATCAGACAGATATGTCTACCAACCAGCTGCAGAACGCTTACAATGACCTTGAAAAATGCAAAGTGCTACTTCAGGCCATCTAATAAGAATATCGAAGGCCCAAAAGTGTAATTTCTCTGTATCTTTTTCCTTCAGCTGTTGATACCATACTTAGTGCTCAGTTAACTTAGCACTACGACCCAGTGCAGGACTAATTATCATTAGCAGTACAATTATTTAGGTACTGCTAGTGGTTTTCTGGACAGTTTATAAACAAATGTAAACACAGAAGAAGATGCAAACAAATTAGCAAGGCAGGTTAAATTTAGCGCCGGCAAAAGCAACTTGATTCACACTGCTAGGTTACAAATTAATTGTATCTGTTTTCTACCAAACACAGAATTAATCTATAGAACTCATTGCTGCAAAATAGTAAGCTCTTAATGGAGTTGATTGACCAGATACATGGCTACTGAATGTCCAGAGGTGTGATAGACAGTGTACGCTCATAGTTATCACTATTGCCAATTCTCTTGGGGCCTGCAAATTAGAAAGAAACCTTCCCCAGAAAGTGAGTTATTCCATAATCATCCGTTATAGGCTCTCCTGAACCTCCAGCAGCTGCCTCTGGTTGCTCTGGGAGATGCAGTGTCCTGTCTGACACAACACAGGTGTTGGGAAGTTAAAATCGGTTTTATTAGCGATTTAATGACAACCTAGCTATTCATCAGTGTTCAGTCAGTTGTTTGTCTTAGTACAGCACTGGAGTCTGGCCGAGTGCTTATGACCGCTGTCCTGCTGGGTGGGCTTGTATCTGGAAGCAGCTTGAGAGGTGGTGGGCAACATTTTATGGAACGTCTTGGTGCCATATGTAGAACTACACCTCGTAGTAAAACAGAAACAAAGCAGGAGTCTTTCCCCATCCTGCTCCCCGCTAGCTCCATGTCATTCTGCCATTCCTCCCCAGAACGGCTGAATGTCGTGGCTAATATCAGACAAATATGATGGAGGTGCAGAAGTCTACAGGTCACTGTTGTCTGGCAACAGAAAGATAGGGAGTAGTGAGAAACTTGGAGGGATACCCACACGGGATGAAGGCTGGGGCTGGAGCTTCCCTGGACACAGCACTGCTGGGCTTCCTGAGTGCTAATGCCCATTGTGGTGGGTTGACTGCTACTCCAGAAAGCGCGTATCCTCAATCTTCACCTTCTCCATCAACATCAGAAATTTTGGCGTCTCTTATCAGTTGAGGCTGGCTCACGTGATATCCTGTGCCTGTCTTGCAGAGTTACTTTCAGGAAGGCAAAAATCATTCTAGCTTTTTACAGTGTGGGGTTTTGTTGTTGTGTGGTTTGTTTTTTTTTTTTTTTTTAAGCTAATGGGGCTGTATTTGAAGAAGTCTGAAATGAAAATGAACTTAAAAGCAATGTGAAATACCTCTCCTTGGAAGGCGAACTCATGTTTGCACAAGGATAAATGAATATAAATAAACAGAAGACCTTCAGTTTGTGCCATGTAGCTTCTGAAGATTTAGAATAAAAGGGTAACTTCGCAAATATATGGATAGTTAAATATGAATATTTAAGTAATGCACTTCAATAAGGTGCATTGTTGTAATAATGCATAATAAGGAATATTAAATGGTAAGGATGGCTTTACTGTCATTTAACAAACATTCTTTTGTGATCAGAGCAGCGCTCTCAGTAAGAAGGAACCGACAAAGTTGTGTCTTAACCTGACAGTGCAGGAGTGTGTTGAATTGCCAGGGACACCGATACATCATTCCTGTTGCAGTGACTGTGTTAAGCTACTGATGTGAAGAACGCTTTAAAGGACCTTCTCCTTTTGCTGTCTGCAGTCTGAGTTAAATGGTTAAAAACAGGACTTCCAGTCTTTGGGTACCTATCACCATGCTGGCTTTTAAAAGCTGGGGGGTTTTATGGTGTAAATTTGCAACCCAAGGCATTCGGGGATTCTGACCCTGAATTTTTCTTTCACAGAAGCTTTATTCTCTTGTAATTACAGTAGTTTCTCCAAAGTTGTTATGTTATGGAGCTGCCATAAATGAGATGGGTAACTTTAAACAAAACTTGTACTCTATCAAATACACATGAAGAGTCCTGATGGAGAGGAAGAAAGCAAAAAAAAAAAGCTCTTTGTCTCTTCTAAATTTGTAGTTCCACCCCCCCCCCCGCCAAGATTCAATCTTGGCTGTTCAAGTGAGTTAACTGTTTCTATTCTCTTTATCCTGATCTTGTTCTTTAATGGAACCTCTCACCCCAATATGCGGAATAGTTGCTTCTGTACTATTAACACTCAGATGAAGACGGTGACATTGCTTCTGCAAATTAATATCCTCTTTTTCTTTGCCATCAGATGGATTGTTGATGTAGAATGTGAAGCAGCGAAGTGAAATACCCAGGGTGATGTGTAAACGGGTCAACAAATTTTTCAGGCACCTTTGCCAGGAATTGTAAAGTGTGTGGAGCATCTATTTAAATTTTTATATTTGGCTGCGTCTGATTCAATTAGTCTATCAAATTCCTCATTAAAGTTCTTGAGCATTTAGAACTACATAATTAAAATACCATTACACTTGGTGGAGGGGAAAAAAATCCTTTAAAGTGCTCTGTATCATTTTAAAAAAAAAATCCCATGAAGGAGTGATATTGCATTAGTATTCATTACTATTAAAACATGTTGGAAGTGGAAAGAATAAAAAGGATTCATTTTATAATGCCAACTCCAGGAATGAACTAAGGTTTCAACTCTATATTGATTCCTTTGGTTTCTGGTTTCTATGTGATTGCTGTGTACATACAGGCAGACTTGATTGAGGAGAGACGTTTCAGCAAGGCTCCAACTGTTCAATATCTACCCATACATTCCTAAATCACAGATTTCAGTACAGATTCTGGTACTCTGCTTTTAATGAAGTGATTATCACTTACAAGAATGATAATGAACAATAGTTTTATGAATAGTACCTTTTATTTCCCCTCAGTGATTGCAGACTATGGTATGTAAGAAATAAAAAAACCCCAACCAAACAAAAAACAAACCAAAAAATTAAAGGAGGAGAAATGCAGCAGCCTCTCAATGCAACGGGGAAACGGTCCAGAACTAGACATAGCGCCTAATCAGGGATTTAAATAAGGCAGCTTGAGTTTTTTGAATAGTACCACAGACCTTCCACCAGAAATCTGCTATGCTCTTGGCATGGTAGGTAGCTAATCTCCTGTTTTGTTTTTGCATTTTAATACAAGGGGCAAGAACACAAAGCCCATGGCACTCGTGGGAATGGCAGATCATAACAGTCTTTGAACAGGGTGGAGAGGTGTGTGTCCCCAACCGGCTCAGCCGCAAGCAGCGTTTGGCACAACTCCTGAACAAAAGCAATAGGCCTTACTCAACAGTAAGCAGTATATAGCACACTTGAAAAATACTGATTTTCATAATTTCATAAAGAATAACCTCTAGTAAAAACTCAGTGTGCTTTTCCTTTCACTTTTTACCACCTTTTAAAAATAATTGTATCCTTAGGATTTTCAGTAATTGGTTCTATTTCATTTACAGTTAATTATACATTTTTTGATTAATGTATTCTAGTCTTGAATCATTTGCTTAGAATATCTGATTGTGATTTAATATCCAGGTTATTGTCCTTCTTAGCAACCTGAGGAACCGGCTTCCAGATAGTGATGTTAATAGGTTTTGGTGACAAGCGTTATGGCCCAAGATAAATCACTGTATTGTAGTTAGTAAGCTTTATATTGTCAAACCATGTCAAATATTACCTCTTCATTAAAATGAAAAATGAAATCAAATAAATTTGGTGTTCGTGAAAACCACTGGCAAGAGCCAATTTCAGAGCTAAAGCTCTTAAACGACCTGGAAATGAAAACGTGCCTGGGAACACCAAAGATACTTGGGTTCTGTCTGTGATAGAGATGCAAAGCAAAACATGGAGCTCAGGTTTTGCATCTGTTCTTAACCTGGTTTATCTGGGAATTAAACAATCGCACTGTATTGGGTTTACGTGGCCAGGTTTTGGTAGTGGGGGGGCTGCAGAGGTGGCGTCTGTGAGAAGCTGCCAGAAGCTTCCCCCATGTCCTGCAGAGCCAATGCCAGCCGGCTCTAAGACGCTGGAGCAGGTTTTCTGGCAGGACTGTGGCCCCATGGGGGACCCACTTTGGAGTATTCCATTCGTGAAGAACTGCAGCCTGTGGAAAGGGCCCACCCTGGAGAAGTTTGTGGGTGGGACCCCATGCTGGAGTAGGGGAAGAGCATGGAGTAGGGGAAGGAGGGATGAGCAGCAAAGACAACGCGTGGTGAACTGAGCACAGCCTCCATCCCCCATTCCTTGTGCCACTCGGGAGGAGGAGGCAGAGAATTTGGGAGTGAAGTTGAGCCTGGGAAGAAGGGAGAGGTGAGGGCAAACTTGTTTTTAGATTTGTTCTTATTTCTCGTTATCCTACTCTATTGTTAATTGTCAATAAATTAATTTTCCGAAGCCAAGTCTGTCTTGCCCGTGACAGTAACTGCTGAGTGATCTCCTTGTCCTTATCTCGAACCACGAGCCTTTCGCTGTATTTTTTCCTTCCTCTGCCCAGTTGAGGAGGGGAGTGACAGAGCAGCTTGGCGGGCATCTGCCCTCCAGCCATGGCTACCCCTCTGCACACATACACTGAACCGTTTTGTTTATTTTGGATCACTTCCTTTTTTGTAACGTTTTCCTCTGGTTGACTTTTAGATGGATCCTTCAGAGTCTAAAAAATGCTGATTTCTAAGTTAATTTTATTTTTTCTTTGTTTGAAGCAATTTAAGTGTCTTTAACACTTAGGCAAATGGAAAAAAAAGTGTACTGTTAAAAAGAAAACATAAAAAAAAATACCCACACTAGATGTTTCTTTATGGTAGCTGCATAGTACTGTATTTTTATTTTCTAGGGTGATTAGATTAGATTAGATCTCTATACCTAGAGATCAAATGATGTCTCTTCCCATTTCACGAGAAACCTGTCTTCGAATTTAAATCTGTCAATACCCAAGCCAAGTAGAGAAGTACTGATATTTGTCTTGTAGAAGATGAGGCAGCAAAAAAACAGAAAGGGAAAGGGATTAAATAACTGACTCTAATTTACCACTTAAAATATATGGGAATGCGGTACCTAAGTGCTGGTGCCTTTTTTTGTCTGCATTGTTAGATTTAGACTATCCTTGAGTTCCTAAACACGGAGAAGCAGCAAAACATGACAAGAAGGCTCAGGTAATTGAGAAGGTAATTCAAATAGCACTACTGTCTGAAGAAAACCCAGTTTCATTTTAATGAGATTTCCAGAAGTTTGAACTGTTCCCTTGTTTACACGTTCTTGCCTCTTTACTTGAAGAGTTCAGCCGACGGTAGTTGAAACACTGCTGGAAATCCTGTCTTCATGTTTTCCTCACTGAGATTTTTTTTTTTCCTGAGAAAACCTTTTTCCAGGAGATTTCCTGCCCAATTTTTCAGGTATTGGCAACTTGGATACTATTAAAAGTCACTACATATGCCAGATGAATTTTTTTTTTCTGACTATACTTCTGAAAGTTCTGTGAGATGCCGATTGCAGCTCCTGAGTCTCAGGTTTCGAGGACACATGCAGCCTTTGCGGGTGATAAGTCTATCTCCTTCCATCTTCAAGTTGCCCTGGTGTTATCTGTGTGGTAGTTCGCTAACGATTACTGCATATTTATTTTTGTTCAGCTAACCTCCCCCTCTGTAAAGGATTTTATCTTTAGCAAAATATCTTCTTCAGAAATTTGGCTGGCTTCTATGAGTGACATCAAAATGCCTCATACTGAGCTAAAATGTGAGTTTCTAGGTAGAGAGTTCTAGTATGTGTGTTTCTAGGTAAAGACTTTTTCCGGAGAAACCCCCTCATATTTATGAAAAATGGGAATTCTTGTCAGTGCTTTCTGAATATGAAAACTTACTCCTGAATGGCCTAAGGTGTAACGTATACTTCAGACAGTTTGGTATTTTTAATATAATTTTTGTACTCCTAGACATGATCATTTGATATTTTAAGTTAGTTAATGTGGTTCTCCTGTGTGGTTAAAGAATTGACAAGGTCCAAATAATAAAAAAGACCAGTTAAAGAAGATAATTGAAACTGCTGGGGGTTACATTTGCCTTTGCATCAATTTTCCTTTAAAACTCTCCTTCATATAAATGTAACGAACTGGAAGGACCTAAATCTTCATCAATAGCTAATGAAACACATTCTGATTTTTTTTTTTTTAATGGTGCTGAGAAATCATAGCTCCAGTTGCAGTTACTGGAAGCTGTGGTAGCTCAGCACTATTGAAAATTGTTTTTTAAGGAAGAGGCAGGATCCTGCAATGATACAGCCCAAAAGCCTCTGAGAATAGAGCTGGCCAATACTGTTTTTTCAGTCCAAAAAAAAAAAAAAAGAACTTTTCAAAGCTGTAAATTTTAATTAACAATTTATTGGAAATCCCTGATGAAACCTAGTATTTCCCCCCTCTGGGACTGCAGAAAATAAATATTAATAATGACCTCAGTATGAAAAGTTTGACATTATCTGGCTTCTCCTAATCGCAAATTAACTTATATATTTGATAAAAATGCAGGTTTGGTATGTTCTTGTTGTTTATATACACACATGTTTGTGTCAGCATATAGATATATAAACAGATATGTAATTCCATACGTGTATAAACATATATGCTTATCCACATACACACTAAATGTGTGTATATATATATGCAGATATAGTTAGAATCTGTGGATAATAAAGAAAACCTTCCTATACTGGCAAGGCTTTCATTACTGTTTTTAAATAATGATTGCATTCCTTGGTATCCTGAATAAATATTCCAGCTATCTTCAAGAGGAAAATATTCATTTAGTGTGTACAACCAGCAACCTTAAATGGATCAGTAAATACAAGACAGCGGTCTTATTTTGTCTTTTTTCTTCATCTTATTTTATAATAATTGAATGGGCTCTACAGATAATTAGATTCCTTCATGAATTTTACTAAGTTTTTAGATCGATTGATGGTTTTAGCGAGGCGTTCAGAAATCTGAAGCTCTTGGACTTCCTATATTTTTCATATCTGCTAATACATCTAATTTTAAATTGGCGTTTGCGCGTGATGCGATGGAAGCGCTTTCATTCTTATCGCTTCGTGTCTGTAAGCTCCCCATAGACGGCAGTTGGATGGCGTGAGAGGGACGCGATGAGCTGAGCGCGGTGTGTTTCGCTAACCTGAGAAGCGCGACCAGGCTGCCCCGATGCGCTGGGGCTGCCCTATCGCTGCCCAGAGGGTAACGGCACCTGCCATAAATTACGGCAGCCTTTGGCTTCTTTTAATGACTTCAGAGAAAAGTAATAAAGAGTAATGTTACGCTCAGTATTTCCCCGTTTGGTTTCGTGTTCTCAAAGCCAAACGTACAATTCATATTTTCAAATACTTTTGGTGTTGGCCAGCCTTACTATGGAAATAGTAATATTTGCATATCGATAGGGAAAAGTTACACAAAGTCCTTTTAAGCAGGGTACTTCCTCTAGGAGGAACGCAGGTGACAGTTTGGGCTAAAACAAGGCTAAAACAAGGTTTAAGTATTTAGAAAAATGCAAACAACTGTGCTCCTCTAATTTCTTGGACATTTATTTGTAAGAGAAACTGTACCCAAGGTCTCTTAACAGAATTCTTAGAAACAAAACTCAGTACAAATACAACCAAATTAGAGCAAGTTGAGTCATCTGACCTTTAAAGCTATGGGATAGTGGGTAGAGCAAAGACGTGTTTGGTGGAGTTGGTCTCTGACACCTGAGAAAAGCAGAGTAATATACCACTCTGGGGCCCAGGACGTGTGTGTTTACCATCAGGATGCAGATGCCGTCCCGCGTGTTGGGTAGATGGTACCCACGTGTGGTGATACCCCCGTGTTGTCACCCCTCATAACACTACCTGCGTCATCACCTATAGCAGGGACCGCGTGCATCCCTGTTGCGCTGGCTACACATGAAGCAGAATTTTTTCTAGTAGTCTCTTTTCTGCTTCTGGGTTTGCCATGGGTGAGAAGAGAAGCAGAAGGGACATTCCCACTCAGTCACCTGTGACTTGCCTTTCTCCAGCACAGCAGTACGTGCACCACTGACTTGCCCCCTCTGCTCCTCCTCTGGCCTCGGGAGGTCAAGAGTGCCAAATTTCTGCTGCTAGCCCTCTGCCTGGCCAGAGCTGCAGTTGGCTTTTCTGGTTTGTTGATCACGTTGTTACCTGGACCTTGAGAATACAACATTTTTTTGCAGCACTTCTAATGATTAGTGGCTGTGGGCTTCTCTAGCATAGTGCAAAATGTTCAAGGTAGCTCTCAAAATAAGATACATCTTCTGAAGCACGGTTTGGTCTACAGCAAACTTATGAGCAGAAACCCAGGTGTGGTGAAGAGTGTGTAAAAGTTATGTTGGCTTTATAGGTCAATTTTGTGCATTTCGAGCTAATGGTATTGATCTTTCATATTTTCCATAGCTACTTTTACTTGTTTTCCTGCTGTCTTCTGTTCTTTCTTGCCAACGTTTTTTTAATGTCTTTTCCTGCAATAAGTCTCTGCTACTTGATGGGCACCAGAGGAGCAGTACGCTGTACAAAAACTCGAGCTTAGCACAAAACTCAAGTTCTATTTAAGCTTCTAGCAGAGCTTGCAAAGATGTCCTGAACTGACTGGGTGCTGGGTCATCTGCCTGATGCTCAAGCAAGTTCAAGGGGTGTGAAGCAGGTCCTTCTGTCCTGGGTGACTCATGAAGTCATGCTTCAGGTTGACGTGGCAAGGGCTGGGGACCCTGGGCAGGACTGGGTGGGGATGTCACTTGAGGTTGGTCAGGGTCATTAAGACTTATTAGTGCCCTCAGGGCCGTGATGGCTCATTGGACAGAATTTTAGGCTTTTCAAAGGCTTGAATTTTAGGAGACCAAATATTAAGAACAGCTTAAAATCTGTATTTTAAAGGCCAGGAGAGTCAGCTTCTTTCTGATTAAAAAAACAAAACCAAAAAAACCCCCACCATATTCGGCACATGTGCATAGTGAATTTCAGTCCTGCACTGTTAAAAACACACATTATTGCAAAATGTCCTGTTCTTTATCTATAATCTGGCAGATGTCGTGGCCTTTGGGATTTGTGGAAATCTTCAGCTGTAGAATATGCAGTGTTAGCCTCTGTAGGATTTACGGCCACATTTGTTCTCAAAGAGGAAAAAATGTTTCAGACTAGAAAATTTAAACCCCATATATTAAGCCATTATTTATTTATATATTTCCAAAAGGGGAGTTATCCAAACTAGGACTTAATTTTGGCCTCTTTGAACCATAAAAATGTACAAATGCAAAATACGAACAGGATGAGGGGACAGGTATGCGTGTGCACAGATTTCGGCATCCAATACACCCTCAGGGGCAGATTCCTCATCCAAGATGAGAGGCTCCCCTGTAGCTGCTGCAGTCGTGGTACTTAATAGTTCAAATTAACAGTTAGCCCGAGGCACGTTATCTTGTTCTGGATATGGCAATTTTCTAAGGCTTTTTACACCACTGAGCAATCCTGTTGGTTCGCGGATCAATGTCTGAGTTTGGATGTCAATTTTCTCACAGTTTAAAATGAGATTATCAGAGCAGGCGGTTTGATTCAGGATCTTATATGTGTACACTTAACTTTATATAGAAAATAAGTTGGGTTTTATGGTGCATTGGTAACCTTTACAACGATAGCTCTCTTTACGCATGAATTTTTGTTTGGCAACAGATTTTTGCTAGACTTTGGATGGTGCAGAACTACGGGCTTGGTAGAGTTAGCGTGAAGCTTTACAAGCTTTTCCATAATTAGCTCAGTGATAACCGAGCAGCTAAAAATTGAAAATACAAAATGTTTTAATGCATATTCACATGGGATACTGTTCATATCGGTCTGGTCATTAAAAAACTCGTTCTGTCAGAATCTAAAATCGGAGAGGAACGCATTTGTTATCATTTATGAAGCCTCAGCAGCACTAAGTGCTTCCTGTGGAGCCCCAGCCATTCCTGCAGAGAGGCTCCGCTCCCTCACCGCCGCCGCTCCCTTGCAGTTCATCTGTAATAGAACTAGAGGAAAAAACCACGTTCATTTCTAAATTTTACAACCAAAGTATATAATTGGTTGCGTGGCTGTGCTGTGGGAAGAATGCATTAGGGATTTCTAGCAGGCGTGTCCCTTGCAATTTAATTTTCTCTCGTTTGCTGTACATCTCTCGCAGACTGGCTGTTCATTTGTGGTAGCCTGCCATGTTGCGTGCTCCAGAGCGACCCTTCGTTGCCTCGCTGCGTTCCGAATGTGAGTGTTAGAAGGCTCGCTGGGATGTCTCCAAAATTGCTGTAGTTTGGTCGGATGTGTTTGCAAAAAGCCATCAATTTCCATGCCTTCAGCGTTAGCGGTGCAAACTAACCTTCACCAAATATTTAATGTTCCCCTGCAAAATTACCTTTCTACAGTGCTTTTCACTGGGTCTATATTATTCTGTTTTACTATTTTGTACTTATATTCCTTTACTCTTGTTATTTTTTTATTTTTTTTAATAAACTGTGCTAGTATCACATTCAGCCTTTTTCTGCTTTAACTTTCATAGGGCAGAAAATGATTTGTAGAACTATAAAGCACCTATAATGTGGCTGGTGAACAACCCCAAAAAAGTAAGTACTTTCAGAAATCAGTACAGAGAATACATGTAGAAAAACAATGACTGTTATTATAAGATGCACTTAAAATTCCACTTTTAATACATTTTCCTCCCCTGGATTTTTTTTTTTTTTGCTTACCCCCTCCCTGGAAAATACATAACTCTGTGGCTACTCTTTCTCATTGCAACAATATTACTTCAAAAACGATCTTCTTGCATGTCCTCTAAGAACTGTGGCAGAGATCCTGGTAACATTTATTGAAGTTTTCAGGGTAATTGAGCTTTGATGGAGCACAGACATAGAAATAAGCTGGACAACTGCCAGGAGCCATTTCTTAAGTGCAAAGAGGTATTTGCAGCTCAGGGAAGTGATACACACATAGTATAGCAAGAGCTGCCAGGATAAATCCTGGCTATAGGTCAACAGTATTATCTTCACACGGGGTTAAAATTAGGATTTTGCATAAAGCAGCTCTAAATGACTTTTAAAGAAATTAAAGAATGAAACATTGACTAGGTTTTTTTATTACTCCAGATTTTGAGCTTATTATAGAGTCCTCTAGCTATAAATGTAGTGCTGTTCTTGGTTTCTTACTTCACTGAGGCCTCTGTTATCTGCTTTTTTTAATATATATATTTTTTTAATACTTCTCCCTCACCTTCGATCAAAGGAGGACTGATCTTCTGTTAAGGTACAAGTCTGGAATTGAAAGGAAAAACGTGCTATTACCATTTAACTACCTCTCAGGCACATAACGTTGAAGTTGGAAACCCACGTAATTACACCGAAATCCACTAGCCACATTTTTCACAGTTGGCCATAAATTGTTGCTGCATTACTGCAGAAATGTGGTGTGAATGCACAAACTAGCACTGGGCCCACAGTGTGAATACCGTGGACGTGTATAATACGTGCAGCATCCGTGTTTGCATCAGTTAACGACCAAGAGAAGTCATCGCGTTTCTGGGCACTTGCTCCTTGCAGTTAGGAAGAGCGATGCCTTTGGCCACGGTGGCCACAGCCTGAGGTAAGATGCTGAGAACGGACCACTGTTCAGATCTGGCAAGGCATTTCCCATTTTCCTGTTTTCCTCCTCAGATTACAAAGATTTGTAGCAGGGTCTCTTTCTTCATGCAAAAAAATGCTCTTGAGATGGTCTTAAACTCCTAGGGGGAAAAAAAAAAAGGCAGAGAAGGAGAGATCATGAAATCATGTGGGTATGTGGTTCCATGTGAGTATGTGGTTCCATACAGTTGGAAACAACTGAAAATTAGTTTCAGGCTCCTGTGTTGGTGTCACAGCCATGATTTAGCCTTGCCTACGTTGGGCAGGCAGTACCTGGCTTTCCAGGAGGTGCAAGGACTTGAGGGCATTAAGGTCATCTTGCTACACCTTCTGTAAAAGTTCAAGGGTAGCTCTCGATGGCTCAGATGGACAGGAGATGAGGCTGGAGAGAGCTCTCGTACCGGTGCGCGTCACACCTCGTGGTGTTTGCAGGATCAAGGCCCCGTGCAAACACTGCAGTGGTTTTCATTCACAGGGCATTACCTGCTGGCAGTTTGGGGCTGGATTAAGGCCGCTGTGGTGGTATAAAGGGGATGAATTTCAGGATGAGCACAACTCTTAATAATATTGATTATTCTCACCGGGCACGTTCTCCCCCTGCTCCTGGCACATACGCACAAATCCAGCTCTTATGATTGTTGGTTTGTAATACACGATGGATAACTTTCTGGTTTTTGCTAATGCATTTTGCCATCTACATCTGGGTCAGGGGAAACTGGCAGGAACATACTACTTGTTCTACCTGAATTAGTAGAGTTGCTCATCACACAGTCGCTTGGTAAATCCTTTTCTGTTTTGCTGCATGTCTCTCTGCCCCTCTGGAGAAACAGGGTATTTATGATAAAAACCACTGCAATTCTGATAATTGTCAGTGTACGTAAAATCTGTTGAGTTTCACTCTGACACATAAGAATTCCAGGAACAGTTATTACTCTTGATTAACAGTGAACTCCAACTCCGGTATAGAAAAAGAGGTTTATTCTACAGTCCTAGATTTGCCTGCGTGTGCTTCCAAATAGGCCTGTCGCACTTTTTCCCCCTGTTGCTTCGCTCATGTAAGAAGAGCTCTTTGTAAACATCTGCAGGCATCCTGCTTCAGAGCCCCCTCCGAGATCTCCTGTGCTAGAAAGGCTGCGAAAACTTGACAGGGAGGCGGTGGGTGATTTAGTACCAGTATTGCCTCCCCTGCTGAGAAGTATCTTCTCCGAGGTTTTGGTACTCCCTTTGTTTTTGCTGTCTCCACGTGTTGTCTGTTGTACAACCTCTCTTGAGGAAAGAAGCTATCTTTTTTTGTTTTGTTGCTGTTCCTGGTTTATTCAACAGCAGGGACAGCCAACTTCTGATCCCACGGCTGTAGCTCTACACATTATTCAAGTGGAAAAAAAAAAAAGTTCATACAGTGTATATTCCGGAAGGAAGGATGCAGCTCTCGTAAAGCATTGCCAGTCTCTCTTAGACAAACTCAGAGACTTTTTCTGCACAGCTCTTGTCAGATGTGGAAGGATATAAGCACTTAAATGAACAAATCTAATGAAATTCCATTATTTAAATGGCCTAATTTTTTTCTTCCAATTTTGTGGTATTGATATAGTTTTGAAAGCCTGATGGGAATGTTTTAGTCAGGTCTGAAGTCCATTTAGTTCATCAAAGTGAATCCAAATGAAATATACTTTGTAATGTGTTTGCTGCATAATAACAGAGGTTTTGTGTCTTTTGTGTGTGGATATGGGAAAAAGGGAGATTTGCTGGTATCTCAGTAATTGCCACACATGTAGCAAGAAAGGACAAAGAGATTCTGGTCTATTTGCTAAGCACATCTGGCTTCCACACTAATTTCCTTTAATGGTAGATACTCGTTTGCACGATATGCTATTGCTTCGTCTTTTATGCACACAATTTCAGGCTTCAGACAAAAGGTTTACTTTGGGGCTGCTTCTCGGCTTAGAGTTATGCAGCGTTTTTCTATGCAACTTGCATAAAAATGAGGCAGATTTCAAAAAAATCAATGTTTGCCTTCTGCAAATTCCCTCCCTACGCATGAATTTCACATCTCCCAATGAGTCAGGTGAGAAAAGCCCCCGCTATGGTACGACAGAAAAATGTCACAGCGGTAGCGTAGTCTATTTGTTGTGCACCAAGCCTGTAGCGTGACACGCCGGTTTGAGGACTCGGATCGGTTTCTTTTGCATTAGTTCATAAACCTTCATTTAGCATTAATGGACAGTATCTTACAGTATAACAATGACGTGGCCATTTGAGGAAATGGAGACAGCATTTGCATGCTAACAATAAAGAAGGGATAAACACCATTTCACTGAAAGGCGGAATTAGGAACAGAAACAGCAAGTGTAAATTAAATGATTAGAATCATTACTTCCAAGCCATTTAGGATTTCTTTTCATTGGCAGGCACTGCTAGCCCGCTTTTATGCAGCAGGGAGAAATACGAATACGCTTCTCCCGTGTAGCTTGTTATGTTTCCTCCCACCTCCTGAGAGGTGCCTTCTGGGCATTTTATAAAACTTGGTTGGGATTCTGAGGGATGAGCTATTGCTTGCGATGTGGGGAAATCACAAAATATAGCGTGGTAGCCAGAGGCAGAGGAGAGGATGAAAGGCGTCTGAAAGAACGCCTGATGCTGTCATTCATGATATAGAGCAAAAGGACTGGAGTGTTCTGGGCCCGCGTCTTCTGTCGGGCTGGCTGATCTGTCTAGTTACTTTTCTTTTTTATCTGTTTGGGTTTTGTTTTGATGAAGAGAAAATATCATCTCTCTTTAATTTGGGGGAGGGGTTAACCAGGTCATATAGCTTTACATTATGACTGAATACACATTTCCTTTATCTTCCTTTCTATGCAGTTGTGTTTGGGGTGGGGTTTTTTTCACATGAAAGTACCTATATTTACTGTTTCAGTCCCTTCTGCAAACATCTTCATTTGCTGAAGGGTTATAGAAACCAAACATAAAAGCCCACCATACCGGACTAAGTAGATTCAGCATTCTGTTTGAATGAAAGCTTACAGACTTTTTTTAAACAGGTATTTACTATCCTCTCATTCTCTGGGGTTGGTGACTCTGTTGAAACTATATGTACGCATTCAAAATTAACGGAACGTTTTGGTATGGAGCACAAATGTACTGACTGCAACAAGAAACCGGGTTGCACAGGTCCTCTGGAAAGAGGTGAGAGCCGAGGTAGTTATTCCAGCGCTGGCCTGCCGCCTTGCCCTCCGAATAACAAACAGGCTCGTTAACGGTGTCATTGGTTAAGAAAGGCCCAAGAACTGTGTGGACTTGAGTGCAATGGGTCAGGTCGTGCTTAGACTCAAAAACGAAAGGTGGGGGGAGAAGTCTTGTACCTAGAGGTCCTGCCGTTGCGAAGGTGCGCAGACTGAGCCCGATGCTGCTGGGGACCTTTCCTCGTAGGTCTGAGCTTCAGGGCTACGCGTGTAGTGTTGTGCTCTGAACGTCGTTGCCCCTCTGTCTGCACAGGGGGCAGGAGGACCATTAAAAAGGATTCTTTGTTCCCCATGTTGTGACGTGCGCTTTTTCAGTTATGATGCAGAAGCGTGTGATAAACTATTTCTTTTTGTGCACAAAGGGGTACAGATTCGGGTCTTTGCTCTTTTCCCCAAGAGGCTGGCCGTTGTGTAACAGAATGGAAAAGCGGGGTTTAGCTGTAACTAATTTTGATCTGCTTCTGAGAGTATATTTAAGGCACGCGATGTCTCTTATTTGTGAATTATTGCAAGTTGCCAATCCAACCTGCGCAGCGTTCGTATTGGCAGTGCAGACTTGAATACCTCTAATGGATGACACTAGCCTGTGGTGAGAGAGACCAGGCCCTCCTGAGGTCCTCTTCTCCAGGCTCTTCTGCAAATAATACTGATATCCGTGGTGAAGAAAAGGAGTTGAATCATCTTGCTAGTCAGACTGGCTATTTTGCTGTTACGTCCCCAGTATTAGTAGCTCATGTGATCTCTTTGTTGACTTGTTCTCCATCTGTTGGGCCATGTACAATCTTAATTCTGTTTAAAAACAAAAAAAAGTTGTGCTCTTTTTTTAAAAAAAAAATTAAATTACTTTAGTTATGCCAAATTTCTGAAAGGGTACTTGAGGTGTCTGCTACTGTCAGTCCCTCTCCTCTTGAACCATCTCATATGATTCTTCTCTACAGATAATAATTCTTTACCCATGAGAATTTGTTTTCATTTTGTTCCGAAATGAAAACAAGGAGCAGAGGAGCTGATTTGGATTATATTGATTAAAATTTATTTTTCTTCAATAAAATCAAATAGAGTTTTCTCACAATATTAATTCTATGATGATACTGAGGGCTTCACGTAGGAGTGCCACAAGAGGAAACACGGTACAAAAAAATACAACGTTAAATCCAATATGCTTAAGCAAACTTCTCTGTTCCACTAATTCCTAAATATATGGAGACAATATCTTCTGAGTATCTGAGTTACTATATTTCTACAGAAAAAAAGAACTGGCTAAATCCCTAAATATATTTTTGCATCTTTTTACAAGTGGGGAAGCTATAAGCATCCCTCATTTAGAGTGAGGAGCAAATATTTAGGTTACAAAATTTAGTCCAAAAAATTCTAAAATTTGCAAAGTTTCTCTGAAAAGTTTTGCATTACTTGGATCTTATCTCTGCATTTCTATGTTCAAATTAGCAACCAAGGTGAAAAGACAGGAGATAGAGGGAAAATTTCAATTGACCAGTAGTAGAAGAATAAAATACTTGGGATACCAGGGATATTGAGTTAAGTCTTAAGCATAATTTAATTTCACTTTCTTCTATTAATGTTTTATGACCTACTTTGACGTTACTGAAAGTAGAGAAGGTACGTGGATATTTTTGAGTGAGTTCTACAATATCTGAGTTATAAATTCTTATCTTTGCAAAGGTCACTGAGTCAGGACTTTCTCACAAGGGCACCCTAATGTTGCACGGGGACGAACCTGAAATAAGCATTCAGAATAAAAATAAGCTCTGTTGTCTCAAACACTAAATAAAAATACGGGTCCTTCCACCACCGTGTGTAGTGGAATATGCAGAAAAGTGGTTAGAAATTGCTTGCAGTTGCTTACACAGCACAAGTCCACACATCAGGTGGTCCTCCTTTCTGTCTATTGTTTTACAAGCCTTCAATTCTTTAATTCGTATTTCTTTTCCCCCGCTCCCCAAGGCATTGAAATGGAAGATTTTGCAAGAGCATTCATTTAATGTCTGCCAGCTGGGACCTGAGGAGCTTTCTGGGCTGTATCACAGTTTCAACCTCTGGCTTTACCCAGACTTTCAATTCCACGTGAATTTGAACTGTACTGTCACACCAGCCAGCTGAACTGTTGTTCGTGGCTTTTGTCTGGTGCCTGGGCTTGCTCCGCAAACGGAGTCTGTGATGCACTGTACTTCAGTCTTGAACCAGTTCCACTACGGGTTTTCAGGATGCAATTTTGGCACGAGGCACCAAAAATGAACTTTTCTTTATGCTGAATGTTTCAGTTTTCCTAAGTCACTGTCTTATAACCTGGAGTTTTCAGCCCATGAAGAAAAAAATACCTTGGACAAAATGATGGCTAGGGAAATGGTGTATGCTAAACGTGCAGAAATATGCCCTCTGCCTTCTAAAAAGAAAAAAAATAAAATGAAGATTTCAGAGCTAGTCCTAGAGTTTTAGATCCAAAATGTAATCAAATTCATAAATATTATTTTTGATGCACTTATTAAAAATGAAATAAAAGTCGAGTTAATTAAAATAAAAAAGGAGTCTGATGCTTTAGCAAAGCACTAGAGAGCCACTGGTGGTACAGTTGCTGGAAAAGTAATAATGCCTCATGATTAGATACTAGTTTTCTCCAGCTGTGCTGTTTTCACTACACTGCTAAGAGGAGATGCTTTGTTTCCTCTGGGGTGATACAACTTGATTTAAAAAGGAAGTCATAAACTATAACATATGATACTGAGAAATAAGGTTATTAAAGGAATTAGCAGACAGTAAGCTGCTGAAGGCTGTCAGGGTCTATAAAATTCGAGTGGAAATGGTATTTGTTGACAATTGTTTTATTTTCAATGGCTGAGGACGGGAAATCCAAATAGAGTGTAAAGTTGTAGGATTCTGGTAACTTGTAAGAAAGTGTGAGTGCTTCCATAAAGACATATTTTTGAGAAAAATGCAGAAGTGAGGCTAAGACTGCCTGAAGAGTGTTTCTGATATGTGTAAACAGTCCGCAGATAATTAAAATGGAAATTTTAGAAACACTGCCTATTAATCGCCTGACAAAAGTTAGTGCTTTGACCGTTTTGCAATGATTCTGGTACTTCACTGCTGCTGTTCCTGTCTTCAAAAAAAGTCTGCTAATCTCTCTTGGCTGTACTTAGGCTGAGCAGATGCACAAGAGGAAAGTTGGCACGCTGTCTGCGTGCTTCACAGGTTACGGATATTCTGTCATGTCTTCTCATCACTGATTTATACTGAGGGCAATAAAACACTTGCAGGATTCAGGTTTTTTGTAGGGTGTTTTTTGGTGTGGTGTTTGGGGTTTTTTTTTTTTATATTGGGAAGATACTTCAATTTGCAGGATGCAAAGTGGCATAAAAATAAATAATTTAAAACAACCAACCCAGAAAACTCCGTGCTTCTGAAATATTTGAAAACATTATTCTTCTCCACCCCTTTTGCCTTGGGAATCGAGGGACTGATTGTGCCTCGGTGGTCCCAGAGCAGCATTGAACAGTTTTAGATCTGCTTCAGATTTTGCCCAGCTGTTCCTGGCTCAAAGAGCGAGTCTCTAACGCAACATTTCTGGTGTTCTGGCCACATCTGTGCCGTCGTGCCCAGAGCCCCACAGAGGCGGACACAGAAGGACAAACTGATTGGCCTCTGCAATGGCTTTACATTATAATATATGTAGTGCTACCGTTACCTATAAGGGGATGTTGTTATTTTTATTTCAGTAAGAATACTGCTACTATCCAAATTGTTCATTTTGGGTTTGGAGAACAAATACATGTCTGAAAAGACACTTTTTTTTTTTTAAGTTGTTTAATAAGCAGTGTGTTTCCCCTCTGGGGACACATGAGGGGATTAATGTGCTGTATTATACATCTCTGCATAAATCTCTCTGGGAAGTCAAAATTGATTCACTACAATTGTGGTTATGCCCTGAAATTTCACTGAAAAATACTGTAGTTCCCAATCTTGCTGTCCACATTCACCATTCTAAAAGACTGAAATAAGATCATATCATCTCATTGGGACCAATTTTCTTCTGTCATATTTAAGCACTACAGAGGTTTTAACGATTTAATAGCTGTATTTCACTGCTTAACAAGAGAAACACCATAATATTTCTCATCCTGTTACAAGTGCCCCTCTTCTGGTGCTCTGTTATTAAATATAGATTAGCTTTCCTGGGAAGAAAAAAAAGTGCTATCTGGTTCTGATGTTTTAGATCTTTCTCGCTGTTCTCCTAAATAGTTTGCGGAACTTCCTCTCCTACTGTAATCCACAGCATGATCATTTCTAATTTGAATATTTAAATGCTAAACAACACTTTTTTTAATAACTTTTTGATCAAAGAAGCTAGGGCTCTGTGCGAAATTTTCTACCCATCTCCCAGTGGCTTGTGTCCAAAGGTTATGGGAGTTGGACTCTTCTATGTCCTTGGGAAAGTACATATCCAAAGGAGGAGACTGGATCGTTCTCCTGGAACAGAGTTGGAGAAAACACTAATTCTAACAGTTGGACTGAATTATATTGGTTACAGTGAATAATAATTTCATTTTAATGATGTTCTTTATGTAGAACAGAAAATCAGAGCTAATCATATGGAGCACTTTTTTTTGGCCTTCAGCCTTTTTACACTTAAGCTCTGTCAGGTAATGAACAGGAACATTCTTTTCAAATATAGCCAGTATTTAATGAAGATGCATAATAATTTGCCTATTGCAAAAGCAAACTCAATATGAGAGACTAAAAGTGGCGTTTTTCCCATCTCTTTTTTTTTTTTTTTTTTTCCCAATTCATGAATAGCAATCACTTTAATCTTCAGGCTGGTCATGTGCCAATTGCTAAGGAGACTTCTCTAGTGTACCTTTGAAGGCTGGCTGCTGCTTTTTGAGAGAGAGAGAACTGTATGTCAAGAGAAGTTTATTGGCTTCAAATAGAAATAGTCTCAAACTTATCTTGGTGGGCCAGAATGTTGTGTCCTTGCTGAAAACATCTCATACTTCTGAGCAAGTGAGGAGTGAAATCAGCTTCATGTCCTTGCCCCACTTCCAGCTTTTGGTTTATAATGACGTGTCAAGCTTTTCTGGTTATCATGCGTTGAATCTATTGTCAATAAAGTTTGTCACCATGGAATGGTGACATGACCATTCTGTAATAAGACTTTGGAAAGTTATACACCACGAGGCACAGAGCTTTCTTTGCCTGTGACACCTGCCAACAGCAATAAGAAGTACCAGGATATTTGAAACACGCCTATCACATTTTGGTAGGCAATGATCAAAGTCAAGCCATGTAAGACGGTAACTCTAATATTGCTATGAATAATGTATCATCCTTTTATTTTAGAACTGACTTTTTGATTTAAGCTTTTATGAAATGGTTTTTGGATGACTTTATTTTCATTTTGAATGTGCTTTTTCTTCCTTTTTTTCTAGTAAAGCAGAAAATGCCTTTTGAAAAATCTCTGCATTTCTGTTGACCTATACAGTCGTGTAGCTTTCAGCTTTAGGCAGTCTGAGTGAGCACTTGACCTTTGTGTTTCAAAGGAATCAGGATTTTTAGAATGGCTCCTTTTCCTTCCCTGCTCCTGCTTCCCCCCCCCCAAAAAAAAACCCAACTGAAAAAAAAACCCAACAAAAACCAAACCAAACCACCCCAAAACCCCAACCAAAACCAACTCCATATTATTTCAGTGGGAACTGATTGCATCGTAAACCTATTAGTCAACTTTGTAAGTGCAAGCTAAAGTTTTGTTGGAAGACATAATTAATGGTTAGAAAATTGTATAGCGCACGGTGCTTTGTGTCCATGCTGGAAAGCGTGAGTGTGACAGGTATATCTTATACTCTATTTCAATATCTGTACGTCGCAATAGGTTGTGACTGCCAGCTGTTTCCCAATAGCCTTTTCGGGAACAGGAGGACTTTTACTCTGCTGTCCATAAAAATATGCCTCTGCTGTTGCCACTAAACTTTATGTAAGCCATAAAATATCTTTTGGCTCCGACTTGAAACACAAGGAGAATGTTTGCACAATGAACATCAGACATTGTCAATGTTAATGTGTAATGTCTGTTGGCAGAGTTGTCTGTAAAGATTTTTTAGCCAGCCAAATGTTACTTCTATTTCACTCAGAACTCATGTCTGTCATGGGACAGGAAGAATAACAGGTTGTATTAAAATTGGCTACAGGCGGTTTCAGTTTTTTCCTGTTGCTAGCCTTTTGAGTAACTCCTGGCAGCACTTATATAGCAAACACGTTATTTTCAAGCCTTCTTTAGCTGACTGTGGATAGTAGAGTGCTCTACTGAAAATCTTATGGCAATTAAAAAAAAATATTTAGACACACACACACACACATATATATATATGTTGACATAGATATCTAAATGGATAGCTTCAAAGTGATATGCTAGGTCTTTTTAACAAAATTACGTAAAATAATGGTCCAGTGTTGCAATTAATTTCACTATTTTCTGCCTTATTGTGTTATTAATATCCACAGTGACAATGTTTGAATCAATTTGGACTATACTTGGAATAGAGATCTCAAGCTAAAAACATCTTCTTTTAATAGGTATCAAAGCTACACGTAGCAAAAGAGAAGAAACAAGCCAGTAATACTCTTTTTTTTTTTTTTTTCTTGTAAGGTTGTAAGGCTTCAGTACTTGCCATTCTGAGTAATACAGATGGATTACTGTGTGCCTACCTATGTGGGCACACATTTGTGCATAATTTCTGAAGTATGGATGGTACGAATACTTTATCTAACTAAATCCTTCAGATTTTTAATACAGAATTATAAACCAGACCTGTAGTCTATCTTCAAGTAGTGGCACTAATTCATGTGTGAGTTGTTTTGTGGTTTGGTTGGTAGGGTTTTTTGCTTTAATAAGAAGTTTCGAGAATTTTAATGAGAATTTTCAGTCGAGATGTTCAAATGAATGGGGAGCTCATTATGTGGATGCCCAGGTATAAAGTTAGTCATCATTCTGTATGACGCTGTGGACCAGACAATTGAACAGAGATATTTTGCAATAGGCTTTTCTGAATCAAAACTATATCCAAATGGTTTTTCCAGGTTTGAAGAACATTTGCATAATATATGGAAGTAATAGACTGGAAGAAATTTACTAGTGGAATTCATCAAGAATCAGTCTTGGGACCAATTAAAAATATATTTTCAAGAATGATCCTTGTATAGATGTTGTGCTGATGAAGTCTGCGGCACATAAAGATAAGAGGCATTGTCAGTACAAAGGAATATTAGAATATCATACACAAAATAGACCCATAAGAATGGTGAGAATAAAAGTAAATAAAATTTACTGATGTGAAAAGCAGATCCATGTACGTGAGACATCCAAACACGAACTTCTGCAAGGTGAGAACTCATCCAGTGGGAAGGCTTTAGGTATACAAGTTGATAATAAGATGACTATGGCTGCCTGAGTGACAGAAACATAGAGGCAAACGTAATGCTTTAAAGCACTGCAAATTATTTCCAATAGAGAAGAAAGTATGTGAAGATTGTAATTGCACTAAGTGTTTTTCAGCTGGAACGCCATGCACAGTCCTGGTCACTCAGGCTCAATATAAAACCAAACCCAACCAACCAAAAAACCCCACCCGATACTGAACTTGGAGAAGAGAAGGGCCACCAGGCATGTCAGGATTTCAGAGCCTTCCTCATAAGAAAAATAATTAAGGTAGGCTCCCTTAAATCAGTCATCCAAAGCTGAGATCCTTTCACAAATATGCCAGGGAGGTAATCAGCGTGGAGGGAGGAAAAAAATAGTTGAAGAAAAGTTGAACATGAGCCAAAGAATACGCGGCTATAAAATTACTCTGAATATCCTGAGAGTTCAGGGAAGGTTCCTAACCGCTGGGGCCGTCAGACCTGGGGTAGCTGGAAGGTAGTAACCTGTCCTGGTGACTCTTGATGCTCCTTCCAGCTGTGTGCTCTTAAGAGTGGCCAGCATCATCCAAAACGGGGAAAGAGCCCAGATTAGCAAGACGTACCATAGTCCAACTTTACATGGACTTTGGAAATAATGCCAAATCGGTATGTCTAAGAGGGAAACGTGCTTACCCCATATCGTAGCAGCTAGTAAACAAATCTGGTGTGTACTAGCAAAGTTTCAAGTTAGTGTTCTGAAATCTGAGTTACACACACTGTGTTAAAGCATGGAGAAGGTTGTATCTTTGTGCTGAGCCATGTGCTGTGCAAATTTTTTTTCTTTCTATCCTAGTATAAGCTTGTTCTCGTTGTGAAAGATTCTGATTTTTTCTAGTGTCCTATGAATGCACAGAAATCCCTTCTATCTTGCTGGTTTTCCATATGTTTTCACCATTGCTGTACCTAAACATCTTAGGATCACTGATGACAGTGGAGGATAAATTTAATAGTTTACCTATAGTTTTCCTAAGAGAAGTCAGGAATTTAAATCAGATTGCAGAATCCTTACTTGATATCCTACCCTGCAGGCCATTCTTTCCTGTTTTAACAGCTGAGTGCTTACTATGGGGGGGAAAATCAGCAACTGATGGCCAGTAAAAGTGTTATAAACAGGAGTTGAATCTGAACTTTTCCCACAAGAGAAGGTGGACATATCAGCTAATGTCCCCCCTGGTCTACCAGAGCAGAAAGCTAGACCATGTGGTCATTGCTTGCATTAAAAAAAAAAAAAAAGGGGGGGGGGGGCAAAATGTATAGAAATATATATGTATATATCCTTTAAAGGACCTTTAGACATAATTTTGTATGGTGTTTTTGATAGTGATTCATGCAAGGTGTTCAATGTTTTTACGTCTATTCTCATTATTAACGGGGTTTATGCTTGCTGGCAAGCTATTGAGAGGTGGCAGCAGCATCGCCCGCCTATGGAAACAGAGTGGCATTGACTGAACCTCGCCTTTAGCCTGCGGGAGAGAAGCAAACCTGAGAAAATAAAAACAAAATGCAGGAAAGAAGCATGTTCTGAACATGCTTAACAAAAGTTAATTTGCATAAATAATCAGCACTGCAAACCCATCTAAGCATTCAGTTACCACGCTATTCACAAGGGAAAAAATTGGGCCCAAAAGCTTTGATCTGTCTTGAGCTCCTCCCCTGTAGTCAAGACACAAGCAATTTCTTTTTTTAATGCTTTGTAACTAAGAACTGAATCACTGATTTTAAAAACACCAAAAAAGTATAAGCAGCTCCCATACTAGCGCTCATTACTGCACTCTTACACCTGGGCGAGCCATGGGATTTTTCTCATAATCACGTATAGTCTTATTTCTCTTGTGTTCTTCATGAGCGTGTGCACGAGTAGCTAACACAGACAGATAGGCCGGAGCAAAATCCCCAGATTCAGGCACTTGTGAGCTGTGGAGTGTTCAAAATCCAAATCGGGGCTTTATGGCTTGAGCCCTGCTCTAATATTTATTCAGATTTATGATAAATGTAGTACTTTAGAGCTAATTCTTGTTCATAAGGTAGCCGTTGTTCAGTCGTGACTATAGTGTATAAATATCGCACATTTATCTTTGAGCCTGTAGACATTTAAGCCTCTGTGTTCTTCAGGACTTTATTTATTTATTTACGCCGTTGCTTGTTTGATAGATGGCAGCAGATAAATGTTTCCTAACTGGGGATGTCTCATTAGTTTTTGCTTTTAGTATCATCTGTCATCCGACAGCAAATAATAGGGAATTTTTGCACGTTTGTATGCCTGTATTGTGTTTTCATTTAGAGCTGCTTCTGTGTTTTCACAGGTGAGGTGATCTAGAAATATAACCTTATCCTTAAATACTATCTTCAAAGAAAATGCATTTATACCATAAGCAGAGCCCTATCGTCTGGTCATTGCAGCCCCACTGTTTTCGAAGAAGCAAGCTTGTTCCGCGATATAGAAGGTGGAGACTGGGAAGCTGGCTCTGCTAAGCCTTGCCTAATGCAAACTGCTTTAGTATGCACATCACATCATGCCGGCTATACTGCAGGGAGCAGGCAGTTATCGCACAAGCGTGCATCCTCAGAGCCAGGATAAACACTCCGTTACTCTCCCTCTAAACTGCTCTTCTGGGAGGGAGAGAAAATAAATAGGGAGCGAGAGAGGCATTTGAAGTAACCTTTCTAAGAAGGAGGCAGCAGCCAATAGAACCTTCCTTTCTTTTTTTTTCTTTTTTTTTTTCTTTCCTTCCCACTTCTTACTAGAGAAATTCGTGTTACCTCAGCAATTAAGGAGAAGAGCCAGCATCTAGGGTTCCAGGCTGTGAGGGGGAGTAGCAACTTGTACCAGGTAGGAAGCCCTTTCAACATCCTCTTTAATTCATGCAGCTCAGTTACTACTTGCTATGTTACTGTACGGTGGCTGACTCCCGGAGACCTTGTGTCTGCTAGCCACCGCTCCCCGAGGGAAAGAGACCTCGGGGAGCTTTAATTGCCAGTGACCTTCAGCGTCTTTCTTGGAAAGACGCTGCTACTCGGTGCTGTAAAGTAAAGCAATCTATACTTTGGTCTGGCTGCTCAGAGGTGTGCGTTTAGCAGCAGCGTGCAGCTGGGTGAAGCCGCAGCTGTTACCCGTCTACGAAACCATGTCACAAATGAGTCAAAATTAGCCATTTTATAATATCTGAAGCAGCTGCTGTGCATTTTTAGCAACAGGGCTGTATTACTTTCAAAAACTTATTACCATAAATGCTGTGTGTGCTGGGAAGGAAGGAGATATGCTTTAGTGTGTGCAAAGTTATTTTGACAGGTATCTACTGTATTTTCATAGTCGCTTATGCATATTTTATCAAGACTTTCCTAAACTTTCCTGAGGCGGCCATGTCTTACGCGGCAGATTAATATTCCTGCTAACAAATACTCAGTGTAATAATTGTAGTGAGCTGGTTGCAATATTAGCTTTACGGTCTTGCCTAGGGAGAGAGAACGCAGGCGTCTCTCGCAGTGTTTGAGGGCTGGGGTGGGATGGAGCCCTGGGTCACGTACGCTCATTTTATCTGCCCTAGTGCTACGGAAGGACAGAGGGCAAAGCGAGGAGGAGGAGAAATCTATAATTGGGCTTTGTGATCCTGTTGTGCAGTGTTTTCTTCCTAGTACTTAGTGCTCGCTCACGTGAATGAGCTGTGAGGTGCCATCTCTTCAATCTTCTTGTGTTGTGACAGCAACGGGACTTAAGTTTATTAAAAGCAAGAGTAGCGTTTGCGTGCAATGAAGAAATAAGTCCAGAGCTTAGGAATCAATCCCGCAAGGGTCACCACGATGTCGGAGAGACTATCAAAGTTCCATTATTTGATCAGTTGAAGTTCCTGTCTCCTGAGCAGGAAGGGTCTGAGGCAAACTTTTGCAAGCTTTAGCATTCCCTTCTGTAAATCAGACCAGTGACAAGGAATTTTTAAGGATAAAAATATATACGTATTTATAAAGTGTAAGCAGTGGTGTGAGCCAGTATACCATGCCTAAAGATTCAGTTGCTTGCAAGAAAACCTGAAAATAGTGTTCAAACCAGCAAGAGCTCAGGCGCCACTGCTGCAATATAAAAATAAATACTGACACTAGTAGAGCGCTCTCGGATGACTGTACCTGCACAACCTCTTCCTGTATGTAATTGCTCTATGTAGAAATAGCTCCATATATATTGTTTAAAGGTATCTTGTGACTCTTATCTGTAGGAAAAACTATTGAGGATGTCTAAATCCGTAGTCTTTTTTCTGATGAGCGTAATGAAAAAAAACAGTTCTTAGAAAATGAGAATTATATCTGATAGTAATAAAACCTAAGGAGCTAAAAAAAAAGAAATAGCTTTGAAAATTATAGCTGCGAAATAGAGGTGAGATCTAGTTAGTGACCAGGGTTGGTCAGAGAACCTGGCAGCAGGTGAGAAGAGTTTTGCCCTCTGTTTCATCAGCTCTGAGAAATCCAATGCTTCAGAGAAAAAAGTACCAATTCAATTAGCAACTAAGATAAGGGGAAAAAAAAAAAACAGAATGGGAAAGTGATGCCTTGATTCCTTTTATTTCTTTTGATATATGAAATGTGATGAAGAAAATGATACCCATGCCCTTCTGTTTTTTTGTTTGTTTTTTTTTTTAAACAGGTATACATCTGATGTAAAACTGAAGTGAATTATTACCTTAAAGAGAAAAAGGGGATAGTAAGGGTAGTAAGTTGAACGCTTCAATGGATTTCACTAGAAACTCTTATAAAATTCAGGTTTCAGATAAGTTTAAGGCAAAGTACAGCTGCTTGGTGGGATTTTGTCTGTATTTTGTATTTTGGTTTTTGGTTGGTTGTTTTTTGTGGTGGTTTGTTTGGTTTTTTTTTTAAACTCGAGTCCAAATGCTCACCCTAGGAATATGTAAAATACTCAAACATTCTCAAGAAAAAAAGATGAATTGACTCAGGCCTTCAATTTTGGCTTTCACTTCAAGGTTTATTGTTTATCAATTCATTGTCATCCTTTCTCCCCGAGAGAAAGGAATCCCCAGAGCGCCGTGCGTTGGGACATACAGGTGTCTTAGCTTGGTACTGCTTGCAGGTCGCTACCTTTCTATGCCTCGGTTTACTCATATATAAATACAGGTGTTGGCAGCTGCCTATTTGGAACCATATTGCAAATCTGAATTTTTCCAGGTTATCCTCATTCACACTAGCCACGCTTTATGTAGATTTGCTTTTTTGTGACTCTAGTTCACCTCGTGGCTTATGAATTTGACTTTTAATCATTTTTCTCGGCGTTACCTGTTGCTCACCCTACTAAAATCCTGCTGAACGAAACCTGTTTTCTTCATGCCTAACAATTGTTTTTCATATATCAGGCAGCAGAAATCCATTTATGCTTCAGCCCTACCCTGGCAGAGCCGGTCTTTCCTGCAGACAGCTCAGTGGGGTTCGTGGGATGGCCCCGTCCCACCGGGGAATCCTGTTACCTTTAGCGAGACCCCGCAGGAGCTCCAGAGCCACTGCCAGCAAATCTAAAAGGATAGATTGGACTTACTGTCCCGTAAATCTTATGATTTCTCAGCAGAAATGGTACAATTGGTTATGCCAAAGGTTTGTTTTTTTTTTTTAAATAGAAAAATGGACTAATCTGACAACCAGAGGAATTATGAGCTGACATCCCCGTTTGTCACGTTGCCATGTGCGGGTGCCCCCTCATCTTGGTGGCTTTGACCGAGGCTCCCTACTTCTCTATTAGTTCCCAGACCTGCTCGGTGATACTCCTTTCAGCACCCACGCGGTGGAGAACTGGGTCTCCTACTGCCACTGGAAGTAAGATGAGGAAACCTCGGATTTCTCGCAAGGGTCTTATCTCTTGACATATGAAAGAAAAGGTCCCTCTGTAAAAGTACAAGTAATTGATGTTTCTTGGTGCGTTTTGACGCTTTACTGCAGTACTGTTCTTCGTCATCAAGAAATTAGTCTGACTGCAGAGTATGTTGTTAGTATAGGGACTATCAAAATGCAACGTATGAAATTCTAGGTGTTGATATAATTCTGTATTATTATGGGTCCCCAGAGTGGCCATCATCTTTTGATCTAGCTTCAGTTAATTTTAATAAGCTCCTTGGTTTTTGGAAGCAAAACCCTAAACACACAGTCCCAGTAATGTATGATGACTCTGAAAATCCATAGCTGAGGATTTCCCACCACCCTCACAGTACGCTTTCGAGGGGCAAGGGCTGCACGATTACCCTGAACAGACACGTCCGCACTCAGGCTGTCGTCTTTCTCCCGTGAGCATGAACGAGAGTATAAGACTAGTTTTTCCTTTTTCCACTGTCAAGATATTTGGTAACGTTTTTTCCAGGTGAACACCTGAAGACAATCAGGGACTTTTGTACTTTGCTTTCCACCTATGCAAGGGATTAGAATTAATGCTGAAATTCAGGGGATCCGCATTAACGGTGAGGCTGCCTAACAATAACTAACGTGACTAGTGTTGGGCTTCACTGCCAACTTGAATAGTAAGTTACTTAACAGCACACAACTATTGAGATTTATTTAGGCAATAATCCCCAAGAAACCAATCATTACTAGCAATTAGCTGCTGGTTTGTTGGTTCCCGGACCATTGATGCTCTAACAAACTGGTAACTGAAGTAACAGGAAATTCTGAGGTGGGTATTTGCTCTCTGTGTTTCATGTGATCTAACTTCTTTACCTGTCCTACACTTTTTTTTTTAGCAGCTAGGGACTCATAATTTCTTCCCTGTTAGTGCCTTTTGATGTTATGTGAAAAGGTTGTGATGGAACTGGATTTGTAGTACCTATAAGGCTATACTTTAGACAAAATGTGGGGAATTTGTTGTTGTTTTTTCCCCTGAAACTTTATTGCTGCTATGCAAGACTATTCTTTGAATAATACCTGAAAACCAAAACTTGTCTGACTGTATTTTTTTTTCTAAATTATATTATAACTTTGGATAGAAACTCATCCCCAGTCTGACTCAATCAGTCCCAGTAGCAGTGTTTAGCACAAGGTGGTAGTTCTTCTGATGTAGGCTATTCTTAGGAAAAGCAGAATTGGAAAAAAATAGTTGGGATGTTTTGGCCGTCTCATTATCCTCAGCCTCATTCAGAGTTCAAAATCGAAAGCAAAACTGAATGGTGAGAGACCTAGAAAATAAAACTGGAAGTGGAGCAGCAGCTATTTTAATACGTTTATTTAAAGTTCCACGTTTATTTAATGTTGTATTTCTATTTCATTATTTTACTTTTCAGTGGCCAGGAAAAAAAAAAAGAAAGAAACAAGTTAGATAATATCATTTCTTTCAAAGTACCACAACTGTTTTATCTCTGTGGGCTTTGCTTGCTTGATCTAGAAATCGTCACCAGCTCAGGGCGCAAGTGTGCGTGCGTTGACTTTGCATTAATGGAACTGAGGTGGGCAACAATACTGAGGCTGATTAGAACCATGACCAAATCTGCCGTGCTACGATGAAATGAAGGGAGATGGATTTAGGTCAGTAACTAATGAGCCCTGCATTCAATGTTGGCAGGAAAAAAAAAAAAAACCCTCAAAAGTTAAATATGTAATCTGAGTAATTTAGAATAAAAAAAAAAAACCAACAGACACTGGCTTACATGACCCTTTAGTCTGAATCTTACCTAGTACAGAAAATGATACTATTTTTCCAAATAAAAAGGAAATATCACACAAGTATTTGTGCCCTGAAAACACAGAACTTGTTAGCTTTTAGTATGTGTTTTATGAAAAAGTTAATCACCCTTTGTACAGTTCGCAAGCTCTGATTTTTATATTTCTTCTAAGCAACTGGGCAGTGTCAAGGTTGATGGCTTTTTCCAGAGCTGGTAAAATTTGTCAGGATTAAGCTTTCTTATTGGAGAGCTGCAAGGGAGGCGGAGAGATGGGAGAGCGATTTTTATTCTATTATAGCGCGTTAGTTTGGTACAATAAATGTCGCTCTGAAGTACCTCTCTGGATAAACCAACTTATTGTTGAAAGTGGGGGGGGGGGGGTGGAGAGAAGGCGGATCGTTCTATTCAGCACCCTACCTAGCGAGATGTACAGCAGTTTGAAGTCACCTCTAAAGAAGCAAAAGTAAGCAACTGAAATTCTGAGAAAGAAATGATTTTTGTGAAGTGGCCGTGCTGTTGGGTGTATTTTCCTTCTGTGCTTCCTCCTTACTTCGGTGTCAATCAGAAGGATGCAAATCTCTTGGAGGAGATAAACATCATTAAAGAGAAGCAGTAAAGGTAAAAAAGTTGTTCTTCTAGTAAAATTCTTTATTTTGTGATTTTTTTTTTTCTTAAAATGACAGCTATTTAAATGAAATAAATTTTCCTAGTATAAAATATATCCATCAAGCTACTGACATTAGTGTTTTGTGGAACACAAGGCATACCCCAGTGTTCTGGTACCTTTATTTACATTTGCCTACAAAACACCTGCCAGCTTTAACATCAAACCATGGCATAACATAATGAGAGCTTTAAATCTGCAGAAATGAATGACAGGCTTCTGTTTTCTCTTGCCAGGAAAAAAGAATACCAGTGTGAGATACTAGAACAGAAAAACAATTTGCTTAGGACAAACCAAATTTGGCTTTATTAATACTTTATCTGTAGACTTTCTAGAAATTAGAGAGAATAGACACTACCCAGCATATATAGGTAAGGATATCAGAACCCAACTTTCAAATGAATTGTGAACTTGAAGTACTCAAATATTTGAAATGAACTGTTATTTGGTATATTAGTATCAAATGATCATCTAGGATCAACATTTTTCGTAAGCGAGCATAATTCAGGCAGAACGGCAGAGGAATTACATGTTGCACTGCCATGAAACCCAAGCGGTTCGGTGTGATTTTATTGCAACAGAAACCAAGGGTCAGCTGCTCGGAGCTGAAATATGGGCTGTGCTGGAGTTCTGACCCACTGTTCACCATTGCGTGCCTCTGCGGCCGTACAGAAGAACAGCTACACTTGAATCTCTCTCCCTGTTAACCAGGAAATTTGCCCAAATATTTAGTCAGGTTTCCTAAAAAGCTACTTACAAGGTAGCCTCAGCAGGAGAGATTCCTAACGCTGGTCCATCTTCCCATCGTATCCCCAGACACAGCGTGCTAGTGTTGCTTCTTTCCTGGCACGGGGTGTAATGCCAGCCTCCCAGGGCATCCCGGCAGCTGTACTACTTGTCTAGATACATAAGACACTGAACTCTATTTTAAAAGATACTTATTTGTACTCTTCCCCGCAAATGGCCCTTGAAATACACATTGTGTTTAGAATTTGTAGACTAAAAGAAGGGACTGCCGTTTTTTCCAGGTACTGTACAGAGACCAGTGCGAGGTGGGAGGTAAGTGATAAATCATAGCAACGTGAGAATGACATCATCTGTGCATGCTACGTCCTTGAGTAACATCCTCTCTCTTAATACGCGGGAATGTACAGTGGGCAACGTAGATCAAATGCAGTTATCGGCTTTCTTGCAGAAGCTGCTCTTGGTGGCAAACTGCTGGTTTGGGAGAGTGCGGTGACTTGGAGTCCAGTTGGGTTTGCAGTACTGGCAGCTTGGGCAGTAGTTAGTTGCTTATGAAATGAATATGCATATTATGGGAAGGACGGAATCCTTTACCTGCTTTTAAACCAACACCACGGACGTCTCTGAGACTGTTCCCTCAGTTTCTACTTCTCATTAGTGGCTCCATCACTACCGCGTCAATTTGACACCATGCTGAAATTTCCCAATTCATGCAAAAGGGATTTGGGTATCTGCACCAATGATAACACCACCACAGGAGACCTTCCCTCGTGGCTTTGCAAATGAGCCAGTGCCCTGTCCTGTCTAGCTGTTTATCCACAGTGCTGCTCCACGCGGCAATTTGCTTCCAGGCAGCGTTGGTACGTATGGAGGTCTGGTGCTTGGGCTAGTCATGGGGCTAGTGATGACACCTGGCTTTCTCAGGGTGCTCCTTTAGGTATGAAAGGCTAAAGAACAGTGAGTGGGGCTCAGCTGAGCTTAGGAGAGAGGGAGAGAAGCCATGTTTGAATGAATGAATTTGAGAGACATCGATAGAAGCATCTCTGAAACTCTGAGTATTTTTTTGTTTTGAGTTCTTTTTAGTACACTTCATTCCTTGAGAGTCCTTAAAAAAAATACATCAAATAAATTAACAGTAGTTGCCTTCAGAATTTCACTTTGTATATAATATATCATTAAAAGGGTCAAAGCAAAGTCAATAGATGTCTGAAATAACAAATGCATGGAATATTTTATTTTTTGCCTATAGTTTGTGTACTTCTAGCCTTGGTGGACAGTGGCACATCCCACAAAGTTCTCTTTCATGTCTAACGCAAGTGATTATCAGTCAATGCTTCTCTCGTGAATGTGGGTTTTGTAAAGATGACTCAGTTTGTATTGACAATTGATGAACTATACACTTAAAACTAAAAAAATAAGAAAAAAGCAGGTGTCAGGATGCCCTCAGAAGTAAAAGAAAACCCAGTATCTTTTAGGGCACAGGCAATGATAGATGTGTCAGTTGCCAATTACTCTTTTTGGTGGTTACTGAGTAAAGAATAACCAAGTCCCAGTCACTTATGCCTGTGTCGAATTTTCTTCCTTCTTTTTTTCTTCATTAAGCACATGCTTAAAAACAAGTGACCTATAGAATGAGCGGACAGGAACTAGCTTGAGTAGTCCAAGACATTAAATATTTTTTACTGCCATGACTCTTGGCAATTTTTCACAGATTTACAATAGGACACGCACACCAAGAGTTTGTTTCTCTTTTTGCAGTAAGTCTGAATTATCTTCATGTATGTCTTTCCTCTCTGCAATTGTATGAGATAATTTGACAGGGAGCTGTAATAGTTAATTATTAAAAAAAAAATATATAGTACTATGCAGAGAAATGAAAATGGGTTTTTTAATATCTCATAAAATTGTTTGAAGGCAATTCTTCCAATCATGTGTATGAAGAATGTAACAAAACCAGAGGAAAAATTTAAAAATTATAAAAAGTCTGTGCTTATCTTTAAGTCGATTTAGATTTTCAGAATATATGTTCACATTACAATCTTTGGAACTAGCATGTTTGGAGTTTGTTGTGACACTGGAAGAGTTTTGCTATTAGACTCAGGTGGATCCTCTGGGAGGCTCTTGGAAGAGCTCCAATTCTCCCACTTTGCTATCAATTAATTACACTCTTAATTGAAGTTCATGAAGTTTGCATAATTATTTTGAAATGTTTTGAAGCTACATTTACATTTTGAGCAGCAACACAGTATACAAGACTAGAGTCCAGCGAATGTCACGTGTTGAGGAACTGAGATTCTTAAATGTTCTGTAACATTTTAGGAAAAAAAGGTGTTAAGAATTGGTGTATAGGTTTGCACGGTGTATACCTTGTGTGTCGGCAAGTGTGTTCCCTGGGTGAGTTTACACTGCAGTTTACAGGGGAAGATCAGTGTAGGTGCATCCTCTATATTCCCAAAGTGACATGTGGTCAGAACGAGTATCGAAGGGGACACCTAAGTCCATGGTAAAAGACTGTGTGTCGTCCTGCTAGAGGAAGAAAGATGCTGAGAGGCAGAAGGGACAAGAAGAAATGAATCTCGCGGGGTGCTGTTTTTCTGCTGTGCAGCACATTAGCAATACCTGCTTCCACATTCATTATTTTAATACTTGTAACAGCAGAATGACTGTTTCACTAGCATTTTCCTGCAGGATAGAAATGGACTGCTGAATTTCAAAATGCGGTTTTACAGCTGTTTAAATAGACCCAAGGGCAAAAGTGACAAGCAGTTTCTGTGCTTTTGATCTCCCAGTTAAGGAGTAAAAGGACCCTCCTCCACTTCATTCTTGCTGTCATTATTGCTGGTTGTGTGGCTAATGTTTCCGAAGTCCTGGTGTTTATCAATTGCATCATTTTCTTAATATTTTGAAGCTGTCCTGTAAAATACTGTAAAAACAGTTATTCTCAAGATAGGTCATCATTCAAGCCTTTGAGCCGGAAAACTCAAGAGCAAGAGGAAAAAACCCCTAAAAAATAGATTTCTTTGTAACACAGAAAGATTCATCACCAGGGACAGGCCAAGACTTCACTTCATTTTCATGGGGTTAGCACTGGTTTGTTCATAACTCAAACTTATTTTTCAGTTTTCCAGTGTCCTGGAGCTAGGATAACCATGCATTTTTCTCTAAACTTAGTTAAGGGGAGGTTTCAAGCACTATAAATTGATAAAGCCTAGACTTGTCTTTACAGGTATACAGTTTTCATTGGGGTAACTCCCTCGTGACAAATGAAGGAGCTGCTCTGTATCTGGTAAACGCGTTGCAGTCAAACCACACCTGGCTACATCTCCAAGCAAGAGTTGACGCTACGCGTTGTGTCTGGCTATGTCACGTCAGCTCAGCAGCTTACAACTGCGCTGCTGTGAAGTTTTAAGTACGATTAGTTTGGTTTAGACAGTACTGTGTATGGAGATCATCAGAAATGTTCTTGAATATTGTTTCAAGTACTTCAAAGTCATCACAGTAATGATGTCCATTACTGCAATCTGCCGGAGACAAACTAAGGTTATGCCAAGAGGACTGCAGTGGGGCTACGTGTAGGTCCCTCAAGAATTGCTCCTGGTATATCTAGTTTAAAATTTTCAGTAATTCCCTTGGGGAAAAAAAGAAATTAGTAAAAGCAATTTTTTTGATGCCCACCAAGTTTGTGGGCCCTGTCACACGGGGAGTTTAGAATACCATACGGGAAGAATAAAATGACCTTGAGGACTACAGTAATAGTAGCTGAATGAAATTCAATAGGACAAAGTGCAAGATCATGCACAAAAACAATACATTTCTGTTATAAGCTAGGAGATTGTTAATTGGAAATGACAGAGGAGGAGAAAGTCACAGGATGACTGCAAGGCACCAATGCAACGCATCAATGAAAAGGGCAAATACAATCTTAGGCTGTGCTGGATATTTGCATTAGCAAAGGAAATAACAAATAACTGCACCAGGTCCTGCAGGAACCATAATCTAGGCTAAAACCATAACCTAGGCTCTTTTTAATAGTTCTCTTTGCCTGCTTTAAAGTAAGGTGAATTCAAACTGGAACATGTGGAAAGAAAGGTAACTAGGATGTTCAGGAGAATGAGGAGTCTTTCATAAGAGGAGAAGCTAAAAGACTTTGTTGGGTTTACTCCAACAGATAAATTTATCAAAAGATAAGCAGTTAGTTACAGGATGATATAAATATATTTACAATGGAAGTAAACGTGTCTGGCTCTCAGAAGGGTGGTATTATGGAGCTGATTTTAATGGCGGTCAAAAAAACCCCAACCACTACCCAGCCTTTGAGCTGGAGAAATCCCCTTTTCTAACCGGAGAAAATCTGACCTGCCTGCCGGTGACCGAAGGGAGCTAGCCTCAAGAGCAATCACTCCCCGTTCTAAGCATTGAAATGCAAAGGCCAATATTGAAACCAGCTCAATAATTCAGATACCACGAGGTTCATGCATGGTTCAGTCTATTTACTTGGATTGCAATGAAGAGGGGAGAAATCAGCATAAAGCATGACTGCTAGAACAGCGTTGTCAGACTGGGAAGAGTTGCAGCGTTGTAATGGCACTGATAACGCAGCTTACGCTCACTGACGTAGTCTCTTTTTATTCTGTCTGCAAGGACATATCCTGCAAATATCCTCCTGGATATTTGTTCAGCTAAAATCCTGGGTACCAATCAACTTTTAAATCTGATTTTCCCAAATGCCATGGCTGAGATCCAAGCGGGCCACGTGCTAATCACAAACAGAGCAAAGACAGACTTGAACTCCTGTCACGTAAACAGTTCTTCACGTGAGAATTGGCCTTAATGTATTAGTAGACCCCAATAAAATTGCCAGCCCTCTCCCATCCTGCTGATCTGAATTTTTAGCTGTGTAGGTGTTGGGTTGCTTGTTTTTTGTTGGGTTTTTTTGCTCATAATGACCTGACACTAATTTCTTGCTGCTCTTGGTGTTAGCCACTGCCCCCTTGCTGAGCTGAACCGGTACTTTGGAAAACAGCATCTCTCCTCTGGTGTGTGAAATCAGCGGGCACGAAACAGGAGGAGTTGCTTTGTCTGAACGGTCCATTCAGTACAGCAGGGGAGAGCCGGTTGGGAAGAAAAGTGAAAGAGTGAAAACTGTGAGTGACAAACGCAAAGGAGAGAGTAGGACGGAGAGAGAAAAAGCAGGAAGACAAAAAGGAAACACAGGGAAAGAGGACAAATATTAGTAAAAGCAAGACCAACACAAACATGGCAAATCACCCCTTTTAAATATTAATTTAGGCTGAAAAGAACTGCTACAGAGTAAAGCCATATAAATTTCAATTTTTACTGCAAAGTTTGTAGTAGAGCTAAATATTATATAGCTAGAGCTGTATGCTAGCCTGCTCCTGAGAAGCATCCAGTGCTGTCACTACATTGAAGAAAGCTTGAAATCACACACTCGTATGTTTAAGGCTATCTTTCAACCTAGCCTGAAGATCTTTCAGCCTGAAGCCTGGTCTCCAGAGGCTGTTTTGCTATCGCAGATGTTTGATCTTATTGCAGCCATTTCTGTTTTTCCACGATTGCCCCCCATCGAAGGGTGTTTGGGTTGGAAGTAGCCAGGAGACTCTCTCGGGTTAGGAGAACCCTTCCACAGCTGAGATACTGTTTCTCGCAGGAGCGTTGTGCTGCTGAGTGAGAAGAGATGCATGGGAGTGCTGACAGATTACTCAGCCCAAAAACCCAAATCAGAAGATCCCTTAGCTCTTGTGCCATGCTGTAATATTATCTCATTCCTTCCCAAGGCTTCACTTTGGGATCCACATCAATGTAAGCTCAGTAACCTTGGGAGAACCTCTTTTATTCTTTCACTTGTAGAATACTAGTGGCAGAGAGCCTCTCTCTCTGATCCCCCTGCCTGCATACATCCAGGAGATAGCAGCAGAAATTTATCCTTTTATTCTACAATGCCTGAGGGTACTGGAGTAGCTCTGAGAATAGATAATAACTGAAGTTGCTCAAATACTGTCAAATGGTAATTGTGGGCTTAAATTGTGGTTTTATTGTCAGAGTAGTATTGCTGGGAGGGAATTCTTAGAACCACCATGCCCATGTACAGAAATTATTTTTTTTCCTTTTCCTCCCCCCAACTTGAGTTTTCTCTGGATTATATTTTCTTCACCTTCAGTATCAAGACCTCTTAATCTTTGATTTTGTTGCTGGATTATTGGTTGTATCTAGTCGATGCAGAGCACTTAGGCAGTGGTGAGGACCACCCTTTTAGTGTGTGCGATTGAAGGTGATCGTGAAGTAACTTTTTACAAGAAATAGTCTTATTCCAGAATGATGTTCCATTTTGCTTTTTACAAATCTGTTCTTATGTTGGCTGCACACGTGTTCTTCTGAAAATGGAAACCAGAGCAGGAATGATTTTCCATGCATGCTTTCAAAGCCAGTCAACTCCAGTGATAAGATGAGAATTCCTGCTTTAGTGGAAAGTAACCTTCTTCATTGTCCTCAGAAAATAAATATAATGTATCTCTGCAGTGGAATCAAAAGTCTGATACAAAACCAAAAAGAACCCCCAAATCCCCCGAGTGTGTTCTCAAAACATTATTATTGCCAGGATAGACCTGATTTTGTTGGCAGCTTGGACACTTAACAAGAGGTAGCAAGCAAGGGGAGCCTTGGGTTTTGGGAAAAATATTCGAAGATAATAATTTAAAACTTCGAATTCCAGTATTCTTCCTTGAAGCTTAAAAATTCTACTTTTTTTTATAGCATAATGTAGAGAATGACTGTATCGTGTAGAAAAACAAAGCACTGTAATGGATTGATTAGGAGACAGATACTTCGAGCACGTTCACTATGAGAAAAACGCATGATTATAGAAGACTAAAGGAACAGAAATGACTCTTTGTATCTGTCACCTCTTCTCACACCATTCAAAATCTCTGCCCGTGCCTCATAAAGAGTTTCAGTTCTCTATTACGAATCTATAGCTCGAATCACACAGCTGACAAACTTTCATATAAATTTATCTCACTGAGTATTGCTTGAATTGATTTAGGATAAAGTCTCTTACTTCTGAGGGACACGGGTCTTAACCTGTGCTTTTTGAAGTAATTATTTTTGCTGTAGGTGTGAAGAATACATAGTTGTGTTAAAATGTGACAGTTTTATGAGCCACAATGATGGCGAACGTGGGGGGAAAAATGAAGTCCAAACACGAGGCTCAGCAGTATTGTTGAGGGCATCCTGAGGTGTCAAGCTGGGCCAGACTGACTTTACATTATCTTCAAGGATAGCCTTACTGGTGCTAGAATGGACTCCTGTTGGGAGACGTTGGCCACAGTCGCAGATTAACTACTGGAAAACATCTGCGTTGGGTTCACACCAGACTCCAAGCTGCTGGTGCCAAGCAGTCATCCTACGGAACCGCAGGCAAAGAGATAAAGCAAGAGCTTACCAGAACTGCAGCCAAATGCTGATGTACCTTATAACTACTTTTAATCTTTGCAGAGACATTAAAAAGACATTCGGTGGAGCTCGTTTCTTGCATTTTTGGTTAAGGTATGTGAACTTGTTAGTGGGGACGCAATGCAGAATGGAGATGAATGCAGAAAAAGAGCTAACAAATGTCAGGGCAACAATCAAGGTGTTTCTCGGGCTTTTCCAAGAGAACTTTGCTTGACCCTCTTGAAGCACATAATTTATTACTGACAGTATCTAAGAGATGAAAAGTGAACTCTGTTCAGCAACACTGTACATCAGGCTACTTATTTGTAACCTGGAGCGCTGCTCTTATTGCTGTATCAAACTTGGGTGCTCTCAGGGTTGCAAGAAGGGCGAGCTGTACCCCAAAGTTTAAGGTTACCTATGGCCGTTCCTCTCGGGCTCTCAGGAAAGCCAAAGGCTCTGGGGCTGCCCCAAAGGGGGAAACAAGGGTCACGCCTGCTGCAGAAACTGCTACCACACCGTTTGCTGCTGGGTCCCTTTGTTTACTCCTCTCCTTTGTCGCAGCAAGTGTTCCTGCTACGCTAGCATTTGTGGCATCTGCTCCTGTCACACGGACTCGTTTACCTTGGAGATAAAATGAAGCAGAATTGCATGTTGGTAGTGGCAGGAGGAGAGCAGTGATTCTCAGCTTTATTGCTCTTTGTTTCTCATGGAGTCCTTTTCCTCGTTTGATGATTCTAGTAAGCATTCTCCATATGCTTTTAGTATTTTCACCTATGTTTCTGCATATGTTTAATTGTCTACAGTAGACTCACTCCATCTCTTCTTCCTGCTTCTTGTGTCAACTGTCTGTTTAGATTTTAAGCTGCTCAAAACGAGCCACTTCTTTGTGTGTGCTTCCACGCAGCATCCAGTAAGATGCAACCCTGCAGTTAATTGGAGGCTCTGAATAATCTTGCCATATAAAAAGTATAATTACTGATAGTACTCAGTTGTGGGTTGTTTTTTTTTTTAAATGTCACTTTCTATTCAGGGAAAATCACAGCAAGGAACCTAGTTCTTATCAACAACTACTTTTCTTAATGTTCCTATGTGGATTCCTACAACCCACAGAGAAGAAATCTACCAGTAGATAGCGGTGTAACTGTAGTATCTCTGTAGCCGACATTTTAACAATGCCCCAATTTTTGTGCTAGTTGTAAAATCTCATTGTTCGTGCTACTGGGAAGATTTTTAGGCTATTCTGTATAGAGAAGTCAAACTTTATGAAGGTAAAAAGACAAAAATAGGAATGCTTCCTTCCTGAAGCATACTCTGCAAAGGCACGTCGTTCGTGAAGGCTGTTGTCCAGAACACTGTATGAGTGATTTACTGGTAAACGCCATGCAAATTTGTAGCAATACTCTAATATTTTTAGAATACTGAGTTTAGCCTCAGGAACTGTTCATTAGATTGATCTTTATCGTAGTGATTTGTAATCTCAGTTTTGGTGTAAAATGCTGGTACAGTGAGTTTTTGTTAATGATTATGATTTTTGTCAGCAAGTAGATGATATAAAGCATGACTTAATCTCCTAGTCTTTCACTACTTTGCCACCATTTACTTTTTTTTAAAATATAAAACAGATGTGCCTTTTTTAGGACTTATTTGTGGGTTTAGGTCCTGTTTCTTTATAACTAGATCTTCAGCGGTTGCGCTTCTAGCATTTGTAATTACACCAAGAATGGAAATAACAAAAATCCCATGGCAAATACCAAGCTTTCTTAGTAAGTCTGTACTTAATAAAAGTGGCTCGTTCCACAGTTAGCTATCTTCAAAATACGTTAGCGCTGGACACCTTTCAGAGATGAGATGTACTTTCCCTGAGAACTGCGGCTATGAAGTGTTTAAGATAAATGTGAATCTGTCTTCCTGTCCTTTTTCATGACAGCAGCAATAGGAAAGCGCCAATCAGTTGGTTAATGAATCCGTGTGATAACTTCATGACTCTTCATTTTCTCCTCCTCTGTCTGTGCTTTTGGCAGTTCTAGAGATGTTAATCTCCCAACATTTGCACAGGAGAAGGCTGCATTTCAGAAAGGTCTTTACATGCTCTACCTACAAAAGACCAGTGTGTCAAAAGGCACCACCTTTGATCCGATCTGTGTCCGATTAATTCCAACGAGTCCACTTGCCTGTCCAGGGGAGCCGTCCCCCTTGCCTCTCTGAATCTACCACTCGGATGTCGCTTTGGGTGCGATAAGGGCTCCACCATCCCATCTCTGCCGAGCTGCTCTTCATGCATCCTCTGTGCCAGTCACAGTTCAGAGCCAGCTTCTCTGACTTGGTCTTTTGGGTGGTTGGGCTTTCGCTGTTGTCTGTGTGAGGCGCGGGAAGGCGAGTCACTGATGTTAAACCCCTGAGCTCGGGCAACAGAAACACCCTGGCTTCTAATTTCTCATTTTGCCTTTGTTTCGTTTCCGGTTTCGGATGTTCATTTTAAGATGGCATTGATTTGATACAAAACACTCCTTGGCTCGTATGTTAAGATTCAAAGAGTAGTCTAATTTGGTGCGAGAGCTTCTGTCTTGCCCATTTGTGGCACTACATCCACGTGGAAATGCCTTTTTCTAGCGCGCTGTCACCCAGGGCGTGACTACAGACACAGGTTTTGTATTTGCAGATGGTATAAAGTGATCCTTAGATCACAGTGTTAAGGGAATTTCTTTTTAAATGACCGTCTCCAAGACGTGAGGGTTGTCTTCTGGTCTCTACCTGTGAATTGGCTAACAGTTCCTTGCAAGAGTTTTGTCCAAAAACCTACTGATACTTAACCGAGTCAATCTTCAGTGACAATGTGATTTGTGATAGTTGTGGGGGGAGAAGGCCGGATGCTGACAGCAGTAGTGAACTATTTTCTCATGTACATGTTGTTTGTGCATTTCCTCACCATCATCCTCACATACATCAAAACCCAAAAATGCTGGAATGAGTGTAGAAAGGGCAAAGATCAAAGATACGGAGCAGCTTGGGAATGAGACAGCAACGGGAGACGTGGGACTTGTCTGGAAAACGATGAGTAACAGAGCGAGTCGAGGATAACTGCCCACTCTTGCGTAGACTGTAAGAACTCCTGGTGGGATGGTGGCATTTACACATGTGCAACCAAATTCAAACAAGCAAAACGAAGTCTCTTTTTCACCAACGTTTTAAAATTCTGGTTCTCTGTGCTTTTTAATGTGCGAGATGCAAAAGTTTATATGGATTCAGAAGGCGATCAAACGACTTCATGAAACCCTAAAACTGCTGAAGACTATCAAACCCAAAGGTGTAATCTCTGAGTTGAGTTAATCATGAAGCTAAAACCCAGAACGATACAATGGAGTTATCACCAAACACTTTCAGTTCTTTCAAGCTTTTTTCATTTTGGCAAGACTTCCTGTAGACAGGAATTTTGCATTGCTTAGGAAATGTCCTTTTTGATATCAGACATCAACAGCAATTTTACTATTTTGAAATTAAATACATGAAAATAATCCTGATTTTTCTGTCTTTATAAAAATCAATAGTTTTGCATATTCCTATATATAAATTGAGCAGTGGTTAATGGCATTAGGGAGAATATAAGTATTGAAGTTGGAAAACCACTCTTTCATGGTTGGTTGTGTTTTTAAATATTTTTTAATGTGTTTGTAATTGCTTATGTTCCTTGATTTTCATAATAATTGGTCTATTATTAGAGTGAGTCAAACCCACCCATAGTGCATAGATATAATCAATACAAGCTCTATAGAGAAAATAATACAGTAAAAATTAAAGTTTCTAATGATCTTGCTGGTATTTTCATTTTTTACATAGGTAAATTATTATACTTTTTAATTTCTGAATTCATTTGAATTAACAGCATGAGTAATATTTTAAGCTTATAATGCTTTTGACATAAAACCAGAGCAAAACCAATTATTCTTTTCCTACTTGATATTACCATCAATCTTATGGGAATAAATTGTTTCTGCACTATCAGGATTTTTTTATTATTATTTTTTGCTAGGCTATTGCTTCAATGCAAAGTGTGTCACTGTATTATATCGCAGTGAATATTTCAATGATCAGGGTGGCACGGTTATAGCACTGTTGATCTTATTGTAGTGCTGTGAAATGAATAAGTAAGGGCTGACAACTGGCAGGGAAATCGATATGTGCTCTTTTAAGGTAGTGCTCATTATTGCTGGACACAACAGACCAGAACTCACTGTTAGTATCAGGAGACTATTTCAAATGCTGCCAAGGTCAAAAACAATACACTACCTAGTATTTCAGCTTCCTTGTATGGGTGAGAAAACCCAACGCAGTGCAATCACACGCAGGGATGGCACATCATTGCAAATTCTCACATGAGTGAACACTTGCAGGCGCGTAAAGCTCCGGGGGGAGCGCTTTCCAGAGCCAGTCTGCTCCCGGTGTTGCCCTGACCGGGGGTCCGGATGATCTCTGTGGAGGGGGGAGGTTGTGCTAGCAAGGCTGAGACACTTCTTCCCTTTCCTCCCCTTCTTTCAGAGGCTGGGCACGTTGACCTTTTCATGGTTCAGCAATCTCCTCTAAGTAGGTAATCTCAAATTTGCGTGACTTGAGGGTCCTCCTTGGACCCCTGCCTGCCTCCCTCCTTGAGAGAAGGGCAGAGACATCAGAGGTGACCCGACTCCTGCGGCCAAAGCAGGGCCTGCCAGGGTTAACAGCTGAAGAGCGAGGTCTCTGTGCCAGAAAGGGAGAATACTGGTGTGAAATCCTCAGAGTATTAAATAAATGCAGGAGTCCATTTCAGTCGGGTCTTGGTACACGGTTCTGCATAGCAATAGGACTGACGCCGTCCTGCTTCCGGTGGCCAAGGAAGGCAGGCCTCGTTCAAAACGTACAACAATGCACAAAACGCATAGCCTGATGCAATGTCAAGTGATTCATTAGTTAATGTCTTAAAAGGACTCTGGGAGTACGCGACCGAGGCACTACGCTTAAAAGAGGGTAATTTTAGAGTAACACTTAAGCAGCTTTGAGAAAGCAAGCATCGTTTTACTTGAAGATGCATTGTAATTTTCATAGTTTGGACAATAAACAGCGCATTGACTACAAGAGCAGTAAAAGCCTAGAATAGCTCAAATTATGTCAGGTTCAACTTCTGCCAGCAAAGGGTGTAACCTAATGCACAAACCCAAAGTACTATGGCAAATAATAAATAAAATAGAACAAAACAGCTTACAATTGCAAGGAGATTATGTTCTTAATGCCCTAAGAATGGATAAATGTACTATTTTCTGCACTTGTACTCTTTGATACATGAATGAAAATATACTTAAAGCAGTCCAAGCACTAAATTTCCATGATAATTTATTCATAATGTAAATACTAAATTCAAATGCAACATGACCTAAAATTAATCCATTCTTCTTGGTAAACATTGTAATGCAAGCACACAACACAGATACTGCAATCTAGCTTCTGACAGTCGTCTTTCTTACTTTTTATTATCTGTGAATGATTCGCAAGATGGTTGAAACATGATTGAATGCAGGAAGCTGTTTTTATTTTGTATAGGTCAATGTTCCTTAAAATACTTTATCTTGGAGCGAAATGTTAATAATACCATGAAACACATCGTGTTGCTTAAAGCTAAATACTAGAGATACATGGATCACCTAATTGTTTTTCCTTTACAGTAATGCTCTGCTCTTTGTCAAGGGATTACTTTTTTAGGCACTAGGGAGCAATGGTTCTTCACTCTTCTGTATCCGTATTTTCTGCTCTTTCTGACTTCTCTAAACAGCAGTTATCAAAGAACAAGTGGAACCAATCCTGGGGTGTTCCAGAGATGTTGCTTCATTTATGGCAAATGTCCCAGACATGCTAGCCATATTCTTCTTGTTGTTGTTTCAGGATCATCATAATTGTTCTTAAAAAAAAAATAATAAAATCTTAGATTGGCAAAAGAAAAGGTAAAACGATGAAATGATGCACCGGCTCTGTATCTTTCAGCCAGGTGTTTAAGGTCTTTTATTCCTGACAACATTGCAGAGCTCTCGCAGATGCTATTAAAGGCCAGCCTCATTCCTTTCAGCCTTCTGTCCCAACAGCCTCAAGCTGTTTAGCTGATCTGCGCCTAGGGTAGGTAGGTAGGTAGGTATGTGTAACCGTGACTGTAGGGATGCGGTGGAAAAATGACCATTGTAAAGCAATAATCTCGAAATTTTTTGCAAGGGAGATTTGCTGAACGTGCCTCAGCTCTTCCAAATTGGCCTGAAAGCTGACTGAAGCACAGTAATGGCATTTTGAGTACGAAATATTGCCAATTTTGATTCCTGCAGCGTTGTCTGTGATGAGCTGGGTCTGTGATCCTCATTAGGCTCAGCTTAGAATAGGTTGATAGAACGGTGGTGAAAATGGGTTTTTGAGACTTCCTGCCTATGTCTCGAGAATTATAGAAGCACCCCAGAATACTTCCCTCAAATACGTCAGACTTCAGAATTTATCCAACGTGTCTGACTCAAGGCTGTTCTGAGTCCCTGCGTTATCCCAGGTGCTCTCCCTGCTCCTGTCCTTTTCTCCTTTGCCCACACTGCTGGGCCATCGGCTTTGAGATGATTCAGGTAACCTCCTCTGAGAATGTGACCCACCGAATGAAACAATCGTCGACGCTGCCTAGTTTATCTTAGGAGCACAAATTTCACTGCACACTTAGTGGCCCTCTGAGCATTTAATAACACGCAGTCAAGCGGCTTGTCAGGCTGTATTGTTACTGTATTTGTAACGTGCTCTGCAAAGTGAGCGCCGTGCCATCGCATAGCTGCTCAAGGAAACGGTTAATAGGGTCATTGCCTCATTTATCTGGAGGAGAGAGTAAAATTGATGGGTAGGGCATTGACCTATTATGGAGATTAAAAAATAAGTTGAAAAATCTGTCCTTTGAAGGTGTGCTAGACCACTAGGTAACCCACAGCAACGGACAACAGATTTGTAATTACACTGAAGTATTTCACTAGAAGGGCTATGCTCCTTTAAACTATTTTCCTGTTGTCTACGCGACACGCATCTTGACAAAATACTCAGTCTAGAGGACTGTGTGGACAACTTGACATATTGCCTTCAAACTCTCACTACTTTTGGTACATTTATGCTGGCAGTGTACGATTTGGTTTCTAGATTTTCATGCCAAACAGCAGATCTCTCTGATTCATGGCTGTCAGAAACGCACATTAGAAACTGCTTTGAGAAGTCGTATTTGGAAGTGTGATATGACAGCATGTTGGTTATTTTTAAGCATTATTTTGGTTTATACATAGTGGAAGTGATTAGGAATACCTTTGCTTTTTCTTGTCTCCTTGCTTCCGCATCCCTTTCTTCTTCCAAAGTTGTGTCAGTGGTTGTCACTCAATCAGATCTTCAGTGCTTTCACTTTGTCATTCTCGTTATTTGGCGCTGTAACCTCCAACTTGTACACGTTATTCTCAGACATTTTTCCTAGTTTACATCCACAGTTGCAGATGGAAAGATAGTTATACAGAATATTGGCTTGTAGTAGTATTTGCCAACTATAATTGCACACATGAATTAAGAGTTTTGACTATACGTGTAACTGTAAAGAAATTGTAGATGAAGCGGCTATACTTCACTGACTCTTAATACAGCTCACTTCACACTTCCTATTTTCATTTAACACAGAAGAAGCTTAGTTTATTTATTCGCCTACACATTTGTCTACTCCAACTTATTGGCATTGCTACACTTGTAAGGCTAAATCTCCTTTGATTATGTTAGTGATACAGATTTTTGAGAATGTCTATTTCAAAATACATTCGTGGTTTTAAAAAGTAGTAAGAAATAAGTAGAACTGATATTTTTAAATGAACTAGGACTTTTACCTACTTATCTTCCTGAGTCAGAAATACAGTGAGTTAAGATGAACTAACCTGACAGGTACCCATGCTTGCTGAAATCAGATCTAGCTTCTTAGGACTCAGTCTCCCAAAGAGCTAAGACCCTCCTCACAGGTTAACCAGCTGTTATAATTTATTAATTCCTAATCCATTAGACTGCATTTCAAGTCTCGCTGATTCAAAGTAAGTTTAAACATGCAGGCATTTGGCTTTCTGAGGTTAATGGACCATACTGGAGGTCCCAATTCAACATGTCGTAAGCTCCTCGTGGATTACATTCCCGTTCTTCTCATGTGATGTTTTCCATTTCTTTTTGTTGGCCACACGACTTTACCACCCAAATGATTGCGATACATCTGAAAATACTACCTTACATGTGAATTAATTAATGCTTTAATTCTAAAGTAATCCAAGGTAACTTAAGCAAATTTATACTCACTTTTGAGTTGTATTAAAAACTCATGACCTCCATGACCTATGCTTTTATTCTTGTTACCAAGAGAGATGCGATGTTTTCCTAAAAACTACTGACCGCAAATCACATTTAGACTCTGTATCGCTAATCGTCAGGTGAGGACATGGATGCCAGAAGGGGCTTTGCTCTTTTAAAAAGGTATGCTAGTAGGAGTATTTTTGCACTAAATTTCTTGATCTTCAAGAACTTCAGGGTGAAGCTGTCACACATTTGAGAAATACCTGTTAGAGTAAACTATCTTCCAGTGAAGCTCCAACATATTTTTCCACAGTGGACTTCTCGAAATAACTCGTACTGCTTGACCAATTCAATTTTGTACAGATGGATTACATTTTCATAAAGTTTTTCTTTACAGGCAGCAGTTGCCCGAACCATTATATAGCTGAAATGTTATTAAAGTAAAAGAAGCAGGGCAGTAAGCAATACCACGGAGGCATATTCCAACTCAGGATATTACATGATTCTGTAGAATCTTGTAGGTGGCTTAATCTGCGCTTAAGCCATGTGTCTTCCTGCATTGCCACTGGGTCTAGTAATTATTCTGTTTTAATGTGAGAGTTTAAATTAAAAATCTGTTAGAAAGCATTGTGCTGTATTTATATCAAAGTTTCAAAGTCTACCTCGTTATCAAGGCTTGCTTGTGATGTTTTTTATCCTCTTTTATCTTCTCTCTTTGAAACAAAGGTATTTTGAAGTATAAAACAGGTAAAGTATCTTTTGGAACGGATTCATGAAAAGGAAGCTGAGAGAAAGGAGATCTATAAGGCAGATGAAATGCAGCAGAGGAGCATTTGAAAGAATTAAGTGGAAAACGATAATGGAATTGTGCCAAATTACAGGCACAAATAAATTCTTTTGCTTGGTTTACATATCAGAAATCAACATCAACCTGTACAGTCTTTCTGCTTCATACAAGTCAAGAGTTTTGGACTTACGGAGCATCTTTCATTGAATAAACAGTTTAAAGAGATGGAAGTCTTCCATTAATTCTCATTAAGAGCTATTATAACTGTCTAAAATGTCTGGACAAATGAGATCTCTTCTTTGCCATGGCACTATTCTTGTACATCACCCCTGATTAACATCATCTGTTAGTGCAGTTATCTTCAAACACACGGAGAACTTCGGGCTCTGCTGCGTACCAAATGAGGGGTAGTTCTGAGCTTACTTTGTAACCGATGACCCTTCAGACCGGGGGGACAGAGACTTTGCCCTGTCAGTTATTCCTAGCTCCACCTTTGCTCTAGCTCGCTCGTTAGGAAAAAGAGAGATTGTTTTATACTTTATTCTGACATTTTCACCGCTTTCTACTTAATCTGAGGATAGAGGGAAACTTCTCTAACTGAATTCACTACCAACTATGAGAAGGCAGGCTGGCTTGTTCATAAATTTGGAACAGATCATTCATTGTATAGCTATATAATATTCAGCAGAGTATCTGAAAGAAAATCCATTTGAGGCAGTATTCCACTAAAATATTATTTTTTTCAGAATCCACTTAGTCCTTGAGCCTTGTGAAATCAAGCAGATGGGTAAAGTTAGGACTGTCAGCTGTGTGTAGCTTCTGGTACAAAGGGAAGAGTATAACGGGAACTATTGCTTTACCAGCAAAAAAGGTGCTAATTACAATAGGGTTAACAGCATGTGACCACTTTAACATTCACATAGGAGTACCTGGCTTCATGAATGTGGTACCTTAGTTTGAGGACAGCAACAGTTTGTTGTTGGATAGTACAGGGAGACAGTACAAGAATATCTCTTACTGAATGGATGAGAGTGTAAGAACATCCCATACATGAAATTAGGTTCAACCATGGACTTTGCATGGTCTAAAAGTTGACTGTAAAGTGAGCATTAACCTTAATTATGTTGTTAATATAATAAACATTAAGCTGTGAGGAAGACTATTGTAACTAGTGTCGTCTTTGAAGCAGGGTAAGTGTAAGTGTCACTTCAGGTCCATCAGGACATAAATGAAAGACTGGCGACTCACTGGTGCGGCATGTAGGAGTGTTCCTCGTTAACTTCATTTCCCCTGGTCACTTTAACCGCTCAAACTGAATTTCAGCGCTGGTCTCTAGAACCTTAATGCCACGGGGCATATGTGGAAAGGAAGACTGTCCCTCTGTTTAGGGAGGTGTTGAGCCTGTGCCTTTCCTCCTTCTCTGCTAATGCCACAGCTTAAAGAGAAATGTTTTCTCAGTGGCAGGTGCTTAAGCTCTGACACCTGTGTAGGCAATTGGAACTCACTCTGCTTGTGGAGGTGGTTGTGCTCCTATTTTGCTAGTGCAGATGGATTTTTAGAAAAGAAGCATCGGGAGGCTCTACCTTCATGATTGGAATCAATTTTCTATACACAAATGGACAGATGGAATGGGAGCAGGCTGAATTGTGTCCTTACCTGGTTTTCATTTTGAGTTGTATTATGCAGGAGACTATGAAGGCAACTCTAAAAGCTATTAAAACCTCTTGTAAACTGCTGGACAATAATTCAGGAATTACAAGTGTCTTTAAAATAATCCAATGTCATGCTGGCAAAAAGCTTTTTGGGGGAAAAAATTCCTATTCTAAGAGCCAACCAGCATGGAGCACATGTAAACTAGCAAACCCTGTATTCAGAGCTGTGCTGACGTCTTTAATTACACCATCAATTATGCTAATTTTAATGCATACTTGAGAATGCGGTAAAAATAAACCAAAGGACATTATTCGTTAGCTGCAGTTTCATGGCTGAAATTGAGCTGCACACTTAAAATATGAAACACTACATAATGTGCCATAGGGAACAATTCTACACAGGCAGCAAGCAGAGCAGGGTGGGAACTAATAATTCTTCCATCTTAGTTCTATTTTATGACTCTCTGGCAAGCAAAACTAGTGCTTTTTTTTTTTCTTCTTCTTCTTTTCTTCCAAGGGGGCTATAAGCTCTTAACTGGAGCCAGGACAAAACTGAGCACTTTCTAAAGAAAAACTTCTTTGTAGTAAAAAAGTTCATCGTATTTGGGATTACACAAAATTTATATACTTGGTGTTGACAATAAGTGATTTTAATGATATCGGCAGAACAAACCGAGGTCCATCTCTTGCACTGAGTCTCTCTGGAGTCAAAATTTCATTGCCAAGATCTAGTTTACTAATACTGTAAATTGCGCCTGTATTTTCATAGTTGCATTTCTTCTGAATTTCTCTTGGAGTCCATCATATTGAATTTATTAATGGCCAAATCACTGAAATCGGAAGGTTTCCTTAGACGCTTATTGAAAACAGCTGAGTCTGTCCGACTTGCAAGTATAGAAACTGGAATTTCACATAATGCCCTGCAAAAGGGAAAAACTGCAGGAATAGTAATTTTCTCCTTCAGAGAAACTACATTTATCACTTGGATGTCGGTAAATAGCTCACAGTCTTAACCCAGACCCTGTACTCGGGTTGATCCTGACTATAGTATCCACATTTTACCTCCCATGAACTTGGAAATCCATTCTTCCACAGTACATCCAGACACTGAAAAGTCAGCATAAAACATATACGGCTAGTAAGAATACTGGGGATTTTCAGGAGCCTGTAGAGCAGAGGAATATACTTGGTTGTGTTGCACTCTCCAGAAGCCTTAGCAGAAAGTATTCCTACCCCTTTTCTGGGATCTTTGTCACACATCGGATAAAGAGCCCCACAGATGAGCAAGACAAGAAACTAAGGGGGGGAATCTTTTACTCCAAGCTTGCAAATAAATGCCATCTGCTTCCCTGGCGCCCCCCCCCCCCCCAAAAAAAAAAAAAAAGAGTGCAGAATTTAATACTGACTTGTTATTAATGCAATGCATTTATAGTTCTTAGAAGTCTTGCACATGTATGCATGCACGTTTCATTTGCGGCTTGTGAATTTTTTCGTAATGTAAACGCTTTCCTCGTGTATTGATAAAAGGGACAGGATGTGCAAAACAGATATGGGAATATCAGGGACTTTAAGACAGTTTCAAATTCTGTATGAATAATAGTATGTGTGGTCATGATAGAATGTCTGACTAAACTGCACCATGAAGATAGCAATGAATTTGCTTAAGGTCAAGAAATCTGAATCCTTTGCATTACTTTTCTTCTTCTTTTTAATCTCTAAATTCAATGACATGTAGCAAGAGCCAGCTTTACATTCCCTCGAAAGTAAGTCATAAGTGGTTCTTGTGAACGTACGTGATCTATTCCTCTGTTCCGTACAGTGTCCATAGTCACCACGTTTGCCGACTGCTTCATTTTGGGAGCAGGTCCCTTCATTTTGGGAGCGTAGCGCTTACTAGCTTACAGCCTTTAAAACCCAGCCCACTGCAAACTGCTCCTTGGGTGAAGTCTGTGTTGCATCTTCACTCCAGTTCTCTGTTTTGGGCTCCTTTCTGCAGAAATCTGATGAGCCATATAGAAAAAAGTATCGGCTGTGTGCACGTTCTGGATCTGTCAGCAGCTCAACATCTGAAGCTACCTGAATACACAACCAGAGTTCTACTGGAGTAGAAATCCTTTGTATGCGTGTGTATTGCTGTAGGTACTTAGTTTTGCAGTGGAGAAATCTACAAATTGTCTTCCCACCCACAACAAAAGCGTTTGTATTTGAAAGTTCAGGGTTAAATGTGAAGTTTTCCTAATCCGTAAAATGAAGTTTACCCTGATTACTGTTATAAGGAAACCTTCCACCAAAATATCCTTAGCAGATTTTCAGCTATGTGGAAATGCATCTAACCTATGCTAGCTTACTTTTACCAAATACCCAGTATTGCTTGCTTTCCAATAATCCCTCAAAGTCATTCTTACCCCTAGACATTGTGAAGTTTTTCATGGTATCTATTTATACTGACTTCTGGGAGAATGAAATTCTCTCTAATGATGAATTCCACAGAAACTTCAGTAATTCCCTATGTCTAAGGATTTAACTGTGGGATTTGCTTCTGCTGGTGACCAAAGGTGAAGTGGTGGTGTGTTTGCTCAGAAGCAGATATAGTGCCTTACAAACAATGTAATTCCTATATTCAAGGAAAACAACCTGCTACTCCCATTTAGATATTCCAGGTGCATAGGATCTGTATGTTCTTAAGATTTAATAGCCTGAAGCACAGTATAAAATGAAATTGCTGGTGCCAAAGTAGAATTAGACTAAACAACTTTAGCATCTGGACTCATAGGTAATGATAAAGAGCAGAAGACCGTCTATCTGTAGCTTGTCCCCCAGATGGTTTGCTACTCCTTACTTGAGGTGCATATCAAACAACTCGATGTCTTCCTTAGCCTGCTGCTTAACATTTCCAGGTATCTTTTATGCTTCAAGGGCACTAATGCACGTGTAAATTAAAATTGCACAGCCGTAGGCGTGAATCGGAGATGCATAAAGTAAAACTTATTACAATAGAACGGTGGCTCTGCTAAAATCCTAATGGTTCGCCCTGCTGTTTTACTTTTTCTCCCACCCAAAAAAGCCACCAAAGCAATCAAACTCTGAATTAAAGAATATCTGTGAAATACTTGACTTATATAGCTGGTACCTGGCAGTCAAAAGGGCAATGGCATGGGCTGCTGAGCATAAAAAGTGGGAGCATGTGCTGCTGACTGGGGGTGCAGGGACAAGGAAAAAAAAGTGTGAGGAACCTGAGGGATGCAAAGGTCTGAACAGGAAGACTGAGATGAACCTGAACAAGGGGAATCTACTGAGATAGTTGTTTATAATGGAACATCAGATTGAAAAGCTGATTCTTGCTTTTACAACCATACTTTTTTTGATGGTTTTTTCCCCAACGGTTGTTAATCCCATGACGATTCCCCAGTAAATAAATAAAATCATAAATGCCATCAAAACCTTTGACTGTCACTTCTGACTCATAAGCTTCTATTAGAATTTTCTAAAGTCACCCTCTTCCCCAGCTTCAAAACTCATAAAGGAAATTACTATTTCCAAATAGGGATGCTACAGTGTGTCACTGCATTAAGGTGTTGTCTTTAAGCTTTTGAAGAGTCTTTCTCATTGAGGGAGACCATTGAGTCAGGGAGAAGATGATGGCTTGGAAACAAATCCTTTTTTGACTGACCGGTCTGGGGGCAGAGCTAATAGGAGATGGTAATATCAGGCTTTGTTTGTCCTGCTGTGTAAAATATAGCTGCTCTGTTTTGCATGTGGCTGTAGACACTACCTGGTGGATATACACAGAGAATAGTCATTGTTTCAAGATTATAAAGAAATGCTGAATCTTTTTCTGATCTAAACCAGACACAAAGCCACAGAATGAATCAGGACTTGGATCTTACTTAGGCTCATCCACTGAGATTTAACTTCATCTGGACAAAGAAATTTTTTTAACCTATTGTTTAGATTTAGTGGCAGAGTCAACTTGTTCTTGGAGTTAAGTGGATGTGTGACTTTATTCTTTGGTTGCAGTGAGGAGGTGATGGAAAGCAAGTTATCTTTTTCTCTAAAAAGATGGCTATTGATGCAGGATTTCAGGTGCTCTTAATAGTAGAGGAGATAATGAAAAAACCCCAACACCTGCGTGGAGAAGGTGAGGAACTAGTATTACCCTCAAGTAGGTGCTTGACAGTATTTGTTTACATGTTAAGTGTTGCCTGAAAACTTGTGGAATCTGTAAAAACAAGATTCAAGGACCAGAGACATGGTTGGAAGCAGACACTAGACAAGAGTTTGAGAATATGAGGGAGGACAGCAGAGAAAACCCCCCACGTTTTATGGGTAACTAGCAATTTCTTGATATACGCCTAGGAACAGGACCTAAAGGCAGACCTTTAGACAAGCAACGTGAGCTATCTAGGCACGTGGCCTTTGGTATATGGCAAAGGCAAGTAAAGGAAATAGTTTAAAAAAAAAAAAGTCATTTCAGTAGAAAATGTGGGAAAATAAAAAGCAATTGGGTCAGCTGACATGGAAGTCAGGTAGTTCCAGAAATCAAAGAAATGACAGAGAACACCAGAGCCCAATGCCCAGGAGGTAATGAAGATGGTCTGCAGAAGTCTGTGAGAAATAAGGTATCTGAGAAAGTGGAGGCCAGAAGAGAGGGAGGGGAAAATCAGATCAGCAACAGGTCAACTTTATGAGAGGGAGCCAGTTTTGAAGACTTGATGGGTTTGTCATAGAGCGTATTTAGAATCATGAGGGTAGACTCTATCCCAAGAGCAAATATGCAGAATATGAACCTAAAAAATGGAAAGACCCTAAGGTAAGACAGGAAATAGCCACTGATGGCTCACTCTCTCCTTTGAAGTAAGTGACGTCTAGAAACTCACTGCTACGAAAGGATGGTGACTTCACCAAGATGGGAAAGGTGGAAGCTCGAGTAATTTTTAATTAAGTCTTCTGAACCTCTTTTAAGAAGGCAAAAGGCACTACAAATTATTGGTAGTAAAAGGATCTTGTGTTATGAGAAATATTTTGTATTTAAAAGTTTTATACCTACAAAGAAATTAATTTCATTAGGACTATCTAAATAACCACAGAATCTTTTTATTTAATATCCTTTATCTGCTCACTCTCCCATGTCCTTCACTTGTACAGAGTTATGTTTGTCACTGAAATGTAAAGTGTCAAACTGATCTATGTATCCAGGTTTTGGTCTGGGTAGTGATTTGTGTGTGCTGATATCAAGATTTTTAGGTGGAACTGTCATTTTTATCTTTTTTTTTTCAATTTACAGCACTATTGGGTAATTATTAATGTAAAGCTTCTGTTTTATTTGGGCATTTATTTCAGTATTTGTGATTACGCCCAAGAGTTTTGTGTGTAGGACAGATATGACGCTATATACATAAATATTCAACACACAAAACAAAAGGTCATCCAAATCATATCTAAAATATGGGTTAAAAAGGTCACTTGTCTACAACTGTTGTATGTGTGAAAACTAGCACTTGCTGTGAGGTTTTTGTGTGCTTCTCTGTACGTGATTTGCTAGCGTATCCCCTCTTTCAAAGCCTGGAATTCAAAGTTTAATGCATGAGAGTTGGTTTTTTTCCCACACTTTGTAAAAGGGAAAATGGAGGTTATATTTGTGTATGTGTCTGTGGGGTGCTATGCCATGTTTTAGAGAAATTTATCGAGATCCTAGAGGTACTAATGCAGCATTTTTGACAGTTTAGGATTAACACTGCAACTTTCAAATTTCCACAAATAGCTGTATTTCACTTTTCAAGTCTTCTACATCAGTAAGAATGGCCAAATTCAAATCATCTGGCGATCTAAAACTACCAGAAACCAACACGTAGTCTCAATTTATCTGAATCCACTGGACACAACTTTTTTACAGAACCATGCAGAGGGAGCCACTGTTTTTGCTTCAATCTTAAGAACTTTGTCAAAGGTATTTGTTCTTGAGAATTGAGAAACAGAAATTGATATTAAACTTTTGGTTTAGTATGCTGTTTTACCAACACTTGTCTCATGATTCCACAGGAAGTTTTACATTATTTCTGATGCATTTTAGGAAACCCAATGCACTCTGTAAAGGAATTATATAGCCCACCCAGTAGCTATGCCTTTGAATGCCAACAACTATTATGAGAAACAATTCCCCATGAAGGCACCCAGGATTTCCAGCCAACTCTGCCTGAGAAGGTGGCTCGTTGCTAATTCTCTGAGAGGAACCCACATTTGCTTCTAGACCTGAATACGAGGTCCTCGTACACAGCTATTAGCAATAATGTTCATGCACTGTGTGGTGATGAACATGATGCGGTGTTACGCTCATCCTGAGAATGAAATGGTTTTTGTTTTGAATATATTTGAAAGATTAGTTGGTTCTTTCTCACTTAATGTACAGTAAGTCAGTATGTTTTGACAAGAAGCTTAAAAGCTAGTGGAAATAAGCATGACATTAAAAACTCTATTTTTCTCTCACACACACACACAGAGTGATGTGAGATGATAATGAAAAGGTCAGTTTTGGAAAGGTTACAGAACGGTAGCTCAAAAGACACTTGGCAGCTTGCTGAGCTCCAGACCACAACACTAATTGGTGACAGCGTGCAAGGGGCCTTCAGAGGGGAGAACTGAATGCATCCCCAGCAAGCCACGAACAGCTTACCAGGCTACCCAAGACCACAGGATCCACTGAAATAATATTTCCTTTCTACCTGTGGGGTTTTTTTTTCTTCTTCTTTTTTTCCCCTCTACACCTTCCTGTTCCTTTTGTATTTTTTTTATTCATAAAGAAATGAGATCCTACACAAGCTGCATCCAGCATTAATGCCTACGCTTATTTCTCTGGGAGAGACAGCAGCATGCTCGTCACTGAATTGTCTTATTACTGAAATGGACTGATCTAATATTAAGATTCAGAAATGCCTGTTTTGTGCAGAAGGTATTGCTTTTAGGAGGAATACAAATCTGAGACTTATATTTAAACCAAGAAGACAGTGGCAAATAGATCAAAACAGTTTTTTACCTGAAACGTTATTACCTGGTTTTTATATATTTGCATAATTTTTGTACTAATAAACTGTTGTTTCCCCTGACCTGAGAGCCTTCTCACTCTCCACTATGAAACTGCGGACCCTGCGCTAGCTTGTCTCCCTTGAGCACCAGGTGCTAAGAATGAGGGGTGGTAAATTTTACAGCAATTATTGCTCCTTTAGTTCACGCGTCAGTGTTGCGGTATAAATGCAAACCTCATTCATCGTGACAGTGGCGGCTGGTCCACTGCACCACCTCCTTATTTATGGGCTTTAAAAATACATAGACTGCTGAGTTGAAGAGAAACTAAAAGTTTTATATGTAGCAGTTGATACCTGTAATCCTCATGACTGAAGAACAGGAGTTGTGTTAAGGGCACAAGATGAAACCCTGCACCATAAGCATGGGGTTGAACTGAACTCATCAGTTGCTCGAGCCCTCTGTGTTGCAGTGAGAGAAAGCAGAGAAAGGTCAGAGAGCCTGTTGCAAAGGCATCGTTCATACTTCATCAAGTTATAATAATTTTTTTCAGAATGTCAATAAAATTACGCAAAATATGCACCCTTGCATTTTTCCATTGGAAACTATTTTGACTCCTTATGACCTAGCTGTACAATTTGCTGTATATATCTATACAATGATCTATATAATATTGCTAGGCCAAAGAAGTCATAATTAGATTGAGGAAATTCCCTTAGCAAAGGATATGCCTCTCAAGTTGCGATGGGTGCAAGCTACCATGGGGCATGCCTGTGCGAGGGCTCACCGCTCCCCTCTGCTGTTACTGCCAGTTCCACCAGACCCCTCGACTCTCTCCGCTGGGGAAGGAACCGCGTTGTACAGCTTGTTCACCTGCCAATAACAGTCTAGACAAACCTACTTTTTTTTCTAAATTATTTAATATGCATAAAGTACTTCATAAAACGGCATTTCTGAATAATCTGAAACGTTTGTTTTATCTGAATCATCATAGTCCAGTTTTGCAGTTCTCAGTTTTACTTTTGAAATTAGTATAACTAACTCCTGTTCCGGTTTTATAATACCATATATCTTCTTTGATTAAACTTTCTGATCTGACACAGTCTTAATAGATTGACTACATATAATGAGAGGAAGAGTAATTTGATAGCAATCGTGTCAGTGTCGCCTTTCTCAACCTTACTTAAAATCTAGACTATTTTTAAAGCCCCGTCTCCAGCTGTGATCTCTAAATGATATATCCTGATCATCTGCAGTGAGCTATGATCATTAATGAAAGATTACTATCTGCAGCAATGTATTATTTTTATGCTTCTCTGTTGTCCACTGAAGATAATGATCCTCATAGTTTTACTTCCCCCTACCATTGATTAAATATTACATAACAAAGCCAGTGGTGTTTTAAAATTTCAAATACAAAGCCTCCTGGCTTCTCCAGTGCTGCAATTCTCCGTTCTTTGCAAGGTCTATCTAAGTTATTGACACAGAGGCACTTCTAATAGATACAGGACATTGTCATTTACAGAAGGTTTAAATGTCCATAAAAATATTTCACAAAGGAGTCAAAACTAACAAAAATAAACTTTAATGATTCAATCTGCTGCAGAGCTCTGAAAAAAATAATCTTTAATATAGCTTTTGGAAGTACTTTTTCTTTTCCTGTTACACAGTTATTTGCCATAAGAACATCATGTTCTGCAGTTTATTCTTCTTTGGAGACAATCCAAATGGGAAAGAACGTCAGGACCAGAGTGAGTGCTCTACCAAGAGCCGAAATTAGTTTTCTCCTTGATATGAAATATTTGGCTTAGAAAGTATCAGCTTTCAGTAAGGTAGCAGATTCTGAAGGCCAGAAATATGGAAGAAATGTTGCAACAATATTTTATAAAGATTAAAGGTAGACAGCCCTGATAATAGCAGGAATGCTAGACTGGCGCTGGCATTAAACAAAATAATGGAACAACTCAGATTTGATTAAATAAATAACTCAACAGTGGCAACATAAGCAAGCTTATAATTTTGAGCTTATAGAAGCCTGCTGGTTTTATGACACTAATTTTACTGTCTAAATTAATAGCACCAGTGTAGTATACGTAGAACCATACAAGATGTTTGACTTGATACTGTAAAGGCATTTTGTCTGAGACATTAGAATTATACAAACTAATGATAGTAAATGTTGAACTGATCAGAAAATCTTGGTACCAGAAGAGGTGTATGATTAATGAGGTCTCACAAGTAAGTATTTTCGGCCCTTTAGGATTTGACATTTTCGTGTTTGTGGCCTGGAATAAAACATGAAACCATCTCCGCTTCTGTTTATGTATTATGGAGAAATCAGAGAAACGGTAAATGAGAAGAGAGGACATTAATACCATTTAAATGATGATAATGGACTCTTTGGTTTCATAATTTCTTGTAATTATTTTCTTTCAGTACATACATACTGCTGTCTAGAACATTCTGCCTTAAATTATACACAGAAAGCCCTTGGCAAAGCTTGCCTGTATCAGACACATTAAGGAAAATACCAACCCCTACTGTAGGATGTTGTAAAAGTTCAAATGGCGTTTTTGTTGTGTGTTTTCCTGGCATTTAACTTTCCTAGATTCCTTCATATACTTTTTATCTGATACCATAAAAATAATATTTTCCCTGACTTCTGCGGAGACGTTATGCAGAAATATTGTTACACTCCCTGTAGAACAATTGTATTCTCTTTCCAACGTTTTATTCTTCATTTGAGAAAGCTGTAATTTAAAGGAACTCATCTGCTGGATCAAGTAATACAAGAACAATAAGCTCTGGCAATGTGGGAAGAAAAACTCTTTTTGGTAAATGTAAGAATTTGGCCTGGATGAGTCTACCACAGTGAAGTACTTGTGTACTTCGTGCAGGGTATTTAATCAGTGCATGACTGGAAGAACTACCTTCATTAGCTTTGTGTTCTTTGCACGTGTGATTTCTGCAAGATGGAGATTTCAAAAATATTCTATTAGTTGGGTTCCTGTCATCAGCTTTGGGACAAACCGACTAACCACTTTGTTATATTAAACCTTCAGAAGCATCTCCCCAATTCACGTATCCTGCTTAGGAAGTCACGTTGCCCATGGACTGACTTGCATGCACAGAATCTGGAGTGTGTCATTTGGATACCTTCCTCAATCAGTCTGTTATTGCTGCTAAACAGCATCCAGCACTCCAGTCATGGCTGGTGCTGAGCCAACAAATATTCCAATTAGTTAAAAAAATAAGCATCACCAAGGTAGATCATTGCCTGTGCTCGCTCTTGCTTTTCTCTGCTCGGGAAAATGACCTCCACTTATGAACACATTTTCTTTGTGGTAACCTTGCAGTTATCTGACTTTTTCAGATTAAAAATTCCTGTTATAATATTGAGGGGGTGGGGAGAGAAAAGCCTTAGGCCAGATAGAATAAAATCCATTTCATAGAATGGAAGAAGAAAGCTCCTTATCTTTACCCTGGTGGAACAGCAAGGAGGAATCTTCGGGGGTTCTTTTTTTTTTTTCCTTCTTTTTCTTCCCAACAGCATATACAATATATACTTTCAGTTGAGTCAAGGATTTAGACACCTTCCCCATTTTTCTCTTCCTCTGTTGACTGCATGTTCTTTTTGCTTTTATTGGCAGCACTATAAATGTATGAAGTGAAAGGATTTTCTGGGTCAAGTCACAGCCTCCTATTATTTCAGTCAGCAGCATCATATATCTTTCCTTCTAAAATTAGTTAGGTGTCTTTCCCTTGCTCACCTCTCCTTTGGAGGGCTACTTCAAACTCTTGAACATGGGACTTAGGAAACGCCTTCTCTTTTCTTAGATAATTTTTTTGGTACCCACTTGGTTTTTGTGCCAAAATTGTCCTTTAGCTTAAATACCTCTTCTTTTGTTCTGGTCTTTACTTCAGATAGGAGAGCAGTCTATCCTATCTCTACTCAATTTTACAAGCTAAAAAAAGGTTATTTAAGTATTCTGGGACAGGCACTTCCAGCCTTGATTCATCTTTCTAGGCCTCCTCTAACCATAGTAATTTGTGCCCATTTTTGCCTAGACAAACAACCAAAATTGTCCACAGCATTTCAATTAACCACTCCATTATAACCATCAACCATCCCTTTGGATAGCTATGACAGTTCTGTTGTACTTCTAAAGACCTGAGGGTAAGCTCTTATTTAGAGAACATTGTTACAGATCTCCTGACATTCTTCCTAACCTAAGTATGCTTCCTCCACTCTGCAAATGCCCATCTTCTAACAGCTCTGTCAGATTTTCACTTCGATCACAGTGCCAGCTTTGTCTTATTTTCTACAGGGCATGGTCTGTATGCATGTTAAAATACATGTTCTTTTTCAGATGGTGTTTTTTGCCCCCACAATATCTCATTCTTGAGCTTAATCTTCAATTGATCTTTAGTGTAGGTGGATCAAAAGCATTGATTATTATACATTCTCTGTTAGGGGATAATTAGTAATGGCCTCATGAACTACGGTAGTTTCCCTTATGACGTGTTGAAATTTAAGAGTAAGATAATAGACTGGAAGACCGAGGCAACAAAGGAAACCTTGTGGTTGGTGTCTACTACAGACCGTCCAATCAAGGGGAGGCTATTGACGAAGCCCTCTTACTCTGGCTACAGGAGGCATTGTTCTCAAGGGCTCTCATCCTGCTGGGGGGACCTCAACAACCCTGACAGCTGCTGGAAAAGGAGCACGATGAGCTGTAGGCAATCCAGGAGACTCCTGGAAGACATGGAGGATCGCTTCTTAAGCCAGTAATAGACAGCCCTGCCAGGGAGAATGTAATACTGGACCCAATAGTCACCAATGCACAGGAAATAAAATCACGCTTATGATGAAGGCAAAATAGCTCCCCGTATGCAGATTTTGCAATAGAAGGCAACCAGTTTCTTGAGTTTAACTCAGTTAACATGTATGGCAACAGTCAGCCCAAATTGCAAAATTGCTATGCTTTTCAGGAGATGGCTGATCATGGGATAAATAAAATGGCATTTACACTTGGATTCTGCTGCAGGATTCTGCAGTGGATACTTGTGCAGCATTTGACAGTCTTAATGTATAAAAAAATTAAATCTAATGGTTAACTAATTAACCTCATTAATGTGTTGTCAAAGAGAAGTTCCAGGAAAGACAGCTGATGCTGTGGGTCAATACACACGTAGACAGTTCTCCTGGGGTTACCCATGAGACAGTACAGTCTCCTGGGTCTTCTTCCCATGGTAACTTTAGCACATTGCATAAATATGCCTTTGGTAGAAGGGAATGTATTTGATTATGCTTGGTATCTTCATCCAATCCTTGCTGGTAAATTGCTGAAAGTTTTTTGTTGCTTTTGTTTTTTGGCACTTTGTCGCTACATCCCCCTAATGCCACCTGGTTTCTCAGAAGCCTTAGTATAAAGACTGAAACGCTATTCTTCCACTTTTTGAAATATTATCAAAGGGTGAAGTACTTTAGCAATCGATGCATGCATTTTTGTTCTTCAAAACTACTACTCTTTTCTTTTTAGGCAAAGTTCAAGTATTTCTAGAGCAAAAATTTTTAAGAGTTGTGAAACGTTCTCAAGAAATTATGGACCATCATTAGTGTTTATTTTTATTTTTTTCCACCTTCTGCTACTACTTGTTCCCTTTTCTGTCTTTCCTTTTGTACTGTGTGTTTATATTTGCACGTGATGCATATGACACATTCCTGAAATAGTTATATTAAGCGTTACCATCTAGTTATCCAAATACAGGATTGCAAGATCCAAGAGCCCAGCAATTCTGTTGATAGCTCTATGCAGACTTTCTCTGCTGTCTCATACAAGCCAGTTAAGTTCTCTGGCATCTGTAAGATGAGGCAAAAAGACATTTTATGACATGAGAAAACTAAGATAATAAGGTATTATTGATAAAATTTGTCCCATATTAATCACTCTAATGAGAGAACCTGGATGTCTGCAGGTATACATTAACAGGCATAGCAAACAGTGGAACCTCAGCCATATAACTTGCCAAGTTATATGACTGATTTTTAGCTGCTTATCATTTTTGAAGATATTGACTGTTTGTTCTGAGGTTTTTTCCCCATACTTCAACTCTGCTTTTGTTTAATGAGGAGATTTTCTGTTTTCTACAGTGTTGGGTTTTTTTCTTGTTGTATTTGTTGGGTTTTTTTAATGGAATGGGGAAGAGTATGGAGAGGGGTAAATGAGCAGAGAGATCCAAACAGTCTGAACTATATTAAAAGAACTTCATCAAAGATGCAGGTTTAAGGAGTCAGAAATTATGGAATTAAAGAATACCAGTCATTGGTACATCTGGAATTTGCAGTTTAATATGTGCACTCAGTTGTACCCTTGGCTTTCAAAATGGTCTGCACATTTGCCCATAGCGGTATGATGGAGCTACCCAGACATCCAGAGCCCCAAGGTGGAGCTTCAAGAGCTTTCTTTGAAGTGAACACATCAAAATACACCAGAAGGCTCCTGGTCTTTGAAGCTGTATTTTACTAGAACATAAAATAAGCTGGTTAGATGTAGCTTTTTAAAGAGTAAAAATCCTCTGATCTTCTGGACAGGACAGACCAAGCAAGAAGACTTTTAAATAAACCTTTATTGCCCATTGCAATATCTATTACAGACAGATTATTTCAAGGAAGTTCGAAAGACTTTGTACAATTCTTGCTCATCAAACTGTATGCTAGCCAGGCATCGGTGAGTCCTCTATGGCTCAGGAGAGCTAAGAATCTTTAAACACACCCTAAAATAGCTTGCGTGTATCACATCTTTACATTCGTACATATTTAATATCAAGTTTTGCTACGACTAGAAGTGACTGCTTGTGTCACGTAGGTGGAAATCTCTTTTTGAAGGTATAAAGCATCCATTTGTAGCAACACAGAACCATTAGATATCAACTTCACAGTGTTTGCACAATGTATATATTATGCAAAAGTGGCTTCAGGCAAGTGTAATTTTTTTAGAAGGAATTCCATCTATTGACAAGAATTAAACATATCTCTGACAAAGCAATTTCTTTTTTAAAAGTATGTTAAAGATGCTCTGCGACTTGGAAGATTAGAACGATTCATCAGGGAGATAGATCAGCAGTTAGACAATGGAATTAGAGTAGGTGCTGAATTTATTTATATCACAATAGGCAGTTCAGTACATGGATTTGTATCTTCTTCACACGTGAGGGGTGTGTGAGTTCTGGTAAATAGGGAGCCAATACCAAACATGATTTTTTCTCTCCCTGAAATAACTGCACTTGCACTGTTGGATCATTTCAGTGAAGAAACCGCTGCAGTGTGGTTGTACGTGTATTTTTAGAGCACGATCCCATAGACAGCTGAAGGGTTTCTTTCAAGACTACTTTCCAATATGAAAGAAATGTCTTTAAACTGAACGAAGCAGTTAGATGTGAAACCATTTTTTCTGCATAACCCTCAGTTTTTATTAAAGCCTCTTTTTTTGCTGCGTTTACAAGCTAAACCAGCTGTGAAAGGTGCAAGCATATAGTTTGTATTCAGCAAAGATCTGTCATTTTGTGCTTACTGCAAGGCAAATGGCTCTGCCAGTTGGGGCTACAATTTATCAAGCTGGCAGAGTGACAATTTCCATTGCTCTTGAAAATTTATCATGGATAGTCATTTTTGAAGGGTTGACTCTTTTGTTTAAGCAGGCTTTTTACATTTAGACTTATCCAAATGGCAATTATTAATGCCATTAACCCATGAGGCAAAGATCAGTTTTGTCCCCGGAACCCTGAGTATGTCTTCTTGACAAAGAGATTTATCTGCTTCTGCGGCTTCCAGGGTTCGTGGGTTTAAAGAACAGATGTAATATAACAAAACGCTGTCTCCCTAAAGAACAATGAAAGTCATTTTCATCCCAGCTGTTTTAGCAGGAAAGCAGAGTAAAAGAGGGAGGAAAAGGTAAAATATTAAATATTAATGGTCAAAATTATTTTTATGTTCTTTGTTCTGACTTCCTCTCTTGTCCTTAGAGGCTTAGAGACTGACTCGCTTTGAGAGGGTTAGTAACATCTCTATAACCACAGCTCATCAATAAGGCTCGCTCTTTCACGTTGCATTGTAGACAATAATTCCTCAGTACCAGCAACGAGTGGATTTAGACACAGTTCTGTGAAGTATTAAGTGGCTCCTTGGAGACAGTGAGCATCCTTGGCTTTCATTGATCTGAATGGAAGGAGAAAGCATGGCGAGTTCTGCAGGTTCAGGACTGTAGCGAGGCTTTGCTGGTGCAGACTGTCCACAGTCTTGGAGTCAAAAGTAAATTGTCTGGTGTGATATCACTTGTTAAAAGTCATCACTGTATGTATCTCCATTTGCATTTCCCCATATCAGATAGAAAACCTCTAGCTACAGGAGTTATAGGCAGCTTGTTCCGCAGTAAAAATGAGGTATGTACATATACATTTCCACCACTATTAGAAAGAAAAATTGAGTAGAGGTGTCTTAACTCAGCACAGACCTTATCCCATCTCCCCAATTTACTTAAAATTCTGTGTGCTCTTTGCTTTATGAAGAGATTACATTTTAATTTAATGTAGAGTCAATATGAACTCCTACAATACTTTTTCACTGAAGCAGGTGGCGTATTTCCTTACAGGAGTTTTGTGCATCTGCTGGAAGCAAGAGGCCTTAGAAGGGCCAACAGGCCCGGAGAATCCAGCTCACGCTTTCTGCCACTGCCTCAAAACTATGGGGAACAATTAATTTCCCCAAATAATTTCTTCCACCAATACCTGGGTTGTTTTGCTCTTTTTTTTTTTTTTAAAATTCAGTTTCCAAACCTCCCGAACAGCTCTAATTAAGGTGTAAATCAGAGTCTAACGCAGAACAGCTGAGGAATGAAGGTGCACTGCTGCTCATGAGTGGGGAACATGACAAGATGGCCGTCCCTGCCCAGGCACCACCACAGCTGTACCTGGCAGCGGGCCTCTCCCTGCCATTTTCCTGATCTTTTTTTTTCCTTCCTTCCTTTCCCTTCTAAAGCATCTGCCATTAAGGTTTTTATAATTACGGCCACACCCCACTAAAATCCCCCCTTCCTCAGAACCACCACTACGTAAAGGCGTGTGCGGAGCTTCCTTTGCGGGGGGGGGGGGGGGGGGGGGGGGAAGGGAAGGGAAGGGAAGGGAAGGGAAGGGAAGGGAAGATGTGGGGTAGAAGGCGGCCCTGAGCGCTCCCGAGCCTACAATGAAGAGCACAAACACCCTTAGGGGAGTTGGGGACCGACGGTCGCTGCCGGAGTGGTTTAAAAAACGGGGCAGAAACGGCGTCTCCGCGGCGCCGGCGGGGACGAGGCGGAACGCGGGTCGGGCCGTGCGGCTCGGCGGGGCGCGACGCCGTCGCTGACAGGCAGGGCGGTGGTCAGGGCTCCGGCGGCGGGAAGCGGCAGCAGATGAGGAGGGGTGGGAGCTGTTGGAGTGCAGGAGGGACAATAAAACAAAAGCTGTGAGAAAAAAAGGTGGTTTCACGCTAAATAGGTGAATAAGGAAAGAATTTTGGTAAGTCAGAATGCCGAAATGTGCCACAGGATTGAAGGCAAGATTTATCTCATGCTGATGGCCAGCAGTAGCTAATATTAAAGAAATGAAAATTGAGCATAAAACCTATCTGTGTCTGGAAAGGAAACCTCAGAATAATTTTAAAAAGCTTTCTTTTTTCTTCAAGGAGAAAGAAATCTTTTCATAACTTATTAAAAATTCTAATGTAAATTGTCTGTAAAGCACAGTTTAAAAATGAGCTTATTTCTCCATCCATCCCCATTCCCAGCAGCCAGCGCAGTCTGTCCGTCTGTCCTGATGTGGCAAGCAGTCCCAGGTCTTGTATAGCCTAGTCAACAGGGATGAATTTTAAGAAAATTTAATGTCAGGAATAGGCTATTTTCCGTATCAAATATGGAAAACTTTGAAAAGTTCATCCAAAGTTACATGAGAAGTCCAGCTACTCCACAGGTTTTCCTCAGGGGCTGAACTCCCCAAGGTAGTTTACCATGGACACCACTCTCGGAAGCAAAGTAAATTGGCCTAAGAGGAGCTCCGTGCTGCTGCAACTATTTTAGGTACCAAAGTATCTCATTTGAAACCTTGGTAACTCTTCACTGTGACAGGTGTATTGCAGGTTTCTTCCCTGTTGTGAATTTACAGTCTGAACTGATACATGTACAAAATAGTTGAGAACAAATGGGATGAATCTTGTGTCCTGTGAATTGGCCTTATTTCCATTTGTTTAGATGGATATTTTCTGTTCTGTCCTTCCATCGGCAGTGTGTCTGAGGTGATGGAGGGAGGAGAGGAAAGGAGTGCTTACTGAACCTCTCCGTTATTCACACTAGTGGCTTTTTGATGATTATTTGAAAATATTGACACAATAATCACAATCTTCTGTGTTGTAACAGGAGAATAATTCTTTGCATACAATCACACTTGTATAAGAAATGCCATATGGACGGATTTTGCCAGGATTTTAATAATATGTCATCATTATAATTTCAGTTTTGTCAGGAAAAAATATAAAGAAATCAGTTTAGTTTACAGGACTATCACTCCTGAAACCTTTGCACTTGATTCTCTTTTCTCTCGGAGTAGTAAAGATGTGAAGAGATTGTACTATAGATAACTTCCATAAAATTGGTAATAAGAAAGAATACAATCAAGCTTATTATCCTGGCAGGAGGAAAATAATAATATTTGACTCCTTTACTGTTTGACATAGTTACACAGCTTGACACTTTTTGGAGTGATGCAAGAGCCCTTGGTTAATCTGACCTGTATAAATCATCTACTTTGTACAAGGCAGCAGCCTTGAAATCATTGCAGAAGTATTCATGTGATACTTTGCTGGCCCTTAGAAAAGGTATCCGATGGGAGGCAGAGGCGGGTTATCTGGCACAACAAAACAGATGCTAGTGTTCAATGCCATTCCCAAAGGAGTTGATAAAGTTTTAGTGTGATGAGAGGGCAAACACACTTGATTTTTCAGAAAATCTTGTCATATGAAAAGCACATAATTTTTTTCTGCTTTAGATTATGAAAATTACTGGGTTTTAATAGGTGTCCCAAAATGTCTGTTTTAATAACATAGTTTCACCCCAGTAAGAATATAATCCCTGTAAATAAAAACATTATGTTTTCAGAATCTTGCATATAACCAAATTAATCACAATTTTGAAACGCATTAATATTCATCAGAAATTAGGAGAGTTACAGCACAGTATGGTTTTACATCCCCTGCATTGAGTATTTATTTAAAAGAAATGCTCATATTCCCTCAATCCCCAGAGAAGTCTGCTTGTTAGCAAAAAGGGAATCACAGAAAATAAATATCCAAGGAACAAAACTGAACTTTCCTTGTGGGATCTGCAGACAGCATTATGATTTGGACCAGCTAGCAGGTCTCTCTGGACCTTCTAATGCTGCATTCTCACTCCTCGGCCAAACAGGAATTGGCCTCTCCTAAGTTACTAATGACATCTCTTGGTTTGCTTAAAAAGTGTCTTCTCCATGCTTATCTTCTCTCCTTCACTTTTCTATAAATAATAAACTGCTTTCTGATATAAAAGTGGCTTGCACACGATAATGTCCAAACAACAGACTGTATTTAAGCAACACACTAGCTGTGAATTACAGTGCCTTATTTCAGTCTTTCATCAACATCTTAATTTTATTGTTTATGAATAGTTTAAACAGCTTTTCTAGTACTTGGTCTCTATTGCTCCTTTTCTGTCCCAGTCCTCTTTTTCTCTGAGGACCATATTTGGAATGTCTGCTGTGTTTTTCCTCCTTTTTCCCATTGCTGTATGTACCCTGTGCAGTCAGTGAGCTCTACACCAGTTCATGGATCTCAATTCATGTGAATAAAGCTAACAGAGTTCTAGCTTTAAATGTCAGAACATAAAGCAAAACACTGGTAATTAATAAAGCTGAGACCTGCAAGAAAAGGGAGTTTGTAACATCCAAAATGAATTAATTTATCAGATATGCCTAACCTTGCATTTTTGAGAAAGTCATCTGAGAATAATGCTCATCTAAACTAGATTTTGAACAGAAGTTAACAATCAATCAAGTGGCGCAGATTCAAAGAGAAGATCTTATCCTTTGCAAAAGATACGACACTGTTGCCCTTGCTTGTCTCTGAAAAGCTTTCAACATTCGTAACGATAAGCACTTGTTAGGAACTCAGGATCTAAATCTCTGAATTCCTGTGGGATATTTGGCCCCCTTCTCTAAGTACCAAAAAACCGTGAAGATACTGAAGACTTGCGAATAGTTTTGTTATTTGACACCTATTTCTGTGGCTTAGGTCTGCTTGTCTGAAAGCTGACATGAACACAAGGGTCTTAGATCTCATAGACTTAGAAAACAAGGTTCTGTGAGATCTTTTGGTAAGTGTAATTAATGTAGAGGCAAGTCCTGACACTATGGATAGGAGTCGCACCCTGTTTATGCCCTGGGATTTAAAGCTAAATAACAACTACTTTCTGTCCCATGTCTTTTCTAGAGTTAATGATAAGTGTTGTCTGTTTTTATGAACCACCATAATCAACCTGTTCAGTGTGGTGCGGTGGTTGTGTTGGTTTTTTTTTAAAAAAAAAAAGGTTTTTCTTCATATTAATTTTGATTACGAGTTCTCATGTGGCTATAAAGTCTAATATTTACAAAGAATGCTTTTTCATACACAGGACAGCAAATGTCAGATTAACTTAAGGATTGTTATTTACTAAATTTCCTTTGGGCTGTCCTTTAAGTGAAGATAGATGTGAGTTGTTTCAAATGGTATTAGATCTTCATAAATCATATTACACCTTTTTTTCCCTGTCAAAAGCAACATGTTCCCACTTGTCAATGGGAAATTCCCCCTTTTGATTTAGACTTTACCCGAGAGAGAGAGAGAGCAAGCACACTTCTAACAAGAAAGAAGTGCAGGTATGGCTGCAATATGCAGTGCAGGAGTGAGCACTGGGAGTTTTGGACTAGACTTACCTTTTTGTGCAAAGTATACGACCGGTATTTACATCTCTTTAAATCATCACCACAAGAATATTTGCTAATACCTTTGATTTATCATAGAATACCTCCAGGCATCTTATCTAGCTAGCTAGTCATCCTTGAATGTATGTTGGCCATACATTGTCCCTAAGCCATCTGCAGTTGCTGGTTTGAAACCCAAATTATCATCTTTTTGTTCAATCTCAAAATCTTGCTGAATTTGGAATGTCGGTAGTTTATTTCACCATCTAGACACGCGATATGACACATTGCTTTCCAAGTGGATGAATGTATTCATTGCAGACAGCAAGTACTGATCAGAACTGATGCTATATAGTACGTTAGGTGCTGGAGGACCAGACATCAGTATGATTTTCCTCTTATTGATGCTAAAGGTAAAAGAAGGCACTGTATACATAACTTCAGAGGTTGATTTCCAAGCATCATTTCGCAGTCCTTGCTGTGGGAGTGGACGGAACGTTATTTCAGTATGTGAAAATAAGAAGGTGCTTGACAGAATCTCAATCTTTATGGGGAGAACTGTAAATTTGGAGAAAACCCCAGGAGATGAGTAGGTTATACCAATGGCCTTGGGGCATTTGACTGTCAAAGGAGGAAACGAATGTTAGAAATGTGTCCCATCAGTGTTTGTACACTTGCCTCTGTTTGTTAACATGCAGATAGTTATGCCTTCCTGTTTCAGAGGGGTTTTTAAGGAGGCTATGACTTGCTAGTGGTAGTAAAATTCTGTGACCACAAAATATATTAGTATATATGAAAATGTTAGGTGAAATTCAGGCACCTGAAATGTCAAAAAGGCAATTGTTTGGCTTTTTTTTTCCAGTGTGGCCATGATTTTGCTCACACTTAATTAAAAAGAAAATAGTTTTGGAAGAAACATAGAGAGTATGATGAGACATAAGGCACTATACCTTTATGTAAAATAATCCTCTATTTTCCAAATGAGAAAGATCGCGCTTTGTATCATATGTTGATTTACAGGTACTTTAACTGTAGCCTGATCACCCCAGTAAATTTCGCAGGAAAATTGATAGAAAAGCATAGATCAATTATTTATGAATAAAAAGCATATAAATTTATTCTTTAAAATGTAAATGTTGTTTATGTTGTTTTCCCCTTGAGATTGAAAAGAATAGCGTGTTGAATCAAGTGGAAAAAATTACTCTTCTTTTTTTTTTTTTCTAGAAAATTGTTTAGTAGTTAATAATTGGCAAAATCATAAGGGTGTTAGTGTCTAAGTATTTGAGCTAAATAATGTTACAGAAACTGCAAAGTTCATTTGGCAACTGATTTTCAGTCTTGCAGAACTGCAATAAATAACTTTACATGTAATGTTTTTAATGAGTAGGGAGTTTTAAGTACGGCTTTTTCATTGAAGTTTATGGGCATATGGTTTTACCTATGGGCATACAGTTTTAATGAATACAGCAATTAACTCTGGATATCTACAATGATTTCTTTTTAAAAAACATGTACAAATGGTCAACAAATGAAATACCAATTCCATAAATTAAAATGAAGATGCTCTGTAGACTTATCCAGCACTCATTAAATTTAGGATAATTCCTCTGTAGTCTTTGGAGAGTGTTCAGGATGATCGCTATTTCTCAAATGACCATTTTGATTAACAAAGAAATAAAATGAAGTTCAATGTTTAGACAGTTATTGTGAAGGGATTTCAGCTACTAAGGTCTGTGACTGGGCTGGGGAAAAAAAAAAAGGGTTTTTAAAAGATTTTCTGATGCTTTTTCTCATCTAGTTGATATCCTTAAGGGCTAAATATAAAATAGGATTTATGTGAAAAGTAGAGGCCAGAATGATAAACCTTAACAGCACCACTTAGTAGCCACTGAATATGCTACCTATCCTTTTTGCTTAAGATCTTTCCATGTAGAGTTGTCTCTGGGCAAATGATCTAATGATATGACTTATATAAATACTATTATATGGCTACCCTTAATACTAATAGCAATCTTTTAAAAGAAAAGTGCTAGTCTGTTCAACTCTTCCAAAGAGAGGGTATGGATACCACTTTTCAACTGTTGCAGCTATTGCCAAGCAGACAGAAGTGTCCTAATGCAGCTCTGAGTAAAATATCTAAGAGGTCAAATTTAAGATTTATTCCTGTCTTCAGTAAGTGACTTCTGGTAAGAGGGAGCTCTCATCTCTGAAGCTTTGTCTCCATTTTGAAGGGTCTCTGCTTTCTTGTGTTGTGTAGGATGCCTGTGCACCTAACAGAGGTACAGACTCATCTTAGAGGGCAGGAAATCTGAAGCTTTGGTGTCTTGGTGCTAAAACTGTTTTGTTAGGTCTGGCTCTAGAAGCCAACCGTAACTAACATTATTAAATGCATTAAACGTGGTGAGCTTTTTAAACAAAGATGTATAGATATTTCTGTTCAGCTTTAATCAAATGACCTCTTAGGTTCCATAATGAAGGGTCTGAGAAGCTGAGTCTGCTTTGTAATGTATTATTCCAATTTTGCTTGTTAACAGAGATATCTTTATTTAACTTTTCTCATTGACTAGTCACATTTACCATGAAAAATCTTGATCGTTATCTAGCAGGCCAGTCCCAAAGCCAAATAAATAGCATGGTTCAATTTGGCTTGTAGCTGCATTCCCTTAGAATTGAATATACTTGAACGCAAATGTCTGGTCTGAAAAGCAGCATGGTTCTGTGTATTTGTTTAGAACCCAAAGCGAACAGTGAAAAAATAATAGCCAGTCACCTAATGGTTTTCTTAGCTCTGGTGGAGACAGAAGGGCTATGATTATATCCCCACTTACAGTCAATTGTAGTAATAAATCCTGTTTGATTGCTGTGCCATCATGTCTAATAGTGGGCTAGTTTTGTGTGACCATCACAACAGATGTATTTCCTCCGGTTAGTTATAAAAATAAGACAATGCAAGTCAGTTCAGGAGGAACTGTTTCGTATGGAATGAACACAGGCCTGCTTTTAGGAATATTCAGGAAAGGCTTTCAAAACTGAAATAATTCATGAAGAGAAGGTGATGGAGTAGTTCCTTAATTTTAATTTCTAGGTAAAAGCTATATAGCAACAAGATGTAATTTTTGAGTTGGCTGTGTGGTGTTTTTTTTTTTCTTTCCTTTCCCCGGACCTTTCCATTGAATACTGTGTATCATTTTATATGTTCTTATACCTCCGATACTGCCATCAGGTGCAAAATCCCTCAATGTATTGCACAGAAAGACTTTAATATTTCTTAAACCAATTAGGATTTTGTTCTTGAGGCATTTGTGCTGTATTCCAGGGAGCAAAGCAGTAACACACTACTCAGTTTTACTGCAAGTATTGTCTGGCACTATCAATTTAACTAGACTTCTTTTTCAGTCAAAACGTAGACATGCTTTTCTGTTGGATCGATGATACATATTTTTTTAATCTTTTTGGTTTTATGTTGAGTTGGCTCCAATTTACTTGATTAACATGACAACTTATAATTAATGACAAGGTGAAAACAGGTTTGGCAAAGTAAACAGTTCCTGTTAAGTGCCCTTTGTGCTCTTCCTTTCCCTTAGTCTCATGCCTGGATATGCTTTTTCCTTGAGCACGTCAGTACTGTTGCATGAACACGTAAACTAATTAAAGATATGCTTTCTGCTCGTGTATCAGAGCTGTGACAGGACCCCTCTGCTAAATCTTGCTGGGGTAACTGCCCCAGTTCACCTAGGATGTTATTAACTCTCGGCAACTGCCACTTCTTGGTGGTAACTACCTCCCTAATAAAGACTGCAAAACAAATTGTGTGCCTCACTTGTCACTCATAGGCATGATATTCTAGTGCAAAATCACCTATATCAGTACTTTGAGCTAACATGCCAGGCTGTGACTTGGGACTGCTGAGTTGTGGACAGACATTCTATTCAGTCGTCCTGCATAGATTCCATGGCAGACTGCTGTTTAAACCCCCAGAAACAGCAGTTATGTGAACTATCAGCAAAGTAAATAACACCACTTGATATGACCAGCTGATAGAAAGAAACAGTATTGAAATTTTTAGTATGGTTAAAAGTAGGAAGTAAATGAAAATGAAGTAGAAAATTATCAGATTCAAATTACAGATTGTTTTGAGAAAGTGGCTGTTTGTTAATGCGATGCAAAATAAAGGAAATTATTTATTATAAATATTTGTTTTAAATTATTCAGTGCAGTTTCCTCATTATAATTTGTGGACCCAAAGCTTGCTTCAGTAAAATAATTCATTGTATGCTCCACCATTTTCTTGGAAGAAAAATCAGACTTGGTGATCCAGAGTTCTGTTCTAACTGTGTCTTGACGTGTCACAAGGTAATGCGGAATCAATCAGGAATTTGAGGTTGTTACACCTGGATGTTTTCCTTATACTGCGCTCCCCCAGAAGACTGAAAGGCTGTTAAACTTAAGAGTGTTTTAATAGAGATGATAAAAGATGATCAGCTCAGAATGCACAGGGAACGTGAACTGTTCTCCCCATAACTGCTGTGTGTTTCCAGGCGAGTCCTTCGTTCCAGGTTTGAGTTCTGTGAACTTGGTGACTTTCTGAGTTGTGGCAAATTCTGCTTCCTCCCCTCTGGCCTTTAGTAAGGTATTTCCATCACTTTTAAGGCTTGAATGCCACTTGCAGGCTTCCTGACCCTGCTGTGACTGTCTCCTTTCATTTCTCTACCAATCCTGTGTGGAAGACTATGGATTGATCTCGCTCAGGACAGTCTCCAAGTCTTTCCAGGGAACTGCCCTGACCTGGTTGTGTTTAAAGGAATGTGACATACACACTGAGAGCACGCAAAATCCATTTGAGTCCGTGCTTTTAATTCTGTGATCATTTCGCTTTTAGTATATCACCAACAAAATTGATGCTTTCTTTATCCTATGTGGAGTTAAAAATGAAAATTTCAGATAGAGGTGATATCAGCTTGTCACAAAGTATGTGATATTTTGATACTTCCCAGCATGCCAAGTTTCAGAAGGGGTCTTTGGATAGATCAAATGATTCCTTCTTTTGCAAAGAGATTTTGAAAAAATAAGATTGGTGCCTTCAGATCTTTTTCCAAAGTTGCTCCTTATTCTTTCTGTCTTCCTAACAAATTTTAATCTCTTTCAAGGTATTCATCTCATTTGGTCTCCCCTAGGATACTGAAACATTCCCTCTCAATTTGATGTGAGGAAGCACCTAAATCACTAGCTATTGCAAGCCTGCCAAGTCTAATTTAATTTTTGTTCTGTTTAATTTATTAATTCCCGAGATAGAAACTGTAATAGAAAGAACCAGCCAGGGCTGCAGTTAAGTAATAGAGAACCAGAAGTGAAAGAAAAACAGTATGAGCTATTCTTTTATTGTGACGAGACAAATCATTTCATCTATTTTCTGACATAAAAGACAAGAAAGAAAAGGAGAGTCTAACAAATAACACAAAGAGGAGAAAGAGCAGAATAGAGTGAAAATTTCCCAAATGTCAGAGGAAATTAAATAGTGAACTTTAAAGGAAGCAGCACCCATTTTGCTCAGTAAAGCCTTCTCAAAGCTGTCATGTTGGGAAAAATGGAAAAGCTCAGAAATGCATTTTAAACCTGTTTGTGTTAAAGTTTGGATTTCTTAGACCTGTTGGCAGCAGGTGTCTTCTTTTCTTAATATTCATTATTCATGTAGCCTCACAATGCATTTCAGTTTATAAATGAGGTATACAAGCCCTTCTCTGCTGCATTAAATAGATGAAATATATTGCTGCCTTTGAGCTCATAATGCCATAGCTGTAGCTTGAAAGTTATTTGCCTGCTACAGCTGATAGACGTACGAGTTGCAAATAAGTTTTATTTTGATGAATATACAGATGAACAGAGTTCTTCGATATGTCTTCATATTTTACTGGATTGTAATGTACTTTCTTATATTATTCTGAAATAGTAGGTCTCCTCTTCAAATCTCAAACAAATCAGTCAAATAGAAATATGTTTCATTTTCTCTCAACATCCTTTTCCACTTAAAGTAATGTGTATGGGCCTAATCCTGTTAGTTACTGAGAGATTCAGATCACACAAGGCTGGATCTCAAGGTCCTTCATCTTTGTTCAAGCCAGGTCCCACAGACTTCAGTGCAAAACCTGCGTGAGCCAGGCCTGAGGTAAAACTGAATTCCTGATCCTGTTTCCCTCAAAGCAGTACAAAGTTTTTGTCATTGGTCTCAGTGGGAGCTGAAGCAGGACTAAATTGTAACCTTAGAATTTTACCCATTAACATCAATGGGATTGGAAAGTATAGCAACTTGTGATATCCATTATTAAAAAATAGAGCCAAAACCAGTAAGTCATTTCTCAGTGTGACGTGCTGCGTTTTAAAGGGACAAAACTCCTCCTGGACCTGAGCTGCTGTAACTCACATGCTGGGAGATCCTTACATGAATAAGGATAGCTCAAAAGATGAAAGGTTGAAGGATGAAATTCCTAAATCATTACCAGAGGAGTTTTATTTATATACTTATGTCTCCATTTCATAACAGTCTGATAATGAATACTAATAGGGGAAAAAAAGTGGATGCAGACTTTTAAATATGTTCAGTTCTTAGCAATTCCTGTTGCCTTTGAGCAAGGGGACCCAGAGCATCTTCCTGAACCCTGAGTTTTGCATAGTTAGATTTATATAACCTTCTCAGAGACACATTCTGAGAGCTGCTGCAGTCATTCTGAGAACTAGGCTAGGTCCTCTTTAGCTTTTTCTCCTACTAATTTGCATGGGAGTTTGATAGCATAAGGAACAGACTTCTTGTATGAGCCCGGAGACTTTGGTGAGAATAATAGATTACAAGAGAGCTGGAGCAAACTGTGCTATCAGAATAGGCATAAGAAGTTATTTTGTTGTTTCGTGATGAGTTTATGTCAATCTAGGCTTGTGCTGGGTATTTTTCTCTGGCTGTGTGCTCTTGAGCAATTGTGACGTTACATGTTGAGTCTGGTTGGGTTATTGAGCCATATGGACCCTCACCCTACTAAACTGTGATTAATTTTCATCCACATACTTTCTCCTCTCATTGACAAATACTTGTATTGAGAGGGGTGTCAGAGACATGGTACATTGGTCCACTTTTTTTTCTGCTACTTGAAAATGAACAAACATAGACAAAGCTTCGAGTCAGTCAGTTGAATTTTCACTCTTTGTTCCTTCCCTACAAAAACTCAGCAGAGCATATAGTGAACTTTAACTGTCCCCAAACACAAGCTTCTGAATGCACATTTGATTTCCTGTTACCTTTCTGTGGCCGAATTTGTACAATACTTGTACGTCCCTGGGCACATTGCATGGAAGTGCAGGGCAACCATACATTGTATTCATACTCACTATGGATGCAGCGACTGACGCTCTGCATATGAACATGAGATTATTATACAGAGGTACTCAAACTTGTTATAGCTTGGTTTATTCGGAAACGTGAGTCCAATTCTTCAGATCTGCTGAGTGTCCATGGAACAGCTCAGTAGGTACAGGCTGTGGACTGCTTCATTTCAAACTGGGATGCCAGGGCACAGCCAGAGATAGTCAAGTACTGAACAGGTGAAGTTTCATTGAGCTCTTGAATACACAATAGCATTGCTTTCATATACACCATCCTTTGTCCTGTAGGTTTATTCCCATGAGTGAAATTGCCTGTGTTCAGGTGGTTGCAAGATATCTTTAAATGGGACAATTTTCTATAAGAGCGTGCAGTTGTGATTAAGTACTACTTAGAAATCTTCTGCGGTTCTTCTAAAGATATCTATTAGGCAAGGTTAGACTTGCCTATCAGTTCAGTGCAAAATATGAATTCTAAAAGACTCCTGAAAGTGGCTGGAGCAGAAATATACATATTGCAAGAGGCAATGAAATAATAATAAAAACGACTGTAGTTAAACAATTGTTTATTTTAAGCCCAGCAGATTAGGGATTTTGAGACTTTATTTTGAGAAAACTGAAACTGTGTTTAATTTTAAGCGACTTCAGATAGCCCTAAATCTCTCTGAGCTTGCTAGACCACAAGACTGCTAAGCATCGCTGCTGGTAGACTGTTGCAGAACTGAATATATCTGAGTTCTTGAACTGCTAAGTGAACTTTCAAGACGGGAGGCAAACTTCTGTTGCAATTAATAAAAATAATTCCATTCTTACAGAAATTTCCATTGCATTAAAACAATGCTGGTCTTCAATTCTGATTTTGAGATTGCTGAAATGACACCACTGCTAGCTGAAGTCACTATGGTATGCATAAGTCTTGGTCCTGAGCCACATTGGAGTCTGGTTTTTAACACATTTTCTTTATGTGGTGTGATTGCACCATTTCAACCAGAGTAATACTTTTTTCCCCACTCAGAACAAGTTATATGGTTTCCCTGAATTAGAACTGGAAGTGACACTGTCATCTCACAAGTTCACTTTGTTCAGTTATAATTAGGGGGTTGTAAAGTAGGTGGCATTATTCTGTGTGGAAGATAAAGATTTCAGTGGAAAGAGTTGCAAGGCTGTTCAGTAAAGTGCGATACAGAGTGCATTTTATAATAAAATTCTGCTTAAAATAGCTTTCACAAGTATCTTTTGTAAAAGTTAATGACTTTTTTTAATGCATCTTCCAAACAGTTTTACTGAAATATGAGAAACATTTTAGTCTATTTTTTTACTACCAAAACCACAATTATAAGTGTTTTTTTGCCGTGTATCAAATGACAGGTTTTCTACCTTGTAAAATACACAAGCAATTATTATCAAATCACATGATTCAGTTAGCAGTGGTTACACTCAGAATTGTTACGTTCCATATTCGTGTATGGTATTCAGCCTCCAGGTGAATATTGAACAGAAACGTGGGTTCTGATGATGAATTTTTATGATTCAGAAAACAATGTCAGAGTCATCTGTAAGGACGTGACTCTTTACTGCAGCATGAGTGAAATCTGTTGAGCTAAAGTACAAGTGATGTCTTCGATTCTATAAGTCTTTTGCACCTCAAAAAAAAAAAAGAGGCCAGGGGTGGAACTGGTGCTAATTTATTCATGGTGATGAAGGGGAAGTTAAAGCATAAATAGATATGAATGTGATGTTCCCTTGCAGTGCCATTTGGGACTGATTAGAAGAATTTAAGGATCTCTGTGTATTTTCTATGTTGTTTTTTATTTAAATGAACCTTTTATTTTAAAACTGTTGGTTTATGTTGGTATATAACCTTTCTAACAGCCTTTAAAAATATGGCGTTTTGTTATTTACAGATAGTTTCTATAAACAGAAGAGTTGAAGCAACAAAGTAAACTGCTAAACCTCGTTCATAAGACTGTGAAGAAAAAATAATTAGTTCTTGGTTAGAAGACAGAAGATTAATTAGCTTGTGAAGTCATGATTTTGAAGAACAAATTACCATGGAGAGTGAGTTCGCAACCACTCAGTTCAGGAAGACACAGCTTATATATTGTGCCTGTGAAACCTAGTAAATAAACGTGTCGCTTTAGGTATCCCAAAACATGCAGAGAACTCAATGACCCATAGTCAGCACAGATATCATCTGTCTGCTGTGAAGTGATTCTGCTTTCAAAGGCACGGTACAAGTCTAGTTTAGAGCTTACGTTTGCATCAGAATTGTGTAAGGGCATGCGCAGAGGGTGGGGAACTTTGTTGGAGCTCATGGCTGGTTTAGCACAGACTTTTGCAATGAATCTCTTGATCAGGGCTAGGAATTTCTACTGCTATATCAAAGCAAATAAAAATAGTGTTTATCCTTCACCAGAAAAATTAGGAAGTGTTTGATGTAACTTATTTCGGACTGAATGAATATTAAAAATGAAGTTTGATTTTTATACAAGACCCTTTATGAAATATTATTTATCAGCAATAGAATAAACATGAGCTAAAGGACTCTAGGAGTAAAGAATGATTCTAAGATGTAGAATTGTAGCTAGGCCATGCTACCCGACTAGATGAGCTAGTGTTATGATACAGCTAATCCAGGGCACAGGCTGAGCTGGGTTTATTGTACTCTAGATGGCTGGCATTTGTTTAGTCAGTTTGCTTCCTTTTTGACTCACTTGAGAAATTAGCTCTTTAGCTTATCCTGTATTTAAAAGAAAAACACTATTTATTTCAAAAAAAAAAATATTTCTTAAGGTTTTTCACAAACTTTTTATTTTTTGGGAGGGAGGGAAGGAGATCTTTCCTTCCACCTCCAAATACAGAGCTCCTTTGATAGCCACCTCTCAATTTAAATTTTCAAAATGATATTGATTTTGTCTGTGTGCCAGGTTTCTTGCCAGGTATGACTTCAGATACCGACGTCCCTAGGTAGAGAACAGGCAATAATGTCAGGAACAGGAAGAGGCAAAGGCAGTAACAAAGGCATCCTGAAACAAGGGGTTCCTTTGATAGGACAAGCTAAATACCTGAAACAAAAATCTAACATCTCTTCTCTTTATTTTTAACAAGTCCCTTGATAAATAATGGGGAAGCTTAAGAGTGAAATCTCCAAATGTCAGCTTGTCTGAAATAGCATCCTGAACACTTCATCACTTTTAAAAATAAAATAGTCCCTGCAGGATAGGTAAAAGAAAGCTCTCCATCACCAGTGGTTTGCCCTCTAAGAAGTAAAGAGCTAACCCAATTAAAGATAGGTATACATTACACAGTATGTTTGCTAATTTAACCCATTAATGGCAGTGTGTGGCAATCATCTGTCAGTGAAGGAGGGATAATCTCTAATAACTGAGTCTTGATTCTTCAGCTGTAGACATTGCGCTCCTTTTCAGATGTGGAGGCTCTTCATTTCCTTCTTGATAAAGGTGGCTATAGTGCAGTCTGTTTAGAGGGGGAGACTCTCAGACAGGACTAGTAAAAAGGACTACAGGGGTTTAGGGGTACTAAAATATTACATTGGTCATTCCCATGATAAAGACAGACACATGAGAACGTCAGATTCTTTGAAAACTTTTTTGTGACCTCATCAAAGAGATGAATAAACCCAAAGAGCAACAAAAATAGTAGGGATTAATTTTTTGTACTGTGCACAGATCAGACTTTTGAGTAGTATTTGTCACAAAGCAATATAAAGGTTCTTCCTGGCCTTTCATCTGGTTCCCTGCGCTACTGCAGCACCCGGATGGTGGGCTGGCCTAGGTAGAGCCTGACTAGAAAATAAGCGCTTTTTTGTCATTCATCACTTCACAGCCCAAACAGAAGCAGGGCTAACTCAGCTCTATGTGTATGTCTTCATGTAGATACAGTCAAAATCCTGTTTTCAAAATGGATTTAGTCTTCTAAATCCCTTAACTTTAAATAAGGCTCGTTTCCCTGAGTATAAATGTCACCTTTGCTGATTAGACTTGCACTCCTAAGTCACTTGAAGTGTTTAGTCCTAGTGTCTGTAAATTTGGCAATAGTGATGTATATTTTAGCAGAAGTAATAAAAGCAAGTTTGCAGACATGTTTTTATGCTAAGCTTCACTCCTCCCCCCATGCACTACCAGGGATTTATAGAAATTATCTTCATAATAATCTACCTTCATGGCCTAAAGGAATTAATCCAAGGGATGAGAATTTAGACCGGAATTGAGGCAATTAGTCCCTTTGTGGATTTTCTGATGGTTGGACGTCTGTAAGAAATCTGGGTGAGACAATCACGTACTATTAGACTGTATTTGGTAAGAGCAGTCAGAAGGTAATGACTTTCTTTGAAGTGTCCAGCTTGAAGGAAGCTTTGATACTTAATGTGTCATGTCATTTATTAAGGTGATAAAGCTGATGTTAGTAATTGGCCAAGTCCTGTTTGAAGTTCTATGCTGGTTTAAGATATCAGCCAACAGTGAAACGGATGTGCTGCTTTCCTCTTTCACTGTACGTGACCTTACATACAAAAAGATTAGCCTGGATATGTCTGAAACTTCTTTCCAATAAGTATTCTACTGTCTATATCACATGGTACATCACATCTTATGCTGACTATTCTCTTTACTACAGTAAGGATTAATAATCCAAAATGCTGTATGTATTTAGTATACTGAAGGTGGGTTAATACCAGTCTTCACACTGGTGTCGTTTTCATTTCCAATAGGGAAGTAGTCCCCAATCTAGTAAACACCTAAATATGTGATTAAATGCATTTGTGGATTTTCCAGCTGGCGTTAGTGGGGCTGCTTTTATTTTATAGCTCTGTAAGCATATCTTCGCAGGCTGAATTAATGCAAGCTATTTCTGTTGTGCAGAGTCCTCAGTGATTTCATACTCTGTGTATGTGTGTGCGTGTTTAAACTGTTTCCAGGCACCTTGAATTTTACCTAGTGAATCTTCCGTGAGAAACACACATCACTAGCACTCCATGAAATTAAAATATAGGCATATAGGTATGCTAATGTAGTATATGTTGTTTTTTCCTGAATGTTGTTGTTTAGCTTCAGTGTCATTAGTCAAGCACAGCTGATATCTTGGGCTAGATGTGAAAATGAGCATCTTTGCCATTTATATTGGAAAATAAAGAGAATGGGAAGGGAGAAGGATGTGCTTAAGCATTTATATTGCTAGTGATAAAAAAAGATAGAGTGCTTCAACGGTTTCCTGCTCCTTGAAGATCTTTCCATGTATGAGTTTTTTCAGGTGGTTTCAAGGCAATGATCAGATGGGCAAACACTTAGGAAAGACCAGCAGCAAAATGAATCCCCTTTCATAGTAAGATAATTAAAAGAAGCAACTAGTGGTAGAGTGTGTCTGTCTAATTTAGTTCTCTAGAGGTAACCAGTCACACAGCTTGGGCACATGGAGAGAGAAGAGCATAATTAGGACCTGATGCTTGAGAAACAGCTTGGAAATAGGAAGCAGTGGAAACATTGAAGTAGAAAGTTCAGTCTGTATGTGAAGAAGTACTCAGTACTTTTATTCACCATGGCAGTTTAACGGTCCACATTCAGCCATGCCCAATGCACAGTGTATTGCTTAAATTTACTAGGCACCTTTCGTTTGGCCTGGAAGCTCCTGAGGTGTTGTATTGTGCGTGCACCCACACCAGACCCATTCTGAGCAATTTGGTCTTTGAATCTCCTGTCATCTGGAAGAAACACGTGATGGAGTCTGGTGTTCCAGTTCCTGTTCCCAGGGTTGTTAGAGTCGTACAACCATGAATTGGAAGACAACAGACCACAGCATGGGATGGCCTCTTCCTGCCTAGTCCTGGGAGAGTCTTTCTGTTTGTTCTCTTTTGGCACTGAGAGTCTCATATTCCTTTGGATTCAGTGTTACAATCTTAATAGGAGTTGTAAGTAAATAGTGTGTGGTTACCTGCAGCCCCAGCAAATCTCACAGCCTAATGGTTGGGATGTTCTTGGGAAGGTAAGAGATAAGGATTTGAATCCCCTTGGGCTATGAGGAAGGATTTGAATTAAGGTCTCTAATTTCTTTTGTGAATACTCCCATTATTAGGCTATGATAGAAAAAGTGCCATCACTATAATTTCTTGCAGTCTCTAGGTAGGAGCCTAAGTGTGGCTCAAGGGTACTCTTCTCAGCATACAGGGTTTTCTATGTCTCACCCTGGGCATATAACCTAGGAGGATATAATTTTCATCTTTGGAGTCTAATCCTGGGATCAATAAACTAACATCCAGAAATTACAACATCTCTTGTACTGGAGGCTATGGCTTTTTTCTTCTGTCTTATTTTTGTGTCGCTAGCCTTTTTCAATAGTTAGTAAAAGGCCCTTGTAGTAGAGAGGTGTGGATCAAAGCCACTGGTCTTTTCAAAAGAAATATTGGCAAATGTATTTATAAACTCATTAGAGGAATGACATTTGAAATCAAGAGAACATGCTTGACACAAGGGCTCTGTTATTAGAAAGGGTTTGATTTTTTGTGAGGCAAATAAGTTTTAAGCAAGGGAAGATTCTTAGAGCAAACTGAGAACTGTGAGGATGATTATCATCTCACTGGGGCTTCATGAAGATGACAATTATGGTAAGACATCTGTTAAAAGCATGCACCAGAGACCCTTGTGAGCAAGGAACAGAAGTTTCTGTGCTAGGAAGGTAAGGAGCAACACTGACTAAAATAAATAGCAGGACAGATGTGCCTGAGAGAACCCTGTGAGAAATTATTTTTTTATCTGTCAATTCTTATTTGATATGTTCTAGAAATTCTGCTAAAAGTTAACTATGTAAAGCAGGCAAGTAAGGTCACTTCATAGGCAGCTTGAGTTTAACTCTCACTGCTCTAGAAAGAAATAATTGCATATAGACTAGGGTAAAGTTGTCTAAGATGCAGGTTGGATCAAAGTGGTTTGTTGAAATACGGGTATGCAAGCAAGGAAGGTGGAAAAATCATTCCAAATCTAGACCACAAATGCGTATTGGTACCAGATACAAAGGACATGAGTCACTGTGCAAAGAAGACAGAGGGTGGGATCCATTTGCCTATTCTTAAGTCTTTAGTAGACTCAGCTGGCCGCCGGCTCCTTCTCCAGGAGGGCGCAGATCACTAGTTAGTCTGGCTTTGGCTTCTTTTAGTGTATGCAGGTTGGGAACTTTGCATCTGGCTCCTCTTATCTCTGTGTGTGGCCAAGCAGCAGCTAGAATTTCTCTCATGTTTTTGTCAGTGCTCATCTATTGATAGATTCAGCATCCTTTTTCTTGCTCCTGTCAGTGTCTGCAGCAAACAGACTGGGAAATCACGTTTCTGCTGTGTACCGTCTTAAGGTGGTTTCCATAACACTATATTTATATTTCAGTTTTGATAATTTTATCTAAGGAATCCTTTTGCTGAATTGTATTTGCCTCCTTTTGAAACTGTACTTGACCTGTAATATAAAATATTAAACAGTTATTCTCAAAGGAGGAAAGAAAAATGGCAGAGAAGCTCCAGAGATTAGACTAAATTGTCACATTTTTATCATTTGCACTGCCTTCATCCAATCACCTTCTTAGTATTTTATATCTTGTGTGTTTAGTTTCATTGTTTTTGTTTTGTTGTTATTTTTAGTAAAAAGCCAGAGTGGAGAAGGTAGCTATACTTTTTTTTGTTTGTTTCACCTGGCAAAGATGTTTAATTTGTTTTATATGATAAATATATGAAAAGTAAGAACTACATATGATATTATATTATATTATTTTTCCTGCTTTTTTTACACAATAATGTCATACACTATTCTAGGTCAACACTACCAGCTCTTATTCTGGAATCAGTGGTGTCTACAACACAAATCTCTCCAACCATTTCAGAAGCTTGCTACAATGTGTTTATTGTTAAGTGAAAATTAACCTACAGAACCCCCATAAATTTGGAAAGAAATTTTGCATCCAGACTGTACTGTCTGAATCTGAATGTTGGAGAAATTATAGCAGATTGGGATCCAGAGTTTTTGTTTGGGAACGAGCTATTGTAGACCTTATAGTACACAAATTGCATGTTAATGAAGTGCTTTTTAAAAGTTTCATTGAAGAAAGACTAGTAGAAGAAATGGCAGCAAGGACAAAGTTTTTTTAAGACTAGATCCATAAAATATGGCAGCAAGAGATTAAAAATATTTGAAAATATGAAGAACTGGTGCGCAGAATGTCTAATCATCATGTTTTGGATAATTAAAAAAACCCACCATATTGGGTAGAAGAAGATGAAGCAATACTGATAGATGAGTTCAGAAGCCATCCTGCGGCACGCGCTCTGTGGCCAAGGGAAGCCAAAAAGGGACATTGCCTGTTTTTTATAAGTCCTCAGAGCCCGTGATGCAATCCTGAGATTGTGTTTGTAATAACTTTTCCAAGTTACGACAATGAATACTTGACTTGTTGAACTCCAGAGTATATGGCAGTCATGCGCTAGAAACAGGGAGAGAGAGATCTGTGTGTATGTTGTAGTGTGCAAGGATTCAAATGGATTTAATAGACCACAGTGTAAGAGACAGTCATCATTGAAATGTGAGCTGCTTTATTGGTCTCTGCAATGTCTGTCTTTGTGTAAACCTATTTTGCTCATTTTGGAGAAGGGTTTTAGTTTAGTGTGTTTTATCTGTCTGACTGCACGCTGTGCCCTTGAACATATACTTATTTATCTTTCTATTCTTTGACTGTTTAACAGTTTGGGGTTTTTTCTCACAAAAAGTAGTAGCTAAAGCCTTGATACATTGCATCTTCTGTACAACTACTTCAAAATATTCATGAAGTTTCATACCATGTTATTTTGCAATTTCATAATTGATTTGGAGCCATCTGTATGTTTCTCCCCCTGCTTTGTAGTAAAACCCACAGTGGTATGTTAGCACGGAAAGTTTGAGAGCTTCTGTAGGAAATTGAAAATTAAATTATGAAATTGCTGTTCTCAGATTTATTCACTCTTCCTTTTTCCTTGGAAGGTAGGTGGAGAAGGTTCTCTTTCATGGTAGAATTTCTCAGGTGAGCTCGATCGCCTCTCTATCCCTTTACATCCAGCATAAATCGTTAAACGTCATTGTATGTACAATGCTTCAACAAACAATTAAGTTATTTCTTGCTTCACTCACAGTGTCCTATCTGCTTAGTTTGCCCTTTGAGTCTTCTGACTTTGACTTTAAAAGGCAGAGCAGATAAATGCTTCAGTTGAAATTTTTAAATCCCAGGAGACTGAAAAATGTTTTATTTGATTGGCATTCCTATATAACTTCTGTAGGGAATATATAACTTCTGTAGGGAATATGTACTGGCCATGGAGACCTACCCTCTTTAACAGTATGCCAATCAATTCAATGTTTACTCTCCCTCCATCTCTTCCAACAACATTACTATTTTATACCCTGTTCCACTAACAACATACTATTCTTCAATTAATTTAGCTTTAATTTAACTCTTTCCAGGTGTCAGTTCTTCTGTCTTGTCTTTTCATTTGACACCTGCATGCCATAGACACAGAAATTCTGTTGTTCAGCAACCACTACAGCATGAGATAGCTATTCTCGTAGACCTCAACAAGAACATTCCATTCTTGGAGGGCTGCATTTTGCAGCCATAGTTTTGTTAGAGAGGAAAAGGTGTTACTGCATTTTTTTTTTTTTAAAGAGGAAATGACATTTCAGCATGCTTATTTTAATTCCCTATTGGTTTGATAGCAGTGGAGTGATCCACTCTTGCATTTGCCATCAGCAAATCCATGAAGTTGCTAATTAAGAGAAGATTTACAGGTAGGGGTAACAACTTTAATTAGACTAAGTATAGTTGGAAAAAAAACCACATAAGCTCTCAGGCACAAAAGTAGTTCTTTAGGTCTGAAACAGAAGCAGAAAACTTCAAAGCAAAATTCAAGTTGGAAGCAACTGCTCTGACTTAATTAAAGAATGACCTACAAAATACTCGTGAAAGATAAGTCTGGAAACTCAAATTCATAACTTAGTAAATACCAAAAACTACGAACTCACTGGAGATACTGTTTTTCTGGTCCATTATAACCTGCAAGTCCTATTCCACCCCCAGCCCCCCCATTAATGTCACAGTGTTCCACAAGTTGCAAATTACATGTAGCTCTTTCCCCTTGGAGGCAACCACCTCTCCTACTTACTGAGTTTCTTTTGACTCCCCAGGTACACCTTCCTCTTCTCCTGGATAGTCTAATACATATCTAATGAAATCCCAAGCAATTGTTCTTAATGTTGTAATTACAGTTCACTTTACTATTTTCTCATTTTGTTTCAGCTCTGAAAAAGGACTTGTGTGCCAGAAATTCTGTTTGCTTTTTCTGAAGCTGCTGGTCTAAAAAAGGGTATCAGCTCAGTCTAAAATCTAGTTTTGACTGTATTTTTGGACCATATATCTGTAATGACCTTCTACCCTTACTCCCACCTCCCTGCAAAAAGAGATTAAGAAAATACAAGGTTAATTTTTTTTTAATATTCTTTACATTATTTTGTGCTCCTTCTTTACTTAGTACACATTAAATATTCCTGCACTTTAGTGTAATATGAACAACTACTGAATTAAACAGTTGTAGCACTTCTTTCTGAAATGTAGTATAATGAATCAAAGCACATTTCAAGGGTGAAATAAGGGTTTCAGTTTTACGGTATTACTGCATAAATCTATATACCTGTAAATGACAGATTCAGTATAGTGAGGTCTTCTCCTTGTTTGTGATATTCAGTTTCTTTCTGTCATGAAGTGATGAAAAAAGAGAGGCAGAGTCATAATCACATTCATTATGATGAGACATCTGACAGCCTTGTGTATCTACAAGTAGCTTTCAAAATCCTGAGAAATCATTTCTCATTTCTTTGCATAAACTGTTTTCATATGGGGTACAGAACTCCTGATTTGTTTAACTGAGCATAGTAAAAGCCCATACTGCAGAAATGGATACAGTAGAGGAAAACCCATCCCAACATTATCTTACATGGAAGAGCACACTGATATAAAATCACATGAATCAAATCAAAGCCTTATTTCTAATAGGATTGTGATATGAAGGTGCCTATTATGTTATGAACATGAAATTTCTCCAGATTAAAAAAACCAAGAAGCCAAACCTTTGTAAGGGCTGTAAGGAATGTAAGGAATGTATTTTAATGTGGGGTTTTCGTATATCTGAAAACACTCACTTAAAGTAGAACAGTTTTCCTAAACTGTTTACCAGCAACATCTCAAAAACAATACTGTGAAGTTAGAGTGTGATTGTTGAGAGTGTTATTAACTAACTTTCAAAAAACAGGTCCATTAACCTATTTAGAATGAGACTTTAATACATTCATCCCAAGTGCAGTTGGTTCCATTTTTCAGTATCAGTCATGTAAATGATCCAATAACTACACTTATTGTGAATAAAATTTACCATCGCATCTTGAGGTATTATGTATCAGGCTATAACTTATTCTTGTAAAAGAACCTGATGTTTTCTTAGATTACTTAGTTCTGGCTCATGCCTCCTCTGTCAAAATCATTGTTGCATACTCTAAGTGAATCAACTAAATTTAATGCCATTTTGGGAAACAAGTGTTTGGATTAGTCCATCTAGCAGTCGGCTGAAATAATAAGTCTCTCATTGTTTTTTCTTTACCATTAACCTTTGGTAAGAATAGTAAGGGAAAAAAGTATATTACCAAATACTTGAAATATATATGTATATCCTTAAGTTCTTACTGTTTTCAGATCAGAGATTAAAATAAGATTAGGAAAAAAACAAAATTGGCAACATAAGCTACAAAATTCAATTAAATTGTTTTTGATCTGCAGCATGCTACCAAATAGAAAAAAGTATAATTGTGTGCACATACGTATGTATTCCACTGCGAAGGTATAAGTTTACGTGGCTACAACAGAGCAAGCTTTTCAGCCAACAATTTCTGTAGATTATTTGTACAATGAAACTATGTGAAGTTCATCAGCAGTCACTACAAAGGTTAAAAAAGTTGAAATAAATAATGAGTTAAAAAAATAAAACTGGCTGATCTTTAGAACCTCTGCTATAACATACATAAAGTCCAGCAGAGTGTGTGTGTCTCATCTCCTCCCAGGCTCCCTGAATGGACATTTCTGACACAACATTCTTACCAAGGTAAAAAATTATTTTAATAATGAATGTCTCCTTACTTTCAAAAACCTAGGGGAATATTTCTCTGTAATTCTTTTGACAAAAGTAATAACTGTCTAGGGATCAGAAACAGAGAAGAACATAGCTTGTGGTGCTGTGAACGTTTTGATGCTTGCTCGATTCTCTAATCGTGATTCAGTGCCTAAGGTCCACCATAAAAATGCATTCTAAGACCGATTTCTATAGGGGGAAAATAAATTGGTTTAAGGTTTTTATGAAATTCATTTTTTTAACCAAAACCTAAACACAGTGATAATTCAAACATAGCTATTTAGCTTCCAGGGATTTTTTTTGAACAATTCTGTGTCCTCAGATTATTGCTAGGTACAGAAAATACAAAGCAGAGAGCTTTTTGTATGCAAGTAATAAGGTGTAGCCTATTCTTTTAAAAGACTATAAATAATTTCTAAAATACCACTTTAAAGCTAATATATTGGTATTGAGACAAGGGTATTGTTGAAATAAGTATGCAGCATTCTGTACTTGTCTTTTTTTTAAGGAATTAGATTGTCAGTTTGGGGGTACTGATTAGATGCTGGATGAGCTATATTCTTCTTTTCTCTGCCCAAAGTTTCTTCTGACCCAAAGTTTCTGTCAAGATGAACAACTGAGCTGAGCTGTTATTTCTTTTCAATAAAATGACCAGGATAAATATCTTACATGTTTAGGAGGCTTAACTTTTAATTTCTGTAAAACAGAATGAACCAATGGATATTCTTAGGGAAATTCAGTATGAAATCCTTTATTTGTGTGCATTTTTGCATATACCGTGTGCCATGTTTGCGAAATTCAGACTCCCGACTTCTGTAAAGTCTTAGATTTCAGTTTGCATGTATTATCTAAATAAGCGTCAAAATGCCACAGAGGCTGGAAGTTTCTCAGGTACTAGAGAAACTGGCATTCAGGCTCTACTGGCAGGGTGCTCAGATTGGGCCAGTGATACAGCTTTCAAATTTCTACAGCTGGTCCTTCCACCGGCGCTGTCCTCCTCTTAATGACAGCCCACATGAATGCTTCCCCAGCACGCCTGTGAGCACTCGTTTCAGCTGTAGTGATTTCTCTACACGTACTCATGAGCATTTTGTTGGCATCCTTTCTTTCCATACGCTCACTCTGCTGACTTCTGTGGGATGAAATGTCTAAGGGAATACTGGTGGCAGTGTTAGGACTTCCTTCAGAAGCTGTATCATGCTGTCCTCTGTCACACTGATCACATGCATATTTATTCGTTAAGAGGAAATATGTGACAAGGGCTGTGAATGTTTTGCTGGAGAACATTTAATAACATGTTTGTCTTCAATATTATTTATGCAGTTGATGAGATGCTTTTTTTTCCCCCTGCTATGAAAAAAAATAAGATTTTTTTATTTTTATGCCTGCTTCCCAAAATATAGGGCTTTTCAATCACACGTATGTATTTGGTTCTTTGACTCGGCTGATTTTTTTATATATAACAGAGGCTTGGAAGTATCAAAGTGTTAATTTCTGAATACAAGTTTCTGGGTGGAGGAGAAAGAGCCTATTAATATCCTAACTTATTAACCCCAAAGCTAATTAGTTTTCCTTTTATTAAACGTCAGAAACTTCACACGGAGATTTGGAAACTGGGCTTCATTAGTTCTGCTGCTCACACATGTACGTGTTTACCTCTGGTAACAAGGAAAGGAACCTTCTTCAGGATTAGAAAACACACTCAATAATTTGCAGATAAAAAGGCAGGAAATTATTTGAACTAATGATGAGAAATGAATGAGGTTTTTATTCTCTCTATCAGAGTACTGTTACGTTTTATGTTTTTAATTCAAATTCAGTCAGTTTTGAAATTGGTAGGCTGGTCATGATATTGGTTTGGGTATCTTTATATTAGTAGGCTAAGTAAATAATTGGAGCACAGAAATAATCAAGAGCCCAAGGAAATCCAAGTCTGGAGTTCAGAGGTAAATTTTTGGGTGTCATTTAATATTAATGGGAAATATATTCCAGCAAATTTAATCTAAAGGTCAGTCACATCAGAGAGTTAAATAGAAAAACAATCCAGACTTAGCCCTGCCTATGCTGAATTATAAAAGGTGTCATTTATATAGTACGTGATCTAGAATGTTTGGAATTCCACTGACAACTCTGTCCTTTTCTGAATAACCACCTATTTATGAAGAAGTTTGAAGTTTATGAAGAAGTTTGAAAAATATCTCACTAGTTAATGATGTCCTGTGTATCAGCTTGATCTGAGTTTAGTGTTCTTCTCTTGCAGCCTGTCTCCTCTAGCCTGAAACCTCCCTTCATAGCCCCAGTTTTTCTTGTCAGTCACCATAATGCTGGTAACCTTTTTTGAGCCTCGAGGTTTTCAGGTTGTCCATATTTTAGATGCTTTTGGAGGCTTGTAAATACATCCTAGATGTATTTACATTCTGTATATCCAGAACAAACCTTGCTCAATCTTTTCTACTTGTAAGGAAGGATTCAGGTTATTTATTCAATAAATACCAAATTTTTCAAAAGATTACAATTATGTGCTTGTCAGCACACAACATGTTTGATCCCCTTCTGCCTCCTGAGTGATGAGGATAATTCAGTGAACAGGGATATTGTCTCGTTAAGCCTGACCTTTCTCTGTGTGTGGTCTGAGGGTATTGGTTTTAGTGGTCTGGGGTTTTTTTAATTTGTTTTGGTTTGTTGTTGTGTTTTGGTTTGGGTTTTTTCCACAATTAGTCCTGTTTTTCCTTTCTTTTCAGCGTGCTTATTACTGCAATGAGGTTCTTGTGTACTTGACGTTTCTTGCTTTCATTCTTACAGTGACGCTGAGGTAGATACTACTTGATGTGTGTGTGTATGTGAGTAGACTAATTTACCTGCCTACATTTGGGCTCTATGTACGTAGCATTCCAAGGTGTTTCTACTTCCTTTTTTCATTGGATTGTGAGACTAGCACTTTTGAAAAGTTTCTTAGCGTAATTTCATAGCTTTATGTTAGGATGGGCTTTATGACTATTGATAGCATAGAACTTTAGCCCCAAAATAGTAGACCTATAGCTCAGAGACATGAAGCAGTCTTTGTGTCTCAAATGTCACTTCAGTCAAATCATTCCTTGGTCTGAAATATTGTAATGCCTATAATTTTCCTGTCTTCCTTCTAGGAAATATTAAGATTGTATTGTATTCTGTAAGAGGCATTTGTTGTACTAATTTATTATTGGGAGGAGTTGTAAACATTTCTGGAATGTGAAAAAAAGTATATCTTGCTCCCATAGACAATAGTACATAGCAAATGTGAATGTCTGGCCATTCATATATTCTTTAAGATATATATTATCTGTATTGCTCCGCTGGCAGAGTGAACAAATGTTTAATATAGGTTTTTCAAGGTATGAAAACAGTTTGGAATTTGCGTTCTTGTGAAGGTGTCTTTGAAGAGAGCATTTGATAAAACAGCGAAATACTTGATTTCTCCTGAAAGCTTTTCTACTTTTTCTTACCAGTGAAAATGAAACTTTAAAGTTGGAACTTGTATTTTACTATTGGACATCTGAAACCAAGCATTCTGACAGGAGCGGGAAAAAAAAAAAAAGAGAGAGATCTGAAGTCAGTTTTTAACGATTCTTTCTAAGTTCCTACTGAAGTTGTCTGGGAATGAAGCACTTGGGTCGATACCAGCTTCTGCATGTTGCAGGCAAAGGAGCTTTTCATTCTCAGCAGTTCTGATTTCAGCTAGACTTTTCCTAAGTGGGTACTACAGTAATCAGAGGCAGCTTGTTGGAATTGGTCTTGGATAATAATTTTAGTGTGTGCTTGAATATTTCATTTTGTTCTGATTTATGACGACTTTATTTACCTAGGCAATTTCAATAATTTGGGGGTTTGTGTTTTTAATGATTCTTATAGTTAGATGGAATTCCTAACAGAGAATAGAGGGAAACCTGTGTTTGTGCTTCGTCACAAATAAATATCCATTAGTTATTTGCAATGAAATGTTGATCCAACATTTTGTTAGTGAAAAATAGGCTCTAGCAAGATGTATTTTGTGGATTGAACTCTTACATTTTACAGTATTCAAATTTATAGAAATTGTCATAATTAATTTACTGTTATTTTAATAATATTGGCCTATGCTCAGCCAGTAGAAGTTGAAAAACATGTGACATTCATTCTTTTTCTACTTCCCACTTGAAATTGTTCTCTGGTAACATCTTAGGACTTACACTGATAAACTTAATCATCTCCAGTTAATATAGGATTACTTTTCTTATTTACCTTAATCTCTATTTTTTTGTACTATCCACATTCATGGGGGTTTTCTCCCCTTACCTGGCAAACACATTACAAAGTGATTCTTGTTCCCATGTCTGAATATAAAGATGAAAGGACATAAACCAGCAGGATGAAGCATAAAGGATATAAACTAGCAAATTTTAGAAGTTGTTTTTGTAATCATCCGTTCTTTCACAGAGGTCACCTCATTTTTCATTATAAAATGGTCTGCTGTTCTTGTTCTTATTATCAAAAAGCATAGAACAGTAATACAACTGTGAACTAATATAGCACTGATTCTATCCTTTTAGAATCATCTGGGGTATTTGCTTTTTCTAATCCCATAATCCTATCCCATATTTGCAAATATAGGGCATTATATCATATCATCAAATAGTACTTGAACATTTATTAGTGTATTTAAAACATAATTGAATTACATTACATTTTGTGATGTAAATAATGTCTTATTGCACATTTTTGTTCTGAGGAAGGTTCATCTTACAGCCCTCATGCATCTGAAGAGTGACATGCACTATTAGTAGCTCATGGAATGCAAGACAAGGACCATGGTTGGGTGTGTGGCCCCGAGATGAAATTGTGACTCGGTTGAAATCAGTAGAAGTTATGTCATTGTATTCACTGGGTCTAGAATTTCATCTAATGTGCTGCAGAAGTTTGTTCTTGAAGAAAACATTGAGTCAAAACATATATTTTGAATTTCTTTGGGTTTGTTTCTTAAGGCAGGGTTTCATGGATGTTTTGTTCATTCCTAAATATTCATAAGTCAGGAAATCCATACTCCTGTTTTTTGCAACTGTGAAGAGATTATGACTTTCCTAAGTTTTCTCACTTTTCATTGCATTCACACTTTCTCAAAACTTGTGTATGTCTGTTGTTATAGAAGGCACCTGGAGTGTCATTATAATTTTGCATCTGGCTATATCTGTGTCAGAAAAACTGGGACCTGCAGTTGCCGCAGGTGTGCATCGTGGATAGCATTGATGAAAATTATAGTGTAGGCAAGGCTTCAGTCTGAAAATATTTGAAACGAGTGCTAATGGAATCACGAGGCATTTCACTGGATATAAAATTCTGCATCTTATTTTTAACACTGTTTAAATGCTCACAGTTTTGATTATCTTTATTGGAAACATCCTGCTAATGTGGCTATTTAGTGAGGCTGGATGCATTTGTCTGCTTCTGATCTTGCATTAACTTCAAACATGTTGCATAGTAATAAGCTTTCTATTTGAGGGTACAAAAAAAATTCTACAATTATTATTTTGTTCAATAATTGAGAATCGCCTTAAATATAATATTTTTTAATGTCTCAATAAAGGGATTGTGGTGAGTAAAGGTGTAATTGGTCACTATGAGTGATAAGTCTTTTCTCCATCCTTTGTTCGTAGATATGTGGAGTGACAGATACAATATAAAATCATGTAAAATTTTAGTAGGCAGTCTAGGTTTCTTCCCAGTACAGTTGTTATGATATATATGTATTAACAAATGAGCCAATTAACTGTTGGAATTTCCTTCCCAGAGAATAGTGGATGTTTTGGTGTTTGTTTTCACCCAGATCAGTATGGGAATTCAATATAATAAAAGCTTAATAGTAAGAGCCAGGTTTCAAACACCTTTTATAAAAAATTGAAACACTGGATCTGCTTCTAAAATGTTCTATTTAAATGACTTTCTGCCAGTGGTTTAACACTTTATTCAGTCTAAATTGCGTAATAATTACACTTTTAATACTGTTTACTATTTTACGAAGTTCAAAACCATAAAGCTAGTTGTTGGAATTCACAAGACAGAGGATGAAGAAAACCTGTTCTTTTTCATAGACCTGTCAGACATATGCTTTCAGCAGGACTGCTGCACTTCTGAGTGTGCTCGTGTCACCTTGCCATGGTACTTACATTTCATGAGCTTACAGGGCAGTTATGCACCACTCCCACCCCACCTTCACTGTAACCTCTCCTTCAGATGTGGCTGGTAAACCTCATCTGTGCTACAGGCAGTGCTATCTATTAGGACCTTGAAAAGAATAGTCTATTAACTACTGCCTCATCTCCTCTTCCTGTCTCTCTGGTTGTTTTCCATCATGTGTGCCTAGGTGCACCTGCCTCTCTTACATGATCCCAATTTGTAGGGGGATGGAAAGTATTTTTTTCATTCCTAACCTCGTTCATTATAACAATGAGAGAATCAAACCTTGAAATATCTTCTTATCTAGTCTTGCTAGAGGAAAGGAGAAAAAGCCAAGCTTGCAAATGGCAGAACTGGTGTGAGATGCACAGTTTACCAGAAGAGTGGCACGGATTGGCCTGTTCATGTTGGTAATGTTTATACTGATAGGTTGATGCTTTTATATATATTTGTATGTATGTGTGTATAATGTATATTTATATTAGACAACTTTCCTATTGAGTAATATTTCAGAGGTATTTTTGAGCTAAAAGATCCCTGATTTTCAGGGCTCTAACACCTGTCTAAATCAAACATGTTTAGAAGTCCACCACTTGAATCTACTTCTTGAATTGGTTCCACACCAGCTGTCTGAGCACACACAATTGCCTGTACCTTCCCCAGTGCTGTGACATAATCTCTCAGCTTCTGAATTCTCCACCTGCCACTTCCAAATTGAAAGAAAACCTCCTGAGGCTTTGCTCCATCTCACCTCCCCAAGGTTCCTGTTCCATGGGAAGGGAAGTACAAATGTATGTGAGGCACGGTGTGCTGTCAAGTGTACCAGTAAGGAAACAACAACCAAAGATTTTCAATCAAGTTTCACATTTGTTACTGGTAACTACAAAAGAGTTGCAAATTAATGTGGGCTTTTGGGGCAATTTCATACCTGTTTCTTTAAACCTACATGTTCTTTTAGAATATTTGAACAGAAAGAATGATCGGTTGTGGGGTTTTTTCATGGCTGAACATGAAAAGTGATTAAATGGTAAGTGGAAAATTCACTCTTTTGCATAAAATTTGAAAATTTATTCAATAGAAGTTTTCACAGCCCCTTACAGTGATTCAGAGGCAGAAGATCATATGAGAACTGTGATGATGCTTGGCATCCAGGGAAAAAGGCTGAGGGGTGGCAGCAGGGGAACCTACAACACCAACAGACCTTTCAAAGGATTACCCTTGGAATTTGGGATGCTTTCATCTGGCTAGATATTTGTGGAGCAGCCACTGCTTATGCTGTAGTTAAATTAGGATTACTTCTTCTGTACCACCAAGTAATTATGGTTTTATTGAACTTGGTGGTAAAGTTTCCATGTATTCACATTGAGACAGGATTTTACCCATTTTCTTAAAAGAAAATTAGCTTTAAATTATCTAGCACCTTCAGTTATACATTACGTTGCACAACTGACAGTTTCTTATAATTGATCCATGGGTAGTTTTCTAGATCAAATGTTCTGTGAAATGCCTTTTTTGCGGGGGTGGTTGAAGCAGGTCAAATTGCTTCACTTAGTCTTGTTTTCTTCATGTATTTCAGCGACTAGTACATATTGACAGACTTAATTGCAATTGCTTCAAAAGCTAGAGGCTACTTATTTTGCCAAAGATTTTCCATATAAACATGACATTAATAATGTGTATTTTAATTAAGTTGCAGATAGCTTTTTAGGAGGCTATTTGCTGAAACTGACAAGAAGAAAACAATAATGGTTGGGCTGACAGAAAGAGAATTTGTGAAAAGAATGAAGTGTATACCACTGTGTTTTATTTAACACAAATAATAACAGTGAAGAGCATTTCAGACTTTGATAATAGCGATGTGTCAGTGAAGCATGTGGAGTAAGACTTCTAAAACCAGAACTTACAGCCTTGGTTCTTAATTCTTTTCGGTGGCCAAAGATAATGAGTGGCAGATCACAGATCCTCCCTTGAAAAGATTACTTTTTAGGCATGAAGTGGGACTTCAGTTCCGCTTCTTAATATGTGGCTAGCAATTTTCCTGTCTTCTGGTGAATGTGAACAGTCATAGTAGTCTTGATGTAACAGCTAATTTAATTCCCTAATTATATCTAGCTCATGATTACAGTAAAGAATGTTAGTACTAGGCAACGCACTGCTAGCATACTACCCTATCTACCACAAAAGGATGGCTGGGCTGTTTATATTGCGATTTTTGTTTCCTCCCCTGTAAAACACATGATGTTTGTAGTGCTGTAGATCTCTCTGCTCTCATTGTGACAGACTGTATTGGTGGGTTTTGGTCTTCCATGTAAATTCTAAGTTGATTATCTGTGTTGGAAATGTTTTAAGGAGACATACAGACCTTTCTGATCTAAAAATCTATTGCAAGCTTGCCAGTTTGGAGTTCACCTGTCCAGGGACAGGCAGTAGTTAAAGCACACAATGTGAAGGCTTAATGAATGGTTCCAGAACGAATCACTCTTCACTTTAGGTAGATAGAGGAAAAAAATATACCTATCTGTCTTTGTTACTTTATAGTATCCTTCAGGCTCTGGATCAGTGTCCTGCCAGAGGGTTTGAAGCTCCTTTACTTAAGTGTTTCTCCTTCAAGTCATGGTCTACTCAGTCTAATCAGGTTCCTTGAGTTTGGTTAGTCTCAGCTGAAAAATCAACAACAAAAAAACCAAAAGAAAAATCTTCTGCATTTAGAAGTCATTACATTTATATTTTTAAAGCGCTTTTTAGCCTCCTTTAACATTTGGACGTGGTTTTTTTAGCATGTCATTCTGTTAAAGACTCATTTAAGTAATAAAGAATAAATGAGTTTGTAATTAAATATGTGCAAAGATTTGAAGAACATTTATGTGTTCATTAGGCTGCTTCTGTCTTTCAGTAGGGATTATGTATGCAATTGTATACATTATGAAAGTTAAACAAAACATAATAGGACAAAGACATGAATTAAAGATATTCCCTATTATTATTTTTTTTCCTTTGGTGGGATAATTAATGTCAGGAATTGACACTGGCAATTTTTCCATACTGTACCCTAGTGAAATTCATAATGCTTTATAGTGGGGAAAAAAGGTATTCTCAAAAACTCTAGTATGGAAGGTCTAAATAATAAAATAGAGAAGCTAAACTTCTAATTTTTTTTTTTTTTAATTAAACATAAAAGATAATTTGTTTCCATCAGAAGATAATATTATCTATCCTTCAAGGCTGAGTGGATATAATTGCCCATCATATAAATCTCTTGACAAATAGTGCCCTTAGGCAGTGTGACACTAATAATTGTTCAATTACAGACTTTTAGCTTTTCAAATGGCCAGAGTCATTATTATGCACCTCGTTAATAGAAATAAAGGCATCGTTTAAACACATTGGAAAAATATTATTCTTTTGAAGATGACTTCATCTTTACATTTAATGTCTTTTCTAATTACCTGTAATAATTTTAATAATCATTATTAAATTTCCTTTAATAATAATTGCACTCTAATCTGATTGTTTACTGGAAAAAGGAAGGCATTTAATATTCAAACATTCAAATTTCAAATAATATGTTAGCGATATATTTACCTTTTTGCAAAATTATGTTCGTTTTATCTATATAGCTTCAGTGTATTTTAAATGTTTCTACCAGATCAAATTTATTTTCTGAGCCAGTGTAATCGTCAAATAGTTAAGTATTATACTGCTGATCTTCTGGACCTTGATTCTTGATTCTCAGTCATGCAATTTACAGGTGCTGAAAATAGGCTGAAATTGATGATCTGACAACTCCTACAGGTTAGGAAAATTCTTGGAAGACACAGATAGTTGTTGAAGGTGAAATGGAAAATTACAACTATTCTTTACAATGTTGTTCCTCTTCTAGTATAACATAAAGGTGTGAGGGGGAAGAAAGCTGGAACTCTCTTGCTCTGAGAAAATTTGCTTGCAGAAGCCAGGAGGCTCAGCGTTGTCTAAATTGCCAACTACAGCATACGGTAACTAAAATATTTTACTCCCTGCAAAAACCAAACAGCCTCAGTGACATTCATCCTATTTCACTCCATTAATTGTAATGTGTTACTGTGTTTAGATCGCCATAAATATAGAAAATATCTATTGTCAAATGAAAGAAAATGCCCTACCCCCATAGAGTTGAGAGTCTGATGACTTAATCTGTAAATACCTACTGCTTGTCCTATTGCATGCCTTTTGAGTTTTCCCATATACTTTATTAGCACACAGTCACAATCCTGCAAAACAGCAGCTTTTTATATGAATGTACTAGAGTCCCAATGTTCTGTTTGATGTTATCGCTACTTAAATAGGTTTATCTGAGAGAAGATTGAGAAAATGTTTCCTAAAATTGTCTATTGTCAATGTATTTAAAAAAAAAAGTATGATTGATTTCTGAATGATCTGACATGGACAATTGGGAACAAAGATAACTTTTTTTTCTTACAATTAAGTCTAAATTGCCATTTTTCTTGTGAGAAAACATATTTATTTGTTTAATATGTTTATGACTTTTGACTTGCTACAGTTCTGCACTCTTTAGGTAAATTGTGGAAGATTTAGAGTACTTTTGAGTGAACCTCCCTGATTCCTGTGAAAGGTCGAAGGCTCAGGGTAGGAACATCAGAGCACAGAAAATTACCTTCTTCATCCTAGGTCAATACCCATGGAGTATTTTACAATAATAAACAAAAGAAACAAAGTAAGATTACATCTATGCATGGATATACTTGTGTTTCACTTAGAGATTCTCTGTTTTATTCTATTTTTGACTATTGATTCAAAATTCCTGTGGCTATCGTACATCTTTAACATAGGCAGAAGCATAGCAACTAAAGTTTATTAAACACTTCCTTTGAAAGCTAAACACAGTATTTGGTTCTCTTTGGATTTCACTGAAAATTCAAAATGTAGATTTGATCCGTTGCAAGACTTACTGAAGCTTAGTTGTGTGTGAATCTCAATGAAACGGAAGGTTTTGATTAGATTTGCATAAGACTTAAGCCTGATACAGAGAATTTGTTCATGTAGACAAACTAAGATAAAACGTTGGCATGAACCTTTGCAAAACAAAATGCAATAACACACTGGTTAGGTCACAGACCGGGTGGCTATTGCTGTGGTAGTCATAATCTAGATTTAGGGGAATACCTTCTTTCCAACGCCAGTATGCATTAGAAATAAAATAACAATATTGGGTGATAACTAGCTTCTGAGGCTGTGTTTATATTTCTTAATAAACTAGTCTAGAAGGCTTCCAGAAGAGTGTGGCCATAAAGCAAGTTGGCTGGCATTAGCAGCACAGGGCCCACTTTCAAAAACAAGCAACCATACAGGCAGGTTAGGAGTTAAGAATAAATCTGCTCACAGCTAGAAATGCAGCACTGGGAACTGTGTATAATATTAGAACTTGCTTTAAAAGATTTGAGATCTACTTTGAAACAGGGTGATATTTCTGCGTAATTTACAGACCTTTTCAAAATCAATACAGCCATCTCAACTTCATCTAACTTTCATAATTTTGCATTTTTGACATATTTTCAAAATTATCTCCTAACTTTTTTGTAATAATTCGCATTGATTGCATGTACTTGATCAGAGTCAAAGCAATAAAATGCAGACTTCAGTGCTGCTACAGTCAGCATATACAGTAATTATAGCTTCATCTGGTATTTTTGCTTTTAAGACACATTTTACTTTTGAAATTAGAATTTTTCGGAGCTGTCTTGAACTTTGAGAACTCCTTAAAATTAGAAATAGGGCTGAGGAGTTCCACACTAGCAAAATTACCTGAGATGCTAAAAAAAAGGTGTTACATGGATGCGTGCTTATTTCACAATACCTTACTAAAGCATTTGTACAATTATGCTTGCCTGTTTTACTTTTGAAAGTAGGACTCAATTCCAATTTTCCCATATGTCAGATGCATTTAGAGAGAAGGTAGTTTTTGTTTTTACACTGTGGACATAACGCGGGCTTTATCACCAATTCTTTGTCTATAGTGTTGGATAAGAACAAAGGTTGAGTCCATATCTTGTCTAGAGCCTTTGAATGTGACTATGTCCTTGCAGGGCCCAAGGATTAAGACTGGCCAGCCCTTCTACAGGAACACAGGAGAAGGAGGAGAGGATGTTTGGCTATAGCTGTTACCATGTTCCCATGTCATTGTCCCAGCTCTGCCTGGAAATTTGTGTGTGGGTGTGCCTTGTCAGTCACAACAAAAGCATTAATTGAGTTTGTTAGATATCAAAGAGTACTCTCAGGTTCTTATGTTATCTGTCTCAAACTTCTCACTGGTACTACATCAGTTTTACTTCACCTATTTATAAAATTTGAGCCTAAACCGTACCCATTTCTATTTCCTCTCAAGCCCAATTGATATTTACAATAATTTTCATGTAAATACCTGATTATGAATATGATTACATTTCAGAAAAGGATTCAATTAATCTTTCTAGTTTTTTCCCCCGTATACATCAACAGGAAGGTCAATAACCATGAATACACACAGAGCATGGCTGTTCCATGGTACAACACAGATGTTGGCGTCCTTTTTTCTTTGCAGATCCTAGTGGGAGTTGTACTGATGATAGCGTAGCTGACTTTTGGTCCTTTGCTTGGTAAAATCTGCAGTGAACTGAAACTGCCTGATTATTTGAATGCTTTGTCTTTGACATATATTTTGTTATGAGAAATTTGTACATCTGTGTGCATCTGCTGTGTCTGAGAATCACTACAGCATGGCACTCGTGTTCCTCAGGAGATCTAAGCCTCGATGCCCACACAGAAAACTACACTATAAAAGGCATGTTGTCCTTTCATGCCACCTGATCCTCTTTGTCAGTCACTTGTGCCCTGAGGATGTTTTTGTACATTGTAGTGCTGGAACTGACTTCATAGTATCATCCCCTATAAAGCAATTTTTACATTAGAGGAATAACTGTACCATGCAAGTTTTTTTTACAGCAGAAGGAGGTCTAAGAACACGATTTAAAATGGCAGCTACGTACTGACATTATTAGGATACTGAAGCAATTATGCAGTTATGTTTTTAACGCTGGGAGATTGTTATTAATTGGGAAGAAAGAAACAGGAGTGAAATGTTGGGCACTTACTCTCTAATCAATGCAGATTAAAAAGAACAAAAGAAGGTAAATACAGCTGTTCTCTTGTGAACCCCGGACTTGAAAAAACAATGGGAAGCATTAGTAGTTAACAGCTAGTTGAAGAGTTGTGAGAATATTAAAAGAAACCAAACAAGTTTACACAGACTGAGAAACGTATGGATGGCATTGAAAAGTAGTATCATATGGCATTTAGCTGTTCCTTTAGCTAAATTTCACAGTCTACCAATGTGCCTGCAAACATCGCAGTTCTGTGTTTGCTGGAACTGAAACTTTATTGGTTCAGAAGAATATCTGTGAATACTGTTATTACTTCCATTTTAAACATCTCATTTAAAATACACTAATAATGGTTATCATTTGAAATAACGCATTCTGTGGTTATCATATTTAAATCATGTATTAAGTGTCAACATTCAAAATCACTTAAGAATATGATTATTGTATTCTGCTACAAACTTCCTAGTGGTCCTCAGGACTTGCCTGGAGGCAACTTTGCAGGATACGCTAAGTTGTTATCATAGAAAGCTTTTTTTTTTTTTTTTTTTTTTTAAGACTAGCTTCAGAGAAACACTGCAGGTTCATCACATCCAAGTTCTGAGGTAGAAGTGTATTATTAATGCCACTAGACCTTGGAGAACAGAGAATCAGCAAAGGCTACCTGACCCTCATTACCTTGAATGTGATAGGGGCTTAAATCAGTCCAGTCCTTCATAAACCAAGAGCAGTTAGTGCTGGATGGAGTAACTCTATGTGCGGTTGCACTAGGGTGCCATCATCACCTTTTTCTCTTTCCTACTCGTTCAGTCTTAGTTAATCCTCCAGTATGAGGATGATGCTGTGCACATGTCTCCGTGCTACCCCTGTGGAAGCTTTGCGAATCACTTTAAGCTTGACATCTCACAGTACCTTATTCAGGCAAGAAGCAACTTGCAGTCCTCTCTCCAAAGCTTGCCGTATTAAGGACTGAGTTCATGGTGCTCTGCACTTTTTTTAGAAGCAACGGAGGGGCAAGTCCCTGAATTACCAAGTTGAGAGCTTGAATAAAGGTGAATCAGAAACATTCCACAGTGAATATGGACATATAATGCAGTGGAGAAGTGGTTTATTCGATCTCTTGCTATTGCCCCCTGTGACTGCTTTATACTATTGAGTCTAACCCTTGTGACATTTAAAGCATATATCTACACAGACGTCGCTTTCTTACTGTCCTTCCTACAACTCATTCTAAAATGTCTCTTTAAGATGTAAGAGAATTTCAAAAAATGAAAAATTTTATGATACAATGAAAACCTCTTGTTTGAACAGGTTTTGGTGCCTCGTTCTGAAACAGTTGCTCATTGAAAAGTCTCAGCACTTGCTTCCTTCTCTCCTGCACAGTGATATTTTATAGTGCTAATTATATCATCCTGGAATGTTCCTTTTAATTCTGATATGCTGTTGAGTTGCTCTGTGTCCTGTATCTCATTTGTAGAGGGTTTTCTTCACAAAATGTGTTATACATGCACTTGCTGCAGTCCTCTTTTGGCTTTCATTGTATAATGGAAGCCGTTTCATTGTTTTTCAAAACTGCAGAGAAAAACAGGTTTACTTCACACTACTCCTTGTTGTCTTGTACAACTATGTGCAAGTAAGGGAAGTAGAGTTTGACCTTTGATTAGAATAGCCAGTGTGACACATACACCATTAGGGTTTATACGAAGCTGTGTTCCACGCGGCAGGTTTCCACACACAGTATATACTTTTTAAAGCCAGAGCGCGAAGACTAAAGAACCGGATTTTAAAGTAGTAGGAACAGTGTACTTGAGAATGGACTCATTTGGTGTGTTTAAGTGCAGAGAGAATTAACTGTGTTCTCTTAGGGGTTACTTGTTAGCCCCATTTCTTAACCTATATAAATGGCTCAGGCAGTGGAATTTAAATGTGAAGCAGCAAATCTGCTGATTATTCCAAGTTTGAGGGAGTAATGAATGCAAAGTTTACCAAAGGTGAGATGCAAAAGAACCGTGAATCGCTTTTTAACTAGGTTTGTGAGGTTTCAAAATACTACCATTGGTTAATGAGAAGTAATATACTGTGTGAAAATAATAAACAGGTACTCCAAGAATGGCAGAAGAAGTCTGAAAGGGGTTTGCAGGATAGGGAACAGCTTTTTCTTTGTGTGCATCTAATGACTTGCTGGGAGTCTGCTTTTTTTTTTTTTTTTCCCTCCAAGCAATTGTTGGTTTTAAAACACTTGACATACTTCAGTGCTTTAACAAATTTTGAGTTATATTTTCAAAAATCATCTAGGCCCCTAATCATCGATATCTAAATCTTTCTGAAAGTCATGTAAGTACCTAGAGGATTTTCTGCACACCACGGTGTAGTGTGATTCAGAGGTATCCTGGACAGATTAGGAGTACAGGAGCAGTGCTCTGCTTAACCTAATTCACTCTGCTGAGAAATGCTGTGCTGTCGCAGTTGTGGTGTCCATTTACTATAGCCCTGTATGTAGGGTTAGCTTGGCTACCTACCCAGCCTTGCACTGTGTTGTTAAAACATATGTTAAAGTAAATCAAAGTGGAATTTGATCTGAAATCCAAAGGTATTTTTGAGTAGCTCACCTTTAAAAGAGCTGAGCAAAATCATAGAATCGTACTACGGAATCACAAACTGGTTTGGGTTGGAAGGGACTTTAAAGCCCATCTAGTTCCAACCCCCTGCCATGGGCAGGGACACCCTCCACTAGACCAGGTTGCTTAAAGCCCCATCCAACCTGGCCTTGCACACTTGACGTTAAAGGAATAAGATATTTTTCTGTGTCACTTCAAACAACTCTAACCAAGATCTTATTTTTAAAATCAGAATGCTATTAGAAACTATTGGGCCAAAGCTTTCATTGACTTGACTGTTCAGTGACCATAGTCTGGTATATGCTAGATCTTCAGCTGGTGATTTTTGTAATATTTTAATTCCATATTTCATTTTTTTTCATGTAATTGGTTTCAGAAATGCATTCAATATAATTACTGTCTGTGAAGGTACTTGGATGAATCTGAATGCAAGTTATGTACTATTGCATGAATTTGTGATAACTCTGTCTATGAGTAGCAGTTAATAATAATTGCGTATTTGTGCTGTCGTGCTGGAATCCGTTATTGTATTCATTGAGTAGCATCTGCAGTGAGGAGTACGATGACCTTGTATGAATGTGAGACAGGACACAATGGATAAGTACTGCAAGTCAAGGATGAGGAACACTGAGGCTGTGGTCAGAAGTCCACTGAGAAACTGGCTACTACAGTCTGAGACTTTCCCCACCTAATTACTACTGGGATTTTGGAGCATTTTATGAACTGTCTTCATCAGTTTTAGAGGAAAGCTGGTAGTTTAGTTTAAACAGCCTTGCTGACTGATTTGAACTAACACAGCTGACCGATGTCCTACAGTACATGATTTGTTGTGCTAGTTCTATTGTGTGGATTCATTACTTCTCCAACAGACTGACAGTAGCAATAAAGAATAATTGTAAGTTCTTACACGCCCCCCCCCCCCCACACACACCCACCCCATTTCATAAGAAGACATGCTAATATGTAAGTTTAAGTAATTTACACTTTCTTCAGTGTCTACAATTTTAGATATTTGGGTTTGCCTTGACTAACAAATAATATTTTTTATTTTTTTTAAAAATGTTAGCATCTTCAAATGAATAAAGGGTGAAGGAAGTATGTGGTATTGATGAGGTAGGCTGTAATGAAGTATATGCTAGCTGATCAAGTTGAAGCCTGGAAGGAAAAAAGAAAATCAACAAGTTTATATTCCCTTCTTCATGTCGGTCTTCCCCCTGCCCCACCAAATACACTACACAAAGACAAGGGAATAAGCAAATCAAACCATATGCAAAAAAACCATAAGGCTGACTCCAACCATCTGAATTCCTTCTGCTATGCTACATACTGCTGGTGGAGAATTTGATTCCTTTGCTGAAAGCTGGAGCAGCCCTTTCTGCCGCCTTCATTGTCAGCTTGCCTTCTTCATGTCTCTCCTGAGTCTATAAATTGCTGTCCTGTGTATTTTCTGCATGGGAAAACTGGAATTTAAGACAGAAAAAAATAATTAATGATGAATATCCTTATTCCTGCCTGAATTATTCTCATTCCTACTTAAATAGGAGTAGCTGTTTGAAGACCAGGTAGCAGCAATATTCTTGACTCGCTAGCCAAATGGTAAGAGCACAGGATAAAGTGTAAGTCAGCTAGCGGTTGTTTTGAGTATACTGTTTTGCAGAACTGAACTACTAGTGGATCCTTGTTCTGTGTAATGAATTTAAAGAGAACAGAGTTACAGAGAGCATGTGGGCATTTGAAATGTCTTTTGTATCATTGTGTTAAAAATAAAGCAAAGGAAAACATAAATGCCTCTTGACTAAATATCTGCTATCTGTTGACTGCAATGCCAAAAAATTAGTTAAATATTTCATTACCAGGTTGAAACCTGGAAGAGGCACATGAAAAAATTAAATATGTTATAATGTTGAATGTTTTCACAGTAAAACAACCTAGATATAACTTCATGCTCTGTGAGCTGAATCAAACAAATATTCAAACAAACCAGTTTCATATGCTCACCAGTCCTTTGGCTTTTGACAAATAAGAATAAAAGGGATTTCATTTTCGGAAAAGACTTTTCAAACTAGCTCTCTTGAATGTATATTTTACTCCCTTAATATCTTCCAATTACATGCTCACTTATCTGATAATACATACTTAGGAAACCTTATTCTGTTGGTTAGCACTACATTCACATTACGTGGGTATTAATAGCAGCATAAAGCCATATGCATCACTATAAGAATTTCATTTTGGAAGCATCTTAAAAACCCTAACTTTAACACTGAGTGACTCCACAAATGTCTTATCAGAACATTTGAAGTTCAAATATCCTCATTACCTCAGATACAAACACTTCAAGCTAGCAAATTAATGCTCTACACTATTAATTACTTTAAATATGCCATTAGAAAACACATGCTATAATTTTGTTAAAAGTTGAACCATTCTAGCTTTATATACACTTATGTCTATTACAGAAATGATAGGGTTTTTTTAGCTAGACCTATCAAGATTTATGCACACATGCGCAAACACTACTAAAGAAAAATTAATTCTAAAACCTATAAAAATAGCAATATGGGGAACTGGCAGAAGAGCTTGATTTTTTTTTTTTTTTTTCTAAATCACACAAAGTCCTCAAGGTTATGAGAATTGATATATGGTAGGATAATTGGATTGTGCTTAGCTCCAGGATGTGCAAAATCTCTTTGCTATGACGTTAAGATTAAGGTTAGGGATGTGTTAAAGGTTAGGGTTGGAGACTATAGAGCGACATTAGATACATTTGTTTCTGGATCTTGTAGGATTTAATGTGAAGAAGACGCTTTAGGTGGGAATGAAAGGCTTATGGAGAGGGTAAGAAACAGAAAATTTATTTTTAAGGTACATTTAGAGTTAACGATAAAATAGGGACTGGTATTTGAGAAAACAGTGTTCAAGCAGCTAAGTTTATTCCTGGATTTCAGAAGAGTTACAAGTATAGAAGCATGCAGTAAATTGAGATCCTCAACCTCTGTTTCCCAAATCACCTTTAATTCTAGATGTAACCAGAGTCTAGTGGATATATGTCTGCTTGATGCTAAGCGTAAATTGGATGGCCCACCTCGCACCAGCATTCATTTTACTTCTGACTGCCTTTTGAGATACAGCAATAAATGTTTGTCCTCCATAGTGAATTCAAACCTATTTCAAACTCTAGCCATAAGCATTGCTCAGCCTTCTGAGAAATAACAATAACGTATTTTTTTACTGCTGCCACACAGTCCGTGTTAGTCCTGCAGCATTGCAAGATCAAGTAATAAATCACGATCTTCTGCTGTTTCTTTCCTGAGCCCTAGATCAAAGCCTAGTCCTAAGAACATCTTGTGGAACCCTTTGAAAGGGAAGATCAGGTAGTCCTTGTTCTGGCCTACATCTTAGGACAGAAATACCATGAAGACCAGTGATGATACTGATGGAAAGCTTATGGTTCGTGGTTGGGTAAAGATCCCTAAAGTTAAATAAAACTTAGGATTCTTCAGATTCATTTTGGGGTTAATGCTTGTAGTGTGTGCCAGCTGGGCTTACAGTTGGTTATGTTAGAGACGAATAGACCTTTGTCACCCAGTGATGTGGGGGAAAGGTTTGTTTTATATTTGCAGTGACATTAGGGTTTGGGGTGGGAAAGATGAAGGACTACGATAATGGTGACAGACCTATTGGGGCTAAGATCAAAACTGGTGCTGATGTCATTCGTGGTTCTTGAAGAGTTCTGGTGACCAGAAGGAGTCTCTGGGGTTAGGGCTTCAAATTACAGGATAAAAGATTTGTCACTCCATCCTGCAAAGTCCACAAGCCTGGAATAACGCATTGTGGCTGGAATGCGTTGCCTCGGTGCGAACCTAGGGTTAGGGTTTGGAGCTTAGTTCAAGTCCGGTGTAAGCCTCAGGTACGTATCTAATGTTATTGTCCAGGATTGCAGGGCCTGACCAGGAGGTTTTAGAGTTGGAGGGAGGAGCTGATGCTGTTAGCTTCTTCTTTTGTAGGGTGCCTTGAGATGATTTAGGTGTTGGGCTAGTGTCAGGGCCGTAAGATATTGCAGATGCTGAATGTATTTTGATTATGAGAATCCCAAATTTTTGCTTGAGAATCTCGAATTCTTGATGGGCTGAAATGCCAACAGGGAAGAAGAGTTTATCAGTAGTTTCAGAGCAGGCTAGGATTAGATTTAGAGTAAATCTCAGGTAATCTCAGCTCAGAAAGGCTTATTGTTTTTCAGTGAGGGAGAATATTGTTAGCAGTGAAGGGTTATGGTAAATTCCGGGTGACTATGGTTTTCTGGGCTTGCCTGGGGGTGAAGGATTTTATATTGTTAGGGCCAAAGTTGAAAGCTTATTCCTAAGTCATACAAGTCTTATGCAGTTAAGAAAAAAGGGTAAGTGCCTTGGTTTTAGATCAGTTAGAAGTTCCTGGTTTCATTTAGGATGTGACCAGCTCTTGGGTTAGAATGTGGGACTCCAGGGACAGGAAAACTAAGTATAGTGTTACATACCTGCAAGCTTCCGTTAGGATCTGCAATAGTCATATTTTTTGTCAACCAGGCACAGAAATAGCTGATCCAATAAATTACCATCTATTAAAAATCATCAGTGATTTATAAATTATTGCCGTAACAGGTGATTCCACTGTAGTAACATTAACTAGAAAACTAGTAGCGTTGATAGGAAACTAGAAATGGAGAATAGAAGGAAGAAAGTTTCCAGTTTAAACTGGAAACTGGTAAACTGACAGACTCAGGTCCTTACAGCTTCAAATGGAGAGTTACGATAAACTGATTTTTCATCTCTGTTTTTTTGTCCTTTTTTAACTAACAATATTCTTGATGTATCCGTTACACATCTCTCACAAATAAGATGTGTACTACTTGACCAGCTGCAATAATATTGCTGGCTGAACTATTCATGCCAAAAGAGGGGGAAGACAAAAAAACTAACCAAACAAAAAAAAAATGTTGCAGTGGTTGAATCAAGTTTTATTGTATAATTCCAAACGTGAAAACAGAAATCACTTTTTAGTGACCTGCCAACCATTCTTCAATACTGCTAACTAGTCAAACGAAGATGTTTTTAAGAACATATTTACAACACCCCCCCCCTTTTTTTAGCAACACTAATAAGAGAGGCAAAAAAAATATTTTTACTTTAAAAGTTCATATCCCAACATAACTACTCTGCATGATAATTTGTCACCCTTCAGCTTTGGGACTTAAAAATCTTCCTATCACTGTTAATTGTTTAGAGGCTGTGTTTGGTGTTCTAAACTTTGCATATTAATACCCAATTTCACAGTTTTCTGGCAGGTATTGCTCCAGGAAATGCTACCACTCAGTCATAATGCTAAAGAGAAATTTTAGAGTTAGCCAAAACATTTCATAGAAGAACCCTTGTGAAGAAGCCTTCTAGTTTTGCTCTAAAGTAGGTAATTTCAGAATGTATGTTACCAAAATGAACATTAGAAATTTTAATTAATATTTAAAGGATTGTGTAAACACACTTTTTCTTATAAATGCTTTCAATTAGATTTTGTACTCTAGTTCAGGTTTATTCATTTTGTGTTTACATATATATTACTAAATTAAGATTTCATCTACCACCCAACCAGCGTACTGCTGTAACACCCTTTTATATTGCCTGGGAAATAGATTTTACTACTTTATAGAAATACTTTGAAAAATGTGACTACTGTAAAATAAACCATAATGATAAAATATTTATCATGCTTTGTATTGATAAACAAATACTTTGTGATAACTGAAGGAATATAGCATAATAAAGAAAATGTTGGTGTTTCTGTTCTCCTAATACAAAGCTCTCTGGAGTAACTATGCAGGTCTTATTTACAGAGGTGTATAACAATAACAGTAATAACGATAATATATGCCTGGTTGTATTCTTTAGCAGAGTTTTTAATCGTAAGCTTATATCTCAGCTGAAGACTGGGGAGAATCCTCTACCTGCTTAGCGGTGTGTATTTAAAGGATATTTTAAATCAGAGCCTTTACGTATTGCTCTGTTGAAAGTACGTCTGCAGTAACTGCATGGTAATATAAGAGGCTGACAATCAAATATTAAGTAGTTGAAGCTTTTCCCTGGAGTTGTAAAGCTCAGCATTTCTGAAAAATTAGGCTCTGATTTAGGAGCTAAGTATTAGCGTGGTCTGCAGGTCACATTAGAAGTGCAGCAAGAACAAATAACACAAGGAAGAATATACAGGAAAGCATGAACTATATGTAATTGGCTAATAACTGCTGGCATATTCAGCTGTGAATCATACTCAGCTGAGGGAGACTGACTGTAAAAAATATCAAACAGATGTAATGTCATTTTTAAAATTCCAGAGAAGTAGCATTAATCCCAAAATAGTATAGTGAGGATTCCCATATGACTACTTTGCATATAGCTCATCAAGTGAAAGCCATATCTTCTCATAAAATGATAGTTTGTTCAGCCTCATATGTGATTTTTCTTTCAGCTGTGTCCAACAAGCTATTACTAAATACATTTAACTTGTAATGATTTGTGCAAGGGAGTGGGAATGATTTTCCAATCAGTTGAGGAAAAAAGTTTTTGAAAACTATAGCGTGTTGAAATGAGAAAAGATTTTTTATTCAGCCCTTGATACAGCCGTTGTTGTCAGCAGATGCAGCTGTTATGTGATTGCACTGCCTAGACTCTTCTACTGAAAGCAACATCCAGAGATTTTCCATATAAAACAAAAGCAGCTTCTTTTGCTTGTTTATGGAAATGGCAAAAGGAGAATCTCGGGACATATTTGGCTTTAGAAGTTAAAAATGCTTATTTTCAACTGAGCATTTTCTTGATTTTTATAGCAACGTTCTTTTGCATTTACTATGCAATTTATAGATGAGGAAATCGATGTGGGGGTCAAGCAGAACCAAGTACAAGAGTTACAGATAGAGCCTGGTAGTTTGCTTGTTGCAAATAGTGATAATGTGTCTCATGCAATGGCACGTGCTGTCTTAAAATGTTGGTATTCCTGTTTCTCAGCTCCAGTTGTTTGATCGTGGATATATACCCTTTACAAGTAGCTTTTTAATAAATAAAAGGAAAGGTCCCATTCTTTAACATCTCACCTTTAATAGCTGAAGACATTAAATTTCTAACTTTTGATATGGTGTGTCTGAGAGGAAGAAGTACTAAACTGGAGTTCAGGAGGCTGAGCTCTCTTTCTCGCTCACCTAAAGGTCTGCAGATTAGCCTTTGGCAAGCGTCTTCTCCACTTTAGGTTTCATGTTTTCAGATTGATCTCTTTTTTTCTTTTTTTCAAAAAAAAAAAAACCAAACACACAGCTTTTTTTCGTTCTTTGTTTCTTGTTTGCTCTTGCTCTCTCACTGTCCACTGAAGAAGCAGGGATTTGTAATTGTACAAATAATTCTACAACTTAATAAAAGAAAGTGTAGGATTTCATGCTTTCAGGATAAACCAAACCTCAGAAACACTTGTCATGCTGATGGGATCAATGGCAGTGAACCATTTGCTTTTGATAGCTATTCATTCACTTGATTTGGATTTTCATTGTTTCTCACCTTTTTATGTCTAGGTAGGCACAAATATAGTAATACTTTATCTATTTCCTTTGTCTTTCTGTTTCTGAAGTGACTTATTTAACCAGTATACCTTAATCGATCAGATAATGACTAAGCCATAAAGAACTTTGCCACCTATCATCCTAGATTTTTTTTAATTGCACATTGTTCATCTTGCCAGACTTTTTTGTCCTTATCTGTAAATCTTAGATGACCCATGGCTTTAATTACTGGACCTTATTATATTTTGGACAGCAGAAATATTATCTGGAAAAGGTAGAACAGTACAAAGATACAACAACTTATGTTCAAAGTAACACTGCTGTTAAAATATCACTCAACAGCTACATTCAGTATATTGTCCAGCACTAATGTAATGCACTCACTGTTTCCATCTACTGTTTAAAGTTTGGGGTTTTTTCCAGACAAATGCTAGTGAAAAACAAATAATAGGAGAGAAGGAATGAAACAGTTGACCAGCAGGGAACATTCATAATATCTTTCCTAAGAGGAGGACATAGTTTGTAAAGGGCACTTGAACAAGATAAGAATGACCTCTTGTTGTCTTATAAGCAAGACTAGGTAGAAAACTGATTTCTCTGCAGTTGTGTCATCTTGTTCTGCTGCTTATCATTAACCCCCTGCCAGGGATTCAGAAGAGGCTCATGTGCAGCCCCACAGCCCCTTTCACTCAGTGATTACCAATCAGCCACTCTTCACATGCCTATGCAAACTCAGGTCCTTCAGAAGGAATGTCTCTAAGAACAACCGAGCCAGCAGATCAATACAGGCATGAGAAATAAGGCTGCACTCAAGACTGGAATCTCTTCTACCTCATGAAGAGGAGGTTCATAAGCAACATCTCCTTTTCCACAAAATGGTTAAGGTAATTTACTGTAAAATGAAGTTATATGACTAAAATCCAGCGTATTGCAATTAACTAGAATTTCTAACCTCTGGTTTACCCATACCTAAGTTCTTTTCTTTCTTTAAGATTTTGCTAAATGGTGATTCTTGGCTGAATAATTAGTCTTAAATATAATGTTTGGAGAAATTAGAACCTGGATAAGTAGCTTGTTATCTAGAAAATAAATTACTGACAATGCAGATTTGGGGTCACAGCGTTGAAAGGAGGAAAGAGGAGCAAACTGTGGAATGACATCTGTTTCTTCAGCTGATTTGTCTATGCGTATATCTGTAGTGGTACGTGCATGTTTGAGAAGCGTTCAGATTCACTTTTCAGTAGAATAAAGTTAACAAATGTTGCTCACTGCTTAGCAGAAAATAGATTGTCAACTTCAAAAAATAAATGGATAAAAAAATGAATTAGGTTACTTGAGTAAAAAGGATATAGAGCATACTGATATGGCAACAGTTATGAAAATGACCTTCCTAAGTCATAAATTTGACATGTGAGGTATGGATTTTTAATGTAGAGAAGGAAACGTAGTAGTTTCCCCTTTGGATCAAATGTCATTCACTTAATTGATGGCCATTGTGGGGATAGGGAGAGAGACTAGAACAGAATAAAATGGCCTTTAGGAACATTCTTTTGCAATGTATGCTCAGGACTGCCTTGCTTTTCATCATAAGGTTCAGAACCTGATTAGTGTTCTCAGTGTTCTCAGAACTCGTATTAATGCTGAGAAATTTGCATTGCAACACAGCTGAGGAATCTGCTAAAGTGCAAGCCAGTGCTGAGAAATGGTGTGTGCGAAGCAACCGGTGAATGTCAGTTATCTCATCCCCCCGTTTCTCGTCTAAATTGATTTGACTGAAAGTAACTGGTTATTGTTTAATCTACTTAAACGTATAATGAATTTAAAACTGACAGATTTTTAGATTTTGGGAGTTTTCCTGGGTCCTTTTGCAAACTGGATAAAATTTAGGGATCTTTAAGGGTCTGTCTCTCATAGCAATGAACTCCGTACTGCTCCACCTATAATGTCCACAGTATCCATTCATCTGCCTAAATCCCCACTACTGAGGGCTCATAACAGACCAGAACCAGCTCTCCAGTGGCTGGAAACAGAGTTAGTTCCACCTACTGCAAGTCCTTTTCTGAGAATCAGTAATGTTAGCCTGTGTTTGAATAACTCCAGCAAAGACGAGTAGTGCATTCACAGTGACAGTCCCTCACAGTTGTTCTTTTTGTTTGGTTGTTTGGGTTTGAGTTTTTTTCGCTTTTAAGGTTTAACTCCTAGATTGTAATCTGGCACCTGCAGTTTTATCTGTGAAGCCAGTTATAGATAAAAGTGACAGCGCTTAGCCATACAAATACATGATGCACTGTTGCAATCAAGTGATTAGGACCTAAATGAAGTAATTGTGCTTACAATTAATTGCCTTCTTGATTGATCATAGTCAGCATTGAGCGGAAACTGTTTATAAAAGTTACAGTGTGGTATCAGCCTAATAATAGAACCCCAGACTTCAATCGAAGAGAGCAGTAAGAGTAAATAAGTGGCCTGAATACTATGAAGGAGAGTAAGCAAGTTTATATTTCTATTTTCTGCAGGTTTTCAGTGGTAATGGATAATATACACTATGGTTTTAGTGAAAACTAGTGGTATTTAAAAGGAAAACTTTTAATATAAAAAGTCAACACAATCTTTGCATACTTTTCCTGCACAGTTCAGTGGAGTATGAAAAGCCATATTGCATCCTTTCCTGTAGGAAGTTGGTCTTCCTTATGTGGTTTGTATTCATCCTTAACCATCGCTGAGTATCTCACAGGAGTATTGTGGCTGGGTCTAGACAGATGTGCTGTATATCTCAAACTAGTTTTCAATTTTCAAGCCATACTGAATTTGCAGCCATCCCGTGCAGCTTATCATACATTCATCCCGTCAACATGAAAAGCTATTTTCTAGTGCTAACAGGCTGGATTTAGTATCACACTGGACTCATCAGTTAGGTATAAAATTCCTATCTGCGTTGCTTTTGCCAAAAACCAGGAGAAAATGTTTCCATGGCTGTTCTGCCTCATCAGCTTTCCTAACCATTGCAAGCATTTAGACATGGCAATGTTTTGACTATATTTGTGTAAAATGATTTTTTTTCACGCATTCTTCATTGCACGTATCAGGTGGTTTTTGTGGGTTGTTTTGTTGTTGGTGGTTTTTTGGTTTTTTGGTTGTTGGTTTTTTTTTTTACTGTATTCTGGCAGCCTCCTGGTAGTGTTCTAATATCACAGTGCCTAACCAGCTTGAGTAGTACTCCTGAAATTTTTGAAGACAACAGCCTTCTATATTCTCTGTGGTTTTTATATGCCACTGTAATACAAATTAACACACAGGTGCTGGTCATTAGCATTCTTCCCTGGTAGGCAGAAGAAAATCAAAGAATTGTTGAGTGATGTAAACCCAGTAAGAGGCTGACAAATTGACAGATCTCTAAAATCTTCTGGAACAAAGCTGAGCTTTTGGATCACAAATACCTCTGCATTGCAGTCTTGAGAAAGACAAAGCAGGTGGGAAAGATCATTGAGTTGCTCTGCTCTTAAGGCAGAGTGGATGAAATAGTTTGCTGATATGCATGTAGTTTTCAGGTGGCTGAGCATGTGATGAGCTGGCTTTGCTCGGGGTTCAAATTTTGGCTGCCTTGTACATTTATGAGTCATCGTGTAGTGTGTTAGGACTTTTAAGATTCCCAGCAACCGGTGGTCATCTTTCAGTATCAATTCTTTAAATGAAACATGGTCTTACACTTTTTGATCAAAAATAGATGAAGGAATTTTTTCAAGTTGGATGGTTAAGCTGTTCATGTAGATGTACTCAAAGTATCTTCAGTATTTCCTTTGTTAGTTCTATGTTTTTGACTTTTGAATAGAAACTCTCTATATAATATTAAACCATTACATAGTATCAACTGTTGCTTTTGTTCCCATTTCATTGATTTAGTTAGAATAATTGACTGTGGTCCACTTGAGTCATAATTTCTCTATATAGACACTAAATTATCTTTTCTCTGGTTTGTGGCTCAGTGTTTTCTCCCTGTTTTGATCTTGTTAGAATCCCTATTTTGATCCTGTTAGAATACATATTATACTCTCTATTTCAGCATATTGATGTAATCTGATTACAGCCAGGACTTGGAATGTTTTCCACAGTATTAAGACCCTGGAGTCATTGGGAATGTAAAAGGCTTCAATAATTTCTATATAATATTTTTAATGATGGTTACTAATTGCTGAAACACTCCATTTGTAAACATGCTTTGTTTCTCTTGGTGAGAAATACAAACACACAAATGATGAACAGCATTTGAAAAAAAGGAGATTCAGAGCATATGGGGTCATTAATTATTTCTGCCCTATGTGTTGAAATGAGTATCGTCTGTGTATTCTCTAATCACAAAACATGAAAACATGTATTATATAAATAATACATGACTATATAAATAGTATATTAGTATTCACCTTGTTTCTTCCTATGGCAGGCTTCTTTCTTTATAAGAGTATTAAAGTTGTGTTAGTACTCTGACTATAGAGTGTCTCTGTGCCTAACTTCCGGTGGATTTTCTATATATTTCATAAAATCAGTGTTAGCACATTTATGATACACGGTTGGAGGATTGTTTGTTTTATCTCTGTGTGTGTATATATACACCCACATACCCCCCCCCCCCCCCCCCCCCAGTTGCCTAGGTCCAAATTCTCATAGCTTTCATGCTATAAAAAGATTGAAAAGTTTGGTAGATGATGGATAACTTCCCTCATCCCCAATACATAGACAACATGTATTGTTAACATTGTTTTGCAAGACCGTTTTCCCAGGAACATAGCTTACTGAGATAATAAATAGTTTCAGGAATGAATGGAATATATGGTGTCTGAAAGCTAAACTGTGCTCTAGCCATTTAGGATAAATATCTTTATTTTGTTATCCTTTTGTAAGGAACAGCCATTTGTTTTGATTTCTCTTCCTGAAGAGGTGGAGAGTGCCTGTAGATAAGCTTGGGAGGTAGTCGGAGCTTGGCTGAACAGCAGCTGAGCTGGTAGCCTCAAGGAAGACTTCTGTAGCTTGGTGGACTAACATTGATTATGCGCTCATCTGAAGCTGACTTTGAGGTTTTGCTGCACTGTCCTACAGCCCGTAGAGCAGAAGCCCATATCTTTCCATGTCTCTATTTTAATGTGTTTTTCTTAAGGCTTAAAAATTCTCTAAGCTGTGAGGATATTTTTATTCTATTAGAAGTGCTTCATTTATTTTATTGAACCCCCAGTGTACAACCCCTCTGAATCTGGTTGATTCTGAGTCTTTTACTCTGGCTTGGGGAAAGTGTTCTTAGCAGCACCAAAGTGGAAAATCCATGAAAAATACTGTGTGAGGGAAAGAAATATACTATGGGATATAACGACTCCAAATAACAGTCTGGAAGGTGACATTGAAGGACCTCATTACCTTCTTCAGCTCTTAGCAAGCAGCCAACTAGACCGGCTGCTCTGGGAGATGGCAGCCTAAGCAAAATAGGAGCAGTAGGTGGAGAGGGATGGGGGATACAGGTTGGAGTAAGCAATAGAGAAACAGCAGCTGCATTGGAAAGTGGCAGTAGAAAGCAACAATTTCTGTCATGGGAAAAGCAGTGATCTTGAAGGAGACCCCTCATCTGTGTAGCCAGCAAGGTTCATGGCTGCTGGAAGAGCTGTGGTCTGGCAAAGAACACAATCAATGCTGATATATATTCCTGTAGCAAAGCTTTTTTTTTTGGTTGAGATGAGAAATTTGAAACTATATGATAGGAAAAGGATAAATTAATGTCAAATTTAGGCCCCAATGTTTATGTTAAAATCAAATGCTGCTTTGATAATTTCATGAGTCTGCTGTTCTTGTCTTTAATCCAATAGACCATGCTTTGGTATAGGACAAAAGAAAAGGGAGGGAAGATCTCCACTGAAGGATAGATGACTCATTTCTTAAGGAAGAGAACTCAAATATAGTCAGAAAGAAATCACATCCTTGTACTTGTTAATACATCATGAGACTTTTTTTAGTCATTTTCTGGCAAGTATATTTTACTTTAATATGACTATTAAGCTCTAAATGCTTTCCACAATCAACTGATTGTTGAATATTCAGAAAACATTACACTAAATCTAAATTACATGTTTACTCAGACACAGCAGGACTTGATTCATCAATGTTTCATAGATAGATGTACATTTTTGTTGTTTTAAAAGAGTTCTGGAAGTACCCAGAGGACTCTCTTCTGCCATCAAGGAATTAGATGGCGTTAGACTGGTTCCTTTCATGTAGATTTTGTTGGGGAAAGCTTCGTTTAAAGACAGCATGTCTCATTGATTTGCCTTGTTCTGTAAAGCCTATGCATTGTAATAAAGGGTCCAAGTACAGTTCAGCAGAGAAACCTCCTGCAGTACAGCGAGAGTTGCATTTACCCAGCGTTGCAGCGGCTGCCACAAGTGGTACCTGCAAAGCCCTTGCGTGCGGTGCAGCACCTAGGCATATTGGCTGCTTGGCCAAAGATAGACAATTGGATGCTCTTTTCTGCAGTCTTTATGAGCCATTTTGCTGCATCGTACGAGAATCTTGTAGCTGTAGTGCTAAACGTCCTGTGTTTCACTCAGTTGTTAGTGGGATTTATCCCTGTTTGCAAAGCTCTGATTGCAGAGTGACCGTAGCAAATTCAAAGGCAGGACTAAACCGTTTCCCAAGACTCAAAACTGCCATCTTGTGTAGTAGCCACACAGACTGCATATGAAATGCTTTCTGTACCTCATTGAAGCTATGAGGTAAATGCCTTGTTTAGTCAAAGTCCTGTCATGCTTTCAATCATGATGTCAGTTTGGCCCTCGAAAAAAAAAAAAGGGGGGGGGGGGGGAAGGAGGGTTGGTGGTGGGGAGGAAAGAGACAAAAACATATGTAACAATCTCAGGCTAAAATCTTTACTTCAGATACCTCATTATTAGCAAGCTTTTAAAAGAATTGTAACTCCCTACAGGTTTATTGCCTTCCCCCCCCAGCATCTTTCTGAAAGTGTCTGGCTATTCTATTGATGTCCTATGAGCAATTCTGCAGGGGAACGTAATAAAATGCAGTGCTACATGTATCAGAAATATATGTTGCTTTTATATTTTTGGGTGCATGTGCCTCAGAATTCCTAAATTATAATTTACTTGGGTAAATAACTGCAGTAAACATCATCAACAGTAACAAACAGAACATTGTAGTTTATTCTTTTAGTCAACATTTTCTTTTGATTTTCTATCTTCTACAACAGTAAATCTGTTGCTGCCAACAAGCTTTTTCTGGCTTTTACTGGAAAAAATGTACAGCTCTTATTGATTTCTTAATACAAGCTGCTTTCGTATGTTTCCTTTCTACTTTGCAAAAACATGGCACGCACCCCTTGATATTTCCCAGCTAATTTATATATAATATTTATCCATGCATAAAAGGTGCTATATGTAAAACACCTTTTGCGAAGGCAATAACAGTAAATATTTGGCTTCTGAGGCCATATGTAAAAATTGCTTGATGATACTCTATACAATACTGGAATCTAGCAAAGGTTTATAATGACTGAAAAATTAAGGCTAACTGAAAAAAAAGTGTGTGTATGTAATGTCAGTAGAAACTTCGACCAGAGCAGCAGTATGGTGTTTGATTTCATTGATGTTTGTGGCGAATTTCAGATCCTTAATGTTATTTAACTATGTATATCTTGTTAATTGAGTTTTCATATAGTTTTACATTTATATGATGCTTTTCATTGGAAATGTTGTGGTTTTCTCCCTGAAAATAAAACCCCAGCATGTGCCTAGCAGATCAATATGTCAGTGTGACATAAATGCATTTCATGTGGACATACAGACTTGTATTGCTGCCACAGTTGTAATATGTTCCTACAGAGCGCGGGAAGACCTCCCGAGCTTGGGACAACCAGTCTCTCTCTGTGCTGGAGTGATGTAGAAAGCCTAGAGATTTCTCATGCCCCCATTTCAGGATAGGAACCAACTTCTTTTTCATCCCTCCTGTATGTGAAGAGAGAAATTCCCATTTAGGGATTAAAAAAAACCCCAACAAAACCAAAACCAAGCAAACAAAAAAACCCCCCCAAAACCAGCTAACTAGGTCCATTAAAAATACTGCGTATAGATTTTCTGAATAATTTCTGTATTGCTGAACTCCAACAAGAGCTCTTTACAGATGTATATAACCTTGTCCCTTCCCTGCTGTCCTTCTAAGTTGTGGAAGAAGTTAAACTGTCATCTCTCTTCTGCTGCTGTGCCTAAACGTTGTGTTGTCTTTCATTGTAGCCAGGACTGGACAGTGATTGAATGTCATCTAGCACTTATTAATATGAATGTTGTCATTTGTCATCCCAGTCATCGCTGTCACTTTGTCATTTCAGTTTGTGTTATATTGGCTCACAGTGTTGCTACCTTTCTGTCCTTCATCCCACGTGTAGATTCATGAATTGTATAAGTTAACATACCTGAGGACTAGTCCCAAGGGAAAAAGATCCACGTCTACAGATTACATTCACTCAATGTTGCCCTATTGCAAGTGGTGCATGCTTTTTAGGGAAGAAGAATATCTATTTTATCTTAGACCATAGACTATCCTGTATTTCTATTTCCGTTTATGTTCCATAAGAGAATAAAAGCTACACAATGTCATTGCATGAGCAAGAAAAAGCCTTTGGTCTTCCTATTTAATTGGGTTATTTTTGTGTAGGCAGGAGAATATGGCTTTCTGAAACATCATATTTAAATTTTTACTCCTATCTTCAGAAAGCTAAAGGGCAGTACTAATAACCAAAATAATCTCATGCTCCCATTATCTAGAATGAAGGTATATTAGGTTCACAGAAACCAGGGATTTTATGCCCCAGCTGAAATAAACTGGAATATCTGTTTGAATAATAGAGAGAGCTGGTGAAGGAATAAAACATCACTGAGAAAAGAAGTATTAAAAAAAAAAAAAAAGCTATCTAACATTGTTGGGTCTTCATAGAATTTTCCATACCAGCGGGCCTTGTTTTTTAGAATGGAGACACCCTGACATTAGTTGAAATAGTTGAAATTTTTAATCACAACTTAGTTCATACCTGTCAAAACTTCAATTGTTTTGAGTGTATGCCAGATGAATACTAGGTATATATTTAGCGGGGAGTAACAGCAATATGTTATAGGGACTTATAAGCTGCTTGCACAGTGACACCTGGCGCCGTGCAGCGCACACACATGCCTTATGTTGTCGTGGGCTGCTCCTCTGGGACATCACCGTACTTGTACTTACAGTGAAGGAGCCTAGTCTGTCTGCTTGGTCTGTTCTCCAGCTTGCTCAGATGTTCCGAAGAGAACCAAAACCATCAACATATGTTGCAGGGCAATCAAATTGCTGAGGTCTTAATTAAAGAGAAGAAATTAGTTTATTAAGTAGGTAGACTACAGAAAGAGCTTTCTGGGGAACACCTGCCGACTTCTTCAGGAGTTTCAGAAAGCAAATTTGTGTCCAGAGGATGACCCCATTCTCTAGCTGGAAGCATTCGGTTCTAACACAAAAGCGTGAAAAACACGTCTAGTGAAGAAACAACAGGCCACTGAAATTGAGGCAGAGCCAGTGTGAAGTGCATGAGCTCAAAAAAACCCAACCATCACGACTCAGAGCACTGTGGTAATGTAGTTTTCCCAAATAATGGGAAATCCAGGAAAGCTGTCTTGCAAAATGTAGTGTTAATATTACAGACATGAAGCATATTATAAAAGGGAATGGGAAGCTGAAAAATCTACTCACCTGTACAGAAATGGAAAGCTGTATAAATGTTATGCATGCATTAATATTTTTAGACCATATGGGGGTTACGTATTTGGGGTTTCAGGGGGTTTTCATCATCATCATCACTTGTGGGTTTTGTGAATGTCTCTCTTGGGGAATAAAGACTTGAAGAAATGCTGATGGCAAAGGAATCTGCTGGAATGTTAATTTTCATTTTCTTCACAGAACTGCCTTATAATATGCAGTAATCCATATTCATTCTGCTGAGGAAAAATACTGTCTGCTTTTTCTATCCCTTTTTCTCTCCTCTTTTTACTTCAGATGAAGAAATTACTAGAATGCTTTCCTAATTTCTGTCGTGCAGGAAGGAACTTCTTTTTCTGCCTTTGAGTAAACTGTCTTTCTTGAGCATCTTTAAAATCATGTTCCTATAACTTAACTAAACTTCAGCCTTATTGTTAATCACCTTAATTTTATTGCTGTACTTTTGTAGTTTGCTACTTTGTTTACAAAATAATGCAATAAAGCAGTGGAATTTCATTACAGTGTCCAATAAATAATCAGGTAAAGTGTGAAAAGCAGCAATAAAAATGATCAATAGAAAAATAATTAAAATATGATGACTAGCATATACATTTAACTATCTACAGTTTGTTTTCCTTTGAAATTAAGCATCTGAATAGTTTGACAAAGGTTTTGGGGAGTATAAATTCATGTTTTTGACTGTAGATATGCATATAAATCCAGAGAAAAGGCAAAATAAGAGGTTTCAAAAGATAATCTGATCTGATTTACTCCCCAATGAAAAAAATGGAAAAAAAAAACCCCAAACCAAAACCTGTCATCTTCAGTGTTGCCTTTGATTTCTTTGGCAGCTTGGGATGGGTTTTTTTGTTGTTGTTTTAAATCTAATTTTGGGCAGCCAGGGAAATTTCTCTTATTAAAAATATGTTTTAAAAAAATCACGTGTCATTTAAAAAAATCACATCAAGCATTGTCAATGTCCTAGCTACATCAAGGCTTTGATGAGAGCTGGCAGCATAACAGCCAACAGCTAATCCACGAAACCCAAACTGAGGCGTCGATCCCATAGTGTTCAGCAAGGCACAAACTTTGAAGAGTTCCCTCTTTTAGGCATTATTTCTCTGACTTCTCATGAAAGAAATGCTCATGTTGCATGCCTATTGCAATTCATTGTACAAATCAGTCCATGATTAGATACAAATCCATACAAAAATACAGACTTTTTTTTTTTTTTTTTGCCTGTGGTATTCATGCAAATATTTGTAGAATTATAGTGTGTCTTCAGTGGAGGCGTGATTACTGGTTGATTTAACTTTATCTATCTTCAATCTGAATGTCTGGCAGAGGATGCTGTTGTGGGCCAGGGCTGATGTGAGTTTGTGTGGCAATAGCTACATACCACAATAGGTGGCCAAGACAGTTACAATAAAGCTATTGTTAGTGACGTTACAGATGTTGCAGTCACACTGTAGTTCTTGCACATGTGTGTTTAGGTCAATATACCTCCTAAGAAGGCAGAAGATGATTACCAATCATGTGCAAGACAAAGCTAAAGCCAAAACTACACTACCAGGTTGGTTCTGGGTATATGCAGGGTTGGTTTGGGATGTTGCACCACATTTCCAGAATTAGGGTTACTGGGAAGCAAAGTGTAGGTACCTTGCACTAGTGAGTGCAGTCAGTGAGGTCTAGCAGATTTTATTAGCTCAGTCTGCTGATTGATCTTGTCTGGACTAAGTTTAACTAGAGAAATCATCAGAAATCACAGCAGCTCAGCTACAGCTTCAGGAAAGGCAATCTTGAGAACAACAAAGAGGGCAGAAAGCTAAACCCAAAGAACTAAGATTTTTTTTTTCCTTTTTTTTTTCTTTTGGAAAGTATGATTTCACTAGAAAAGAGTGTGAATAAATAATCCAAAATGTCTGCTTTGAGACATACTCTAAAACTGCATAAGCGTTTTCTACATTTCCCTAAACCAGAAATGTTGAGAATTTCCTTTCTTAAAATAAATAAATAAATAAATAAAAATTAAAAAAAATTACACACTATTTACAGAAACTGGAGGTTTACAGGTAAAACTACATTATGTGTGCTGAATTATATGTAATTCACTGTCTCACTTCTATTTCTTTTACTCATGCGATGGGACAACATAGCTAGATTGCACAGAATATACTTTAATTGCTTCATGATGATATTTTTTCACCTTAGTTCTGCAGTTAATCTCTTCAGGGCTGTGATTTTAAAAAAAATAAAATTCCAGTTCTGGGGTGTTTTTATACTGTGTTCAAGTACTTGGCAATTGGTGTTTGGTGATTTTATTTTATTTTATTATTATTTTTTAAGCCTTTTGTAGACCTAGTTAAATCTTCCTCCAGCTGCTGGGGTTTGTTTCTTAGTTTTTGTGTGTGTGTGATCCCGTCCCCCCCCAACAGTGATATCTTTTTGCAATGGTTTGGGTGCTGCTTCGCTCAGGATTGTCTCTTGCTATGACCTAATGTTTTCACTGAGCCAAATCTCAGCCGTGGGTGACCTTGCTGGCTGCAATAGCTATATGAGGACTTAGAATGTACGTGTGCTTTAATTAAGTTGTTGAGGGGGTTTTTTGCTTCTGCTTTGTTTTCTATAATTTCATCTTTCTTTCTCTAGTGAGTAAACACTTAACTATTTTATCTGTAATGATGGTGTATTTTGAATGTGAGATCAGGTGCTGCCTGCTTGGGAGGGCTTCTGCTTTTTCTGTGAACTTTATATTTTTTATATACACATTATTGAAACAGAAATGGATACATAGAAGTGTGTATTTTGTCAGCTTTCTCAACTAGATTATCAGGCAGCTTGTAATGCTTATTAAAGAGTAAAAAATCCTAAAGTATATGATATGGATTTACATGTACTTCAGTTGACTTTTGTTTCAGAAAGCAGACATAAGCACCTGTATTAGATGACCTCAGTATGTATGAATACTTTTACTGAGGAAAAGAAACTTAGAAAGCTTCAGAGCTTTAAAATTAACGCTCTCTTTTGGACAGGGAAGCAAACTCATTGCTGAAATGCATTAGATGACTTTCCTTCCTTCCCTCTGGGAGATGTGTCAAACCTAAGAAATGGTAATTTAGAAATCCCAGCTGTATTAAACTTGGCTTTGGAAGTAAACTTGGTTGTTTTAACTTTCAGAGAAGCATAAGAAGAGGAAGTATTGCTCATTCTTATTTATATGAATTTTATATTCTTACTTTGTATGAAAATCTTACTGTGGTTTTGGCTTAGACTTCAATTCAGGTTAGCCTAAGCATAAGATCTATATTATTCAAGAGAGGTGGTGCTTTAAATAAAGAATTTGGCAGTACTGTTGTGTATATAAACAGTCAGTGTCACCTAGATAATATTACTGTTTTAATATGCCGAACCATCAGCAGTTTTGACTTATTTAAAATTCAATGGCAAACTTCTTAAGAGAATTAAGTTTGTATGGGCATATCTCATCTGATAATAAAACTGATACAAGTGAAAATTTAAATATCAAGAAACAGAATGTTAATTCTCCTGTGTCACAACCGGCCAGCACAAGTAATAACTAACGAGTATTTGGAGGTAACCGTATAGTACCAATACCAAAGGATTGCCTGAAATAAGTTGGCAGAGTTGTGGTTATCGTGTATGTATAAATGGGTGGACCGAGTCCTATTTTCTCGCTTCTGTCTGCTCAGAAGGAGGTAGCAGGTATGGCCCCATCGGGCCTTATTTCAGATCTGTGCTGGGAGACTGTGTCAGCAGCAAGGATGGTTTTGTGGTCATTGTCAGCAGTTACATAGCTCTGAGATTTGATTTTGGGCGGCTAAAAGTAAACAGTGAGATAGTACGATCTGCTTAAAAGTGAATAGTTTTAGAAAAGGATAATAGACTCGTAAAATTTGGCAAATGCCAAATTATATTTGTGGAGTAGGATGATATGATATTTTAATCAGTACCTTTCAAAAGCAGATGTGTGACTCCCAGTGTTAGGGTCACCTGGTAGCAGAAACCTAAGACAGAATTAAGAAATATACTCACTAAACTGGACTTGAATTTGTGTCAACTTGATATTTTGGAAGGGATAAAGATCTTCCCTGGCAACTGTAACTCCACATTGATGACGATGTTATTGAATTCTCCAGGATTTTTTTTTTAAAGGAAAAGATATTTTTACACAGAAATTTCCAGGTTTACTGTGAAGATGTTCTTTGAAGGTGAAAGATATCATGAGAGTCTTTTTTTATTCTCATATCGACACGTGCATTGTTATAGTTTGAAGTGTTCAGAGCTGCTAACAGGGCTAGTGCGAGAAATCACCATATTGGGACTTGGTGTCCCCGTAACTTAGCAGTTTTATTACACAGTGGTTATAGTAACCTTTAAGCACATGAGAAAAGACTGATGTACACTGTATTAGATGTCTCAATCATGCAGCTGGAAAATATGGGCCCCTTTCCTCATATCCAGTTCTTCCTCCTTCTCATTTAATTGAGCTATTAACATTTTAGAAACCGTTAGTGCCTAACAAGTCTTGCACTTGTGGCTGCAAATAGTATTGTGTTTATCTGAATGAAAGGCACATTTCTTTCAGGAAAACTTTCCTAAAAACATATCTTCTCATGGATTTGCACGTGTGGATCTGAGAGCTATTTTCTCACACAGAGGAGATAGAAAACTCTCTAGATTAGTGCTTTCTGGTGATAACAAACTCATCTGTACTGCTGCAGAGAACATACCTAGATCTGTGCACTGGCGTTTGCTCCTATTTACAGATTTTAGTTCCTTATTCAATAACTAGTTGAATGTTAATCTATAAATGGAATTTTTATTGCTTGAGCTTGATGAGGCAAAGGTTTTCTGCCTAAACCCCTTTTGAGCCTAGTAAGAGCTATGTTGGTGTTTGTTAAACTTAATATCTCATGCCCACAGTAGAATCCTGTCCTAAAATATATTTTGTTTTCTAAAAGGTAGATATACTATCTCAGGAATTAATGGCTTGCATAACTCTGATGTTAAAATCCAACCCTCATACAGTAGGTCAAATATCAAGGAAATCTGAGTAATGCTGTGAATTTCAAATTATTTGGAAGACATTTTAGGAGGAACAGCCTCTTCATCTCAATGGTAAGGTCTTAGCTGAAGGAAACAAACCAGTTTAAGTGACACAAGACATTTTAAATGACATGAAATGAACTGTTCCATTCAGCTGTGTGTGTATTCTCCAAATGCCCCAGGTCCAGGCAGAGTATAAGAATATTTGACACCCCAGTCTTGCTGTTAGGTAGTAATGCTTCCTCAGTCTTCCTTTGGCTCTTCTAAATCATCATCTCCTGGAAAGCAGTCTAAGTCCAATTTGTTTTTCATAGTTTGAACACGTTATTTTTCTTCCAATTCCTAAAAATAAAACCTACTTAATAGAGCCTTTCCATTTCAATCATTCTGGTCAAGTATTTTTGCTATACATGATCAATATAGAGAAAACTAGAGTAAAATGCTGGATGTGCATATTCTTCCCATCCCAAATGAAACAAAAGTTGTCAAATCATAGATGACTTATATGATTATAACTTTAGCCTCAGAAGAACAAATAAGGGTGAAGGATTCTCCATGGGACTTTATCTTACGATGTTGAATGCCTATTGCAATTTCTTAAAATCAAAATTGAAATTCCTTAGAGGGAATGTTAGGGCTCTTATGTGTGAATGTAATAGCAACTCTAATTTTATGTGTTATTTTACTTTCTCTGGGATGTAATTTGCTCAGAGAAAGAAATCCTTTTCATTAAATGAATGAAATGATGAAAAAGGCAAGAAACTTGAACATGAACCTAATATTTAAAACAGAAAGAAACCAGAAAGAAACAGTCTCCTTTTATACAGATGCAATCAGTTTATGTTCTGTGAACAATATTTTTTTCTCCTAATGCAAGTTGATTGAATCAGCAAGGAGTTGCATGTTGTAGATGTGTAAGGGATACAAGTAGGGGGGAAAATCATCAGAGAGAAAGTAAGAAAACTTGCTTGATTCTACAGCTGTCTTCTATGTCATGATTCTCCAGAGTCCACTTAGGAAAAAATGAAGATTTGCATTGAGGAGCAGGAGGTAGATGTTTTCTGATTTGTCACTTCTCAGAAGAAAACTCCAGTGTGTTTCCAGTCCTTATCTGATGTGACCTTTTCCTCATTTGTTATTTGTATTTTCATAAATCAAATGCGAAGCATGTAGTTGGATTGTTGGGAAAAAAAAAAAAGACTATGAGACTGATTATTGCTGGGAAACAAAGTGCTGCAAATACTAACTCTGAATCTCTTCTCTCTGGACTTGAGAGAGTCATTAAAATTTTGGCAAAGTTGGCAAACTCAAGGAAAAAATTAACACAACTTTCAAAAATCCTAATTCAAGATTTCAAGCTCTGAACAATAGCAACCATCTGTAGTTTATTTTTTAAATATATGAAGCTATAGCTAACATGTTAAACATGCATCATCTTTAATCAATCTTGAAAGCTGCATTTTAAAAATGTAATTTATTGAAATAAGATACTTATCCGGTTTAAAAGAAAAGCTTTTTCACTATTTAATTCTTGAAAGCAATGTTTTAATTAGTTCATTCATCTTTAATGTTTTTTTTAGGCTATTTCTTCCTTACAGTGATATCTATCATTTTTATGAAGTACAATCTGTCCTCTATAGTTGCTTAATAGTTGTTTTACGGTGCATTTAAATCTAAGTGAGACTGTTGCCGATGGAAGTACTTTGTTACTGTATTACGTAATTTGGAACTTGTAATAATGCAGGTGGATATCTTAAAAACATGTTTAGGATAAACTAGTGTCATAACACCTGAAGAGGAGTCAGGAAATCAGTGTGAAGGGTCACTATGTCCTATATTTGAGAACTCCTTTTGTTTCCAGTCAGGTTGTGGAGGTAATGCATGAAGAAGACCAGAACAGGAATGTACCACTGGCCAAAAAATATAGCTAGGTTCTTTCCACAAAGTGAAGGCCCTGGGAGTACAAAAATATGAACAAGATTATTCTCCATCTTCAGTTCCAAGGACCTGTACTAGTTCAAGATGATAAATCTCAGTTAAGAAGGGAAGAAAGAGCATAATCCCTGCTAACAATTTAACTTTTAAGGTTTTGCCTTCCTGATGACCTTTCACTACATTCAAAATATATTCTATGAAATGATCTTTTAGGTTTATCGCCAATCAAGCAAACCGACCTCTCTTAACCTACGAGTGAACTTTAGAACTCTATATCCAAGTGCTCAGAAAATGAGTAAGAATACTGTACGTTTTTCTGTAAGTATCCTTATTAAAGAAAATCTTAGCCCTCTCTAGAATTTAAGCACAAATTTTAGTTTAAGCTGGGCAACCAGCTCTAATTGGCCTTGCTTGAGCAAGGGATTTGGACCAGATGACCTCCAAAGTTCCCTACCAACCTCAACCATTTTGTGATTCTGTGATAAAGCACATGACCTATATGTGAATAGAATAAATGAAAAAGTACCTCAGTTCTGTGGGGAAAAAAAATTGTTTTGGTCAGACATTTGGAAAGAAACTGTTTGATCTTTATTCTGAAAGCAGCCAAAGGGGAAGATATGTTAGAACTTCACGCACAAGTTGAAGTGATGCCTCCCCTCTTGTGTTGGACAAATGGGCCCTTCCACCTGGTAGAGTTCAGTGCACAAGTACTCAAAAATTTGTCCGTTTTTTGCACCTACCCATTGAGGGAAGTCTCTCTCTCTAAAGGGAAGCAATAGGAAGGAAAAGGAACTATGTATTACAGCCAGAATATCAGAGGATCATGCAAGCGTAATGTATAAGGGGTTACTTCATAGCTAATTATCAAAAAGTTGATGTAATAATGGGATTAAAGCCAATAATTTTTGGATATTTTTCCAATTCCTGTGGACCGAAGCAATTAGTAGAAATGTTACTATCGGTAAACGGTTTCCATCATTATTTCCCATGTGTATCCTTTGCAATTGTACAAGTTCTTTCAATGATACATAAAAATAAATCTTCTTTCTCATTTGGATTAAAAAAAAAAAATAAAATGGAAGTGTCCTACTGATACCAGTATGAGCAATATATTTTTTCATAAAAGCTACCAGTTGTTTATATCCTAATATCTTGATAAAATATTCAAGGTTATTTTGGGCCCTGTGGGACAACAATAATGGCTTCTAATTTAACAATTGCATTAAAGATCCTTTAGAAATCCTTGAGTTTCTGTAATGAAATAGAGCAGAGGTCTGTCGAATCTGGTATGATGTCTCTGATGTGGATCACTCTAAAATACTCTGTCAAATAATCTGGCTATATAAAAAACAGCATAAATTCATCAGCAAAATGCCTATTCGTACCCTGAAAAATGTGAATTTATGTTCCTAGCATTTTAATTATTTATTTTTTTATTACTGAGATCATCACATGATAAAACGGTTGCTGTATTTTAAACCAAGCTGTTAATTAATATGCACTCTTAGTGTCCAGAAATTCAGCTCAGTTAAAGGCAGTTTCTGTTGCCCTACAAACTGTATACACAACAACATGCATTCCCTGCAATTTAAAGTATAGTCTTAAAAAAAGTCAACCATTTTATCCCATGGTGCATTCTGGTTCAAATCGGTCAACTTGTGGTTAGATTTTTCCTTAAAACTTGCACATAGTTTCTTTAACAGGCCATTGTGATGTACTTTCTTGCTCTGTAAATAAACTCTTTGAGGTGATTTTCTTTTTTTTTTTGTTAATGCATAAGAATTTTTGTCGACTTCAGTGAAGCTCAACTTTCTTTTAGAGAACTGTGTTAGTTTATGTTGTGCTTTCGTTCACCTGCAATTAGAGTAGTTGTTTTGTGTGTGGAAAATATGTATTTTGGCTTGTTAAGTATTTTATAAAGGCAAACAAAGCATAGATTAGACTGTGCATAGTTATTTAATAATAGCTGTTCCTAGACTCCTACGTGGACAGGTTTCTGTAAAACTACAATTTCTCACAATCTAGAAAAAATATTTTAAAAGCATTTTATGCCTTTCAATTGAATATATAATTGTCAATATGGGGAGTTTATTGTTATACATATTTATTTTTGAACAGGAAAGCTGTATTTCTGTTGGAATTCAAATTTTAAGAACTGGAATAGAATGCTGCATTTTAGCTTACATGGATGTCTGATGTTGGGAATGCCTGTTAAAAAAGGAAAAAATAGTTTTTACAGATGAATATGCACTGTTTCTTACTGGTTTCTTATCTTAAAAATTACTGATATTGTAACTGGTTATTCACATGAGTAATGCATTGAACTCAGTACAGGTTTCAACATTCTGGTTTTTCTGATTTTTCACTGTTACAGAAATGATCTGTGGCATTTTACAATTACATGAAGCAAATACAGTAGATTCTGCAATCCTGTATTATACTTCTCTTTGGTTTCTGCTATTTCCATCCAACTTAATGACCTATTATCTGAGGTGCTTATGCATGATACGCATCTGTATTTCTGTATATGTGTGTACATGAATATTATTTTGTGACATTTCTGAAAATAGTTCCTGGAACCTGGGCACTGTTGTTTTGTGCTAGCGATATAGGAAGGGCAAGCCAATACTTGTGCCCTTCAGGAGAACTGACACAATGATTCTGAAATAAAAGACGACAGAAGCCAGATAGTTATAAATATAAAAATGCATGTGGTGCATAAACTTTATAGTACACAATTTGCTCTGAATTTCCTTACTTCCACATAATTTCGTGGTGGTGGGAATCCCTCCAATCTCATAGTAATTTCTACATGATTAGCCATTTTCTGTGTTAAGTAGGTCTATGGATTGTATTAAATACTTCCCTCTTCCATCTATTCCCAAATCATTTATATTTCAAAGATTTTATGTTCTGTCATGCTAATAATATGGATTTTTCCAACTCCATGAAGAGGTTTATGCAATAGACCTTGATAACTTCTAGAAAATTATCAGCAATCTCACGGACAAACAATTAGTCGCAGTCAAACTTCAACAGGTTTAAAGACTCAGTTAAGCTTTGAATAAATACTTGAAAAATAATACCTGCATGTGACTCTTCTCTGAAGAATCCAAATCTGAGATTTTTAATTAACATCTATTTTATCTCTCCTAACTGAGAGACTTAGCACAGGGAGAAAAAAAAAAAAAGCAGACAACACAGAAGAATCTGAGTGTCTAGAAAGTGTCTGGATAACCCTAGCACTTTATGTAAATATAAACAGTTTCTTAGAAACAATTCAGGATATAGCTGAATGATTGCATGTATATTAGGGCCGTATGATGTGCTGGATCAATGTTACATGTTTTGCTTCCGCAGTACTCTAAGTTTGTAACCAGTCCATTGATTAATTCCTGAAAGAGGGTGGGTTCTTCTATTCTATGTCATTATTAATCAGATTATACAGCTGGACTTTTGATATACCTTTCTTAATTTATCAGCTTGGACTTATGTTGGTGTGAAGATGCATCAGTATTTCAGTGAGATATCAGGGTGACATCTTTTATTGTGTTTGTGTGTGGTGGCTTTTCAGGGGTACAACTTTTTTGCATCTCCTCTGAAACGCTCCATTTAACAGTGCACCAGCCTCTCTTGTTGGTGTAATGTTACATTTTGATGCATATGAGAAGATCTTCTCAATGACAAACAGAGTTTGCATAAGCAATGTTTTAAGTGCATAAGATGGAATTTCAGGTGAGTTTTTGCTGATGTCCTCAATGGTTTTCTAGCTTGGCCATTTCATGAAAAGTCTTGAAATTAAAGCTAGATACATACCCACCAGTACACGAGAAGAATAATGTATTCAAAATATAAAGGTTTTTTCTGAATGTGTTTATCAGCTCTATATACCTTCCAATTATGCTTATAATCTCTGTTAAAGATTTTTCCTATATTTATATATTTTTAATTTCGGAGCTGATGCAATATTTAGAATACAATTATGTTTTGGTTTGCTGTGCTGTTCTTGCCAATTTCTTGTGTTTTGAAGTCTCTCACTGATTGCTTCTCATTTTTCATTACTGATGGCCCCTTCAGACAGGCAGGCTCCGAGCTAATTAGCAAAGCTTTGTTCATGAATGCTTGTTTCCTCCAAAAACTCTGCAGGAAGGAAACTCATGAACAATAGTACACAATCTGCAGTTTCAGAGGCTATAATGTTAACAGGAATGTGCTGCAACATTTAAACTAAAATCCACCACTTCAGAAATTATTAATTCATGCTCAGTCATGGGGAAGTTTATAGTCCAAAGGCTATCCGAATAGGAGGATACACTGCTGCAGCTTTATGAGAATCAAAATCTGGTATGGGAGAATGGTGTCAGTGCCTACACCACCTTCCGAAATTCCTCTGAAATTCTGTGGTTAAGTCCTCAAACTGGGCTATTTTTAGTCATCATTTGGCAAGCTCCAAGCCTTTTTTGTTTTCTTTTGTCCTGCATTGTTGTTTTGATTCTGAGCGTGCCCAATTGCTGCTTAAACAGATTGTGCCTCATAGTGGTGAAAGGCTGCGCTCTGTCTTTTGTCGAGGTTGAAAGTTTCCATGTGAAGATCCCCGCCAATGAGTGAGATGAGGGGATGGACCTAAGTATGGCAAGAGGAGGAGCTGGGCTTTCTGAGATGGTACAGCAACAACATCTAGTACCTCTGGCATGTAAGAAAATCTGTGACAGAAAGAGCTACCAGTCATCACTGGGTGCTTCTGATTAAGGGCACTAATTTGGAAGAAGGGATAGGCATTTGTCTCCCTTTATCTCCTGTTATATTCATGGAACTATCTTTTTGGCTGTTTGAGGCATTGTAGTCCTAGTTCAGTTAGATCACCTCTGCTCAGGAGGACCTTACTTCTTTAGGGATAATTTTCAACACTATGGTTGCTTATTGCATATGATCCAGAACTTGTGCTGCTGCATTAGGATAGCATCTCTTTTTCTTTCTGGATAATTTTTTAAGTTTTTCATAGTAAATGATCAATAAACTGCTTTAATTACTATTGCCCATCTGCACAGAGAAGTATTAACAGCGTCACTGAAGGCGTGCAATATCCTTCTGGCAGATATTGCTTAGTAGATCCCCTAAGTTGGGGCACGTCCCTTGGGTCTGCTCATGCTATTACCCTGTAAGGGAATGCACAAAATATAACATGAGTTTAGTCGAAGTCATTCTGTACATAAGTAATTTTTAATGAGTAGATAAAGATTTCTCTATATGTGTGTGTAAATTAAATCCTCCCTGGAGTTACCCAGGTGAGGGTTTTGGAAGGGGGTCTAGCATTTTGCTAGCTATACCGTAGATGAAGAATGAGTGTTCCTGCTGCTTCAAAGCAAGACAACCAGAATATTGATTAAGAGCTGGCTTCGGAAAAGATGTATGTTAATCCTTTCAAAGTGAATGTTTATTCAAGGAAGTTTCTGCAGAGATTGCTCATAAATTTGATGTTGCTTTAAGCGATGGGTAGAATACATATTTCCTTGAAAGGAAGTGTAGCATATTGGTTCCATTAAAATGTGAATGTATATTTTGTTATCTTGTCATGTCATAGCTTAAACTTCTCATGACTAGGCAATGCAGTCTGCTTTACACTTGGAAATACTTCCTAACATAGATTAAAATTTGGGCTTGTGATGGTTTTGATTAAAATCAACATATGGAATGACAGTTACTAAAATGCAGATAAAAACTAGTACAAAGAATTAATAAGGAACACTGATAATTGAATGGCCATTGCTTAATATTTTATGTAGATTCATAAAACATCTTTCAAATTTTGAATCAACAGCTGGTGAAAAATTCAATAGTAATGAGCTCATTTGTATGTAAATGAATGTCATTCTATTCTAGGCTACCCATGCTTTATGGTATCCTGCTAGATATCACTAAGTATGGTCATGGAAATAGGCCTTTTCGGGAAACCCTTCAAAAAAAAAAAAAATCAATTTAAATGCAAAGTCTTTGTCTTTTAAGTTTTCAAAAGTAATTTGTAAGGTTCTATCAGTTTGAAAGTTTTGTATACTTGTACTTAAAATAATAATTCAGTGCATTATCAGGAGCTGAATATCATACAAATTAGGAGCTTTAAGACAATTCTGACAGTACCAAAAGGAAATTTCTTTGCATGTTCCAACTCACGTGGAAGAACTGGTCAAAGGTGGTGTACCTGTGTGCCCAGAGACATGAATTAAATATGCAAAAGAATCCACATTGTGTGAATGCCTTTATATCACTTAGACTCAATATCCACTAAAGCTCCATAATTTCTGTAAATATACCGATTTAAAGGTAGAAAGAGTGAATTTATAATGAGTTTTCACATGGAAACCTTGCCATAGTGAGTTTTCCATAGTACGTATGGTGCAGAAGCATGCCATGTGCCTTCTGTACAATGAACAGCTTGAGTTTTGAATATAATATTCTCAATGAACATCTGTGAGTGAGCCAAAGACCAAGATAGTTTATGTTCAGGCGTTCTTAATAGCCAAATATGAGTAACTGAAATCTAGCTTTCTTAATTAGAGAGAGAATGTTCACTTAGTTATCTTCCTCATCTAGAGCATTCTTGACGTTCCATACCTCATGGAGCCTTGATGGTGCAAGAACTGCAAGAACAGGCCCCAAAGTTGTAAACGTTCCAAAAGATTTTTCTACCTACCCCACACCGCATCCATTTTTTTGTTGTTGTTGTTACAGCTACTACTGCAGCTCTCCCGAAAAGTGGAATATCTTGTATTTGGGAAACACACTAGCAGTTTGGGTTATCTTTGAGAATGGTAGGTGCCGGTATGCTCGTATTTGGACAACAGTTGTGAGTACTTACAGAAGTAGACTAGTGGAATTTAAAAAAAACAAAACGAACACAAACGAGTCAACCAAACCCCCAGAAATCTTCCAGAAAGTAGAAATTAATTGAGTGTTGAGTGTGTATTTTATAACTTTATAGTAAATAGAAACTAATAATCTCTATTAGCTTTTTTTTCCACATTTAAAGGACGGTCATAAAGAGGAACTATTTTTAACTTGGCATGAAGAGCTGATGGATCTACTGCTCAAGCTTTATGAATTAAATTATTTTAAGGAAATGGAAGTACTGGGGGTTTGTTTGGTAATATACTGCTATATACAGAATAATAGTCTTTTAATATTAGTCCTTATTGGAAAAGTAAATTGTCAAATGTTTGGAGCAATTTTGACCTTAACAAAGTTTCAATTCCGTTAAACCCTAATGGAAAGGATCAGCTTTTTTTAGGAACATAAATTCACCCATACTTACTAAATTATTTCACTATTTCTTGCTTTTAGTAATACATGTTTTCAGTGTTGTTGAACACTAAGTCCCCACACATATGGGATAAAGTGCACGTATATTAGAGATTAGAAGCGGGCATTAACATGAAAACCAGAAAGAAATGTTTTGATTGATGGCTCAGAAGGAAATGCCAAGGATAAATATAAATACTGTTGATTGCAATTGATGTGGGCAAGTGGTAATCAGTTGCTAATCTAAACAAACAAGACTCCAGCAGATATTTCAACTCTTCACCTTTCCACTTGTCTTTGAGTTGCCTTTCCCAATCCCATTTACAAACAAATTTTCTTCTTGTGATGTTGTGTTAGTACATTTCTTATGCTGTGTGATAGTTAATGAAAAATATTTTTTTTAAAGAAAAATATATGGATGAAGACAATGATTATGATTGGGAGGGAGACGTATTCTCTTTGTCAACGTTACAGAAAACTAGGTTACTATATTTTTTCACTGGCTTATTTTTTATACTAAATTCTTATAATATTATTATATTTATAATATCTACATGAGGGAATTCTGTGTGAATTGTGATGGTCTGTAGGGTGGTAGGAAACATGAAGAGGGGTGCTTTCTGTTTCTGGTCCATTATTTATTTTGCCAAAGAAAGGTTTTGCTGAGATAGCGTTTTGCGTTCATTAAAGTGGTATGAATTATCTGGGCGAAACCAGTTCTCTGACAGTAGCTTACCATGGGCAGGGTTTGTATAAACAATCTTAACCTTCAGGCTGATGAGGATGATGTGGACAGGGGAATGTGAGGCTCATGTCATGAATTATGATGAAGCCTGCATGCCCTGAATGAAGTGGTAGGACTGTCCATTTTTTATTAGATCATGAGTTTACACGGAGCAGTTTTGAGCTGTTTTGATTAATGTGTCAACCTCCTTGTTAGGTGATTGGGTTTTAAGTATTAAGGGTGTTTTAGAATCCATTTGTCTCTTTTTTCAGTCCTCCCTTTCAGTTTCCCTGAGGATTGCCGTATATATTAATAATAAAATCTGAAACATATCATGCTTGGTTTGTATATCCTTTTAAGAAATCTTTTTGTCAAAGTGCAAATTACATAAATGAATTAGGATTGCTGTTATTGCCATTGTTTTAATCTGTGTATATTGTTTACATTGTAAAACAAGAAAAAAAAAAAGACTTTTTCTTTTGCATAAGACCATGTATGTGGAAAGCAAGTATAAAAGTTGAAAAAATAAACTGCAGCAAATTTTAGGGAAATATTAAAAAAAAAAAGTTCAAATCACCTGTGTTAAATGTAGATATTTGCACATTGAATTGAAGAATTACATTAATCCAGCTTGGGAGGAAAAATAATGCCATGTGAGCTGAGTCTTCAATTAGAATAAACTATCTTCTTATGAATTTTGAGTAGTTTAACAAAAAAATTTCTTGCAATTAAGTTATTAGCTGTGAAAAAAGATGAGATATGAATATGCTCAAGAAAATCAGAAGCAGCTCATGAATTGATTGCTTACGGATAGAGGCAAAAATTGAAAAAAAAAAAAAGAAAAGCCTAGTTATTGAGAAGTGTGAATAGACATTTTGTTGTTTTCTGGCTTGTTATTGTATACCCTGAAAGATGTACAGCTTGAAATTCAACTGAAACTGAGGTGAGATGGGCTAAAGCAAGTACGAAAAGTTTCAAAGTGGCTGCAAAAAGCCACACCGTAGCCTGTTCACACAGCTTTTTCCTAACTCTGAAGTTTAGCAAGGTTTAGCAAAAAACCCCACCTGATGGAATTTCAGATTGTCATAAAGAATTAACACCAAACCTTATTAAAGCATACATATTACTACATTGGAAAGTCTCTACAGGCTCCTTTGTCAAGGCTAGTTTATAGTCCATATAGTTTGTTAAAAGGCTTTTAGAGTCATCGTGGTCGATTGGATCAGTGTGGCTATTGTAAATGTGCAGTAAGTCAACATTAATGTTCTTATGAAATTTTAATGCCAAAAAATTAAAAGCACAAGTGCTGTAATCAGTTCATAAAACAAAATATTTGAGTCTCTGACCTCGTGCTGCCAGGTGGGGATCAATGAATGCAGTATTCTCTTTTCTTTCTCTCCAGTAGATCTATGTATTTGTAACTGTTCCTCTGTACGTGTAGTCCGGTGCTTTGTGTTAGCCGCGTATTTCTGCACTACTGACAAAACCAGTCCTAAGGTTTTCTGATTAACAACATGCTTTATATCAAAACCAGTGGGGCAGCAGTCAGCTGCGTGGCTGTAACTGAACAGCTTACTGGTGACCGCAGTGGTGCGCCTTGCTGAAAGTTTTTATTGAGTTTGTGCTCAGTCCTCTGTTTCCTGGCATATTTTTCAGATATTTTTATATTTTTCAGTTTTATGATCAGAAGTGAATGAATTAAATTTAGGATGACATATTTATTCTAAAGAAAGTTGTTTTTTGAGTTTTCAGTAAAAGTTATGTATTAAGTATGAACCTGGAGTCACTGTTTCTCATTGATTTGACCTTCAGTAGACCAAGTCCTGTGAATTTGTTTTGTTTTTTTCTTAAACTTCTCACATTTACCTGTTCTACCACTCCCCCCCTCCCCCCTGTTATAATCTCTTTTTTGCAGCCTAGTGCAAACTCCTTTTTCCCCAGTTTATCTCAATCTCTGTCAATTCTCCATTAAATCAGAGAGCATTTTAAACTTGATTCTGTCATTCATTTCTTGATCATTTGTTTGTACCAGCATAGTATCTCAGAGTTTGGCACTACATTTACAAGCTCAAAACCTTTTAAAGTCGAAAAATACAGTATAAATCAAAACAGAAGTTGGTGGAATATGTGGCCACTACTTAAAATACACCATCCTTGTGCAAAGCTGAAACAATGTAAAAGGCTTAAAGATGATGCATGTGTTTACTTAGCGTATAGATAGATTACAAAGCAAATGTCAAGATCCCTTCAGGACTATAACAGAAAAGAAATTTTATAACTTCTTTTAAAACATAGAGGGGCAGGAAACTGAAAATGTAAACAGTTCATAAACGGCGTTGCTTGCATGCAGAATACAATCAATTAGCTAAACTGGAAAGTTAATTGAGAAATATAATTAGGTATCTTCAAAATGGAATCGGGCATATGGACGTAGGTGAAAAAAACCTGGCATAGAAAAATCTGCTTCCTAGCAGTAATTTTTCTGTGGCTGGGAGAAATTATTAGGAAACTTTTAAATATTAAATAATTTGAAAAAAAATTAGAGGTATTATGATTTATATCATCTTGAAGTAACAGTGGCATGTAACCTTGTTAGCTTCAGCGAAGGAAATTACTGTATTCCTGAAAGTCATCTGCAATCGAGGCTTTTCATGGTGTAACTAAAAAGTAATTACTAGATCAAGCTTAGCAGGAATGAAGTTTGCAGATTATAAATAATGACACTTTGTCCCAGGGAATGTAAAAAAACCCCAAAACAAAACACAAAACCTCTCTTGAAAAAAAAAATTTTTTTTTTTGAAAAAAAAACCACAAAAAACCAAAAAACCAAAAAAAACCCCACAAAAAAACAACCCAAACACAAAGGCGGCATGTATCTGATTTTGTATTTATTTATTTTTAAATAAACAGAGATTGCTAAAATCCTCTAGAGTGATTCTTTATAAACTATGGAGTAGTGAGCTTTATCAAGTTATTTCTGTCTCAATCTTAAAGTATCTTTCTTAATTAGCTCTAATGAGGAACTTCTGGCTGTCTTTTTAAGTTTTTCTGTATTAGTTCACATAAAAATAATTTTTCTAATGTTCGTCTTTCACTCCCAAACACGAAATCTCATTCTGACTGATTGAGATAATGCCTTTCTCACTCCACCCTGAATTAAGTGCATCTCCTAATTTAAGAGATGGTCCTCAGTTCCTCAGCTCAGGAAAATGTTACTTGCAGCAGAGCATTATCACAACAATAAATCAGTAAATACAGTCTAAACCCAGAAAGCCAAATAAAAACCTTAAAACATTGCAGAACAAGGTGGAACCATTTACTTTGCTGAGTTTTCTAAGGCTCCCCATGGAGTAGAGGACTTTCCGAATTGCTGTATCTCCATATGGAAACTTGCCTGAGCTGTTCGAACGCACATGCACGTCTCAAAGTCTCACACTGGTTTTCATAGTCAGTGATAGCTGAACTGTAAAACAACAGAAGGGCTCAGATAAAAGCTTGGGAGTAGGCACCTGAGAGCCCATGTTTACAGCTAGGAAGATGTCTAACCTCCGCCTGGATCCTCTTGGCTTCAGAAGGCTTGGAGCTGAGCTGCTGAGGCTTCTGGTTCAGTCCGACGTCTGTAGAGTATCGTACTGGCGCAGATTGTCATAGTCAGGTTTTATTTTTATGCTAGGCTAAATAGCTGTAAGGTTTTAGAACTCTCTTGCCTGTATAGATGCTTAAAACTAATTTTGCATTGCTCCTGTTTGATTGTTTGCCATTTATACCAATAGGAATTATGTGATAATTCCAATGTCAGTGATGTTTTAGACTAAGTCTTTTATCCAAACAGATCCTAAAAAGTTTACAGTTGTTAAATTTAAGAACATTGTTAAAAATCTGTTTGGATTAAACATCACACAGTAGAAAACAGAAATTTCTGAAGTATTTTCTGCCCGGCAGTTTGTGCGTGTGCATGGGGTGGAAGGGAGAAGGATAAGCAGAAATCTTCTACATCTTCATTTCAAAACCCTTCAATGCTTATTGTGCTCGTTTCAAGTAATCTTTGTTCAGGCCTCTCCTCCTCTCAAGCGATTGCCATGCTTCAGATATAACCAGGTTGGAGGAACTCTGTAGCACAATTTTTTTTTAAAGATCCATCAAAGCTTAGATATTTGACTTTATATATCTGCTTGTGTTTGTTTAATTAGTTAAACTAAGGTTTATTACTGAGGTGAAAAATGATTTTATGAAAAAAAAAAAAAAATTCTATACTTTTCCTTCCCAACTGTGGTTGTTCAATGATGGGATTTTCAACATGTAGTTTAGAACAGTTTGCAGGATTTTTTTTTTAACAGTAGAAATGAGTTAAACCCCTATATTTTTCTGAGTTTCTGCCCTCAACATTAATTGTGATGAAAACCGAAGTTGAGATTTGAGTTTGATTTTGCAACATGAAGTGAAATATATGATTTCTTGCACTTATTCCGGAATTACATGTGTTCTTTGATTTAAATATTCTAAGTCATTATTTTGGGAACCAGGAACCTGCAACTACTGACTAACATAGTATGATTGATTTAGTGTGAAGGATTTTAATGTATCCAGCTGAGAAGCTTTACTTTGCACAGTTCTTTTTTCAAAACCACATTTTTTCAGGGGGACTTCCCACCTCCCCCTCCATGTCTTCTGGGAGAATTTAAAAATCTTTTAGGTTCTCTTTTACCATAGTGAATGTGTTGCTACACCTTTATCCTATTATTTGTTGTCCTTTCTTAGTGAAACCCTTTTAAGGGTTTTCCCTTATAAGCTACTTGAAGCTTACAAGAGAATACGCCTGCAGGTACATAAATGGACGCACCTTTCTAAGTTAAACTTTTAATTCAAATTAAGCATAAATTCTCTGGGTGAAAGCTGGTTTTCAATTTTCTTATTTCTGTCTTAAAAACGTGACTTCTTTCAGAACTCTATTTTTCACCAGAAATTTAGGATGATCGTTTTTATCGCTAAGCTTCGCAACCCATCTTAAGCAGGATGATCATACAGTGGAATAGGTTGCATCAATGTGTGCTTGAGTGCTTGCGTGCCAGAGTGCACGCTAGTTACGTGGTGAACATTCCTCTTCCTTTAATATGATTTTCCTGGGCGGAAAAAGGAAAATGGGATTATAGAGGGGAAGAGAAGTGCTTAACAAAAATAAGGAACTTCAGTTAATGCTTATTATGTCATAAGACCTTAAAAAAAAAAAAAAAGTCTGTATCACTTTTAAAAATACTATACTAAATGTTACAAGGTGATCCAAATTATGTAGGCATGTTTCTTGTACTTGTCATATTCTTTGAACTTATTAATGGATATTGCTGGCTTTCACTTGTACATAAGAGAGAACAAATATTTTTCACTGGCAGTTTACTTCTGTGAGCTTCATAGGGTCTTGTGCTAAACATTGATTCAGATAACGATAAAGTAGTTAGAACCCAATTTTCTACTGTCATATCTGTTATTTGCCTGTTACCTGTTTAATCTGTGTCTGCATCTTTATCCAAATAAACTGTCATTTGGAAACACTTCTTTCTTCAATATTATAGACTCCATTTAAAGTTCTAATATAATGCAATTTAAAAAAGGAGGTTAAAGGAAGGATCTGCTGTATTAATTCTCTGTCTAATTTGAACTGGAGTGGTGCCCTGTACATCTTTTGTAAAATGCTACATGGTACGGGAAGCTTACCAGAAGAAAGTACAAGTGTTTGCCTTCAAATGAACCTATAGAAAGCTGAAATAGGAGGAAAGTTTTTTTTCTAGTGAGATGCTAATGCATTCTGTTTTCTCAGTGGAAATTTTTCTTGGATAAGATGCACAAAAATCTTCAAGGACAACAGATTGACAAGGGCATATTTTACAGAGATTAAACTGCTCTTGCATTATAACATGAATATTCTAGATGTAAACATGATGCTTTTATCAGGAAGATGATTCTTTCAATGTATTTGATCTTCAACAGGCATTTACTTCAGCAGTTACAAGAAAAAAAGTTAGTTTCAATTAAAATTTTCTTGGCAGTTTGTAATCTTAGTCCCAACCAGAACTGAGCATACAGTTTTCTAGCAGAGAGATGACATTGAACTGCAGACAGCTTTCTCAGTAAGTGGTTATGGATAAGGTGCTAGGTGAAAATTTTACTTCATCAGAAGTCAGCTTCAAAATCCCATTGACTTAATTGTGCTACAGATTCATTTGCCACATACGCAAAGAACATCTTATTACTCCACAGGTTAATGCACCAAATTAGCTTTTTATTAGATTTGGACTAACAAGTTGTGCTAAATAAAGACCAACTAATACGTACAATACATACGTCATCGCTGTGCTCTTCATAAAGTTTAAGCTTAACAATAAGATGGCTGGTAATACTTCATTTTCAGTTGTCTGTCTTTTGAAAATAACTTCTTAAAGGCTTAATAAGATAGCTGAAAGATGAATAAGAAATAACTGTTCAGTAATGTAGCATCCTTGGATATTTTGAGAAGCAAATATTTGTATTTGCAAGAAATAATAATCTAACTATGATTCTCAACAGGGTGTCATAAGATTTTCAGCCAGAACAGTTTGGGAGTACATCGTTTCAGGCTATTTATTCAAGAAGTGAGAATAGATGAAATTCTCCAATGGGATTGAAAAAGTTGCATAATGATACCATAAAACATTAACTTAGCAGTTGGAAATAACACTTATGAACCACTGGAAGTTAAGTTCTCATGGGTTTAATATTTTCTATAGCCTCATAAATCCAATAGATACATAATCTCTTTATTAAGTCAGAAATTCTATTTGTTTTTGGAAGCTATCAACAATTCTGCCTCGAAATAAATGAGTTCCTCCTGGTAAACAAATTTGCACGTAGGAGATACTATACTTAAAGAATCCTCTATGGGTAAACGATCAAATATTAAGTCTCTCCTTGAAATTCAGTCTAAAAAGAAACAAATACTGTCTCAGAAGATGTATAAATGCCTATGTTAATATTAATCGTATGTGTTAATTGTCTAGGTCTTGGGATTTCAGGTCTACGTACAGGTGTTTTCTGTGCTGCAAAACTGTAGTCACTTGTAATGGAGTTTGGCTCTGGTCCTGCAAAGAGTCCCGTACACGCTGCCCTTTGTGCCTGCGGTGAATGCTAAGTGGAAACATGTGGGGGCATGGGAATCTGAGCTGAGCAAAAGCACTGACCTGGTTGATTTGGACAAGGACATTTTTTTCATTTTCAAGCTCTAGTTTATAGGAAAATCTTACTTAATTTCTCTTCTCTTGTTTTGCTTTAGTGGAACTAGATTACAAGAAGTAAAAAGCAGGCATAGTATTGTAATAATCCCCGTTGCAGGTTACATAAAAATTTTGGTTTCTCTGTTTAGTTTAAGATGTAGGCAGGTTTTCCCCAAGGACGTGCTGGAGAAACACAGCTTATAGAACTACGTATTGGAAAGCTCACCTGGTGAAGGAAAGACTTCTGTAGAGATGATAGCTGGTGAGAAATAAGAAATTGAGTAAGGATCTAGAGGTAATAAAGGACAGACACTTGGGAGCAAAGACAGAGGATGGGAGAGTAAAGTAAAGGCAGCAGAGTACTTGAGAGGGGAAGGAGTGTGGGGTTTGGGAGAGATTGTGAGGGAAAGATACAGGTGCAATGCTTTTGGGTTTGGCCAAAAAAACACCTTATAAGAACTTTCCCATGACTGGAAAGTTTTTTTGGGTTTTTTTTTTGTTTGGGGTTTTTTTTTTTTTTTCACTAGTTTTCCTATGCACCTCTGTTACGGAGTCTCACCTCACAAGTATCTGCCTTTTGCATTGCACGTGAAGTGATTTTGACATCCATGAAGTTACTAATTATCTAAAAGAGCTTGAACTTTGCATGTCAGTATACTTGCAGCGTATTATGGGTTCATTAAAACATGATGGATTTGAGATATTGATTATTGGAGAAGGTTCTATAGTTTGGGAAAAATCAGATACAAAATAGAACTTTTTATTTTGCCTTCAGTAACTTCAAAATCATTCCGTAGCCCAAGTCATGACTGTGATGCCCACGATGTCTGTGGGGGCAGTGAATAGCTACAGGTTTCCTGACGACCTCCTGTGCCTGAGGTGACAGCAGGTTGTCTGGGGCTTATGAGCTCTTTCAAGGCTTCTCTTCAGAGAAGCCACGAGGTTGCTTGGAAACATTTTCTGTATATAGCAAACAAGATGCTTGTCACGTTGTTAAATGTTTAGCAGACGTTTAGAGAGGAGAAATGATCAGAAATAATATACTTCTATGATATTGTGTATGACAGTTTCCTTCATCCAGATGATTACATTCAAAACTGTCATTATGTTCTACATGTGATCAAGTGGAATGTTTCATATCAAATGTAAATATTTTTTCCCCTGTCTTGTATGAGGAAAAACTGAAACATCACAGATTTGGGTTGTTCCAAACTAAATATTGTGTCATTTATAGTGGATTACAAACAAACAAACAAACAAGAGCAATTGTGGATGCAGCTTTAGTTAACTGCAAGTTTTGCAATGAAACCCACGGGCATCGAGAGTTAGCAAATCAGACCAGCCCCGATACAACTGGATTTCACCTAGTGAAATGTTCTTGATTTCCAGGCTGGAAACTGGTGGCTAATCTGTAATCTAACAAACCTTATGGCAGCCTCTGGTCTTCATTTTTAGAATTTCAGTGGTCTCAGCTTCTGACAATAGAATGAAATAGCTTTTGCAATCTGTCTGTGCTGTGTCACGCTGAAGTCTCGCTACATCCCAGTAGGTCCTTGAACACAGAGAGCACCTGAGCACTCTCCTGGACGCTATATGGTAGCAAACACGTGCTTTTCCCTACCGAACATCTCTTCCCCCCCCATACTATGTGCCTCGTTACCTGGGCTTACCTAGTTTAGAAGTCTTTTAATTGATGAATTTCACTCACACCAGAATACAAATGGAAACGCTAACAAGGAAAAATCTAATTTGAAAAATGCATTTTTAGGGCCTTCATCTGGTAAATTGAAACTGAGTGTAGTGTTTAGTCATGGCTCATAAAGACAAAGTCTGACTGGAGAGTTGTTTATCTTCAGCAAATACAGCAGGCATACACAAAATCTGAACCAGCTACCCAAGCTTGAAGTGAGAAGAGGCTCCTCTCCAGCTTCAAAACATTGGACACATTTTCAGATTCCTAAAAATCTTGAGCACAGCAGTAAATGGCCTTTTAAATGAACACAGAATTATATCTTTAACATTCAAACAGCATTCAAGGTGTTTTCCTGATCTTCTGAATTCAAGTAACAAAGCTCCCATCCAACTCGAGTAAATTCAGTATCTGACCATAATTGATATTTAATCAAATTCTGTGATATGGCAAAATTATGCTGTTGCTGTTAGTTTCACTGTAATGTGGCTTAATAACTTTTTTTTTGGTATTATATTGAGATACTCATCCTATCTAATAACATAGATCTTAATTTCCTTGATGACTTGCACTCAATTAGACTTTGTTACTTGAGGTTATTTTCTGTCAGGAAATACAACTGAAATTTTTTTGGGCAGGGATAAACCTCAGGAGTGGTGGGTTTGTGCAGCTTCCATTAAAATAAATGGCTACATGGAAGACTAATTACCTACACATGAGTGAACAAAACCCCCATCTGTGTCACTTAACTAGATTAGATCTTACCAAAGGTTACCCAAATGAAAACAATTATCTCTATTGTACATTCATAGTTTGTGTGGTGTTTTTATTACTTCTGTTTCAAAACACACAGAGCACATTTTAGAAAAGCTAATAGTTCAGCCTTCCACTTTTCTTTAAGAGGTGAGACTGTTTCTCAGTTATCGTAATCTTTAAGTTGCATGAACTACTCACCCGTACAACTACTTACAACAATGCTTCTGCCTTTTTAAAAAATAGAGTATTTAAAATATGGTATCTAGGGGTTTTTACAACTCACTTCAACTTACACCTTTCATAATTCTTTGTCTGAAGCATGTTCCTTTCTGTCAGGCAAGTGTAAAGCTGAACAGCTGCATTAACCTCAGTTGTGAATTTCACCCCATATTTTATGATATATGTCCCATCATGAAAACAAATGGAGGGAAAAGAATTAAACATTGGTGTCTAGACTGCATAATATTTTTAACAGTGTTTTTGAAATCATCACATGTTGCCATATAGCACCAGTTGGGTATCCTATAAATCACAACATTTATGTTGTACTATTTTTTCTTGTTAGAGTAGAGAATTTTGCTTATGTGAAGCCCTTTGATATGTTTCAGGTAGGACAGGCAGCTGCTTAAGTGCTATTTTAGTGGCACGTCAAATCTTGACTGAGATCTGTTTGAGTTTTGCATTTATTTAATCAAGGCACTGAAGAAGAAGAGCATTAATCCTATCTGATCAAGAATATAAGGTTTCCAAACAGGCTTTATTTTTATCATTGGATTCAGCTCTTATTGTCCATATCAATAGTTTGAACATGCCACAGTTAAAAACTAAGGCACTTAAACCATGGCCTGCTTCGTATATCTGAAGGACTATCTACGATCTAACCATTGTGGTTACACCACAACCGATTTCTTGCATTTTCAAAAGACTACATGGCCGAATTTAGGTCCAGCTGTTGTTTGGGGCAAATATGTTTTGTGGTATGGTGGGTTTTTTTGGTTGGGTTTTTTTGGTTTTGTGTTTTCCTTTTTTTTCTTTTTTTCTTTTTTTCTTTTTTTTTTTTTTTTAAGCTGGGTAGGATATAACAGGAAGGGATTTAGCTAATTTTTCAGAATTTGTGTGGATTAAGGAGTCAAGTCTGTTAGTATTGTGTATAGGCTTGATTATTACTATTATTATTAGGTGTATTTATGAATAAAGGGAACAAATGGAAAGGGGGGGAGAATGCGGCTATCAAAACATTTGAATTTGATAAAGTTTTTAAAAAATCCATATTTAGTATATTGTAGGAAAAGCAAGAATTTTTTTTTAAATTGAAATTCCATGAGATGGAAGTAATGCTTTCTATGGCTATTAAGGTATATTTCATGAGGAATATTGACTTTTACTGCTCTCTTATGTTAATTTCTATTTTTCAAAGGGGAAAAGTATGCATAGAGATAATGGTGGATTCCAATCCTGGAGTGCGTAAGCGTCTTATAGGAGGGTAGCCGAGACCTGCATCTTCCTTTGGCTGCAATAGCAACTCTGTCTGGTTTATTTCTATGTGTTGCAGAACTGCACCATTGTAATGACTTTCATGGAATCGTAGAATCATAGACTGGGTTGGAAGGGACCTCAAAGCCCATCCAGTTCCAACCCCCCTGCCATGGGCAGGGACACCCTCCACTAGACCAGGTTGCCCAAAGCCCCATCCAACCTGGCCTTAAACACTTTCCTAACATTCTGCTGCTGAAACTTCCCACCTTATGTATCAGTGTATTTGGGAGAGAGGAAAGGAAAAGGGAGGGAATGACTGTACTTGGGTTCGCTGGGAGTGACCTTTCGTCTCTCATGAATGCTGCAAATGATCCATTACCCTAATTCTGTTGACGTGAGTTCCTCGGCCATTTCACAGAGTCACCTCTAATATTACTAGTTTTCATGCAGCTATTTACATAGCTCTGTAGAGGACATGAGTATAGTTGTAAGGGTGACACTCGGAGAAGTAGCATCCTGCATGGATGGCTCATGTAATGAGAAATGACAGTTGACCACAGGGATGAAAGGAGAAGGCCTGAACGGAGCAAGAGGAAAAATGCATAGAAACGGGTACATCTCCAGATCACTGAGCGATCACTGAGCAATCACTGAGGAAAGAAGCAAAGGGCTGTGTGTTCTCCCCTCAGTTATTTAATGCTCTGATTATATATATTTTTTTATTACACCTCACTCTGGTTCTTACTTTTGAGTCTTTGGCAGGTGCTGACTTGCCTGCATTAAAGGCACACAACTCAACAGGGTAAGATTACGAATTTGCCATTTCTATGTCACAACGTAAATACACAGCGGCACATCTATGCCGCTGTGTTGGCAGTTGAAGGGTTTTTATGTCTGCCCTGTACTCCCTGTTTTGCTGGTAGCATTTGTACTCACATTTGCCTTCTCCCTCCCTGGTGGATTTCATGGTTGGAAGTAACACCTGTGGCCACTCTGTGCTCTGACAGCTGCAAGACTCAGATGCCAAGCTCTTGAATGTATTTTTTCTGTTGCTGTCATCTGGGTTAGAAGATAGCTTCCAGGCAGACATCTCAGCTACGTCTGTGTTCATTGCTTGTAGTTGGGCATCAAGGTGTCATTGGGCTGGTTAGCTTTTTACAGTTTCATTTATGGTATGCACGTTAGTGGCGAGGAATTTGCTTTCCAGTATGTGCCTTTCTAGGGAGTAAGTTCTGGTCTGCTGTTTAACACGTTTAAAGCACTCTTTAGATCATCATGTGTTCCGGACAGGTTTGATAGCTTCTTTTGTGCTCTGCACGTGGTCAAGAACACTCCAGGTCCATAGCAAATTAGGGATGCTCATAGAAATGTCTCATCAGTATATCTGACTTGATTGCTGTTGGAAGCGTTTAAAATCTAATTCAGTGTTCGGAAACAGAGAGAACCTGGAACAAAACATGGCTGGCTCAGCTAACACATCACCAGAAAGGGGAATGAGTCACAGTCTTGTGTCTTCCTTCTGTAGGTTTACGTTTAGTAGTGTCTGTATGTTTTCTTTGATATAGCAGCCTCCGTGTGAAACCGGGTGAGATGCCTTGGGTGAAGTAGGGTGCCATAGGGTGAACTAGACCAAAGAACTCTGTTCTTTTACTCAATTTCAGCCTGCCTTACCTTGAAGATACACCCGGTCTTGATTGCAGATTAGTTTCCCAAGAGAAAGATGTTTCCTTACTCAAGAACTTGTTTCAAACTTCCATTAATGGTTGAACCAAGGGCACCAAAGTAAACTATGCGTTTGCTCAGGGACCTGGAAGAGAACAAGGCTCTGTTGCATTGGTCTAAAGGAGATGATTTTTCTTCATTCCTTTGTAGCTTTGCTGTTTTTGTTTTGGTGGGGTTTTTTGGGGTGGGGGGGGGGTTGTGTGTTTTTTTTGTTTGTTTGTTTGTTTGTTTTTTTTAAATTCTGGAGAAGTATTTTGAAAACGTGGCTAACAGGCTGATTCCTGAATGACACTGGATAAGAAGATGTAGCCAATAAATTACTTCATGACCTTATCACTGTCTAATGTGTTGGTATGTGGCACTATTTTGTATGGCCTTGTGCCTGTTCTGGACAGGAAAAAGCTCTAGAAAGCAGGAAGGGTTGCTATGTCCTAGAAATGGTGTTTGAGTGTCACTGGAACTAGATATTTAAACAGACTTAAAACCTCTGTTTCTCCAAGGTTGGTTGTAAAATTGGAAAGTAGAATTTGAATTAGAAATTAGAATTAAAGTTTGATCAATTCAAGTTAGAAATATCACTAATTTCTTCCCTACCACAAGTCCAGCAAGCAATATCCTGTAATTCCATTTCTATTGAACAGAACGTAAGTTGGAGAAGTGGCAAATGCAACTTTTCTGCATGAGATATGAAGCCATTTGTAGTAAATTATATTTCCACCTGTAGGCTTATACTCTGCATTCTATTCAGCTCTGTAATGCTAATGTTTGCATACAGAGTTCCTGGTTCCAATATTTGGATAATTTCCTTCTGAAGACAATTAATTTATACATACTCTCTTGGACAAGAGCTCTAGGCTTCAGAAAACTTTTTGTGGAAAATGGATACACCAACTAATTTGACTCACACAATTTACTGAGGCAACATCACGGCAAGTATAGTCTCTGTTCTGTTGTAAGCAAAATGTGTTGGGAAGAGAGATGACCTTTGGAGATAAGGCTGAAATGAAGCAAAAATGTATTCACTTCCTATTTCACATTGAGGGCTGATTTTTATCAGAACACTTGGATGCATTTAGAAATCGAGTCTAAGGACAGGGATGGACCTTCAAATGTACCCGCGTGACACTAAACATTACCTGGCCAATTATTTTTCTTCTGCTTGTCATGTACTAGTCTTTGAGGTGAAAGCTCAGAGTGATCAAGGTACTTAAATACCTTTGTGTGTGTAGTTTGGAATAGAAGTTTCCGTGTGTGTGCAAATGTAAAAACTTTATTTTAAAAGTGCATGCTTTAATATAAATTAATCTTTTTTTAAAAGGATTCATTTTTGTGCATATATGAAAACATATTTAGGCTATTTTATTTCTGCAGCAAGCAAATTCAAAGGGGTTTTTTTATCTGTTGCTTATATATGGTCAAATTCCTACTGAACCACAAAACTGGCTTAAAGACCTGCACACAGTCATTTGTGTACAGGGCAAAAGTCTTGTCAGCTGTTTTGTTGTAAACAGAGCAAAGATCTGTTTAACGCAAACAATCATCTCCCCCCTCCCCGCAAATCACACTGCCATATGAGCTCGTGGGCTTACTGGCAGGCATAGCTACCCCTGCAGCTGGGCCATTAGCTGAAACTAATACAGGATTGAGCACTTGGCAGAGAGCACGCTGTAGGATTGGTTACCGAGGATCAATATGTTGGCTTTGAACATGTCATGCATTTCCCTGTCTGTGTGTTCGCTGCATGTGTGACTTGGTTTTCCTCCAGCCCCTGCAAAGCATATTTCCTCTGCCCCGCTGCATGGCCGCTATATTGTTTCGGTAGGTCACGATGGGGCAACTGAAAAGGAAAAAAAAAAAAAAAAAAAAAAAAAAAGGAAAAAAGCGCTATATTTCTCCAGAATTACATGGGATGAAATTCCTGCTGCTTGTAATGGATTTAATTAATTTACCTGGCAATGGTGCGCTCTGTTTGCCATCAAACCCAGAGGTGCTTTGCTGGGTCTTATTAATTGGGGGGGGGGGGGAAGGCAAACCTAGATGTGCAAAAAGGCTACTCCCTTCCTTCCTAAGTTGCATTTAGTATAGCCAGTTGATTATGTGTGATTTCTTTTGCTACAAATGTATGATATTAGTTAATTCTTATGATCAGGTGGGCGTCAGCCAATAAAAAATGTTTGGTACCTCCAGTTTCTAGTGGTGGTGGTACAAAGGACTTTAACATGCCTCGTGTAGTTTCAGCAGGGAGGCAAAGATGGAAGAAGAAGAGCCAGTGATTCATCTTGCTCAAGATTTGACTCTGCCAGTTCAAGTTGAGTGTTTTATATTGGAAATAGCAGTGTGGCAGCTCGTGTACAGCTAGATTTCTGAGGATTTGGCTGTGAGAATTCTCCAACTGGCCAGGAAAAATAAATGAATATAGTAGGAAGTTAAAAGGATAAATGGCCCTTATGTGCTTGTTACTACTCATAATTTTTGTGCCTTAGTTTTGTGTGGGATTTTAGAAAGTGATCTGCTTTGAAAGAGGCTGATTTTTTCTGCTGTGTACCATATGAAAGTCTTACTGTTCTAGCTGCTTTCCAAGCTTTGATTTGTTTTGGATTCTCATGACTGCCTAGTTTTTTGAGGGTTAGGGAGGATGCATCCATGGCAAGTAATACGCTGGCTTCTGTAACACTGGCATTGCTGAAGATAGCTTAAATCTCGCCTGTGAGTCTACATGAGTACTGAAAGACCGAGGCGTTTGCAGGTCTGTTGCTGCAGGCTTTCCTGGCCCTGCTCTGCAGCCTGGGCACACTCCGATCGTAATCCCCCGTCGGTCACTGAGGGAAGTAAACGCCTCTGACCGTCCTCAGCCAGTGCCAAAAGAATCAGATGGCCACAGGAAGAGTTCTCAGAAATTTGTTAGCGACTGACATGTTAATAATGTTAAAATACTCAATCATAAACCAATAACCAGCAGCTTTTGGGTCCACCAAATTTTTATGGTTTTCCAGTAGTGATCAAGTGTTAGATTGCTTTGTTTTACCCGATGTGTTCACATAGACAGAATTATTAAAGAGAGCATTCTTCTAGAAGCGTCAAAGGAGTGGGCATGCAGGTTTTTGAATAAGCAGTTCTTCCTTACGTGCAAAACTCTTTAGGCTCCATCCTGCAGTTTTCATATTTTTTCTTTAAAAAGTTGTGCTCAGTACAACGCAGACATCTGCACAGCTGACTGCAGAGATATCATACCTCACTACTGTTATTTTAGTCCCTAACATAATAAAAGATTTTCAGTCAATTTTGGTTTTGAAAGGGAGCACAGGAACAGGTTTCTTTAAATTCATTTTCTATTGGTATGAAGTTTTTGTGATTTTTCTTTTTCCTCTTCTCCTTGCCCCCACATCCATCTCGTATTTCACAGACGAGGAAGCAGTGTGATGGTGTGTCACACCCAGTTACATCAGTCTCATTGGCAGTCGTTACTGACACAGCTTAATGCGATCTGACTGATGTGATCAGACATGATGTCTCTCACAGTACTGTGTCACCCTGAGAAATCTAGAGACACACAGGTTTCAGAAAAACAGAGTTAAGGCTTGTTTTAGAAAACAAATAATAACCCACGGCATTGTGTCTAGAGATGTGCACCCAGAACAAGTGGGTTCTTCTGGACAGAACAAGACCAGTGTGCTAAATTCATTTCCTTAGGGCAGATAATGTTTTTTTTCAGCCCACTTGAATGAACCTCATTTATAAAGGAGTTAATACGACTTTCTACAATAGTAATTTCTCTTTCTGTTCCTCAGAATGCAGCACAATGATGTACATTTCAAAATGTTGAGTGCCTCCTCTTTTGAGCTACCAAGCTGGTGACCTCCTGAATGCGTCTGGTTTCAAGGAGCTGATTTGAGATATCTCATATTTGGCTCTCAAAAGTTGAGATTGTCAAAGTAATTAGCCACAAAGGAGTATATTTTAAATGCATGGAAGTCTGGAAGGTACTGCGTAGCATCGATGTTGTGGTTTCTTTCCATGTTGGGTGTGTTCATTGATGGCATTTATGAATGTATTTTACTGTTCTCACAGCTTAGCTGCTGCAGTTGAAATGGTTCGCTGGCAAACAAAGCTTGGATTCATACTTCTTGATGTGTAGTCAAAGCAGGGATAATTTTTCTTACTATTAGAGGCAGAATCCAGATTCAAAGTGCTCAACTGGATCTGATTATTTCCCAAGTTTATTTGAACGTAGTGATCCAAGGCTAAGCTTTTAGCTTTCCTGACCTCTGGGACAGCATATGAAACCTGAGGTCTACTGAAGTCAGTACCGAGCTTCCCATTTACTTCAGCAGGGCAAGGCCAGACGTGCAGACTGCGCTGTTGGTACTGACTGATCTTGAACTTGTTGGAAGAAAGTTGTCCGGCTTGTTAAAGTGAGAATTGGATAAGACGTACCACTTGAAGCGTCTCTGAAGGATGTTAAGCCCGTGAAAAACTGCCTCATTTTTATCACCTAAGTAAGTGAGAACTGAAAATTCCATTGAAATGGAAAAAATACTGATCAGGAACAACGAGAGAAACAGTTGGCTATACTAAAACAAATGTTTGCTGTGCAGTCTGCTCTTGCTTTATATTTGACTTTATCTCTTACTCATTTTCTTGTTTTAAGCATGCCTAGATGTGTGTTAGTAAAGAGAGTTTAGGTCGTGTTAGTCTGTACAATGCCAAGTACAATGTGGCCCTAAGTCTTGATTTGGGATTCATCCATATGACTAAAATTAAAATAATAAATATTAATTTCATTCTGGACTCATAAATTCTATCGGAGATATCATAAAGCTTACAGGCAAAGCTGTAATTATAACAGACCTTTAATGAGTTGGATATAAATGTGACTATCAAAACTGTTTTAAAAATATAGAACTTAGTCTGTACTTCTGTCTCCATCTCCAGCAGTATCTTTCATGTCTGTTCATAAAACTGCATTTCTAACTTGATTGTTTTTTTCCCTAAAAGTGAAAATGAATGCAAATAATTTGTGGTTTAAAAAAAAAAAAAGAAAATATACAGGAAAACAAATGTGTATCTGTTTGCATATCTGTCAGCAGCATTTTAATGATCACTTTACAACTTTGCTATCTCTGAAGTTAGATCCATTTCAGCTTAATTTGCATTCAGCTTTATTCTTCTGTTTTGGGGAGTATTGGCTGAGAAAGCAATAGAACAGTTTTTATAGAATGTCTATGGAATTACCTTTTCCATAGACGTTCTATAAAAACTGTTCTATTGCTTTCTCATGGGGTTGCTCAGCACAGGGACCCGCTGATACCTCAGCAAAAATATTAAGTCATTATAGAGGTGTCATTGCCTGGTGTATAGAATATACGCTAGTGTTTTATCCTTCCGGAGGGAGACTATCCCATTTGTAACAGTGGTAATTTGAAATCGAGCGTGTCAAAGCTGCTCTCAGGGATGCCAGTTTGCTGCACGTGGTCCTAAAGCAGGGGCAGCCCTTTCAGTCTGGTGCCTGGAGAGCGGGACTTTCTACAACAGGATTCCCCATCTTCATTTCAGCTGTGCTCAAACTCTTTCACCTTGCACCTGGACAGTGATGGCATGATCAGAGGTTATAACTCTGAGAAGTAAGATGAACTCTTGAAGGAAAAGTTTCTATTTAGGGGTTGGTATCTCCTAACAATAACAGTGAAAAATAGGGCGATTACAGAGCTCAGGTGAGGAACAGTTTGCAAATAGAGGAGATCAGAGCTGTCATTCCTGTCGAGCCACACTAACCCAAGAGGTATTGGGCTGTCACAGTGACTAGCAACTGGCCAGACATGGTTTCCTGATCTCGTAGCTCTATCCCCTAAATCGGGGTAGCACAGGGGCTGCTAGTCTGGCTACCCATCACCCACAGAAAACAGCCCTGGCAGCCAGTTTAGTATTCTGCTTTGTGCCAGCCAGATAACACCGAGGGGCTGCGCTAAGGGCCACAATCATTTGAATAATTGCTGACAGAAGGTAAAGCGCTTCCACTTAAAACAAGCTACACTTTGAGCATGTGATGTTGTAGCAGAGTAGCTGCTTACTCAGCACCACCCCGAGTATTCTTGATTCTCCTCTAACCAACCCAGGGCAACAGCTCTAATCTCTCTGGTTGTTAGATAAACCCTGGGATCCAGATCCACTACGAGTTGTTGTTTGTGGTCTTGCCCATGACAGTCCAGTGCGCCTCTGGAAGAGCAAATGGGCTGTGTTGTTTGACTGGCATCACAACTATATCCTCCTTTATTTAATAATCTTTAGTGTTTAGTCATGTGGCAGGTGAAAAATGCACTTTTTTTTTTTTTTTCCTGATTGATACACAGGGGTAGCAGTTGAAATGCTTAACATGCTATTTAATTTTAGGTGAAAATTAATTAGCATGAACAGGCAAGGCACCCCATGGTGTCACTGTTTAGTCAGTTTTCTATGGTGAATCACACTTTAATAGGAAAACTAATCTTTTTTTGGTGTTCTCAAGACACAATAAAAACAAATGAATTAAAATTAGTAACTGATGTGTCACCCTATCATAAGCTTTCTTTCAGCAAGGAGGTGAATGTTCTATGCCATACATTCCACTGCTATTAGTGAAGGAAAAGGGGTGGGGGGAAGGACTAGCAAAACCTAAGCAAAAACACTCAAACAAATGCTATCGTTATTTTCCAGTGCAGGCACTGCCAAGTCCTGCTCGGAAAAACTGCTTCTGAACCTGTCCATGCTTTTTGATGAAGGTACATATCAATTTGTAAATATTGAAGAAATCTGTCTCTGCAACGTAATTAGAATCACCTGGATGGAAATGAGAGCTGTTAGGGGTGTTTTAAATGCTCACACTCTGGTGCTGTGTGACAACGTGATGGTCATATACGACATTCCGAGTTTCTAAATTACTGTGATAAGTGACCTAAAGGAAAGAGAGAAACAGGAGACTGCTAAAAAAAATTAATAAGAGCAACTCTTTGATAAATACAGTGGCTGGAACAGATAGAGCAATGAAGCCTGTTCATATGTTAAATCTATTAAGATGTGGTTAAAAAGTTTAAAAGAATGATCTCAGCGTGGCTAACCTTAGCCACAGCTTGGAGTTAAAAAGTCTTGGCGATTTCATGTGGATAAGTATTTGATAGGAGTGTTGGTTGGAAGAAAATGTATTAAAGACAGGATGCACAGACTTGGTTCTTATAGCTGAAATTTTAGGAGACCTTTATTCTCCAGGTTTACTGTTGAGCTTCATGCAAGAGTTCGTGTTCAAGAAGACAGACCCATAGAAATTCATGCCATCAAAATAGCTGGCTGTTGTGTTTACCAGTGTGTTATCAACAGCGTGTGGGAGCACAAACGCTGTAATGCGCTTTGGGTTATTTGGCATGTGCTGTAAATGAGCATTTGGAAGAGATGGGATCTGTAAATTGGGGGAAAGACTGAGAGAAAGAATATCAGTGATTTTGTTCACTATTGCTTCAGCTAGACTCCTTCTTCCCTTTAATTTCTGAGAGTTGGAAAAGTAGTGTCGGTAGCCAGAACCAAGCCTCCCACCCACACATTTGGCCAAAATTTTAATGCTGCCAAGAATAGTCACCGCCTTTTTTCTTTTTTTCCTTTTCTACAGAAAGTATCTAAGCGGAGCTCTTATGTTTACACATAGCTAGATCAGAGTTGTTGGAGTTTTATTTTAAGCATGTGTTTCAAGAGTTCATGAGGGGGTTTCTTTGTTAATCTGAAACGTTCCAAAAATAAAAGATGACCGTATTGTAGTCTTTTTTTCTTTCTTTTTTTTTTTTTTTTTTTTAAATAGAGAAATCAATTTACCTAAGTGTGGGCTTCTATGACCATTGTTTTACCTTTAGAGGCTCAGCCCTCCCTCTTCTCTCCAGTTAGTTCTGATCCATTTGTCGTTTTGGAGGCTTTATGAAGTGTGGCAGAGAAGGGCTGAATCTATTGTATCACATCTGTTAAGGGTCAGAGGCAAATAAAACCACCACACAGGAACATGCTGTTAATAGGGAGGTAATACAACATAATATAATAGACTGCTTTTCTTTCTCTATTCTTCGATAAATCCACACCAGTTTCCTCTGCTAATAATGCTTTAAAAGGTTGTAGGGTTTTTGTTCCATCATATCTGCTGCAACTATGATTATGGGCAGTTCCACCTGCAAGGCTATTTTCAGGTATATTTAGCTTTAAGCATATATATAGTCTTTGCTGAATAACCAGATTGCTTGCCCATAAAGACAAATGAACATACTTAAAGTTGTGAAACGTATTCTCTACAATGCTAAAAAATGGCATTTCTGGCTGGTTACTCCATAAATTGATGCTTCAGACTGCGTACAAATACCTTGTTCAATGATCTAATTAATAATTACTTGGGTTACACATAGGACACTGGAGGTTTCTTTTTCCTTTTTTTTTTTTTTTTTTTTTTAAATCGCATCATTGTATTTTAATTAAGTATTGAATTAGCTTAGGGTTTTGGTTTGGTTTGGTTTTTTTTTTCCTTGAAAAAGAATTTAGCTCTTCTCGTTCCAAAAAGGCACAGCTTACTACCTGACCTAAGTAAGTGCTCAAGGTCTTTGTCTGCAGTCTTAAACATTTATTTTCTTTCCATGGAGGAAACTCTATAGTAGATATATGGTGTCACCAACCTGTGACAGAATAACATATTCTAAAAAGGAGAATATAACGGGGGGTTTTTTTGTGTAAATCACTTTATTGATTTCTTGATAGAAATACATTTTTGATTTCTGCTTATTGTTTTCAGGGGCAGACATTTGTCTGATAAACACTTCCTGAAAATATCCAGCTTCCCGTTACTTACAGTGCTACATAGAATTATTGCAAATGAGGCAGGTGAGAGGTACCAACTTTGCTTTGTTTACTTTTCCCACTGACAAGTATTTCTGTGTACAGATAATGTAGAACATTCAGACTGCGTTTTCCTTAGGGGCATGAGTTTTGAAACGCAAATGGGGAGAATGCGTTCTAAGAAACAGAAAATGGCTTGGTTATGCCTCCCTGAATTGGTAGGGGAGACTCCAGGAAGCTTGTAGTACCTGACGTAGCTTTTATTCTTCCTTTTGCTTCTACTTGACTATGTTTGAAGCTGATGATGTCCCTTTAAATGTCACTTGTGCTGCCTGGGAACAGACATGCGCTTGTCCTTATTTCATGTGTTTGCCCAGCTATTGTCTGGGATGAAGAGGATAGACAGGCAAAAAGAATTGATTTGTAATACTTCACCTTTTTCTTACAGATGGAGGAGGGACAATTTCAAATTAAAGCAGCTTTTCCTGTGCAGAAAGCAGATATATGTTTGTATCACTTCAAATTTGTATTAGACGATATTTTATCATTTAGAAGTGTCATGTTGCTACACTGAATAATGCAACATGGGCTGACCTACTTTAATGTTGAAACACTGATTCACCTGTCAACATTTTTGAGCAAATGGAAATATTTGTTCTTGTCTTGAAATGGAAGTACAAAACAAGAGCAGATGTTTGCAGGCATGAGTAAACCTCTGTGGACCAAGATGCATTTTTACTGTATATTGTAACCTCCTAATTTCATCAAGACTACTCTTTATCTAAAGATGGTAGACCAGAAAGCTGTGATCTATAACATAAAAGTTCATTACCATGTTTGGGTATGTCATATTAGTGGGTAATACCTACTGCCCGTATTGCATGAGTACATTTGATGCATTCTATTATAAAGGCTGAATATTTGGTATACATGTATTCTGCAACTTCTGCGTATAATTGGCAATAAAGGAACAAACAGTTCAGCTGCTGAGCTAAAGACCACATCTTTAAGTAGTCTATAAAAGGAGACAACATGTCCAAGCATTTGTTATGTAGGTGTCTTTTTAGAGTACTCAATTTCTGTATTGAAAGAACTCCCCAAATTTTTATTAGCCATCTGTTTATAGTAGGTGTGTACTTGTTTTTTTCCATTTCACTGCAATTACTACTCTGGCAGCAAGAACAAGTTGAAAGCGCGGCTTGTCTCCTGAAAGATCTGCTTTTATGTACGGTTCTCTCTGTTAAAATACAGACCAGTTGCTCAAGCCACCTTAAGGGGAGAGCACTCGGCATGCTGCTCCAGAAATTAGGCATGCAGGCACATTAACAGTAGCAGTAATTGCGTACGTTATTTGCTGGCAGGAGCGCCAACTGTGTATATAAATTTTCAAATTATTGTACTGGCTACAACTCATTGCTAGTGAGCATCCACTGCCACCTCCTTTTATAGAAAATGACATAATCTTTGTAGGTAACTACGTTTACTTTTTCCTTGGGGGTTATAATAATTAATGACAAATGTTTTCATGTTTACTGTTCTGAATTGCATGCCATATGTGTTGGCCTAACCTTTGAATGAACAATGTAATTGGTTCTGCTTAAAAAATATGTAACAGGGTGGATTATGCATAGCTTTCATACGGCAAAGGAAAAGTGGTGGAGGGGAATCCACTTGGTTCTCGATGAGCAGGTTCAGCTCTTGACACAAGGCTGTTCTAAGAAAAGCTTTGATTCTGTCTGATCACGGCGCTTGGTAGAATCACAGCTGGTTTCTAACATGCAAGTTAAAACTCATCTCCTGGTGGGTTTTTTTCCTTCCCGTTGCTGCTGTCATCTCTTCTGGGACCCGTATTGCCCATGCATGCTGGGATGGGGGCTTCTTCCTTCTCCTTTCAGCCTCTGGCTTGGTTGTCTTTAATCCTGGGTAAGGAATGAAGAGGCAGTCCTGCCAAAGCTACTCTTGCAGCTGGTTGATATTCAAAAGGCTGTGCTAATATGTTGGCATTCAAAGGGTATGCTATACGCTGTCTAGGAAATTAAGCTTTGTCCTGTGCTATGCATAGGACCTTTGCTACAAGTGGAGAGGAATATCCATGTTGCTTGAAAGTACTGAGGTAGGAATGATCTCGGCCATATAAGGCTGTCTTTTTGAGACAAAACTTTTTGGAATTCTTCTCTTCAGTTTTATCCTATCTTAATGAATGCTGATCTACTCAAGGCTATGAATAAGTACAAGTTAGTCCTCAATTATTGCATGTTTACGTGCAGAGTTTCTTTTGCTTTTTATGTATTGAAGTAAATAAGAGAAGTTGGTTCTCCCACAAAGGATGGAAGAAGGAAACTCAGAAGTAATTGCTGAAAAAGTTTCTGTTCTGTTTCGGACCCAGATATTTTTAGATACTACTCAAGAAAGCTTGTGAGATTTTTCTATCACTCATCTCAGCTACTCACCACCAAATTAATTATTACCCATCTAAAATTCTGTGTAGCTCAAATAATTGTCATCTTTGTTTCTCTCCCTTTCTCTCTTTCACTAACATTTAGTACGTTTCTGTTTCTACAGCTTTCAGATACTTAAGTTGCAATATCAAGCATGTATTCTGAATTATCTGTCAGAATTAATGAACAAGTTTACCCACAAGTGTGTCATTTTTCACTGTGTACAAAATAAGCAGGAAGGGCGTATTTTAGCACCTACGGGCCGCTGTAGGTATAACATTATTTTGATGTATGGCACAGCCTCCTTAATAAGATCATTGTGGGAGTATTTTGCATGTGGTAGGTGCGTAATATGCAGATGATATTTGTAGGTGACAGCAGCCATCACACTGATTCATACAACATTTGCGCTGTAAATTTTCTCTGAGCAGCAGACACATCAGCAGTATCTCTTACATAGCTAAATATTGTATTGTGTGCATTTTCATCTCTGTTCAAGCAGTACAGCGGCCTAGTTTGTTTTACCCTTTGGAAATGATATTTTAATGCTAGTGTTTTCCTGGTGTCTGTACAGTGATATTCAGGAAAATTTCTTCCTAGAAAATAAAAGACTTGGTTGGAGAAGGCAGTCACCGAAGATGAGACATTAGCAGTCTTGTTGATATGAACTTGCAGATCTATTTCTGGTTTATGGTTTAGATAGGGCCAGGGCTGGGCAAATGTCCTGAACCACTGTTGTTGTGTTCACCAAATGCACGCTGACACGGTATGGGCAGTAAATGGAGCCTGATGTTAAGTAGCTGTGGTAGCTAAACAGAGAGAAGACTTTGGTATCGCCTATCAAGACTTCTGGTAATTTGGTTCCTAAAGTTCTTGTCCTACAACATATGCTTTGGAGACAGTAGCTATAGAGAGTAGCCTTGGGTAGTTTCCCATACTCATGGCCTTTGGTCACCACTTTCAGCTGTGGCATGGGGACAATTTTGAATGTTTTTCATCTGTTTCAGAGGAAAATCAAACAAGTTGACCCAAGCTAGCACTCACTGATCATTTAAGCAATCAGATGGACTGAAGACACCCATCACTTTAGTCCTCACTTAGGACAAGCTCTGAGTGCAGATTCTGACTGTCTAGCTTCTGCTGCACCAGTGCTCAGAAAGAGCTTTGAGAAATGGTCAGAGACCAAGGGGACTGAGGGAGTTGCATTGTGGATGTGCATTAGGGCTCAGCCTTGCTCCTAGTTTGGGTTTAATGGTGTACGACTTTCTCCTTAACATATTAGAAGCCAGGACCTGAGTTTGGATGTTCAGTTCAAATGCAGTGTTCCTAACACTGCTACGGACAGTCCAGCTCGGACAGCTGGACACACGAGCCATGGTTTAAATAAAAGAACTGATGTAGAGTGCTTCAATCTGGGGGTGATGAACTGAAAGCAACTTGCAGAACCCTGATTTTTTTCACCTAAACCTTGGTGCTTTTTGAAATCAGTCTTTTTAAGAAGTTGTAACTTTAGCATTTGTCATCTCTCATTATTATTATCTAAAATCTTAGCCTTGAGCTTGATGGACTCTTAGATCAGACCAACTTGAATTGCAATAATGTCTTCTCCACTGTATTATCGTGAGGTTTCAGTTTTTGCATTGATCATCTCTGTGGTTTGCTCTCATTTCTCTTATACAAGGTGAACTGAACTGAACCATGACTTAAACCTGAACAAAAGATAAATCAATTTCTTTTTGCAGTGAAACAAAAATATTGTGGTCAGCTTTTAGCATGCATCATACAATCAGAGGAACACCAAAACATAGTAATAGAGATTTGCTTTGTAATGCAGTTACATATCTCTTCTATTAGGTCCTACAAAAATGGTTTCATTGGGTTTTCAGGGGAATTTCAACTTCGCTCAGCAACCTCATAACCTTCAAACAAACATGAGAACAGTGGGATTTTGCTCACTGCGGTCTGTCATGCCTGTCACCACCAAAAAATGATGAAAGTTTTCTGGGTTTGTGGTTTGCTCCTGCCCCCCCCCTCCCCTGTCCCCCAGCCCAGCAGAGCTGATAAATGCTCAGCCTTCGGTGTGAATGGATACCTGAGGTTTGAATGCTACTCTTGTTGATTTAGGAGGTTTGCACACAGGAAAAATAGGTGTTGCTCTAATTATGTACTGGCAATAATTCCACTTGAATGAATTTGAGAGTTCTTTTAAACATAGTCCATGTTAAGCCTAATAATATATTGCAAGGTATAGCTCCTAAAATTCTGTCAGGATGATTTTTCCTTCAGTCTCTTCTCTTAGGAATCCTGTAGAGCACTTTATTTCTCAGAAACCAAGCTCTAGGTTTAATATTTTCTTTAACAGACTACCCCACTCTCACAGGGTTTTGTTTTGGTTTTTTTTTTTGTGTCTAATGAAATATAACTAAGTAGTAAAACTGATTAAGTTGAAAATAGCAGTTTTTTTAATGAGGAAGGAGCATAAAAATGATTTGGGACTGAGATACTGATTAGATTTTAAAGGTGAAAACTAACTAATGAGATCTGCCAATTTGATAAGTGATATTTGGATGCCATTTTAATGAAGACAAGCCCTTTTTTGAGCTAAAGGGATGTTAGGTTAATAGTGTTAATAATAAGTTATTTTCAGGATTTTGTTTACCTTGGAGAGTACATTAGTTACAGTGATGGCACCTACATACTCTCTAGACTGCTTTTACCTTTTCCAGCAATTAAATTATGGCCCTAGGAAGCTGCGTGATAAAACACTTATTAACTTTAGAGAGGTTAGGATTTTGGCCTGAAGCTTCATATTAATATGTGATATGTTGTTGGGCAGTGTATATATAATGCAGGTAATATGATGAAGGAAAGACTTTGAGAGCTGTTAAAGAGAAACCTGGAAACAGAAAGAAAAGTGAAGTTCCTTTCCTGATAGCACAAGAAAGTTGAAGAATCATCCTAAATTGGAGGGCAATTGCCATCTTTCTTCTTAGGTTTCGTTCTTGTATTTTTGTGTGCTTTATCAAGCACATATATGATTGAACAGTCAGGTTAGCCTGAAACTTGCTCTTTTTGGGGAATTTGCTAGTTGATGGTAATTACCAAACTGCCTGAATACCAACTTGCAGCTCCTAAATGTTGACTTCACAAGGAGGTGCAGGTCATCGGTCCAGTGGAAAGCCATGTTTTCTTCAAAAATCTTATGTGAAACTCTTCCTATTTGTCCTCCTTATGCACTGTAGCTGAGAAGCTGCTGATGTAATAGGGTATTGAAGGTGTACCAAGAGCCAAGATCTCTTTGGCTCATGATCAGTGTCTGAAGGCTAGTAGTGCCCAGCCCGGGTCATTCCTAGAGCCAGCTCAGGAGGTCTCTCCCATCTGAGATAAGTGATGCGCTTTTTCATGTTCATGGCCTGTGAATGGAAATTTTCAGAAGAGCAGACGCTAATCTAGATATCATTTTCACTTTGATTCTCTTGGTCTGTTTCATCTGCAGGAACAGTTTTAATTGCTAGTCCTTCCTTAAGAATAAAGTGGAAATATCCCTGGGTAATGCTAAATGGGATTTTTGTTGGTGTGTACCTCTGTCTAATTTTTGAGTCGTCAAGTGACGCACCAGGTAGCAGATTTGTAAGACTGCTGAAATTTCTACATGATTTCCTTTATGCCGTAGCGTTTGTAAGGCTACTGAGTGTCCAGCCTATGACCCCGCTTTGTCCTTTAAACTGAGACCTGCAGAAATGCAATAAAATAAAAATACAAAGCCAGTTTTTATCAGATATGTACTACAGAGCAAACCTTTTTCCTAGGACAGTTGCCCATTTACCTTAATTTTACAGTCCTACTTACAGGCAGGAACAAATATCTAATTGAACCCACCACCAGGGTGTTATCACGACGGCTGGCTCCCGAGGCTTTTTCAGGCCTTTAAGAAGATGTAAATACAAGCAGGATGAAGACTCGACTGCAGAGTCAAAATGAAGCCTCTTTTAAAACAACTGAAATAGGATATACGGCAGTCTTCCTTCGAGGAGAACAGTAATCCCGCTGCATAGTGTCGGCAAACACAGCACCGCAGTCATCCTGTAGCTCAGTTGCCACAGCAACCTGGTCCCTGCTTGCAGCAAAGGAAGCAAAACATACGGTAGAAATATTGTGCTGCTCCAAGAAACTTCAAGATTTCCAGAACAATAACTCTTCAAATTCAGATTTCCCCCCTCAAAAATGTTAATCAAACCGCTTTATAGTATATATTGGAAAATCATGAAAGTTAATGTAAAAATAAGGCATCTTATCTAGTAAACTACCAAAGTTATAACAAAGAATTACTATTTCAAAGCTAGAATGTTAAAAGGGGAATTGTTTACACCATGGGCTTCAGTTTGGATAGTTTTCTATACTATGGACTAACAAAGCATGTGGGAATACACTTGACAGTTCCCGAATCGGAAGTTACTGAGAAGTCCTCCTTTGAGTTACCTGTGGACACAGGGCTCGTTTCTTCTCTCGCTGCTGTGAACCTACATTTGTGTCTATAAAAAAGCATCCTCAGAAGTGCTGGCCAAATTATCCTTCTGTCATGTTTTAAAAGATGCTTGAACTTGGGATAAAAACTCCTTAATGTAAAAATAAGTATTTTCTATAGAAAATAACTGCTTTTCATCATTTGCAAGAAGTTTTCAGCCATTGGGATTTCAGGTTGATTGTTTTGTTTCAATGAAAATGTGGCTTTTTCTGGAAGAAGGTCTGGTAGTACCAAACAGAGTTGTTTTCTAATACCTTACAGATTTTATTTTATTTATTTTAAATTATTAAACTCTCAGAAAATATTGTGATTGGCTTTTAAATGCATATAGATGATTGCTTTTACATATAAGCACAGACTGACAGGAATGTAAGTAAAACTGGTACCAGGAACTGGGTTTCCTAATTACAGTCCAGGGCAGGAGCCCTTGAGACAGAGTCGTGTTTGAATATTACTTTTCTACTGTGGATCCCTGAACTGCTGCCAGTGCACCGAGGGTGCTGCATGATATCAGATTGTTTCCAATTTGTATATATGAGTCTATTAGCTATAAGACAGCCTTAGAATAATAGAAATAAGTTATTAATAAATATACCTATTTTTAAAATGAGGATATTGTCACAATGGACGTATTCTTGACAAGTGGGAAACAAACATTGATACCTTCTGATACCAGGGTACAAATTTTACAGGAGAAATGGTCATGCTGATAGAAGGCTAAGGAAAATCTGGAAGCAAACAGCTATTGTCTTTCTTGATTGCTTCTCTAAAAATTACTTTCATCTTCGCACCATCAGTGAAGCTGAATTTGATCTTCTCCTTTTGTAAAAGGTATTTTCCTTCCCGACTGAGGGCAAGTGATGAAATTGAGGTGTGTAATTATACCTAAGAAGGATTATATAACTGCGCCTGTGATTATACAATGTCATGTTTAGTGTAAGCTACCTCTTTAATCAGTGGCAATCCATACTTAGTGTCCATACTTGGAAAATTTATAAAGTATATTATTATAGGTTGTGTAATTGAAGTTCCAATCTTCTATTTTTGAGCACAGCTTTTTCAACATAGCCTAAAAAAAACATAGGATAAAAAGTCAGTGTTGGTCAACTTCTTTGTGGTGGAGTTAAGCTATGTTTGGGTTTATTTCCTCCCAAGTGACCTGTGATAATGTTTCCTAATAGGTCCCAAATGCTTTTCTCTCACCATGAGCAAAAATACTTAAAATTTTATTTTGAATGACGTCTTAAATGTTCATATTAAAGCTATCATTCTCTTATTGTTTTTTATGGCCAATTCAGCAGCGATCAGTTTAATTCCTTCCATTTCTGTGTTGTTTTTGAAACTATAACTAGTCCAATTAGCTTAAAACTGACTATAGTATAGCAAAGAATATACCACTTCCGAACATGGTGAACTTTCTTAGACTTCATTTGAAAAGAACTATGGTAAAAAATTTCATAAAAACTGTAAAATACATAGGGAGTAGCTGAGTGAGAATAACCCTGGCTATGTGATTAAACAGAAATATGAAATAGATAGAGGACTGAAAGGTCAATTGTAGAGAGAAATTACTAGCTCCACTAGCAGTTTCATGTCTTATAGTTTGTTGCTTAGGTTAAAATGATATATATTCTATATATGCCTAAGCTGACCTCTAGGAAATTGCATTGGAAATAGACCCGAGTGGCAAAATTGATTGGGGGGTGGTGGTCAAATGGAGGTGTTTGGAGGTTTGAAACAAACAAAAAAACCCAACAAATAATCTCTAATGTATCACTATAAAACTTACGGAATTTGGTCTAAAAAATATTTTTCAAATTTGTTAATTTGACCTTTTCTGTTATTTTTAAATGATATTAAATTTCAAGCTAAAATTAAGAAATGCTTTTTGGAAATAGTTTAAGATAGATATTCTGAAAGTTCGTAAGAGAAGTCTTCCACTTATAAAGTCATCAAGTTGTTCTTAAAAAGGGTAGAAAGACAGACCCTGGGAACCACTGCCCTGTCAGCCTCACCTCTGTGCCTGGGAAGACCATGGAACAGATTCTCCTAGAAGCTGTGCTGAGGCACATGGGGAACAGGGAGGTGATTCAAGACAGCCAGCATGGCTTCACCAAGGGCAAGTCCTGCCTCACCAACCCAGTGGCCTTCTGTGATGGAATGACTGCATCAGTAGACAAGGGAAGAGCTATGGACATTGTCTAGCTGGCCTTCTGTAAGGCCTTGGACATGGTTCCCCACAGCCTCCTTCTTTCTAAATTGGAGAGATGTGGATTGGATGGATGGACTGTTGGGTGCATGAGGAATTGATTGGATGGCTATGTTCAGAGAGTAGCGGTCAATGGCTCAGTGTCCGGACAGTGATCAGTGACAAGTGGTGTCCATCAGGGGTCCATACTGGGACATGTTTAATATCTTCATCAGTGACACACAGTGGCATTGCGTGCACTCTTAGCAAGTTTGCAGACAACACCAAGCTGAGTGGTGTGGCTGACGTGCCTGAGGGATGGGATGCGATTCAGAGGGACCTGGACAATTGCAAGAAGTGGGCCCATGTGACCCTCATGAGGTTCAACAAGGCCAAGTGCAAGATCCTACACCTGGGTTGGGACAACCCCCAGTATCCATGCAGGCTGGGGGATGAAGGGACTGAGAAGAGCCCTGCAGAGAAGGACCTGGGGGTACTGGTGGATGAAAAGCTGGACATGAGCTGGCGAAGTGTGCTCACAGCCCAGAAAGCCAACCATATCCTGGGCTGCATCACGAGAAGCATGACCAGCAGGTTGAGGGCGGTGATTCTCTGCCTCTACTCCACTGTTGTGAGACCCCTCCTGGAGTACTGCTGGAGTCCCCAGCACAGGAAAGACATGGACTTGTTGGAGAGGGTCCAGAGGAGGCCACAAATATGATCAGAGGGCTGGAGCACCTCTGCTGAGAGAAATGGAGTTGTTCAGCCTGGAGCAGAGAAGGCTCCAGGGAGACCTTGTTATGACCTTTCAGTACTTACAGGGGGCTTTTAAGGAAGATGGGGACAGACTTTTTAGCAGGGCCTGTAGCAATAAGACAAGGGGTAATGGTTTTGAACTAAAAGAGGTTAGATTTAGACTAGATATAAGGAAGAAAATTTTTACAATGAGGGTGGCAAAACACTGGAACAGGTTGCCCAGGGAGGTGGTAGATGCTCCATCCCTGGAAACACTCAAGGTCAGGATGGATGGGGCTCTGAGCAATGTGATCTAGTTGAAGATGTCCCTGCTCATTGCAGGACGGTTGGACTAGATGACCTTTAAAGGTCCCTTCCAACCCAAACCATTCTATGATTCTTTTGCCACCTCTGTCCCAGCTTTTTGTAAGAAGTGATGTTGACATATTTGCTGGGGCAAAGGCAATTTTAATTCTGTATTTTCTGGACCTCTTAACACCTGTAATGGAAACAAGACCACCAAATGTAAAACTGACTCCTGCTTGAGTAGATCACTAAAGGCAATTGTGGTGCACACGTCGTTCAGTCTTCATTGTCTTTTTAGCATCTCCAAGATTGTCTAAAGGTCTGTCCTGCAGTCTCAATAAGGAACAGCCTTTATACAAGACCCATAGCTTTTTTTGTATGGTTTTATGACAGTGTGTCCAGGAAGAAGCAATCTGTATTGGGCAGCTACCCAAATGTTATTTTTGTCAATGAAATTTTATTATTGTTCAATGGCAAGAAGACAAGTATCATTTGGCAAAACAAGCAGACAATATTTTTGTCTTTGTGGGACTGACTGAAATTAAGGAGAGGAAAAGACAGTCCATACATCTGATGTATTCCAGTTGTTACCAGCAGAGTACATGCTACAACTCAACATCTTAGTGAAAGCTTCATAATTTTTTTGCTTGCCAAATAAGCTTATCTAAGTTAAGATGACCAAAATAGTTCCCACATTCTGTTTATTGGATTCATTTTTCCCTACTATGCTTGCTTTCTGATGCAGATGAACATATATATGCTTTTTTTTTTTTTTCCACCAAAATGGGGTGCTGAACTAAATTAATGCATTTGGAATGTTTATCTGGTGTTTTTTTCCTGATCCTTAGCTATGCTGGTTGTTAGATGAAATAATGAATGTGCTATCTGCTTGAAATCAGTGCCAGCTATAAGACAATAATCTTTGCAATGTTTTGCAGCTGTTCTGAATATATTTATTTTTCACAGCATGAAAAATAGAGTATTCTAATGCATATGAAAAAAATAAAAAGAATTATACAATGGTGCAAATTTAAACAGAGCTTGATTTTTTTCTGTGTAGAAGGGAATTGCAAAGTAGCCTGATCCACAGTTCCTAGACAAGCAGTATATGTTAATAACTACCTTTATTCATTTTTCAATATCTTGCAGCCTAGTTAATCTGTGTTGTATAAATATATTAATGCAAGAGGATCTCTTTCCAGACAATATCTTGGCCTTCAAAATTTGTATAAATTGATATTTCTTAAGCTGAAGTCCAAATCTATTGATTAATGGACACAGTTCATGTTATAAAGTAGTAGAGAAGGGGACGTTGATGTTGCAGCTGCACTGGTGTAAATCACATGGAGTTGTAGTAGATTTAGCCTGGTAGAACATAGAACAGATATTTTTTTCCTTGATATTTTCTCAGTGGAAAAAAAAAGATTTCTACTGTAGAATCTTTATTTATAGTATGCTTCGCTTTTATACATTGCTTCTCTGCTCTTACTAAACATTTGTTATATTTCACTGTTATTAAAAGCAAGTATTTTTAGCATGAAAGCCAATCCAGAAATGGAAGTTGCTGCAGAATCTGGAGGGTCACAAATATGATTAGTGCTCTGATTAAACAATGCTGTTTAATGTTGAAATGATTGTATTAGAGCAGTGACTTGCATTTACTTTTAGAATGACTGCTTTGAACACATCTGTTGTATGTTGGAGCTCTGTTGCAAGTCCAACTTAGCTTTTCAGATCTGAATAAAATTGTCTTCATCTGTCATCTTCTTTCCAGCAGCATAGCTCTGTCACACTCTTCGGCTGAGCTTGCAGGAGATGAAGAGATGCTTCCTTGAGCCTTCAGAAAGGAAAGAATTTTGGAACTAATAATTAGGTGAGTTTAAAAGAAGCAACTGCAGCAACATTTTGCTATGAATCCCTTTGTCACAAGTATGGTACCAGATTAAAGTCTGGGAAGTATGCAGGTAATGACTAATAACCCCCCAGTGAATTATTAGAGATAAGTATTTAATATTTTATTCCTTGTAAGCTGATTTGTATAGAACTTGCATTTTAAAAAATTTGTTCTGAGTAATACTTAATATGCAGATTATGTGTATGCATACAGCTCATCATGAGCAAAGACTATCTGCTCAAAATTTGTTGTGAGTAAGCTGGATTGGTCTTGTAGGTGAACAAGTAAATTTCTCTACATCAAAGGAATGACTGTTCTTTCAGAACCAAGTTTGTGATAGAGGCAAAATTATTAACTGAAGATTCACTTTCCAGATATACAAATATATATTTTTTTACATCCACCAATGCTATATAAAATTCCTGTTAACTGACTTCTTAACTAGAAGTCTGTTAAAAATTAAGATGAGCAGTGTGAAGACAGTCAAACTGAAATTCAGAGTCAGGACTTTAACTGAACATTCATAGATACATTTCTTTGCTTACACACTTTGGAATTCTGCTCAAGATTCGTTGCTGATAAAATATACATATTTTGATGAATCTCTGCAAATTGACTTCATGCTGCAGAGAAAATCTTAGACTGTTTTCCAGTTCCCAGAATTTATTCTTGGGTAACAGGAATATTTGGGGTCCTCATCATATCCAGTTTGTGAAAAACAGATTGTGACAGTGTTTGCGTTTTACTTAATTTTATTTTAGGCTAGGTATGATTTTACTGGGGGGGAAAAAAAAAAAAGACCCACAAATGAAACTAGTGCTGTGGAAGTGGGGTTTTTTTTGCCTCTAGATTTAATTTTTAAAAGTAAAGGAGTATGTCCATAATTCCTGTCATTTCTGTAACTTCTTCAAGAGTTGGTATATGGTTGGAATAACAGACCTCAAATTACAGGGAGTGCTTCATTCAAAAAAAAAACCCATTAACTTATGGTAAAATTGCAGACAGTTCTGCTCCGTATTGACTTCAGCGTTATTCTTTTTCTCTGCACAGTTCATCTTTCCCTCTAGCTTCATTTTCTACACTCTTTGCTTCAAGTGTGTTTACAAGGGTGGATTTCTGAGGAATAGAGTGAAAGAAATTAAAGGGCCTCTCATTCACTGGGTAATTGGTAGTGCCTGAAGCCATGTAATATTGTGTAACTTATATGAAGTTATGGCTGGCTTGCCCCTTCCTGTTCAAATCAAAGCTGTGTTGTACCTATAGTTCGTATTAGATGTTGTTTTTTCATGTATGCATTAATGCAGGTAGATGCATGAGCACACCACACACATTCAACGAGTGGGGCATCAGCAACATGAAAAATATGTTGTTGTTCCTTCAGGACCAATTCTAGATAATGCTACTTGCATAACTACTTCACTTAATTTTCTGTGTCTTCTTCATTGTTAATGATGGCAAATATTAGCTAATTTTTATTCCTTTTTTCCCACATTCCTTCCTTTCATTTAACAAGAAGATGGCTTTTCAACGTGAAATGTATTTTCTTACCCTTGTTGCCCAAGGTATCACAAAAACTAGAGGTTCTGAGAAGGAGATCAGGCTTACACTGCTGGTAGAGATGGTTTGTGCCATCTTCTAGCAACATTTGATGTGACAGACCTATCGGGAAGTTCATGAGTCTCTCAATAAAATGGTTCATGATAGCAGAAAGACCAAGAAGTGTGTATGTACGTCAGAGAACCAAGTACAGATTTCACACAATGTGCAAGATTAAAGCAGTTGCTTTGATGCTGACTACGTTGTGTACAAACTATTCTGTTGTCTTGGCAAGCACCAGTTTTACTCTTGTTTTTTCTGTCTTTTCCTTGCTAAATTTCCACTTCTTGTTGAGTTACATGCTAATGTGGTAAGCTCTGTCAGGCAAAGACTGATTTTTCTTTAGACAAAAGATTGCATGTTTGCATAGAATGTGTGTCAACAGGAGAGCTAAATTCTTGAGAGGAATAAAGGCCTCTCAGTTGTCACTGTGAAGCTCAAGGGCAAGCATAAATACAGGACCTGGAACCCAGCCTGATAGAAAAGGGGGTAAGACTTGAAATAACAGAAGACAGCGTTGAACACGGAGGTGATAAATGTAACAGCTACTATACACCTAGGGCCAGGATGGAAAAACGTATAAAATCAGTATGATTCAATGGAGAGGTGCATGTATTGTGATAGGTTTATCAAGCGATATTTTTATATGCAATGCTATTTAAGTAGTCTGCTGATTCTTTGCAGTAAAACCAGTAGACATAAAGAGATTGGACTCTGTTCTCTAAAGCAGTACATGTATTGAGTAACCTAGGCTCAAGCATACCATCCCATTAACTTCCACATAAATGGTACCTAGACTTTTAGTTTATGATCATATTGAAAATACTGCAGACAAGAAGGATCAATCACAGTGTTGTTTTGCTGTGATCAATAGAAGACCTCTGTGACAATAAGCTGGGAAATGGTTTTCCAGAACAGCTTATATGTCTAGAGAGTGAAATACATCCCTACCGGTAGCAGTGCAACTAACGGAGGATTTAATTCAAGCCTTATTTTCCCTGTAGAGAGCAGAATGTTGCAGCCTTCTGATCTGACCCTCAGCGTTGTTTACTTCCTCATTAGAGTCCTATGAGTACGCTGCGCTTTGATATAATGCACACGATATGCAGTTATAAATTTCCTTGACAGGCACCGTGTCTGGTTTATTTAGTGAACAGCATTATTGAGATCCCAATTCTGACTAAGCCCTTTGGCTGTAGCCCTTCTGTCTGCTTATTATAAGCAGTGAACGCTGAAGTGATGATGTTATAACAGAATCAGAAGCCTCCCCAAATGGTCAAATAGATAATTCTATTAATATATTTTAAATCTCTTAGGAGAAATCAAATCAGCTATTTTAGTGTTCTGTTGGGGTCTACATTAGATGAAATGGTTACATTTCAAGATGGACATATACAAACTATATATCTTTGTGTGTGTGTATACATACACGTATTTTAGTATCAGGAAAAACTTAGATTTGCAAAATGTCAATTTATGCTTCAGGCCAATCTATGGAACATCTAGTTTATCAATAGATGTAATTTTAACAGTAGCATTATACTACAGTATTCAAGAGACTGGAAAAGTTGGGAAATTGCAGAATAATAACTATTACTATAATTATAATAGCAGGGATTTAAAAAAAAACCTATTTGTTTGAGAAGCAGTTGCACCTGGAGCTTTACTTACCAAATAAAATGTTTTCTCTTTATTTTCAAATAGTTTTCAATTTTCTGCAGCATTGTGTATTTTTAATTAACTCTATGAATTGTGATTATTTTCCCTGGAGTTCAAGCAGTAAAGGTCAAATGTAATTGTGGTGATGACTTTGCTCTCTCAAGAAGTGTTTATAACAGAGAAATAACCCTTTTTCTTTTGTTGTGTTGTTTTGGGTTTTTTTTTAAATGAAGACTGCTGTTTACCTAGTAAAGCAAAACTGATTGACTAACAGATGCCTTAAGCCAAGTGTCCTTCATGCTCTTTCACATTTTCAGCGAGTGCTTTAGTTATTAGGAAGAAAATAACAAGATTAGGACCATGTTAAATTGTTATAACAAGGACTGGAAAACAGGCCTTTAAAACAAAATCTTATTCCACAGCTCTTCCAAATCCCAATTCTGCCTATTTCTTTAGTAGGAAAATGCCTTTAACCAAACGCCTGAAGTATGAAACACAAGAAAACCTCCCGCATCGTTCTCTCCAGTACTTTGAGTTTCGCCTTTCAGTGGGTTTGTCTCTTTAGCAAAATTGTACTTAAGAAAAAGTTATATTCTAACACATTTAATGACTATTTTGTACAGAACAAGTTCCTTAATTTCAGGTACACGGATAAGATTTTTTTAAAATTAGAATATACAGACTTGCACAGGACAGAATATGGTAATTTTTTCCTGGCAATTTGCGAGTGCCAGACTTTATCTTTTAAATTAATTACCAGTTCTTTGGAATAGGATCTCCCTGAAGTTGAGCAGAAAATGTTCTGACATTGTTCATATTTTCTTTAATTTGTTTACAGGTCTCTAAACAAAAACAATGAATTGTCTATACAGGTTAAAGTTCTGATAATTTGGGGGACAGGCAATTAATTTTGGCCACGTGAATGTCTCTTATTTGGTATCCTTGAATATCTATCTCAATATCTTAATGCTGGTGAAAAGTCTCTAAGACCTGCTTGGTTTTAGTACCTTCCTGGAAAAGGAGGATTATTTGTCTGTTAGTGGTGATGGACCTGTTTGTGAAACACCAAGAGATTTTTGTCTCCATTTATGCTCATGCTTCATGCTAAGACTTGAGGACTGTAGTTACTTAGTTAAGTGTACTTTTAGTTAGTTTACTGAGTCTCCAACTTAGGCAAAGTTCTTCATGAATTTGGCAGAACAAATAAGTTATTCGGCAGGTACAGTAATAATCACTAGAAGATATATTTCTCGACCATTTTTATTCTGCAAGTATTTGAAATACCTCCATCTTCCTAACAACAAGAAAATACTTCAGGTGGTAAGTGGTAAACAACAATCGGCAGCCATCGTATATGAAATCTGGGCTGACACATCTAAACATCTTGGATACCTCCACTGCGGTTTGTTTCTGTATGATGGTAATACACAATGCCTTAGGCAATTCACTTTAGATAAACCTGGATTGGGATCCGGACCTTCTGCATTATTTATACAACATAATATCAAGCCGTGATAACACCCCCATCCCCATCCCTGACTTTCGGTTGTATTTATATTTGATGTTGCTGTTCGCTGTTGTGTCAAGGTGTAATGCAATGTGTAATGACCTTCCTGACCAACATACATTTCTATGTAATATGCTCCCCAAACCTCTGATTAAGCCAGAAAATGGAGAACTGATAATTAGTTTGCAAACAATACTTAGTTTGTACTATATAATCACTAAAATCTTAAATGAATTAATCTAAATTAATTTTTTTCTAAAAAAAGTTATTAATATTATTAATTATTTCTAAAATTGAATCTTGGCAGAGAGAGTTACTCTAACTGTGTTCTGTAATAACTCTGTCACTGAGAGCTGTTCTAGCATTCCTTCACTGTTCACTTATTGAGGAGGTAGGATTTTAATATAAAGGTAATGAAGTCAGTAACTTGTACTAAATAAGCAACATGACTTTATTTCATGTATAGAGTGGAATATGTTATAGATTACACTATGAAAAGCAACTACTCAGTGATTTCATACAACATATGTAGGCGTAGATAAGAGATACTGTTTCTTTAATGCTTTGTCATATTATGACAATTTAATTTCCTACTGAGTATGAATAATTTTACTGTGAAATAGTTTATCACCAATATTAATTCAGATGTTGGATGGTCTCTCAAATCAGCTGGCTATATTACTTAAATCCCACAGATTTTTACTTTCGTAAGTGAAAGTACTCTCATTAAGATCATATTCTTTTTCAATAAGTGCCATGTTCCTTACTTTGAAAAGTAAAATAGTTCACAGTCGAAATGAGTGAGTCTTTATTGCTAACATGACTAGGAAAATTTTAAAAGATAATACTTCTGTCAGTTAACTCTGTAATCAAGAGGCAGATGATCATGAATGAATCTAAAGTTTCAATTTCCTTAAAAGTAAAGACATCCTCCCACCCAGTCTAAAATCCAGAGGTGGAGGGGGGGGATACGTCAGAAACTTGTATTTCACATATCATTATGGTTGTATCATAAAATAATACTGCTCTGAGAATTTTGACCCTACTTGTCCTTAAGGAGTGTCATGAAGATTAGTTATTTTTTTTTGTGAATAGCCTAAATACCACAGTCATGAGTGCTCTAGAAAAACCTACGACAAAATTATTACATCTTCAGCTCACAATTTGAATTTTGTACAGTAAATATCAGAATGCACAAGAAAATTTTGAGCATCTGCTCATTAACCTGGTAATGCCTGTGTTTGTTAAACCACAAAGCTTCATCTGTAAATAAATGAGGCCAGGTTAATGCCAGTAAAGGAACTCTAATTCTGTCCCTTCTAATGTTTTCCCTGCAGTCAGTTTTTAGTCTCGTATATCAGGGGAAAACACAAATTAGTGCCAATGAGGGCAACGCAGCAACAGAAAGGTAGAGTATACTTATGGATCAAGTGTCATGAGGATTTGCACGTAAAATTTAAACTCCTGCTAGCAATGACATAACTTCTTCTTACTCTGCAAAATTCTGGCATAACCGTCTGTTTTCAAACCGTTTGGAATCCTTCTCTAATATTCAATGTGTTAATATGAGAGCAGTAAACATTTCTCTACCTATCTTTGTTAACCCCTAAGCAGTTATCTCAGTGCCATATCTATTCCTAACCTGTTGATCACCTGAACGCATGATGGTTTTGGCTGCAGTCTGAGCTTTGTACAGAAAGAGGTTCTCAGGAGGAGGAAAGTTAATGGACTTGGCTGGAGCTCCTTCAAGCAGCTGTTCACTGTGATCTTTAAAATGAATCATCACAACTCAGAGATGATCAGTGGCCAAGGTTTAGAGAGGTTTGACTGATCTATGCACAGTCTGCATCTTAACGAGCCTACATGTTAGGACTGCCTGATAGTTTCCTTTTGGGCTGTTTACAAAGTTAAGGAAGTGCTATGGCATCTTAGTTTATTCTTGTTTGTGCTTGCCTCCCAAAGTTAGCTTTTTGCTATTGCTTTGGAGATACTGGTCTTACAGCATCAGAATCTAATTGCCTATTATCCTACTATTCCTACAAGCTTGTTGTATTGGGGTGTGCATTGGGTAGCCAAAGGCATTTTTGTGTTAAATATTTGAAATTCAACTCATTTCTCATTATATATTCCACTACTTTTATTTTGTCCCTAAAATGACTTTGGTGGAAAATCTGTGATGTTTTTGTTCAGGACTTTTAGTGTACTAGTTGTTGATTATAATGTAAAATCAGCGGAGCTGAAGTTAGGAATGTTACTACAATCAATAGAATAGTTATTGCCTGGAGCCTAAAATCAAGAGTCTGAATGTTCAATGATATGCTGAACAAACTGAGTTATAATTCATGGACTGATGGGGAGATTTTTTCCTATTTTGAACTATGCTGGACTTTTTTGACCCCTTTAACTAATACCATTAAGCCAAAGAGGAAGAACATTATCAGCCCTTTCTCGCAAACCATAACATTTAAGCGCTACCTCTAATTTCTGAGTTTTGCAATCCAGGGGCGTACCTGCTCTGTTGTGGGCTTATCCATGGCCACATGCTCTGAGATGTTCCAGCATGACCTCGTGCACAGCCACAGGTGCTTCGAGGTGTACCTTCTCTAGCGTGGACTTATCCTTGGGCCACAATCCCTGCAGAGGTATACATGCTGCAGCACAGACACAACCATGGCCACAGATGCTTTGAGATGTACCTGCTCTTGTGTGGACTTATCCACAGTCACAGGCACTTCAGGGTGTCCTGCTCCCCCGTGGACTCATCCACAGGTCACGGTCCCGTCGACTCAAGTTCATACTGGAGTTCCAGCCCGCCCAGTACAGCAGCCCAGAGGCAGCAGCGATGGCCAAGCCATCTGCCAGCCCAGGCACATCCCCACTGCTGTTATCAAAATGTTCCCAGGTGCAGCACGGTAAGACGATAAGCAGTACAGCAAGCGGGGAAAGAAAAAAGCCACCACTGAGGAGCAAGGGGCTGCTCAAATCAGGGATAGGCTTTTTGTTTTTAATGGCCTGTCAAATTTTCTTTTAGGAATATTTCCCAAAGTTTGGGAATCCGTGCATGTTTTTAGCAATATCTTGCAAATATCTGTCAGGGAGTTCCGCAGTTCATCTTTGCAGTAAGTGAAGAAGTGCCTGCCTGGTTTTTAATTTTGAACCTCCACCTGCTAATTTGTGTTTGAGGCTTTCTTTTTATTGCAGTGAAAGAAGCAGCTACCTGATTTTTCTTTCACCTCCTCCATACCCATTGTGATTTTTAGCTGGCTCTTGGTGGATGTTTTTCTAGACTGGGAGTCCTAGCCTGTGTATATCTTCCTTCTGTGTAAGTTATTTGCTTGCCTTTGATAATTTTTGTCAACTGTTTTTCAAATTCTACACCATGCTTTTTCTCAGATGAAAGGACCAGACTTCCGCATAACAATCACGGTGTGGGCACGACACTGGCTTTACCCAGTAACATTTTCCGAGATTTTTTGCTGTTTAATAATTCCTAAGCTACTGAACTGATATGTTCATTTTAACCCAAGATCTCTTTCGGTTTTGGTAGTAGCTGATTCAGAATCAATCACTGGGTGCACAAAGTGAGAGATGTTTTTCTGCCAAGTTCATTACTTTACATTTGTATAGTTCGAACGTCATCTGCCATTTTATCTTCAATCACTCAGTGCCGCAGAGTCTTTCTGCAACTCTTTTTTTGCAGTCAACTTTTGTTTTTCTTCCCCTGAAAAACTTATCATCAGTAGCAAACTTAATCTCCTCTCAATGTTCTCTTTTCCTGATGATTCCTGAATGTGTTGAGCCGCTGAGGCCCCAGCAAAGATCCCTGTGGGATTCCACTGGTGCCTTCCCTTCACTGAGAAAATTGACCATTTATTGCAGCTCTTTGTTTCCATTCTTTTAGTTAGTTATCCCTGTGAGGACCTTCCCTCTTATCTTTTGTCAGCTTAATTTAAGACCCTTTGGTGACTGGACCTAGTAGAATCCTTCATGGAAATCAGAGCTGGCTGAGTTAACCACCTCTCCGCTGTTCTCACTCAGTTTATTTTCAGTGATTTTTGCCAGAAGATTCTAGGGGATTGTGGGGTAAGACTGTTTAAAGAAAAAGAAGTCGTGTTGGTTCTGTTTTGAAGTACAGTCACTGCTTGCTAAAGAGGTCAGACCAACAGTCTATTTAACTGCAACTTTGCTGAGTGAGTCTTGAAAAAAGTTAATTATGATCATTTGATTCAAGAGACGTGCTATGTGTGTTTGATATTTTTTCAGTAAGTACCTTCTAATGATAGACCATAGATAGGACTTGCTTCGGATAATGAGAAATGGCAGATGAGAATCTTTTCTGAATTTAACCACATTTGACTCTGATGATGCTACCTCAGTATCCAGTATAACGATGTCAATTCACACTGTTTGGTAACACCAAAACGTTCATTCTGGGTCTTGGCACATAACCTCAAACTGTTTGTAGCCATATCCCAAAGAAAAATTTGACCCGTACTACTTGCAGTACAGATTAAATCCTAATACTTTGAAGATAGGGGGATTAGGAGTGGTGTGACATTTTATAAATAGTTTAACCACATAAAAGCACCACTTCAGTGTACAAAGAAAAATGTATTTACAATAATTTAAAAATATTTTTAAGACAAAGTTGTGGTCTGTAGAGCAACGCAATTTGTAGCTAATTTTTCTGATAACTTGTGAAGTGGTAGAAGTTGCTGCACTCTGCTTTCTAGCGTTGGAAATATTTGTCACAAGAAAGTCCTAGCTTCTGAAACTCTCTCTGTGTGATTATGCCTTGCAATAACATGGAGACTTACTGATAAGCCACCTAACAAATATAAAGAACCTTCTCCTTATATTCATTTTAAGGATAAAAGACTAAAAGCCTGATATTTTGAAAAAAATATATGCAGTTTCCTGCTGCATGCTTACAGGGAATAATCTGTGCTGGTAATTTGGTAATACTCAATTAGAAGAAAATACAACAATGCCTGTCTGTGCTATGTTTGTGTAGCTCTCATGCTAAGAGATATCACAGATGAGTATTATTGCAATCTGAAATGGGAATGTTGTGAGACAGCATGGAATTTACAGCATTGCTTAGGGCTCTTTCTACCTTCTTTCAACACACATTTATTGAATCAAATCTAATGCTACCTTTCCACTTTGATTATGATAAGTTTTATATTACAATTCCTCAAACTTTCAGATGTACTTTGTGTTCTGTATAGAGACTGGAATAGTAACGAAATCGACTCTGCTATTTTCTAATCTAAAAATCTCTGTCATAGGCATTAAGATTTTAGGAAAAGTAAACTTAAAATAAATTTGATTTTTTTTTTTAATTGTGTGAAGAAACAAAAAGGCTTCTAAAAAGACTGTATGGAATTATTACATTCTCCACATAAAAATTTCATTGTCTAAAGATACTTAAAAGCTTAGTGAACAATAAAGTATAATGTACTCTAAAGAGATTTCTACTTCAATTACATTTGTACATAGTTTCTGTAATGGATTGTTAATAGGAGAAACAGACTCAAATTCAAGAGAGAACTAAATATTTTATATACAAATATATATGCAGAGTTTATCATGAAGTTTTAATGAATGGCTTTTATCTATTTCTAATCATCCTCACCATTACAGAAAAAGCCAACTCTGAAGTCTTCCCAAGGGATAGCATAGAAAAAAAATACCAATGTAGGAAACTTGACCTCTCAGTCCTTATTCTGGTGGACAAAAGAGCTTAAATGTGGGAATTATTGCTCCTGTTAAAACCATAAACTATGGCATTTAACTTGTGCTTGTCGTACACATTGATGTCTGCTTGGGTAATCAGAAAAAGTTTCCAAGTGCAGTTACAGAACAAAAGACTCTGAACTGGACTTTATTACTGGATTGGCAGGCTTGAGACCACCAACTTACTGAATTGATCTTAATTTATCTATAGATTGATTTTTCCCTCCTGTCTTTGCTGTTTTGATATGTTCAGAAATTATACTGCTTTTTTGTTATTAATGCTAAGTCTGAAACAGGAGTGATAAATCTTTTGAGTCAGGATGGGTTTAAAAGGTATGAAATTATAAGGTAAAGGCGGTAATTGCTGAGCACCAACTGTGGCAGCAATGTGTGAGGACAAAAAATATCACATTAGTACATCTCTTGAAAGCACAGTTTTTGTTTGGCTATCTCTAAACTAGCTGCCATTCGTACTGCCAGGCATCGCTGGAGTTCAGTGCATGCTAATTACCTGAGCCTTTTCACAATGTTCACAAGGTGGGTTGTCACCCCCATCCGCCTTGTTACGAATTGCCTACTTCAGAGTTTGGGCATATGTAATCAAGTTGTAATAGCACCATTTGGACTGTGATGGGGAAGCGTCCTCTGTTTGCGAGACAGGATGTCTCTGAATGTCTGTAAAGCACTAACACTGGCCTAACAAGAGTTATAATGAGAACAAATAATAGACCAACGCAGTGTCTAGCTGTTTTGCTGGGTTTTTTATGTTCTTTTTTCATCCCTGAATATAATTCATCATGAGGCTTAATCTAGTTGTTGGCCTTTATATTTATAAACACTGTTTTTCCATGCTCTGACCCCCACGTTTCAACTCGGAGTAGTTAAGCATGTGTTTGAAGGCAGGAGCGTGTCGGGTCAGACGCTTGAAAGACTCCGTTGCTGCCTGGGTGGGGAGGCAATGAGCTAAAGTTTACAAAATTGTGAAGGCAGTAGAGAAGCTGAATATGGTGGAAGAGCTGTTCACCAGGTTCCTCAGCACAAGGTGTAGTGGGTAGGGACTTCTAGAATTTGCTGCCAATGAAGACTGTGAATGCAGACAGTGTCAGCAGGTCCAGAAAGAGTTTGGACAAATTCAGGAACAACAGGTCTATGAAAGCGTGCTGCGACTTGGCGAGTTAAGAATCTGTCATGTAGGAACCTCTCTTCAGACATGGCTGCAGAGACCAGGTCCCCTTCGTGCAGCCATAAAACTCTGGAAAATATGTAACTGAGAGCAAGAAGAGAGAATTAGCCCACCAGGCATTAAAGACCTTGCAATAATAAAACCAGCAACAACCAGTAATTTTCTTTCATAAAAGCACTTATAGAAACAGCATTTTCTAAAATACAAATAACTTATTTCCCAATTTAGGAGATATTCATTTCTAATAAATTAATTATCAAGAAATGCGTTGAAATTATAACTCTCAGCAATCTATGTTGAATACTTTGTGTACTTGTTGAAGGTGCAGTGAATACCCATCAAATGCAGAATAATCTGTGTCGCAAAGCTGTGAGATTTGTTCTTTTTCAAAATGCAAAAGACTTTGCAAATGCAATTATAAGACTAGACATGAGTGAATGTCACTTGAAAACAATTTAATAAATAAAGTTTAAATTGCAAGAATGTTAACAATAGAAAGAAAAAGCACCTTGTGAATCATTCTCATGAAACTGCGCATTTATCTTGAGATGTTTTCACTTCAACTATTTCTACCAATGTGCTGGATATTTAAGTCATGAAGAAGGATGCTGAAAATGCTTACCTCTTTCACAAAATATAATGCAATCACCTGTTTAAATCTGAAGGAAGATGACTTAAAATTTATATTCAAGTCAAGCCTGTGCTGCATATTGAAGATCTTATTTGAAGGAGGGGGAAAAAAAAAGGAAGAGATATGTATGTGCTCTGAATCATTCTTTAATCTTCTACTGAATATTTAGGAGTTAACAAATTCTTTGTTGTCTCTAGAACTATTTTATTTTCCCTTCCTAATTAATCTTCTTGTTTTGGAATTATCCGTCTCTTCAACAGTAGAGAATAATGCCAATGAGTATGTTAAGGAGTTTTTTCTTAAAGAAAACTTCATAGCTGATGGAGTGCGTGTGGTTTTTTTAACAGTGGAAAGGATCAAAGAAATTGGATTTGAGGTGTTTAATTAAGTCTGTTCACAGACAAATGGTCTTGATGAGTGACAGGTTGGCGTGGTGCAGTCCACCAGGAAAAACAGCAATTAGAATGAACCTGTGGACTCCGCGTCATGATCTTTTCAAGTTCAAGCCACAGAACTAATTTAGAAAAGAACTAACATGATGTTGACAGCGAATCAATAATGAAAGCCACCGTAGGATATTTCACTAATATGAAGTTGCTTTAACCCCACCCTATAATTCAACATTTGCTCACAATTTATGCAGTTTTAATTCTCCTGTGGTAGTGTTTTATGAATATGCATACATATTATGAGGGGTTTTTTTCCCGACTTTTATAAGAATGTTGAAAATAAAATTACTCATTATGGATTTAAGAACTCTGTTTAGTGAAATCAGTCAGTTTTATATATGCTAAATATATTAAAGAAATTTGAGCCCCATTGGGGCTTTCTCTGACTTTATTTAGGATAGAAATTATTAACATAATACAAGGCAGTGTAACTTAAATGTTCATGTCTGTAGAACTAAGGCAAACATTTGCATTTGTATATCTACTGAGAGGAATTAATCCACTTCACATCTGCCTAGTAAGTTCTGCTCTTAGGTTAGGTATCATTTTTATTTTGCGAGAGCAAGTACTTATGTCCTGATTTTGTGGAAGTTTGAAAGGATTTAGGAAGGCCTGCAGAAACCCTATCCAGTCAGGTTCTAACTGAACACTGTATAATTTTTTCTTTTTCCTGTAGGCCCTTAAAGTGAGTAAGTTTGGCTGTATGTCTATATTTTCATTGACAGATTGTCTGAGCACAGACTAATATGCATAGCATACCTTTATTTAACAAATGAATAAGATGACAGTCATTAAATTATAACAAAAATTATCAAATATTGAAGGCAGGTATATTGGGATAAGCTAGTCCATTTATTTCTTAATGGACTGCCACCTACTTAGTGTCTAAGCAGTTTCACTTTTTGTTTCTCCTCTTAGCAGGCTCATTTTATTGTTTCTGTATGTTTATTCAAGGAGAATTGATGTTAGATTGCAATTCAGCATGTTATCTACATATATAAAAATCCCTTGTTTAAATATTATTAGTATTTTTTTTTAATATGAAAGTGAAACTGTTACCCTGAAGAGAGATAGGCAAAAAACATAGTTTGGAGATTGTGGAGGAATTCAGCAAAACTTCTGAGGACTAACCTTGTCTCGCAGAGGAAGCCAAAGGTGGTAGACCATCACAGCTAAGAGACGTTTCTTGGAACGTCATCCATTATAATGCCACAGGGTGCCATGCTTCAGGCTGGGTAGCCATAAGTTGGGCTGCAAACCCTATGGCTCTACAAGATCCAAATGCAATATGCATGTTGTAGGGAGATTTTAATGGCCATTTTTCTTGGTATATTTAGATTATTTTTTTCCTTCCACTCTTTTCTAGTGAAATATCCATAGCGGTATTGATTTCAGAAACACATCAGTTTTGTAGTGTGCTGGGAAAAGGGTTGTCCTAATGGTTGAGATGTGCCAAAAATCTTCCGATGTAAAAATGACTTGTGATGGGGGCAATCACATCCTCTTTCTTTACGTCCGACCTTTACTGGGCAAAAAGACCATCTGGTGAAATGCCAGACACTTTGTTCAAAAATGAATGCACAAGAAGATCAAAATAAAAATTTCCTTTATCACAGTGGTGTTTAGTGGGGAACCCGAAGGATTCACATGCCCACCAGGAGACAGCACAATGCAGAAGAGGAAGCAGCAATGCTTTTCCTTGAAACATTGTTTTCTGAGAAAACCTTTGGGTTCATCACAGTGCGTGGTTCTACAGAATTATTGGAACTTACTGTCCTGGAGGGGGAAAATAGGTGGCAGTTACTCTTGCTTTAGAGAGGGCAAAGCTTTAGATTTAGGAGTGAAATTCAGAACTACTGAAAAGACAAAGTGAAATTTTTTTCTTCATGTAACACGGTGCTGTCAGCTTTAAAGACTATGGTTTCTGCCCATGCTCTATGGGACAGTGTATCATTAGGTTCTTTCTATCCTTAACGTGCCCCTCATTTGCTCCTAAGACGTCATTTCAAAGCAGTTTCGTGCTAGCTGAGACTCAAGAGGAGCACACACAGGATTCTGTGCACTGGGGCATATTGAGTTCATTCTCATTAGGTGTTTGCTAAATCTCTATGACACTAAAACAAGTTTCTTGGAATTAATGTGCGGCAGTTATTTCAATTAAACGTTTGCTAAAGGCTTTTAATGTCCTTATCAGTAAAATTCTGTGTAAGCCTTAGATTAATTTGTTCATGATTGTGTAGTGCTTTGGAAATACAAACTACTAAATAAGAAAGAAATGGTATTATTTTACTATCTTCTAGATTTGGCAGTACCATGATTACTTTCTGCTAATACTTCTCTTCAATGCTGGAAATGCTTAAAACTTAACTTACCTAACAGTTGAAATACTGATGAGTATCAGATATGTATGGAATTACTTGCATAACTTTATCAGATAAACATAATTCTATGTATAATGGCTCATATTTAGCTCTTAACAAGTCTAGTATATTTAAAGCTTGACAAAGCAAAGGCAGATGGAACAATCCCAAATATAGAAAAGTATGCATCTCCTCCTTTTTTTTTTTTTTTTTTTTTTTTAAGGAAAATGAAAAAATAAATTACACTGACATTGTCCCAGGTAGATACAGGAGTCTGTGCTGGTATCTAACAATTTATTGCACTCAGACTTATAACTTTTCAAAACAGAGGTTTCAGATTTGAAATATAAGTATTACTTCAGAGCAGAAGGGGAAGAATTTACTTCATTATTTTTTATTTCAATGTGTGATGCTCCTGTTCTTAGGGATTTTGGCCACAGGAGCAGGGGAACTCTCTTTTCCAGATATAGCATGAGCATGTAATCTGTATTTACTGTGTAAGGCCCTAATTAGGTTATCATTTAATCACATATTTAAATACCATGGGTCACAATAGCCCTTAAACAAATATTTACATTTTATTGTAAGTGTACACGCTTTCCTGAACACCGTGCCAAAGAAAACTGGGACTTAGGCAGGTGAGATGGTTCAGCCAGGGTTGCAGAGCTGGGAATCGGTGCTCCAGTATCTCTCCCAGTCAGGCCCATGCATAAGGTGCTGAGCCTGCACCTTACGCTTTTGGCCGTTTGAATCTTTAAACTCGGCAGAGGCCACACGTAGCTCAACGGAAAACTATTTGACTGGGAAATCACAAGTCCAAATAGCAGAACTGTGGCATTCTTTAGAAATATGCCTAATTACAACCTTTTTCTACATTTTTCTCTCAAGTAATACATGGCTTCAGCAGTGTTGTCATTCCATACGCTTTTATCAAAAGAGAACAGAAAGTCTATTTTGGCATGAGGTGGTTTTCATTTTTTCTTGGTTACCTGAGACACATTTGTTATATTCAGTAGGATCAATGAATCTCAAAACCAAGCAAGACTCTTGCATCTTGTACAATATATTGAGGCTGGTTTTGGTCCACATTTCTAGCTTCCTTGGTTTCAAACTTCAGTGCTTTTGTTTCCTCCTAATTTCTGTTACAAGACCTTCTTTCAACTTCTGTAATTTCTAAATTAATAAAAAAACCAGTGTGCAAGTCACTGTGTTAAATCAGCTCATTAGCAGTTTCACCAATTGTTTCTTTTCTTTCTTCTTCCTTTTCTTTTCTTTTTTTAAGTGTTTCTTTCTATCAGTGTTGCCAGCTGTGTCCTATTTCCAAAGCGTCATCTACTAGCACGGAACAGCTTGGAACGGTGAGGTAGATTTTAGGAGATTAAAGATTGCACTGTAATACACTAGACTTAATCCTAATGCCAGTAAACTCTTTATACGCTATCCTCCCCTCAGGATTACAAAGATTTATGTAACCATATTTTTTCCCATCCAAAGGAGCTTAAAGGAATTGACATAGATTGTTCTGGGTGTTGAATAAAAGCAGTAAGCCCAGATAAAGTATTTTTGTTCCTCAGATAATATACCAGAATGTAACATTTTCAAATGGAGTGGTCATAGGAGACATAGCTGAATGGGGTGAAGGGGGCAGAAGAGAGCAAGCACAAAAAATAATGGGTTCACTTGTGAAGTGTGGTTACCCTGGAGTGAATTATCTGCTTTTTTGGCTTTTTAGTTTAAACGGTGTAAGTATAATGAAGAATACCATCAAATTCACTGTTTAAAATACGTTCTTTTACAGAGAGTTATCCTAGATACTTATCTGACTGCTTTTTTTTTTTTTTTTTTTTTTTTTTTTGCAGGGTGGGGGGGGTGGGTTCCTGGTGGTTGCAGGTTTTTTTTGTTTAGTTGTTTGGGGTTTTTTTACAAAACCTTGAAGCTTATTCTTCAGTGTGGAGCTGATCATCTGACCATGAGTACTTTAGCTTCTGATCTCAACAACTGAAATGCAACTTTAAGTTTCTTGTAATATGGCTGCACCCACGCACATCATGCTTCGATTTTTATTTCATTTTTTCATCTCTAGAAAATGCAGACATAGTAGGTCTTGCTTTGAGATCCCAAAATGACATAAGGAAGGAGTAGTACATAAATATACCACAACATACATGCCTCTAGTGTAAAAAAGGTATTTTCAAAACCCAAAATGTCATGTTTTCAAATTATTCACAATGCTGCTAGCACTGTTGGCTGTTTCAAACGTCCTAGTCCTAGAAATTTACTCTGAACAACTTTTAACATGGTTGAGAGGCTCAAGAGTTGCTCTTTCAGTGTTTTGGCCAGCATCCAAAAAAAATCAAGAGGAAAAGAAGTCTAAATAATGAAGTTGTTCTCCCTTTTCTAAGTCTTGGCTAAAATCTGACATGTAGAATGCATTTTATATATTTTTGGGAAATATTTTCTTTGTTAATCTTAGGATCTAGCTCCATATAGAAGCTAAGAAATGCAGAAGATTAGATTGTTTTATATTCTCTTACTGAACATAGCGGCATTATTAATAATTACATTTTTTACAGAACAAACTAAAACCTCTCTTATGGGAAAAATCTATTAGTAACAACATCTTTGCAAAAGAGATGAAGCCTCCACTGAGGAGATTATATAAACTGGTTTATCAGCTAATATAAAACAACACAGTTTATTTACTGGGGTAAATGCAACATTTTTTATAGTCTGAAAATGAATCAGAATGTAACAGGTACAATTCTGCAGAAGGCATAGAAAAATCTAAAGTCTTCTTACCTACATGTATTTATAAAATACGTACATTTCTGCAAAGTCCACTAGTAGAATCTCTCTTCCAAAAGATTTGCCTAATATCTGGCTGAACTTATAGAAACGACAATAAACTTTCTGTTCAACTTAGTGGAAACAAAACTGTGTGTGTGTGACATAAAATGAGGAATATGAAAAGGATGCAGGTGTAAAATATATTTTAAATTAAATGGGGGTAAAAATTGTGTAAGAATGTAATGAGTAAGTAGGCTAACTCTTGGGAACAGGATGCAGCCTAATTGAGAGCACAGGAGTGTATGACCAGGAGATCTTATGTGGGTTTATATGCATAAAACATAGCTTGTGCTGCCAAAACAAAAGATGTATTCTGGGAGGTTTACTCCTCCACATCATACTATGGTTAGGTAGAAATGAGCAAGAGAATGGATATCAATTGCTGATTTCTGCTTGGGGAGGTAGGGGAGTCTCAACCACTGAAGGCAGGAACACTCTAATCTTCTAGCAGATGTGAAAATAAGAAAAGTTATTTCTAAAAAAAAATTACTTTGGGGAGAAAAATCTTCTGATCTTAAACTTCACTTACACTGAATTTTTATGTATTCATGTTGTAGTGGTGTGCCTTTCATGTCTCTAACAACAGAACTAGAAAAACCAACTATCTTTCAGGTATAAAATTCACTTTTTGTCTAACAGTGTTTAATGTCATGTGAATTTTGTTACCTAAGATTTACTTCTCCTAGTTGTTAGCATTAAATATTCAATGATGTAAATGTGTACTAGATTAAGTTTGCTTATCAGTTTTCCAATCACATTACGTAGGAAACATACTAGGGGTTGTAATTGAAGTTGGTTTACAGCCAGCAATGTATCAGGAGCTGTCATATGTTTTTATGTCTTGCTACTGGGGAAGTTCTTTAAATAACACTATCAGAACCATGAATATTCTAAATACTGGTGTTCTCTCCATGCAGATATTTAGCTTAAGCTTTTAAATTTTAGAAGACATAACTGTGTGTGAGTGGTGATTTGCTGTCTTCAGTCCTCTTTGATGGAAGGTTAGCGTAGCAGCACATATCCTTAACTTGGTTTGATTTCTCCTGTTGTCAGGGTGAGTGGAAGACTTTACCTTTTGTCTACCTGTACCATTTTGACATGACTTACCTCTTTTCTCCATGTTTTGACACTGTCTTGTCTGCAGAATGACGATTGTATTTTTTTCTTTCTGTGAAGGAATGAAAAAACACTAGGGTCAAATGTGATCTCAGGAGATTATGAGTCTTTTTATTGGACTGAAGAACCATTCAAATGGGGCCTGGCCTGTTAGGATGACATTTTTCACTACCTGAATGTCTACTGAGATATTTTTTTAAAAAATATATAAAAATTTGATTTTAGCATTAAGTGACTTTTAGAAGAATAAAAGCAACCCCACTTCCCAAACTCCCACTTGAAACCTCCAAAATCAAGGCAATCAGCTGTAACACGGGAAAATATTAGAAAAAAATTGCTGCCTTACCACAGTAAATGGAAACATATTAAAAAATTGTTGCTAGCCTTCATCATTTTTTAAAAGAAGGAGAGGGACAGGAGACTGATTTCACTGCACGTCTTGAATTGCTTCAGCAAAGTGCTTATTCAGTGGGCAGAATCACAGGGAAGAAGAAAGGATGAGAGAAAAGCACCTAGTGTACAAAGCAAAGTCTATTTATATCTGGTATCTCAACAATGACTTTCATATAGAGGGAAAGATAGAAAATGTTGAAGTGTCTTTTGCAACAAACGGTCATTTCAAAAAGTGGAATTTCATCACCTTTTCAGTGCTGCATAGAGCCTTTGACAGCTGTTCTGGAACTAAATGCAGAGAAATATCTGAGATGCAGCACTTAGCATTTTATCAGCCATATAAGAAAAAATAAAAGCATACTCTGAGTCTTTAAAAGTGAGTGAAAAAATGTTTCCATCTCTGGTGATATCTGACAATTCAAAATATTTGAGAAGTAGTGTTCTGCTTTTCTCCTTTATTTTTCTGTTAAAAAATATTACACTGAATGCTACTTTGGATTTGATAAATGTATTTAATGCTGTAGGATATACATAGTCAAAGAACTATATTTACAGAAAAGGGAAAAATGTCATTTAAAAAGTATTTTGTCTTCTCATGTCTTCCTTTTTAGGCTGTTTATATCCTATGTAAACCAGTATAATCTGCAGAGATGAGGAAGCGTTATCGGGCTAGGTGACCGCTATTTCTTGTAATATGAAGCAACACAGGAAATTACGTAATTCAATAGGAAATGTCATCAGAGAGAAATGAAAGCGCAAGTCATTGGTTTCTTTGAACTGTCACCAGTCTGGTCTTCAGATGCTCAAAGCATGAGCAACATCTGAATTTGCTTCTGATCTCATTAATGTCAATCATGTTGGTTAGGGGTTTTTTGTGTTTGGTTGGTTTGGAGTTGGTTGGTTTTTCCCAGTGCAAGATTAGAGGGCTATCTATCTCTCCACAGTCACTAGATTTACATAATTCTGAATTATGTTATCTCAGAACAGATGACTATAAGCCAGTCCTAAACTTTTTAAGATGTGTACCTACTTTAGACTATCCGTATTTCATAGTATTATTATTGTTGCATTGTACATGAAAAGAAAGAGGAACTCCAAAATACCCATGAAGTTCTTAACTGGTATAGAAAGAAAGCACGATCCTTGCAGCGAGGGAGGAGCGTTGCAATAGTAGGAGTACTGCCGGCCTTTCTTCAACACAGCAGACGCTAGGGACGGGAGTCTCGCGTGCTAATACTCAGCTTTTCTATGCATGTGGTGTTTATGATTGTGTCGTGTTTTACATCCAACAACCTTAAAACAGTTTACAGTTCTTATTTAATTAAACTTTACGACGTTTTCATGAGAGAAAATGGGAAAATAATCCCCAAATCTGAGTGTAGAAACTAAGAAAAGAAGCTAGTTGGGGACCTCACTGAGCAAGTCAGCAGCAGAACCAAAATCACAACTTTTTTTTCATTCATACTATGAGAGCTGTCTTTGCTGTATTCTGCACTAAAAATTCGGTATCCAAGGTGTCAGAAGAGTTGCAGCATCCTGCATGACCAGTGAGCAAGAAAAGCATTTCATTATCAATTTGAAATGACAAAAGGACAGTTTATCTACCAAAGCAGATTACCCGCAACTGTGAATTAATGTCCCCACCATGCAGCAGACCTTACTTAATACTAAATTATTCTGCTTGAATTTTAAAGTTTGGGGTTTTTTTGTTTGTTTTCTTTTATTTTTTTTTCAGAAAAGGCAAGATAAGTGTCAGTTTAATCTGCCTACTGTTGGGTTTATGAAGTGTATCAGCTTCGCAGTTTCACTAACTTTCGTGTGTGTGTGTGTATATATATAAATCTTTAGTTATATATTCTGTATAATCAATAGAAATATAGGAAAGAAATACAGAATATTGTAGATAAATATAGAAATGTTTATACAGTATTTATAATATCTCTATAAATATATATTTCCTGAGAGAGCTTGTAGTGGGAATGTGACAATGAAATTTTTATGACCATAAACATAAACTACCCATATAATTTTAAAAAGTGAATAGAACAGTTTTATATGAAGAAATTTTGAACTTCAAGGTTGAAGTGGAGTGTTCTTACTGTGTAAATCTTAGAAAAGAGCTGTCATATTCCCTTCCAAACCGACATTTATCTCTAAGGAAAAAGCCTGGACTAACAGAAGCCATCTATACTAATTGGGTTTCTGTGCCTCATTTTCGGAAGTCCTGCTTCTGCACTAGACCTTACCTTCTGGGCTGATGCTGTTGAGTCCCCCACTCATGCTGCAAATGTGGTCCTAAGAGATATCGATGCTAGGCTTAAATGCGCGTGTTGATGAATTGGTGCAAGAGTGATTGGCCGCTTGTTGCATCTGCTGACGCCTGGGGTTTGGGGTCTTTGGTGTTCCTTGTCAAGGAGTAACAGAGCACCAGCAGAGCGGACATTGCAGTCAGGAGAGTAGTGGAGAAGTGGAGATGTCTTCTGAGAGACTTTAGTTGGCTGGAACATGTTGGGATCTTGGCAATGTGATGGTCTGAAGACCTTCAGGTGCTGAAAAACCCTTCAGGGTTTGAGAGAGATATCATGGCTTGATCTTAGGCTAATTCCACGCTAGCCATATATTCCATGGAAAAATAGGATTTAATTATGCTTGCTCTGGAACATTGTTATTTCTTTATGTTCCCTCTTGCATCTATACAAAAGTACCTCAGAGAAAATGTTCCAAGTAATGATTCACTCTTATGCTTTCGTTATCTGAAATTTGAATGACATCTCCCTAAGTAGCAGATGGAGGTGTTACTCTAAATTTTAAAAGTACAATTCTTAGAAAGCTTTATTAAATAGTTGTGCCACAGCGTAGTTCAGTTATCTATATCATCATAACATCACAGGACAGGAAAGGTTTCATTTCTTTATTTAATTGGAAATGCACATGGAAGAGATTGCCACTAAAACATCATCCATCTGGTTATATTACTCTTTAAAGGATATTGTAAATCATGCTTCATGTACCATAAGATTTTATAATATTGTATGCAATTTGCTACGTAAAAAGCATTAACACTTTCAAAAATGTTTTTAATGTAGCTTAATTTGTAATATATTGGTCTTCTAGGCATCTCTTTTTTTTTTTTCCTTGTTCTTTTGTGTGTGCGTGTTTTAAATTTGGAAAATTTCTTCAAATAGAAACACGTTATAGACATTAAGAATGTCACTCTGGGTTGATTTCACCATTATATCTAGGTCAGGCAAGTTCCATCAGAAAATCCCTTAACCTTCCGCTCTGTGCTGAATTCTTACTGTGCCCGTGATATATAACCAAGTTTAAACTCTCAGGCTCTTTTTCAAGGCATTCAGCATACTCCAATACCACTTAGGTGATAGTAATTTCTAGGGTGAAGCACATGGAATGTTCTCCAGAAAGAGTTAAACCCATTTATTCAGCAAACAGATCTTCCCTGGGAATAGTGCTAGACCGTGGAACAAATTCCCGCAAGAGCTGAGTGTCATTACAAAGCTTCCACTCCAGATGCAAGACGTGCTTCTTCAGTCTTGCTTTTTCTTAATGCAAACTCAATGTCCAATGCGTGCAAATTAATTTCAATCTAGAAATAAAAATCTAGTCCAAACATTTTGTCTTGTAGGCAATAAAGATGCTATTAAGTTTGCTTGCTATAATTGTGGAATATGTATAAGACCCCCAGTTGGGTCCATTTTTAAACATATGTCACATGTGATAAGTGCAGTCACTGCTACTTTCACATTGTAGTGGTCTATTCAAAAAATAAATTAAAAATGGCTGTTTCTTCATCCCTGTTGGCAAACATAGGGGTCAACACTGAAGTATTAAGGCAGTGGCAAAAATTCACTTGTCCTGGATTTGTAGCTTCCAAAGCGAACATCACTGAATGCCTTTAAGTCTTTGTTTCAAAAGGAGAGCATTGTAAGGCTTGTTGGCAGTGTTGGAGACAGTACAATTAAACCATTCGTTTAGAACGAAAGTCACGGCAATAGCTCGGATGTACTAAATCTAATAGTGCAAGTTTGCCAGGTCTTTTTCACAGTATTGATGAATTTTCTATAAACCTAGATTAATTTAATAGTATGACTGTATTTAGCCAGGAGGTGATAGTCTTACCTGCTTTAGCATGGAGACATTTAATTGCTTTCCCCCAAAAGAAATGTTGTAAAATGAAAGATAACCCTTATACCCTACAGATAGTATATGATGATAATTTCCCCCCCTAAAATAATCCATTTGACAGTAAAGATCAAGCCTTTCTGCTCTTAATTATCCCCTCAAAACAGCTTAGGAAAGAGGTTCATGTTAACCCAAAGTGCTGAAATCGTCAGGCAGAGCCCGTTGAAATGACTGTGGTAAAATGAGCTTCAGTGATCTGATGATTCATCTTAATCAATTGCCTAGTCTCATGTATAAAATTGTCTTTCTCAATGATACATGTGGATAATACAGATACAACATTATTCTCACCAGATACTGCATAATTAACCATGCCCATTTATCTTCTCTCACACATGCAAATCATTAGTAACAACTGCGAAGCTCAGCTGAGAGCCAGTTTAGAAAAGAAAATAGAGAAATCAGAAAGCTCTTAAACTGAGTCCAAATACTTTAAGTCTGAATACTAGTTTTAAGAAGATTTTGTAGATATCCTTCTATTTTGTGTCATATATGGACAAGCTGAAAATTTGTATCCTAACAAAACGATAGCCATTTGATCCATTAAGACTTTTAAATGTCTGGCAGGTGGGGGTGTTGTCGTGTTTGGTTTTTTTCTTCTCTGAAAAAAATAGTTTGTCAGCCTTTCAAATCAACAGTCATAAGAGATGTGCTGGAAGCTAGTTGAGTTAGAAATTTATTACAGATGCACATTCTTTGCGATTAGATTAACAGATGTTATTAACAGGCTTTGGTGTGTGGATATTCTAATATCTCATGAGATGGCAAGACAGTTCCATCTGCTTCTGGGTGCCAAAATGAGTAGCAAAGCTTCCTTCTAAGCTCATTATCCTCCATGATGAAAGTTCTTGACTATCCTAGTGTTGTCTGAATGTCAGTGGTAGTTTTATTAATGAGCAGTACCTATACACTATAATGTGTAACTTATGCACTATGGTGGCAGAGCACTTGTCCTGTGATCACAGCGTACGTGTTTCACATGCGCAGCAACTCAAAATCTGTTGCATTGCTGTGCAGGATTTTAACATATCTCACACATAATGAGATGATTCCTTTTCTATGTACACTTAAGAGAAGTCAATGGAGCAATTCTCTTTTTATGGGCAATGATAAGTAGTCCACCAAATATCTCTATCTTCATTCATATAAGAATCAGCCAAAACAGTTGTTCCAGTCTTGAATAGTTTGACGCTTCCCCAAAATTGTTTAAAATAATTGGGTTTTATTACTGTAAAACATTGGCAGAGTTTGTCGTAAGCATAGTATTAAGAATTCATAAAACCTAAACTATTAGTAATTAAACTAGAGCAGCTGTTTCTAGGAATTGACATGCATTCCAGGGGTAAGAAGGTAATTGATTGTGATTTACTTCATTTGTTCTTAAACACCTCTGCTGTATTTTAGTTGTGTTGCTAGTGTATTTTTCAAAGGTTTCACGAAATTGGGAATGTGTGTAAATTGGCTGCAAGTTCATACAGTCCATCTAGTTGATTAGAAGAAAAGAAGTTTGACTGACATATGCCAAGAAATTTCTAGGTGTTTACTTTCCCTATTGAGTACTTAATACTACCATGTTTTATGAACCTTGTCTGCCCTTATTCAGTTCAGGATCTTAAAGATGAGTTTCGAAGATGATTCAAGAGAAATTGTTTGTAACTTACACTTTCCCTTCAACACTTTCTACTTGACAAGCTTAGACTTGCTTAGGCTTATTCTCACTTGCTGATGCAGGGCTTATTGATTTGTACAGATCACTTCTGAATTAACCGAAACACAGAAGCCTGGGCTGGTGTTTATTTCCATGCCAGGGAATCCTGGTTTAGGAAGAACAACAACTGAAAGTGTATATTAATATTGCATATTTCTACTTCAAATAAAGCACTTTCTTCCAGCATCTTGGCACATAAATTATACTAGCACGCTTGCCTTCGATTAAGACTGCCTGACATCTGACATTACATTCACTGATGTGTAACTTTCCAGCACCGTACACATTACCTCTGCATTTGTCCCTGTGCTTAATCAGGATGAATCAATCAGAAGTATTTTTTCTGATGCATAAGTCACCACAACCGTGACTTTAGCAGATTCTGTAGAGGTCACAGTGAAGAGTGGAGGTTTGTCCGTAATAAGCCTTGCTTGAGTTATTATTATAGCTATCTCAGAGTGCTGTAATAAATGAGAGTGCGTATGCGGATGTGAAATAGCATACTTCATTGCAGTTTCATTTTGTTTCCCACCCTTTGGAACAAAGATTTCCTCATCCAAAATAACTTTTGTGTACCTTTTATCACAGTCAGAATACAAAAAGTTTACCTTGCTTCAGCTCAAAGAGTAAAAAGAATATTTCAGGATGTCAGTGAATCTAAAACTCACATGAGAAATCTCTCTGGTGGAAATACTCAACACTCAAACTGTTACTACACTTTGCCGAAGAGCATTCAGACCTTTCTGAATTAGATTGTGCTCTTTGAAAAATATGAATCTATCTGGATTGATGGTACGTTTATGCGTACGTTATCTTCGCCTGTGTACTCCAATGGGGCGTTTGTCTTTAATCTTACAGAACTTTGACAGTGTGTCTCATAAGCATACAAATTGAGCAAGTTTCTTTCGCAAACTAATCAAGTTCCCACTGACAGCCTAAGCCATCTTTCCATTTTAAGTGTGATAACATATTCATCCTCCTCTATCAAGTCATAACGAATGGATAGGAATATTAACATCTTTTATATGTTATTATCTAGCCTCTGATAATCTAAGGGAAATAGAAAATACAGTTTTTAGTGGTGGAATGTGTGATATTCCTTCATTAAACAATTAAAAGAAAGTGGAGAGCCCACGGAATGCACTAAAATGCACTGTCAGCTGCTAAACTAATAAGATGTTTATGATCTGTATAATAGCCTAGCTAGCATTCTTATAAATTGTTGACTGAATGGATGATATTTCTATTAAAAGTGGTACTAATATTTGGTGGTTTTATCCTCGTAACAGTGCTGTGTTCATAACAGGTACGTCTGGCTCCGCTTTATAAAAATAACTTGGACCGTGAGAGCGGTGACTGCTTAGAGAGCACCACCTGATCCATGGCTAAGAAATGCTACAGGAGTGTGTGTGAAGAGTAAGCCTACTGAAGGTCTCCATTTTGACCTATACGTTATACTTTATGCTTGTGAGTTCCTTGACTAAGGCCTTGAAACTGCAGTTATCTGCCTGTGGGTGCACCTCTGTATTAGTGCGTAAATCCCTGACTTTAAATGTTGTAAAGGTGGAGTTTTGCTTGTTTGTTACAAGGTTCCTGTTTTGCCAGTTTGAGCTTCAGAGCTTAAGCGAGCGACGGCATTTATTACTTCAGCGGGAATTGCGAACAGCCACGCGTCTTGGGTTCAGGCTTTGAGACCCGTATCGTCCGCTTCGGTTAAGGCTTTGCACGGCACGCTCCAGCGTCGTACGAGTGACATCTGAGCTGGCCTCGACACACGCAGTGCCGTGGAGTTCTGCGTGAGGTCATTTACCATTCCAGTACGTGGAAGCTTTTTGAGTGTCTGTGGTTAAAAAAAACAATACAATTAACTGTAAAATGGAGTTCTGGGAATATTTCCTTTTTTTTTTTTTTTTTGCAAGCACAGGGAAGATTGCTTCCTGGGAAGTAAAGATAATTTTCAACACTAGTTCTGGGAGGTTGAATAGCCTATTGTGTAATATGTCTAAAAATGCGCTAACATCTTAAAAATGATAGACAGAAAAATTAGATTAGATTTTTGAGACCCAAATGGTAGAGTATTGAAAACATAAAGTTTATCTGTAATTTGAGGGGCAGGCTGTATGTTGCACTGACAAAAAGCACTAAATTATCTCTAATTTAGGTGAGGATATTGGAATTAAAATTATAATTTCAACAATTTTGTTTAATTGTGAGGAATGAAGAAATGCAGCCTTTTAAACTGCTGACTTCAGGAGGGAGAGAAAACTGGTTATGCAGCTTCGAATGGATTTGGTTACATAGGTGGAGATGATGCAAGCACATCACCTAATATGCACACTATATATTGTATTTCTTTCAGCCAACCGTAACATTTCTCTTTATAAATACAGTAAAATAATTGCATGCTTCTATTAAAATTCGCTTATGAAAGAACAATTGGATATCTTTTTTCTTTGCACCCTGAAGGCTATGCTAAAAAGACTATCATAATTATTGAAATTACTTTAAAGAGGTGTAAGTAGCAAAAAAATTTTAAATCCAGTCTTCCTAGTTTGGAGCTGCAGATAATGAGAGTGCAATTGATGTCACTTAATCATAAAAATGCTGCACCCGAAATATGGACACAATTAGATAGACCTATCTAGCTGAGATCAGAATCGTAAAATGCAATTCGTCATAAAATGCCTTCACTTCTATTTGCACCTTTGAAACTGTTCCTTTTAGGGGCTGGAGGAAAGCTGACAGTCAGGACTCAAACCCCTAGAGCTTTTTTATTGCTGTGAAGAGATAGAATTATCTTAGTTATAACTTTATTTTTCTAAGCTGTGGCAAATGACTAAAAATCATGTCTTTCTGATATTTAGACTAATATTTAAAGAGAAGTTGCTAAATAAGTATTTTCAGAGCAGTGCATCATTTTCTATATAAAAGCAATAATAATTAGTAACTGTCCTGATAGATGACTGTGTTTCATAGACCTTTATTATTTGTACTGACAAAATAATTCAGTCTATCTCCCATTTTTTGAAAGACAACTTAGGTTTTTAAGCTCTGTGAGGAAGAAGTCTGGTTAAGCAGAATTGGATTTCCAAAGTTCCAAAGTGCTAGTTTCTCCTAACGTATAATGCAGGAATATTATGATTTTTTTTTTCCAGAGTATTAAGCATAAAGTTTATTGGTGCATGCAGTCAGGATCCTTACTGTAAAAGGAACCTTAAAAATTACCTCATGATATAAAAGTGTTAATATCAAAGGGCTGATTTTCACTGCCCTTCCATTAAAAGCAAAGAATAGGTTTCCCTAACAATAAAAATAATGAAGAATTAACAAGCAACATCACAATTTCACAGGTAGTGGACCATCTAAATGCATTCAGACTTTAAGAAAAAGAAAGACCGTATTAAGTTTTAATCAAATTTCACAGCTGCTGAAATATATTCATGCCGTAGTTGATTGACACGTCTAACACAAATAACCCAATCTATAAAGAAAAGTGTTATATTTAAGGTCGGACATGTCATTTTCATCTACCTGTGTTCAAAATGCATAACCCTGAAAGGCTGTGGTTATTTCCAAAAGATTCTATTCATTTCCTTTATCGACTTCATTTTTATCTACTATCCATACCAAAGCTTCTCCAGAGGACTAAAATGAGTCTGATGAATGCTATTGCTTTTTTGAGAACACAGTAATAATTCCTCACCTTCTGTTTGTGAGTTATTTTCTTGTCTTCCCATATTTAGAGATTCATTCAGCTTGCTTTGTGGATCAACCCAATTTCAACTAAGTGGAAACGTCCCTAAACCCCCTTAGACAGTACAGAAAGTTTTTACATTTCTATGTTGTGTTTCTTTGGTTGATATCAGTATTCCTTTCAGTAAACTTTCTCGGTGAGTTGGCTTTCATGGAAGAGGCTGAGATATTGCACAAAAGATCATTGGAGAGGAAACCAGAAGAAAAATGGATCTTGGTATCAGCCGAGACAAAACAGATGCAAAAACAATGGGATGATCTCGACTTGGTCTGTCAAACAGTCAGCAGTTTGTTGAGTTTAAATAACTAAAATATTTCTCTCAGAATTACAAGGAGGAAATTAAAAAGAATACTTGACTTCTAGAGGTGATATCTAGATGTGAACAGTTACGAATGACGACTATTCTCTAGATATCTAGAAACATAATTTTAGGCATGGACTGTTGCTAAGAAGGAAGAAATTTTAAAAAATACTTTTGAAAATAAAGTACTGGGGCAATGGAAAGGCAGTGGGGAGAGCATGACGTGAGGAAGGAATATCTGATAGAGGATTGTGGGAAGATGTAAACGCACTACGTGCAGTGAAATTCCACCATCGTCCAAGAGTGGGACGTGTAGTTAGGATGAGAGGCGACGCACCCTCTAAGAATCGCTTGGAAAGCTCTGGCTCCTGTGTTCTGGCTTGCAAGTGACATAATAATAACAAGCAAGACCATAGAACTCTTAATTAATAACTATTTGCTAGTACCATACATTATTTCGGAAAGGGCTCAGTTTGCCTTTTTCTTAAATTAGCAGACAGTATAAATAACATACTATTCTTCAAATTTTCAAACTATAAATTTTTCATAAAATTGGTGTCTAGGTGACATCAGTAATATGCCTGGTCTGTTCTATAGTATGTCTAACGCTCTATGTCCTGTGCCACGTGCAGTTCTTTTACTAATAATCTGCCATAATAGTACTCGTTGAGCTACCACAGTCAGATCTTGCGGTTTCTTTAATATTCCTCTGAGACATTCTCAGCCATAATATTTACAGCAGCCAATGAGGCAACAATAAAATATGATTTTTCAGATATTTTAAAATGCTACATTTTTACATGTTTACATTTCCACATCAGTTAATGTTGTTTTGAGGCAGTTGTGTTGCCTGGTCAGTGGCTGTGCTTGGAAATAAGGAATACAGGAAACAGATGGTAGTCTGGTTTTCCATATGTTTTCCTTCAGTTTATGACCTCTTCCCCTAGTCTTTCTGATTCTTTGAACACCGGCATAGAGAAACTTGTTACACTTTTTTTTCTGTATTGAAGTTGAGTTTTAGAACAAATATTGCCATAGCGACTGCACAAAATAGTGTTTCTATGCATTGAATAGGAATTTTTAATTTCATACAACATTAGCAGCTTGCTGTAGTAAGTCTTCAGACACTGCATAGATCAAAGGTACTGAAGCAGAGGAAAGGAATATATACTTTTGTTTGAAAAATTAGACAAAATGCCCATGTCTGTGTATGTAACCACAAAGGTGAAGAAGGGTCCCTTAATAGTAAAATTTATATTTTGTGTTTATAATATGGCCAATACATTACTTCACTGGCAAAACCACAAACCTCCATATAGTTCAAATAACAAACAGTGACTTAAGAGAGCATTACAACTGTCTTGTGTTCTACACTGCTACTTCTTTTTTTATGGGGGGGCGGAAACAAACCCAAAAAACAAAGTGGGATCATAGTAGTGAGTTTGTAGGCATGAAAGACAGACAGCTTGTGACGATTCTGAATTGGAAAACATTCATCTTATTTCAGGTGTCTGTGACAAGAATAAAATCTTCAAGAATGATGTGAGTCTGCCACCAAGATGCTCCTGGCAGGCCCCTGTCTTTGCTTAGCTAGCCCCCGGAAAGGTTGTGGTTAGATGATTTATGTGGTCCGCTCAGCATCTTCCAGCATCAAGTAGTCGTCTTATTCACTTGACCTCTCTTTTGGTCTCATGCAAAGTTACATTTTATGAATTAAATATTGTGTTAAGGGAAAAAAAAAAATCTTTAAAAATATTTTTATTGATTGTAATAATTCCCAGACTCAAATATAAGTGAATTTTACCTGCAGTGTGTGATGGCAGATGGGTTTGTTTGTTACCACCTGTTCCATCTGAGTCAGCAGCTGTATTTGTAAGCTGGTAATACAGTATTTAGTCAATGGCCAGCTTTCTGCACTGATTTCAAGGTATTTGGGCTGAAAATCCCTTCCTTCTGAAAACAGTAATGATGATTTATGTAGATTGCTTTATTTAGTTATTCTATGAAGCTACAAATTTATTCCCCCAAAATAGGGAAACATGAAATGTTATAACTTAGCCTTATCTCAAAGCAATTAAAACAATCTCTATTAAGTTTAGTCAATGTGCATTAATATTATTTCAGACATTTGCACTTTGGTGGATTCTTTCTTAATGAGCTTAGACAAAAAAAAAGATAAATGATGAGCTGGTAAATCCATTAAACTAGATCTGTTCACATACTACTACTCTTACTGATTCATTGTATGTTTTTACCTCAAGGCTACTCATATCTTTCTCAGAAAATACCTTTTAATTTTCAGAACTACTTTGTGTGCAAAGTAATATACACATTCATGGGAACGTAAAATAAAACAATCTAAGGATTGTATTCATCTAAAGGTCATATTTTTTTTTTCTAGTTAAAAGACAACACAGTAGTTTATTAAAAGTTTCATTAATATTCAGCGAGTTCTTAGATCTCACTCTAACAGTTTGTGTACTGAGTCAGGACAAAAGTTTATTTTCTTAATTTAAACCTTGTACAAAGAAATGCTAACTGACTTCATTAGAAAGATGAACTGCTGAGAATAGAAAGCTGTTAGAAAACTAAGATATTCTATAAGACCTGTAGTGAACTGAAATTAATATTAAATGAATTGATTCTATGACAAAATAATAGTTGATGTGAATAAGCGCTCATTAAATGGCATGTTATTACTGTGAGAATTTTAAATACAAAGCACCCAGTTTTTGCTTTTAATTAGAAATGTTCTTCAGAACTTTGTGTGGTGCTCAAGCCCCTCAAGGAAATATCGTGTAGAATTTGTTAAATATAAGTTTTAAAAGACATACTGTGCTGTACTATAAAACATGATTTCGAAAGGGAATACAATATTGTGAGTGTACATATAGCAAATACGTCCCGTACATCTTTTGTCTAAGCTGAGGAATTCTAGGCTCTTTAATTGGTTTCTTGTTTGGAAGCAGTTCTGCATCAGTCATCAGCATTATTTACTATTTTTTTTTTTTTAATTTTTTTTAATTTTGCTGAGTTGGAGGGACCAGAGCTGCATGCAGCATTCAAGATGCAAGCTCATCACATATTTATATGGTGGCATAATAATAATTTTTTGTTTCTTCAATGCAATTTTTTTCTCCTAGTAAAGCAAATTGAAGTCCCTGAAAAGAGAGAGAGGGATGGGAGGTATTAACATCACGAAACGTCAACCGACATCCATGGATTAGACATTATAAACTGCAAAGCCTGGAAAGAGTTTCACGGCTTCTGTCCCCAGAAAACTGTTGAACAGGAGTAGTTAGTGACTTTAGTGGAAAAGAAGGATCCTCTTGGTGCTCTCTAGCATATCGTTCGAAAGCTGGCTTGGTGCTGAGAGCTGCAGTGCTAAAGCACAGGACCAAAGGTGCACTGAAAGCTCGAGTGGTCTCACGGTTTCTAGGCTTCTAATTTTAGGTGTTTTTGTCTGACTAATGGGATCTAACATGGACAAAAGTACAAACGGTCAGAGGACCTTCTCTTGGTGGCTAGCGTGTAAAAAGCCCAGAGATCCTACTGTAAGTGAACCGGCCCCTCTACCAGAAGCATCAAGGGGTGCTAGAAATTCCCAATTCTACCAAGATGGAAAAATAAATCTTTTATTAAAGGATTTTACATGTTTATGTTCATTTATCATGAGAGATTCAGGTTGACTGTTCTGCGGCTGTCATTGCTTTTAGGAAAGAAGGATTAGGTTGCATAAACAAAATAATGTCTCTTACTGAAAACAAAACAAAAACCAAACAAACAAAAAACCCCAAACCAAAAATGGAGAGTTCTTCTGGGAAGAAAATAGTTCTAAAATTTGCAAGAGATTTCTATATTCATACATGAACATATCCAAGAATAGTGGTGGCTGGGATAATTAAACTATCCTGAGAAATTATTCCAAAATATCAGAAAATGATGGCAAAACTAGGGAGGATTTGGTCTGATATTTAATTTGGGTGGACATAGGTAGACATCCTGTGAGTCAGAAAAATAAAAACTAGCAGGAGGAATGGACTTTCATGAGAGTAATAGTAACCTCCAACACCTTCTGTGGGTTTACAGAAATTGGAAACTGCTTCAATGAATAAGTAGCTATAATTTTCCTTTTACTCCTAGTACTTTGGTAATATAAAGACAGAGATTTCCAAAGCTTGCTTTAGCTGCCTCTTGAGAATTTGCTCACAGTGATATCCAGGTCACTCAGACACAGATGCATGGCAATATGTAATCAAAACTTGCATTACAGAAGATCTTTAATGTCAGGCTGTTTTCTTTCACTTCCCTGGAGAAGGGAATTCTGAAACTGCCTTGGTTTCTACTCCTAGAAACTAATTGCGTTTCAAACTGCTGGAGCAGTTCAGGTGAGGCAGTAGCTGGTTGCAGAGATCCGAGTAGTAAGTACAAACCCCCTGTATTCAGGACGGAGCTGAGTGATGGCTGCTCTGGCAGGTCCATGGCACCAAAATGCAGGGAGCAGACTGAAGAACAGATGGCTCCTGAATGCTCAGTCTTTTATATAAGTGAGGTAACGTAACGAGGATAGGTTTGCCGAGCAGAGGATGGCCTTGGAAGCATGTGAATTCTTGATCCAGTCTCTTTTTCAGAAGGGTGGCAGGATTGAAACTTTGGGTGTACTAGAGCTGCAGATTACCAAAGAGCTAGAAGATCTGGGAATTTTAAAATCCTAGAGATGCTGATCCCTCTCAGCTCTTGCTTTAAAGGCCAAACAAACGGAGCACCTGCTAGTGCTTGTGCTTTTTGCCAGAACAGTAAACATCTCTGCCCATCCCAGGGTAAAAATCTCACTTCAGAGAATACAGCTCTTACAGCCAGTGCGCAAAGCAGAATTCATGCATAATGGAAACTCAGCTCTCAAAGATATAAAAAGGGGTCTAGAGAAGAAATGGAGATCTAAATGTGCCATGTAAAAGCAATAGACAAAATTTTTCAGCTCAGCTGAGCACTTGAGAGTAGCAGAGACAAAAGCTCTTTTGTAACTGCATTAGGTAAATGCAGAGGAGAGCTTGGCGTGAGCCTCTACGAATACCACTGGATAGAACATTCTTAAGCTCGTCGTTCTGGCATGTTAACACATATATAGGCAGTATGTGAATACACTGCTGAGACTACGACTGGAACGCTGCGTCCAGTTCTGGGCTCCCTAGGTCGAGAGAGACATGGACATACCGGAGTGGTCCAGCGAGTGGCCAGGAAGATGCCTGAGGGAGCGGAGCATCCGACACACTGGAGGAGGCTGAGAGCTGGGGTTGGTTAACCTGGCATAGGAAAAGCTCAGGGGGACTATCAATATGTTTACATACCTAATGGGAGATAGTAAGGTGTGGAGGTAGGCTATTCACAGTGGGGCTCAGTGACAGGCCAAGAGTCTACTGGCACAAATTGAAATACAGGAAATTCCACTTAAACCAAAGAAAACAACTTTTTTTTTTTTTTTTTTTTTAACTGTACTGGGGGTTGGACGCTGGCACAGGTTGCCCAAAGAGGTTGTTGAGTCACCATCCTTGGCGATATTCAAAATCTGACAGGTTACAGCCCTGGGCAACATGCTTTAGCTGACTAGATGGAGCAGGAGATCTCCAGAGGTCCCTGCAATTGTTCTGTGATTCTTGGATAATACGGACCCTTGGACAGAAGTTGAATTTATATAAATTCAGACCATAAGTACATTTTTAAGTGAAGGCGATTAATTGTTAAATATTTGCCAAGGACCTTGATAAATTCTACAGCTGTGAAGATTTTACACCAAAAATTAAATGTTTTCCCAAAAAGTGAACTTTAGTTCAAACATAGATATTGGACTTTTTTTTAATGCAAGTCAAAACCTCTGAAGGCTTCTCAGCTGCATAGGATTGAATGTTGTCACCTTAAGGTTAAGAATAAAATAACTTTTTAGGAAGAATTATATTCCTGCTGTGCTATTTGAAATTTAATTTTAAAATTATATAAATATTTTCATCTACAATTATATAGGCTGTCCCTGCAAGGATGACACTGAAAAACATTAATCTGGTTAATTAAATTTTAATCTATGTTTTAGCACATTTACATGTAGTGAAATCTTTCTTAGGTAATGGTCTTAAAGCTAGCAGTAGAGAAGATTGTAAAACCTGCAGAAACTGCTGTGTCATGAGCTCCTAGAATAAGACCAGTGTTTTATTTAAAATCATCAAAGCAAAGATATTTTTTAGGAGGATCTAACTCTCTGGGACACCTCTAGCAAGTTCTTTGAAAGTCACCTCTGTCTGCAGATGTGTCCCCTTTCCAAGAGGAAACTTTTAGATTGTGGTCTTCTTTTTATTTAGTAAATATAAAGCAATACTTGACAAATGTAACTGTTGTGTTGGTGAATATTTCACGGATACATGAAGGAAGGTTGGGATTTGTATTTTAATTGCATTTTAATTTTTATTTCTAATTGCTTTTTCTAAAATAAACCAGACAATTTAGAAAATACATGGCTCCCTGGGGGGGAGGTTCTGTTTGATTTTTTTTCGTTTGTTTTGTGGGTTGTTTTGTTTGTTTAGTTTTATTTTATGTTTTAACTGAGAACAAAGCAGTTGCTCCTCTGACCTTATCCCAGTGAAACTGTATTCAAAGTGTTTTAAGACTGCAGGGACTTAATTCTCTCTAGAAGATAATTAACATGCTCCTCTTCAGCAAAACCTACTTTACGTTTTAACTCTTTCTCTCCTAATTAAGCTGCATATCTGCCAGTCTTCCATCATCTAAACACACAGAACTTGACGTGGCCGACACTCTCTTCCAACTTCCTTACCAGACAATTGCTGTTTTCCTGATTCAAGATGAATTTCTTACGTCTGGAGTTTGAGTGCAGTTTTAGGTGACCATTTCCCCAGGGATTGTCGAATTTATCCAATTCATTCTATTTCCTGCTTTACTTTCTACGGCATCTCTATTAAGCTGCCTTTTCTGTCTTCCCCCATGATTGTTTTTAGCAATTCTGCTTGCTGCCTTCTGTCATTCTCCCAGAGAGTTTTCAGGACAGCGGCCAGCTGGCAAACTGCCTACTCTAAGCTCTTATCATGTCATACTGCAGCATCTTTCTTGTTCACAATTGGTAGTTCAGGTCCAGAAAAGGCTAGAGGACTAAAAGAGATTGCAGTGGAATCAAGAGTAGTGCTTCAAATAGTACTACACAAATAGTAAGGGGAGCAAAGTAGCAGTATGACACCTTCTGTAAGGTGACCCTAGCATACATACTTAGGAAAACATCAGGGAGTAACCTCCACCATCCTACTTACAAAGAGGAAAAAGTTGGTGACCGAAAGGATAATTTAAGGGCAAAGAGGTCCTCAGACAGTTGCCTGAATGTGTTTGTGTCTTCACCTTTGATGACTTTAAAGATGAGACTAGTGTTATTAATCCATAATGTGGTTGGAATGAAATATTTTGCCTTTTAAAATTTCATCTCGGAGATGCTCGTTGCTGCCTTTCTCCACACTGATCTTTGTCTATGTGTCTGTTGAGCGTGATTAAAGAAAGCACCAGCAACTTGGTAGGGATATAGGAATCTTTGAGTAGGATCAGACGGAGTCTGGCTTTTCATAGGTACTGACTTTTGGCTTTGCAATGTGGGGAGTCATTGTCACCAAGGCACTGTCATTCCTCTCATATTGTAAGTGAAAAAGTATTCTCCTAAATCCATCAATGCAGTGCTCTCTAGCAGGAAACTCCCTTCTCCACCTGCTAGTTAACCTGTAGTTACCTACATAGGACTTAACTATTGCATCGATGCTTAAAAACTTGAGTTGCTCATCCATGTTTTTGAGCTATTGCTGTTTTGTTTTCAAATTTGCCTAAACATCAACTTCAAGCGTATAGCTAGCCATCCAAACAAGTATTTTGACTGTATTGTTAACTATGTGCTTTCTAATTCATGCATGAAAAAATGTAATTTACTACTCCATAGCTCTCAGCTGCCCTGGAATTAGTAGAGCCTGTGTTGGCTTGTGACTGTTGAAACCAATATTGTCTTGTTTTCCTGACCCCCTTACACATAAAAAAGATTGACATGGCAGAGTAATAGAAAGTGTATTGCATTAGGGTTTAGTATTAAAGATAAACAACACAAATGAAACTGAAAGCATATGGCATTCCTTGCCTTCTATGCCAGCTGATGAGCAATACATTTTGTATTATGATCCACTTTGGAGGCTTTAAACCATTAAAACCTTGCTGCTTTGTTTTGCATGCTTGAAAGTTGCCAGTTAAACCAACTGGAGTAGCCTAATTTAGCTGATTGTGTGACTGATGTGTCAGAGCTCTGGCTTTTAATTTTCTAGGCTGGAAGTGAAAAATTGGACAAAATGAATTGAACACAGCAGATTGTATACCATAACAGTGCCTTAAAGATGGAATACTGAAGATGGAACAGAAACATTATTTATGAGAAACATATAAAGGAAATAGAGAAAAGCAATGAATAATTCTTATATTAAGGTAATACATTCAAGACTTCACAAAATTTAGCACTTCCTTATGGTTACCTAATGGAACTATTCAATATATTGTAGAATTTGTTCTGAAAATTCAGTTAAACTGTTAACTTTCATATATACCAAACCAGATAAGTTCAGATAGCTCTACCCCTCCATCCAATGGCTCTACTTCTAGATCTGTGCTAAGATTGAGTGTCATGGTTGAAACAACCGTTGCACTTGAATGGATGTGTTTACCTGATACAATGATGTTAAGTAGGTAAAATAACTCAGTTGGAACAACAGCAGAAAGAAATGTCACTCTTAGACCCTACGGAGAAAATAATCACATATTCTTTCTTAAGACTTTCCTATTTCACCCCTATCTAGATAGTACGATCTGTTATTTTCACGGCTACCATCTTATCTGGCATAGTGATGATATGAAAAGACTGACCAAGAGATTCCCAGAATGAAAAAAAAATTTCTGTGGTTTGAGTGTGTTTGGAGAGAAAGATCTGTAGCATGCATTCACCATTGGTTTGTATTACATTAGTTTAAAACTTTAAACTATGATTGCCTAGGAACTCCTCTTAAGCACTCGGGTATTGATTCTACTTTTTAATGAAGTATTTGTTAATCACAGACTCTTAAAGGTCAAAGAAATGTTAGCTCAAACCACACTTTTCTTTTGATTTAATTTCTTGGAAATACTTGATCACTTTGGTTATAAAATAAAATCAGCTTTCTCTGAGGCATTATTTATCTTTTTCCATTTATGTCTTTCCTATTTTGCATCAGCCATTTTCTTCCAGAGATACAGATCTATTTAGACAGGTCTGGCATAGTGTGAGACAGTCTGTTCATGTTTATTTGAGACTTGAAAGAAGAGGAAAGGCAATACCTCTTTGCATATTTTCTTTTAACTTTCCTGTGATTAAATGTGTTATGTCAGTTGAGTGATAGCCTGATTGAAGGCTCAGCTCTTTGCTGTTGTGAAATAACTATAGCTCTGTCTATATGCAGGAGAGTGGCCTCAACAAAGCAGAATGACTCATAGGCAAAGGTTTATAGTGGTGACAGAGCAGGTTCCGGAGGGGCTGGAGGGATGAAAAAGAATCAGCAAGACTTCTGGACGCCAGGATGGGTATGGCTGAGTGATCCCCTGGCTGTGAAAGAGCCTTTCTCCTCCTCTTCCTAATGTCCTCACCTAATCTGATCTCATCAGGGGTCTGGTACCTCTTTTGGGGACTCTTCATGCTATGTTGGAGGTAAAACGTGGTGCTGGTTTAAGACTGAGCCTTAACCGGTCCCTCACAGTGCAAGTTGCCATGCTCTGTTACAAATATGGGATTTTTAGCTTCATACGACCTTGTCGAGGCCCTCCTCATGCGTCCAGACCGTACTGTAGTAACTTCACAGGAGCAGAGATTGAGCCTTCAGTTGTGTTATTCTTCTTTCTTAAGATAGACCAAAATATTTAAGTATACTGATATTTATTGTACTTATGACAATGCCAAAAATGTTTTACTATCTCTTATTTCTGCTCAGTCACTTCAATAGTCAGATTATGTTTTTCTCCTTCCAAATTCAATAAAGTTTGCTATGTAGAAAAACAAAGGTGTTTTTTTAACTGGATCTCTCTCCTGCTCTGCCTTCTACATTATCTCCAAAATAATTTAGTAAGTGGCAGTATATTGGTCATTCACATGAGTGTTGTTGCTTCTCAGAAGTTGCTAAGTGATGAGACTTTGGGATAGCCAGTCTTGGATCATAGAAAATCTTACCGAATTGGTTGAAAGTGTCATCTCTGGAATATTGTAGCTGAATCAAAAAAAATGAAAACAGTTACAAATAGTGCCGAAGTACAAAAACTGTTGTTCACCAATGTGAACTTTTTTGTCTCACTCAGCAACTTTCTGAATAAATCTTATATAGAAAGTTGAGTAGCAGAATAAATCGGTACATTAATGTTCACTTTGCATGTCTATCTAAATTCAATCTCTTAATAAAACTCAGTTATTGATTATTGCATTTCTAATTTGCCTCAAGACTCTTCTACACAATTATGGCAAAGAAACAAAACATAAAAGAATTTTCCTGTGGAGAATTATTCAAAAAAGGAAAATAGAACATAAAGCTGAGTTAAATTTATGTTATCCAGCTGTAAATTTAACAGAGGTCTCGAGCAAGTAAAAAGTTTTATATAAGTTAAACTGTTTAGACAGCTAAACTGAAAGTATAAAAATGTAAAACTGTGTACTAAAAGTAATAGATAGTAAAAGCTAACATATATTTGGCTTGTGAGACTGCCAAGTTCAGGATATCTAAACACTTTTAAAAGTTAGAGTTGAATATTCTAACTGAAGGGCTTTGCCTTTCATTCTAAACAACCACAAACTTGAAAAAGGTTTAGGTTTGAATTTGACTCTAGTTTCTACTGCTCAAGTCTCTCTCTGGATGTTCAGTTAAGAACTACCTTAATATTTTGATCGGGGCGCTTCCTAAGCAAGAGTAGCTATCTAATGGAGATTTTGTTAATCACAAGGCAGCTGTACCTGGGAAAGGTTGATTTTCTCAAGAGAGGCAAGTTAACAAAAGACTAACAAATGTCTAGACCTGACCATTTATTTCTGGTCTGACAGATACCTGGTACAAAAAGGTATTGTACAATGATGACATCGTGCAACCTAGGAGTAGTTCAGGTAGCTTCTTAAGTTATATGGCTTAATGCACAGAACTAACCAGATGCTGCTGATAATAAATTCCTCTCGAGTGTATTTTTCAGTTAGTAAAGTTACCAACCAATTATAAAGTGTATAACAAATATATAAAAGCTATTGGCTGATAGGAGAATATAATAATACAGTGAAGAACGAATCAAACCAATGAATGTGAAACACCATGATGCTGTGCTACTTGTCTGGATCAAAAATTTAAGTGGCTTTTCTGGTTCAGTTGGCTTCCTACCTGTCAGTATTGGAGCGGAGCACCAGTTGTGAGTTAGTGTACCTGGTGTGGGGAAGAGGAGGATGCTAGGAAGAGAAACCAATACCTTTTAAATAAGGATAGTATCAATTTCTGGGCAGCATGGTCCCACACAGAAAAAATTTAGTATCCTCTAGAATCTTAGGCAGGGAACTTAGACTTTCGTCTCCACTGTTGTCACCAATTAGCAAGCAACAATAAAGGGACTATATGATACTGTAGGACTCATTCTGGTGTTGGTGACGTACTAGTCTTAAATATTTAAGCATATTTTTATTTCTGAGAAGAGGTTATCAAGGCTGAAGCATCGCTACAGATTTTATTATGCTACTGTCTAACATGGTTTTATACTGTATATTCTGTAATGATGAGCATGGTGAGAATTTAATGCAACAAGTCAATACAGCAAAGGATTTTCTTCCCACAGTAACTGAATTAGAAAATCTTGTGGCAAAATAGTGAATATATTTCCTGTTGCAGTGAGATACCTCATTATTTATTTGACCTTTCAAAATTCTAGTTATTTAAAATTTAATGTAAACTTTAAGAGATGTACTCATATATGGAAGATATAATGAGATCTAGTAATAACTCTAAAACTCAAGGGAACTTTTTAAGTCTAGAACATACCTCTTAAACCCTGATGACCTTTAAAACTTGAAGAAACCTCTTAAGTGAGCACACTAAAATTATTGCTGTGAAGTATTAGTAGAGGGAGTGGTAGTTAAAATGTATTTGGTATTAATTTATGCATGCAAATTTGGAAGAAAATTAACATTGTCAAAATGTTTTTAAAGTTCCTTCCATGAGACCTTTAAGTTTTGGGGTTTTTTGTGTGTTTTGTGTTTTTTTAATACAATGGATTACTCAGGAAATGTTTGAATCTCATCTGCTGCAGGACTCCTTTTGGAATATAGGAACAGAATTTTCATTTTTCTTTGTGTTGCATGCACATACTTTTAACTTTTAAGTCTTTTGGGCTATTCCACTGATGCCATGTGAGTAGCCTAATTCCTAAATTAGAATGAAATCCTACTGTAAGCCTTATTCTTCTGTTATAATTTACTACTTTAAATATGAATGTTTATGTGTATTGGCTTTTCTTCATCCACTGGAAGGACTTGTATGATTCTCCTGCACCAGGAAAAAGGTTTCCTGAATTTCCTCTTGAAATTAAAGTGTGGTCAGATTTATGCAGTTACAGCGCATGTCACACTCATTGCTTTTTGAGTCTGGGAAGCAACTTTATGATCTATGGTGGATTATCTCTGAGAGTTTGACCTTTAAAAACTTGCTTTCAGTTGTCCGCTGGCTGACTAGTCAGCAAGATGGGAAAGTCTCAGTATACCTTGGCTGCATCCAGTTCAGTGTTTGGTCAGCCAATAGGTTCAAATAGTTATTAAATTTACCCTATAAAAATGTATGATATGATTCAGCTGCCTCCCTTTTTCTCTTAACAAGTCACATTTACCCTTCTGAACCATTACAAAAAGATCTATACTTTGTACTAAGTCTTTATAATCCAACACTGTATATGGAATTCCCGTAGCATGTTGGTCACCGCTCCTCTGTAATGAGCAGAACTTAAACGCCCGTTGGAAGAGTTCTGACCTTCAGGTTTTGTTGGCTGAGATCTCATTCTTTTCTTCGTAGTGTGCAACTGATGTCACGTTTCATCTCTAATAATTTTGTAAGTTATTGCTTGTATTAAAAATCTCAAACATCTGTTGTTGCTTCTTTCCTTTTATGGTGTAAGTCCTATGTAAATATAAAAGGAGAGAGAGTATTTGAGCCCCAAACATCACAACAAAAGCAGATGAAGGGGAAGGCACTTGTTCCGGATTACTTACCCTTTTGGCATCGCTGTATCCCAGTTTGTTCTCTATTTCGCTAGACTCAGAATGGGCCAACCCTCTTCGTACTGGGACTGACCTGGAGAAGCGGGGGGCAGAGGGGTGTAAGCCAGGATGTGCTGCTCTGATGCACCCCCAGCAGCCAGATGACCCTTAGGAGAGTAACCCTAGGAGCTTTACAGCTGCTGTTGCGGCTTTTGGCAGGTTGGAAGGGAGGCAGCTCTCGCAGGGACTGTTCTTACCATCGCACCAGCTGGCATCGCCAGGGAGCGTTACCAGTGTACCTCTGCTTTATGGGCTGCACGGGGTCTGCCTGCAGCTCTGGACTGGGCTAGGTTATGTGGGAGTGTAGAAAGGGCCTCCAAAACTCCAGGGAACTTCAGCGCAACAGAATTGTGCTAACAGATGCAAAGAAACTGTGCTGCAGAGGAGAGCCTTATTGATGCATTTAGCTGAGGGTATGCACTCTTAGAAGTCGTCCTTAGTAGTTAGCTAAAACTGAGCAGTTGATTTAGTAAAAATTTAAGTAAATAAGACTAGCTTTTTAGACACAACTGCTCCATGAATGTTTGACCATAAGGAAGCAGGAGAATATAGTCACTCCAGTATATGGCTTTGACATTTTAGCGTACGTTTCTAGGGCACTAAGGATTTTAAGGAGACCACTGTGTCCTCTGAGAAGTCTGATCAAAACATTTGTACAGCACTTTCCATTTCAGATGATATGCTAATTTAGGTTTTGGTTTTTTTTTTTTTCATTATGGGAATAAACCACCGTAGAAACCATGGTATAGTCTCATTCTGCTTCTGTGTCCTTTCATCCAATAGTCCCTGTCCCTATTTGTTCTATATTCAAAAGGAAATGTCTTCATTATCCCTAGATTATTCTACCCAAGTTTCCTCCTACAGAGGACATAGACTTCTATGTTGTGGATTTTCTCTATTACTTTCATCAGGAAAAATACTGTAATCAGAGGCGTATTAGCCCTTGTACTCTTTATTTTCCATCAGTAAAATTTCTCTGAACAGCAGACTATTAATACCTATGAAATTCCTGACAAGAAAGGATGACTTGATATTGGTTATATTGCATTACTTACAAAGCCTAATATTTACATCTAGATATTCACCAAAGAGTCCATTAACTGAGGAATTTGTTTTGACTTTCTTTGTAAGCCTGCAAAGCGATATATTTATATAATGAGGATCCTGTTACAATTTAATATTTTATAATTTCTGTTGTTTAAAAGGGATGTTTGGGTTGAGGTTTGGTTTTGGTTTTGGGTTTTTTTTTCTGCTTTAGTCTTATGCTTTTAGACGATCTTGTTTCATTATCCATACACAATTCTTCCCAAGATGGAGTAACTGAAAACTAATCTGGAGTTTGGTATATATTTATGGGATTTTCAGTTGAATCCGCTCCTCTGTCTGGCTCATCTGCTGGTCTCTTGATTGCTAGCGCTGGCTGAAAGGGAGGGAGGAGGAACCTACTGTGCAGGTAGGCAGGAGGAAAAACAGCCTCAACTCATCTTTGCGATCCAGTGGCCAACCAGTTTGGGAAGCTTACTGAGCAAAAAGCACATAACTGAGAGAGGACAAAGAGTGGAAAGGAAGGGAGGACTGAGAGCGCCCAAAATTTAGATTTATTTACATTCTTGTGGAACTGCACCCTTAATCTCACTCTGGGACTGGACTGCTCAAAATATGAGAAAAGGGAAAAAGCTGTGTCAGCTTGATTTAGTCTAAATCCATGAGTGCTTTCAGTCACAAATTTTAGCTCTGTAAGTTTTCCAAAGCGCAGATCTTAAAATTATCAAAGGGTAGGGTTGGAGTACCTCTCTTGACTAAACTTAGGAGAAGAGAACATGGGGTTTGTGGTATGAACTCTTAGTCTTTTGCAGTGCAAAATGCGCTCGTGGAGAAGACAAGTTAGAATGCAAGTAAGTTGACAATAGTGAAAAATCATTTTCTGGAAGATTTTAGAATTAAAGGACTGCATTAAAGGAATTAAAGGACTGCATTGTGTACACAATGTCATTTTTTACTGTGCTGAATTCTCTATTACGACCATATCTTCACTCTTCGTTGTGAACAAGGTCATATCCAAAACTTGTGTCTCTCCCAATGTCTGGAAGTTGGGATATCTTTCTTCCACACCTTTTTCACAGTCCTTTGTCAGCTCAGGATTCAGGTATCTGTAAACCCAGCAACTTTCTTGGGGGTTAGTCTGCAGGAGGATTAAGGTGTAGTGCAGTTACTTGAATGTAGTGGTATGTATGTTGACGGGTGGATGTATGGGGAGGACGTAGAAAGGAAAAAAAAAATTTCCTGCAATCTGTGTTCTCCCTCTGACCTGCATCTGGATTTTTGTTTCTTCTCCAAAGGAGTCTAATTTATTTAAGTGAATATTTAAGACAAAGAGGACTGTGTATAGAAGCAAAAGACATTAATTAGAAGAGGAAAAAAAAAATCTGCTCCAGGTAGTTTAAAATAATTGGAAAGATAGGTTCGTTTAGGAAACATTCTCCTAACAATTTTACATCTAATAACTGTAAAATCAATCATTAGATGCAATAAAAGCTCTGGGAATGGTTTCAAAATGAATGATGAATGAAATGAGAATTCAAAAATAAATAATATTTTGTCAGGAAATGTTAAAAAATGTTTTATATGTAATGATTAGTTTTACCTTAATTGCATCAAAATATAAGTCATTCAAATTAGTGCGTATTTGAGTGGAAAATAATTGCGTTTTAAATTTCATTGAAGAGACCTGGCAAACAAGACTGTACTTAAAAGCAGTTATCATATAAACAAAAAGCATTTAAGCCTATACACTATGGATTTTTTATTCCTGGAGTTGAAAGCAAGCTAGGCAGAGTAATCATTGAGATTTATCCTAGATTAGCTGAAATGAGACTGAAAATTAAAAATGTATGTACCATAACTTCAATATAAAACTCAGATAGAAATCGCAATGTCACTGTCAAGGTGAATTCCTCAAGGCACGATACAGACCAAGCAGCTGTATTGTTCTGCTATGGCTTGAATAATTATTTTCCAACAACTATACTCTAGTACTCTCTGTATAATGCAGTATTTTAGTTCTCTATGTCACTGGATTTTTATTTTGTTCTCACTTTCTCTCTTACCTTTCCTGAACTTTTTCATTCTTCCAGTCCGTTTTCCTTGTATTTTCTCTTTTTTTATTTCCTCAGAAGCAAACCCGTCGTAAACAGTGCTATTCTGTACATGCAGAAAGATACTAAAGAGCAGTGCTCATAGAAGATTCCGTACTCCTGCGTAATTCTCAACCCTCCCTTCCTTTCAAGCACATAAGTGTTTTGCACATGTAATGAAGGTCAAAGCCTGAGTTCTGATTATCCTTTTATTTTTATTTTTTGCAGTCCTTCCATTTGTGCCAGAGAGATGCCTGGTAGCTTTAAGTGAAATTAGGATATTAATATGAGTTTTCTTTTATATATGTGTGTGTGTGTAATATATATACACACACATGCATATATATATATAGATGCAGTTCCTATCTTGACACAGTCACTATCTTGAAGTGTTCCCAGTCTATGGAAAAGACTAAAAAAGGGTATTATTAGCCTTGTGTTATAAATGGGACAGTGATACAAAAGCTCTCGTACAAGGTTGTGACAGAGCTAGGAACACAGGACCAATTCTTTGGAATCCCCTTCTAAAGCAGGACTCGCACAGGTAGCCTTCATTCGGGCCAATGACTTTCAACCCAAACATCTTTTTGAAATTTTACTGGTTGCTAGTTTCCAGAATTTGGTATTTTACTTTCATTTGAGGTGGCCCCAATGAACTTCTTAAACTACTGTATGCAGGGCAAGTGACAATTTCCTTAGGAAGATAAGAAATGGGTTTATGATGTTGAATACACTGACGAAGATGAAGAGTACAGCTTTTCTCATTGAGGATCCTTTTTTCTTTCTCTCACGTCCAGCAGAAATGTGTAGGGGTTTGTACCACATCATCTGAGAGCTGAAGAACACACTAGTGAAAATTCCAGTATATCATCCTGTGGTAAGTTCCACTTTTTACTCTTTCATTGTTTTTACCACTTAGAAATGAAAAGGCGTAGTGAATACATATGATGAAACTGATACTTTTCCAGGTTGCACACTGAATAAGACTTTTCTTCTGAATTAATGATAAAAAACTCTTTTATACCCATGTTCAACTATAAAGGTTGCTACTTTTCAATGCTGCATGATGTCTGAATTTTTTTCATGAGCTGGATCCAATTTCTTTGGGACTGGTATAAGCTTTTGCCTTGAGAACACTGAAGGGTTTTATTCTTGTTGAGTCTGATGACTCTTATTGATTTGATGTCCTCTAGAAATCTCTTCAGAGGAAAACACTCTCCTTACAGAGGTAGATTAACTGTTTGACCTTTAAGCACCGCATGAAAATCAACTCTCTTTTAAATGCAAAAATGTCACCTGGTAATAAAAGGGACTTCTTAATGTGTTTGGAAGAAAGCTGAAGTTTTTCTTAGGATTGTTGCTAGAGCTTCACTCTATATTCTGCAGCTTGCCTTGTGGCAGATTGTTTCATTATCCAGCAGTATCATTAATCTTTTTTATTATCACCTTAAAAATAAACAAACAATGATTTTGTTGTGTTTGACACAAGTAGTGCATTTTAATTTTGTAGGCTTGTATTATTGACTTAGAAAAACCATGCGACGTTTCAGCTTGAAATACTGACTTACGAATATGAAAACGCTATTCAGACGTGTGGAAATGGCATCTGTTGTGCATATTAAACAAAGTGTGTGATTTTTATCTCTTCCACGTGGAGCTTAGCATTAACTAGGACAGTTGATATTAATTAATTTGAGAAATAATAACTTGTCATTCATTTGGCTTTCGTGAAGATTGTTATGCTGTCCTGTCGGCCATGCTGAAAGCAGGTCTCTAAGGAACCAAAGGCGTAATCCTGAGTCATATGATGGAGTTAATTTCAGTAGTAATAATTGAAAATTCAGTTGATTCGATATTCTACCTCTGTGATTTATTTCTTTATTTTACAACTTCTCAAAATTTTGTTTTCCTCCTTTATTTGCGCCTAACAGTTAAAGGTAATAATGGTAATGATGATGATGGATTAATCCAGGCTTATTAATGGGGTTTAGAGATAATTTTCTTAATGCTATGGTGTGGGAAACATGGGCAGATGACAATTTGTTGGCATTTATTTCTGCTAGTGTTATGATTTGAAATTAATAGAATAATTGTATGCTTATGAAGGGAATACATGAGAACTCTTCTGGTGATGTCTTCATTAAACTTACGGCCACTGGAATAAAGTTTTGTTTCATTGGCGTTCAAAGCCAAGGAGACATTGCAGTCCCGGAAGAAAACCACAGACCAAACCAAAACCCAACACACAAATCTATGTGCTGCAGACAGAGATATAGTTGGTCAGTCTTTAGGGATTTGCAAAGTATAATAATCACATAGCTGAACAGAATTAGAGAGTAAAGTTTATCTAGAAAGTTTTTAGGGGAAATCCAGTAGATATGTCTGTTACTCCTGGACTCAGGTTTTCAGTTGTTCTGTATTCTCTCTTTTTCTATTGGTGTACTTCATATATGATAAACTGATATACGTAAGTAAGAAGAAACAGTGATTTAAAATATAGATGCACAAATCACTAGTAACCAGAATTACTCAAGAAATGACAGGTACAGCAAAATTTTGTAATGACTGTTATTTAATTTGGAGAGTTGCAACATTATTTTTTGTTTCACAGACTAGTTATTTAGCAATTGTTTTTCTTAGCAGATAGGATTTTTTCTTCTTTTTGCCTGAAAATGAAGTATTTACAGAACGATATGTGTAATAAATGTATTTCTTTTAAACTGGTTTTCTTGAAGTCTCTTCCTATTTTTAGCCCTGCTCAATTATGATTACTAAAGTAAAGAGGTTCTGGAGACTAGATTTCCATAAGAGCTAAGGGCAAAAGCATCATATTTTCTTGCTCTTCCTTGGATTTCATCCAAAGCCAATTCTGTTTAATCTGCCTGCTGCTGCTCTGGAAGTGACATCTGTTCAAATTTACACTCTTTATCATGGCTGACATGTTGTTTGTGTGTCTGTTTACCCCAAGCCCTTGTTCCAACTGCCTCTTGCAGGTAATTTGTGATTTTTTTTTTTCCTTCAGTCTATCACAGGTTGCTAGGCATTGAATTGCTGCATATGGAGCTTTGCTATTATTTTTTATTTCTTTTCCTCAGCTTTGCAATTATGTTTTGAAGAACAAATGAGAAGTCTAGATGGAACATGTGTATCAAGAAATATATTGAAGAAGGGTAGATGAGAAGTGGTGTGGGGGATGTGGCACACAGGAAATATGTATATATGATAACCTCATAAGGAATCTGGTAAAGTGCGGGCTCTTATATCTATACATCTCTTTTGTAAAATACATATTGCCTTGTAATTTTAGCTACAAAATTAGTTTTAGGCCAAACAACTAAATCCAGACCATATTTTTCTGAGATGGGGTTCATATTCATTTATGTGTAGATAAAATATTTTGTACTGTAAGAATTCAAAAATAATGAATTTGATCTTAAAAGCTATGGGATGGCCTTTGAATCAGAACTCTTATGAAAAATAGTCGGAATACTTGAATATTCCTTGAAGTTTTGGCTAAATGTAGGTTTGCATTTTCAAATTTCCTCCAAAGTTTTGCAATCATGAAATTACTGTTTTAAATGAAAATCAAATATGAGATTCTCATTTGGTAACCCCAGGAGTGAAATTTAAGATAATTGAGACTTGCAAGGAAGATGACAAGAGCTGTCGTCTTTATGTACGTGAGGACAAGAATTTCTGTGGAACAACGCAATTTCAAAACTATGTTACTAGCTACCATACATACTGAAAAATAACCCTGAAACAATCTTAAATTTCATAATTGTATGAGCAAGCTACTGGAAAGGGAGGCAGGGAGGAAGTGAGGATCGTTGCCCCCTGGCTCCACAAGCTTACAAAGAAAAAAATGTTTATATTCACTGTGGTATGTACTGACGAAGTGTTCAAAAGTACAAAAATCATTTAAATTGAAAACTGATGTAATTTTGAAATATCAGAGAATGAAAGATTAATAAAGTAAATCAGCACAATTTTCAAATATTTGGAGCTTAAATACGTAACGGAAATATCTAGAAAGATTTAAATATATTTCTTTATTAGTCTTTGGTGCTACAGAAACTATCACATAAACCTTTCTCGCATCCTAAAACAGTAAACTCTCCAATTGGTTATTCTTTTTTGCTTTTTATTCTGATATCTTTAATTATGTGTGCATAACCAGAACAACTAAAAGTTGAGACACGATTTAATGTTTTACCTAGGTGATGGATAAAATCTATTTAGTTGTAAATAATTTTTAAAAAGAAAAATGTGCTATCTTTGCTGAAGAGAAATCATCTAAAGTAACTGTTTTCTCTTACCTTGTCCTAGTGTCCTAGAGTTTCGGTGAACCCAGTCTTAATGTGAAAATGGGGTCTGAATTATTTCTAAAAATTGGGATATAGGCACATCAACTCGTAGAGCACCCCTGTTAAGGCAGTAAACCAGAGAAACAGCAGTGCACATAGCAGAGTTACCGTAGACACACTGCATGCGTAGACGCAAATTGCCCCCCCCAGATTGACTTGCTCTTTTTAACATACGTCTGTATTGATCCCATCCCACGCTTCTGCGACATGTGCCCGCTGGCTGACTTGCTAACAAATCTGAGCTGACACACCTTTGAGCCAAATGTGCACAGCTGCATGATCCATCTGTAGCTTATGCCTTGCTTCTCCTGGATGACAAAAGACTAGTTGAGAGAGACAGTGAAAATGTACTACGTAGATAGAAATCGTATTCTCGTCACCACGTTCTCTTCTTTTCCAGTGCTACTGTTCTTCCTTCTGCATATTTAAAACAGTGTTCATATAATACCTGCGCCTCTGTCACATAGGAAACAACATTTTTTCTTAATCACTCCACAGATTTCAAACTTTGTTTTATGATTTGCACAGAAATTCTGTTGCTTGTCATGGTTGGATTCTTGCCTTTATTTCTGTGTAGTAGTTGCAGTGTATTAGTGCAAAATGGAAATGTCTTGAAAGATGTAATGATGAAAATAGCTGTTGGCCATAATTTCTGTATCTGCTTTTTCTGATAAAGTGGTAAAACTCATATTATAAGTTGGAGAGTTCAGGCTGACATCTTCCAAAATTTTTAAGAAATTGCAAGAAGGATGTTGCTATAACGTAGAGGTGTTTCTCAAGGTTTTCTGAAACTCTTCCATTGGACTTTCTCTAATGGAGAACACCGTGGAGAGCTTCCATTTCCGAAAGAAGTTAAATACAGGGAACACGAATGTACTTCAATAGTCATGTCAGAACATTTTATGCACAACATGCTCACCTAAATTCAGGCATGCACTAGAAAACACTGAATGCCATGTCCTAGAGGTCAGGAAGTCATCAGGTGACGTTGAAAATGTATAGTCAAGCTATAGAAAAGTAAGAATAAAAATGCTGGTTTTCTTTGGTCTATTATTTTCCCATTGATATGAGAGATTTGTTTGTTGTTATTGCAAATCCATGACTGCTTTGCTAGTGGTAATACGTCACTCCACCTCAGAATTATTTGGGGTAAGGTCAGTATTCGCTTTTGTTTTCTCTTTTCGTCTATCCACACATTGTACATTTTTATCATATGCTCATAATGACGACAGTTCAGTTGTTTCCATGTGCCATTCCTTGCAAGCTCCACCAACTTTGTGTTACCTAACACGGAGATATTTGAATTTTACTACATATTTATTTTACCATGTATATTCTGTTATGTTTGTTGAGTACTCAGCAAAGGATGGACGTAAAATCCTTACAAAAGCAGTATACAGGAACTAATGAATTGTTGATGTTTACACAATCTGACTATTTGATGGATTTTAGTATGTGAAAATTTACTCTTTCATAAGTGGGATTTGAAGAACATTATGAAAGTAGAGGTTGTGTTCATCCCCTATTGTTCTATTTACATTTTCAAAACACTAAAATGACAAAGTAATGCAATTCTGGTTATTATAGCTGACTGGGAAATATTCAGCCTTGCTTTGGGCTGTTTTAACAGAAACCAGTGAATAAGCCACAGCTAAGCTTGCTGTTTGACTTCTGTTGGTTTTTAGCTATGACGTGGATCTTATTCCATTGGGCGTTCATTCAGCAGACAATCTAGAGAGGTAGGTACGTTCACACTAGAAATTCAAACCAACGTTGGTAGTTTTGATCCCAGTAGTTAAGGAGATGGTCTGTTATTAGAGTTCTCTGCAAGAATGTAATCGTAGCACGACGACTCTGTCTCCTTGCAGAAGCTAGATGGATTGTATGCAGACGAGTTTGTTGCTGAAGCATGTTTTTAATAGCCCAAATTTAAAGGTTTCCATTCCGAATAACTCCTTCAAGTCAACAGAACTAGCATGCAACTAGCCATCAATAAACCAGTCAAATGGAAATGGAAACATTGAGACTAGATACGCTTCCCTTTTGTAGCATGTTTCTCTCTTTTCCTACTGAAATGACTTTACTCTTTACCTAACAGATTATCTAGAAACAATACTACATGTCCAGTTTATGAAATAAGTGTGTGGTTTGTAGCATACCTCAACTAGAGAAACATACAGACATCTGGTTTCTCTGCTGCATCAAAAACCTGCTGCCTGAAATACTTAATGAAGTCCTACTTTATCAATATATAGATTTAATCAGTTCGTCTCTCTTTTTGCATGGCTGCAAGTTAAATTCCTTGATTATTCTTCTTACTGTTTTTATTATTTTTCTGAAATGGGGTGTAGCATAGGAAGACAGCATGAGCAAGTGGATGCGTTATAAGGCAGAAGAAAGTTGAATGCAAAGCAGATGTATGTGTAATCACATTGATTACTACTCATTTTTGCTCCTCCTTCTGCTATATGTTGTCCTTTATATGACACAGAAATCATATTAGTCTTTATTAGAGTCATTTGCCTTTTAAGCTGACTCTCAGAGTAAACTGAATATATGTAGATGTATCACTGTACAGCATGGGATGGGTAGATTTTTATCCTATGTAATTACAGCACATTCATATTAGCATTTCTCTTTTAGCAATTAAAAGGAAATTCTTCCTATCAGATCTTCCAGATGAGCTGCTTGTGGGATACAAACAGGAGCTGACATCTTCAGTTTTGCTTTTGCAGTGCAGAAAAATGATTTGTCTTGATTGTTCCATGTTATTTGAGAGAAAATTCTGGAACATATTGCTGTCAGCACTGATATGGGGTCAAAGACAGCTTGTAGGAAAATGTTACAAGTTTACTAAGCAAAACTTCCCCCCCCGCCGCCATTATCAATATATGAGAACTGTTTCACTGAGTCGTTAAGTAATAATCATCTTAGTCTGAAAAAACACCCCACCAATAATATAGAAAATTTACCACCAATGGACATGTAAAATAACTATATTTGAAATAGCAACTTGTTTCAAATTATTGCTTACCTTCTCTTGTTTTACGGAGGTATCTGAGATACCACTGTATTCACCTCTGTGGAGAAGGGCAATTAACCGTAGTCCCTTACTTGGGAAAATGTGGCTTTATTATTCTGTCTTGCAATATGTGATTTCCCTAACATTAAAAAGTGAGCTCTTAGCATAAAAGGAATGCAAATATCTCACATAAACTCAGCTGTGCTCCTGTCACCGGCACTCCAGAAACGGCAAGAGATTCCCCTGGGCCCCAAGCAACCTGCTGCCATCATGCCTTTCATAGGCTTCGCGGAGCAGCCAAAGGGGGACAGGCTCAGTTAACCATTAATGACAAATGCTCCGAGGGGAAAAAAACCCATAAAACTACTTTTTTAAGCTTTAAGAGGAACTCAGTGCTTACCTTCGCCGTGGTACAATTGTTTGGTAATGCGGCTCGGTACATGGCAGCGTGCGCTGTTAGGCTACTGCTGCGTTTACCGACGCGACGCCTGACTCCGCGACGCCGCTCCAGGTGAACGGCTCTCCGTCACCTGGGCTTTGCACGACCTCTGTGCGGAACCTGCTCAGGCCGATACAGGCTGGTACACCGACTCATTTAGTGTGTGCTTTAACGAGCCCTTTCAGCGCGTCTTTTTCTGTTCTGAAATCATCCGGTTTATTTACCTGTGGTGTTATTAACGGCTCAGAATATTTCTTCTGAAGTATTATGGGAGTGAACAAAATCAGCCTAGTAGGGATGTACAAGCTGATGGCTTGGAAGTTCACTTTCATGGTTTCCTATTTGCAGTTTTCGGGTTAAGCAAAAGCACTTAAGACATGTAGTACTGTTATTAGCCTGTGGTGGGGCAAAACCCATGTGTCAAACTGGCTGGAAACTATCCTCGGTACATAAATAAACATAAAAGTTTGTGTTCTCCTCAGATGAGTTTGTGACCAAATCCTTCCCCCTGCTGAAATTTATCTGAAGAAATTTATTATATGGTAGATATATGTTAATGTGGAACAAGCAAAACGTAATTGCACCTCAGTTAAATAGATGTATGCAAAAATGGATTTCTTTTTTTTTTTTTTCTTTTAAATTATGCCATCTCTTGTGGAACAGTTGCTAAGATTACATACTGCAACCTCAAATTCCACTTACAAATAGAAATATACCCTCTAGTACGTTACTCATAGACATCCATACCTGACTCTTCCTTATTTTTCCAGGACAGCAAGAGTTGCACATAAATGTTTTGCCATGATAAAATTCAATTCAAGTATTGAAAGCTATAAGAACGGACATTGATTGAGACTGTTTAGTCATTAATCAGTAGTTTGAAACCTTCTCCCCCACATTTAACCTTTTCCATTTAAGTAAAAGTGAAATTTAAAAATCGGTGCTCTCACTCTACTGAATAACCTTTCAATTTGCTTTTAAAAAAATTGTTATAATGAGACTAATTTTGGGGAATTTCTTTTATATTAGGGCCTTCTAGCGGAAGCTCAAAATACGAGGAATAGCAGTTGTGTTTCTAGAAGAAACAGAGCCAGACTTGTGTTCTGTCACGCGCTCTGAGGTTAGTGTATTTTCAGTGACCACACGATGTAAACTACCTTGGTGAGGCACTATTAGTTTCCACTGTTTCCTTATAGTTTCCACTGTTTCATTTTTTATGGTATGTTTAGCTTTTCCAGATTAAAGGTAGTCTTTTTCATCTTTCTGTCATATCTTCCTAAGCAGAGGGGAAATTGGAGCAGACAGTTTTAATAACTTAACATACAGTAAGGAAGCTAGGCACAGGCAGAATATAAAAAAGCAATCTAAAATTCAGCACCTTAAGTGCCTGGAGCTTGAAAATGACTAAGATGTTATAACTTAATAATATCTTTTTGGAATCACATTTTGGACTAAAAATAAGGGAGGAAATACAGCTCAAGATTTGTGATAGAGTATATTGCTCTGTGGAGGATAGTCTGTTACTTATTCATTACAATGCAGTCTGCATAGAAGTGAAAGTAGGTTTAAATTAGCATTTCTGGATTATTTAGTTTATGCTAGTTTAGTTCAATAATTAAAAGATTTTTTCCCTGTTATTAAATTTTTTCCTATATCCTTTTCTAAATGCCAATAATGAATGTTTAAAAAAAGAAAAAAGAGGCACGTGCCTAAGTAAAAACTGAAATCTGCATCGGGCAGCTATGTAGTAACTGAAAATATCAATTAATAGCTGTTTGATGAAATTCTTTTTTATTATCTTTGTATCAAAATGTTAGGGTCAGCCCTGATGTCATCCAAGCTGACTGCCTAAGTAAAGCAGTCATGGATTTGGGCAGCCCTTGCAGGAAGACCTAGTCTTACACCTTTGGTTGCTTGGCCTGCATCAAAGATGACTTATGTAGAGCTGCAAAAGGTAGTTTCCAATAGTGTGGAACTTAGGAAAAAAAAAAAAACAAGCCACAAACCAAACAAAAAAACCCCAACCACCAAAATCCTGTAGAGGAGCTGAAAATACTCACAAATCCATGTTAAATTTGTTATCTGTTTCAATCAAAAAGGAAGGGCAAAGAATGCAAAATATCAAAGTATTTTGTTTTTCCCTTAAAAATGAAAAATTTTATTTCAGAAAATCTGCAGTGTTTTGCTTGAACAGTTTTTAAATGGATATTTTTACTTTTTGTTTGAAAGAAGCATTTTCTAAAAACTGTTTAAATTAAAAACATTTTAAATAGCATTAGATTACAGAAATATGCAACAAAACCTTGTGCTAGAGATAAATATATTGATTTTGGTCAATCTAATCAGTTCTCTTTCTTAAACACCCAACCAGAGTAGCATGTACTATATGGATTTAACTCAAACTCTATTTTGCATTTATCTTCTTCCTGCCTGGCCTCAGGACTATTTACCCAGCTCTAGCTAGTTGCACCATGTTTTATGTACTCAGAGGTTAAAATCCCTGGGATTCTCGAACCCAATTTCTCATCAAAACAGTTACAACTTTCAGATGACTTCTGTAGCGATCATTAGAAAAGAAGGATGCTTTTTTTCCTGCTAATAAAAGTGGTAGCTTTCTGTTCACACAACCCCCTTGGATTAGTAACGTTTTATGAGTAAATGCCAGTATGCAAAAAGTTTGAGAGCTGCAACACATCTCCCACACTGGGTATTCACGGAGAGTTACCCGTCTCTGTCACCTCAGCTTTGTGAACATAGGATGGGGAAGTAGTTACATAGAACAGTTGATGCAGACACCAATTGGGAGTCCAAAATGGTGACTGACACTCACTCACTAAAATACGTCTCTCTGGACTATCTGCTATTTTGTTTTTCTGCTGAATAGACGACTCCTTTTATGTTTTACTTGATGCAGAGCAGCTTAAATGTTTCATTTCTACAACAGTCTTCCCTAAAAACAGATAGAGAGAAGCATAAGCAATCTTTACTTGATCAAAGAAGTTAAAAAATTCAAATATATTTTTGAGAAAATTAAATTATAAGTTGTTTTACAGCTTGTTATGATCATTCTTCTATTTCTGAGGCATTTGTAAGAATGAAAATTTATTAAAAAATTTATTTATAGTCTCCAAAGTCCTTGAAAATCAAAATTTATTTCCAGTAGGACCTTTTTTTTGCTAGCGTTGCCATAAAATCTGCATACTTTTTCTAAATTTTTAGAAAGGCCTTTTTAAATTCTACTTTTTGCTAGAAATAAGGCTGAAGCACAGACTTCCATACATGGATTTCAAAATACAACAACACTGCAAACTTACTAACTGTAGCAAAGTAAACTTATATTGCAAAATCTTCACATTTTCAAGTGAACTTCTGGCAAATAATTGTGAAAGAATGCGAATGGAATCCTCAGTTGTAGTCTTTTGCTTAATTAGTGTTTACATTTTACTTAGAAAACATGATACGAATTCAGTCGGTGTTTTTGTTGGTGACATGGATAGTGGGTGAAGAACCTGTTCTGGGCCCTGGCACAGGTTGCCCAGAGAAGCTGTGGATGCCCCATCCCTGGCAGTGTTCAAGGCCAGGCTGGATGGGGCTTTGGGCAACCTGGGCTAGTGGAGGGTGTCCCTGCCCATGGCAGGGGGGTTGGAACTGGATGGGCTTTAAGGTCCCTTCCAACCCAAACCAGTCTGTGGTTCTATGTAAATAATTTTAACACAAAATTGTATCAAGCATTTCTGATCTTACAGAATGCAAGACTGGCAAAGTTTCAATTGTGCATTTGAAAAGAATCAGCTTAGTTTATTTTTCCAGTTGATTGATTATTTTTCAGTCTTTTCCTGCAATGAATTTCGCAATGAGCCATCACACTATGAAGTTCATTGCAGATTTTTTCATATAAATGCTCAGGTTCCCACCTGTAGCACTGGTCACCACCAGGAAACGTCAGGTTAAGTAGCCAGTTTTCCAAGGCTTGTGCGTTGGACGAAGTACCTGAGAGAAAAGCCCTTTCTTCACACAAGTAGACCCTGCCTAACTCAACAAACCTAAAGTTCTGGAGAAAACTAGGATAAGATTGAAAATATGTAAAGTAACATATAATAAGAACTAATTTTGTAATAGGAGAATCAGTTCTTTAAAATACTGAAAATATCCTGTATCATCCAGTACCCATCATAAAGGTTCTTTCAACTTCAACTGAGCCTAATAACAGCACTTGACAGACTCAATTTCTGAATTACTTACTGCAAATGAAAGCTATCAACTCCTTCACAGCTTAATTTATATTTTTATTTATATTGAAAATTGATACACTTCTGGAATATATATTTTGTTTATGTCCTCTGAAATGTTGCAATTACAATCCCAAACATTTCAAAATAGGACAAAATAAATATAATTTTCCTTCTTGTGATGGTTTGACTATTATATCATTTGCAGATAAAAAAAATATGTAAGGCGACTTTTGGAATAATTTATGTAGGAGTATTTATTTCAGCTTGAATTTTTTTTGAAAAAATATTGTTTCTGAAAATATATGAAATAATATCACTTTACCTAATTCTATCAAGTACATATGTAGTAGAAATAAACAAGGATAGTAATTTAAAACATAATGCATCATCATTTCAAAAGTTACATCCACACTATGTCATTAAATATGAGAATACATTTACTTTATTATGTATTTAATGATAGTAATGTTCAGAGGAAATGAATTACCAAAGATATGAATTTCATATGCATATAGAAGTGAATTAAGATGAGTGATAGAAATATTATCATGTGAAAAGGTTTGGAATGAACTAGGAAAAAAGTGAAAAACAGACTAAAAATTAATTTTCCAACCATTACTGACATTAATAAATTTGAAGACCGTATTTCATTTAATATAAAAGTGGATGACTTTGTTAAACTTGAAATATTTTAAAACATCCACTTTTTAATAATGATATTAGAAGGTGAATTAAAACTTTATGATTAAAAAGAACTTTAGCCCTTTTATTTAAATTTGAAAACTTAGAACGCTCTAAAGATATATTTTAGGATTTCATAGGTTAATGAAGTTTAATTGAGATTATTTTCATTCTTGCATATTAGCAATATCTAAATCTAACCTAACTTGAACCATTTATTATGAATTCACATGTTAGTTTCTTTGCTGTTCCACACAGTCTATTGAGTATTTGATGGGAGGGTACAGATGTAGTTTTAGATATGATAAGATAAAATGACTTCTAAAATCTCATTCACTTTAAGGTGTCTGCCCAAAGCCTGAACTTAAATTCATGGAAATCATGTTGACTGTTTCCATCATCCGAAGCAGAAGTTTAAGTCCTGAGAGTATTACTAATTGTTAATCGATTTCAATTTTGCTTGATTAATTTCATTTTTCAGTAGGTACTCTATTCTTGTTCCCTTTCTTTTTCTTTGCAAATGTATTTTTAATTTGCAGCCTTATTGACCGTGTTAAACTGTCTTCATCGTATAAGCAGTTAATACTTCTCAGTTTCCTCAATAAATCAATCAAACCATCTCTCCCACTTATTTTGTATTACGTAGCCATTTGCTTTAGTTTAAACAACTAATTCCATTAGCGGGAAGGCATTCGTTCATGTTCCCTACTGTTGCACAGTACAAAATGAAGCCAATGCACAGGACAGATAAACACATCAAACTCTACAGTGCAGAGGAAGTAAGAAAGAATCTAAACATTTTACAACTCCGTAACGCAGTTGCCACCAGACCGAGGATCTCTGAAAAAGCGGTTGTGCATTAGTGACTATTTCCTTTCATGACTGCTTAGTCCGGGACAGATTTTAAGGCTCTGAGTGTAACCTGCAATCTGGTGATTTCCAGAGTTGTGACTATACCAAATGGCTGCGTCGCAACCCGGGGTTTGCCGAGTCGTGACTGTGAAATTTCTGAGTCACATCTTTGGATGTTGCCGTGTGAGAGTGACTGAGAGAGATTTTTGCATACTTAATTTCTAAATATAAAAACTGATTCTGTGATGTTTTGTAAATCTTCACTTACCGGTAGAGCAGCTGGTTCCAGAGAAACCTTTTGACTGTGCCATTCTTAAAAGTATTAGTTTCATAGCACATTAAACTCAAAACTCAAATAAAAAATTAAAAATGTTGAGGAAAACCACGAATAATGGAAAATGCTGAACGGTCCGAATCTTCCCAGTGGTGATTTTGTGCTTTGCCTTTTTGTTCAGCCATTCTGTCGTCTCCTAAAGGCTGATGCCCTGCAGATTTGCCTGGGAAGTGTTTGATTTGCCACGTAACTCATACGCTCTCTGGGTGCAGTGGTATCGCCGTCACCTGTCTCCCGTGTCTTGTCCCCCAGACTTTGCAAATTCGCTTTGTCTGATCTCACTAGACACAAGTTGTACCGAATACAAGTGAAGCTAACGGAATGCTAATCCGCTTTTGTTTGATCTCTTTTAAAACTGTAGCTCAGTTCATCGCACTCCATGGTGTCACAGTTACTGTCCCAGTAAGATTAATTTTTTATTCTGCTTTCAAGAGTGTTCTCCAACCCCATTGCAGATAAATGGAAAACAATTTGATATCCAACTTAAAGTTAATGCTTCTACATAAGCATTGTATTTCTGTCCAATAAGTCTTTACCCTACCGTTGTTACAAATGACAGCAATATCATAAATGAAAGACTTTTTTTTCAGTTTGTCTGTTTTATGTCTGATTGCTTCACACAGCAAGGAGAGGGAAATGTTTGGAAAGAAATGTGTTTGTAAAATCACAAAACTGGCAGAATGACTCAAGGGCAGATGTAGTGTTTGAAACTACTTTTAATTCTCTTTTTAACTGACTAGATGTAAATGTGAAAATGTCTCATTAAAGAAAAGCACAGTAAGTCGTTAGCAAAAAAGCAGCAGAATCCAGATTCACTTACTCTTCCCGTTGTTTCTTATGTTCTTGTTATTCTTTGTCTTTCTTGTCATGACGAGTACAGAAGTGAACGGCCTAATTAAAGCTGAAACTGCGGGAAGTTTCCAGGAATGCGTTTCCCCACAATCTGTAACGTTGTTAGCATTCTCTAATGTAATAATATTTACCTCAGATAAAGGCCATTTTGGTTTTATTTTTTTAACAGGATCTTACGTGACTAATATGTGTTAAAGACTGTACGTAATGCTGTACTTCCTAAAGCTTTAGGGCTTCCACTGTGCCAGGGGTGCTTAGAAACTGCAGAACATTTTTCATTCCTGTGGCTTATGGAGAAGGGAAAGAGTCTAGTCTGGGCCAGTAAATGCAAAATGGCACGTGTCTTCAATGATGCATTTAATGTTTATTTTGGATCCTGAAGACAGCAAACAACACAATAAAAGGATTTACTTTTTTTTTTTTTTATGTAATGACTAGAAATAATTGGAAAAGGAGTCTTCATCCTTGGAAAATTTCTACTTCTCAATGGAAAGTCCAAATCTGTCAAAAACCCCTCTGGCACAAAACTTTGGAAATATTGCTGTAACTTTGACAGAGCTTGATAGGTAAACTTGGTAAAAGGTACACTCTAGAAAGCACAGTGCAGAGGAGACAATCAAGGTGGGAAGAAATCACATTACAACGTAGCAAAATATACAAAGAAAAGCACTTCACATTTTTATGGGAACATTCAGTTTCTGCACATCTGATTTCTCAGTTTTGTCTTTCTGGAGAACTACAGATACTTGTGCAAATTTGACTTTTAAGACACATTTCTAGAAGACATTCTATTATAATTTTTAAAATTTCTTTTTAGAGGATAAAGTCATTACAGGTTGTTTCTGCCTAGCGATGAAGGGCAAATGACATCTGTAATGAAATATTAGCCAAAGGGGACCAAACATGTTTCTTGCAGATCACATCATTAGCTTGTTTCCAAAATATGTTCACCAGAGTGGAATTGCAGCATGTGACTGGCTGTAGTGACAAACATCTGTTGTCTTAGCTCCAAAAAGGCTTTGGGGAGTGGGTAAAGACAAACAGTTCTTATTTAATCAGGTTAAATGTAACCTGAGAGACATTTTTTGTCATCTGTGGTCTTGTCCCAATCTGCTGTTACTCCTTAAAAATTACTTATGGGGTTTAGTTTCTCTTTAAAGTTGCATGATCTTTTAGTAAAAGAATGATTTCCATCTGCTTTGCAATGATTACAAATGTGGTAGCTGCTGATCATCAAAGAAAACCAACCAACCAGCCAAACTTGTCTGTACTCCAGAAAAACACCCAGGGGACTGAGCAGTCCTATCTCAAAAACAAAGAAATATGGTACTTCCAGAGGACAATGTAGATGAGTAAAACTTAGCTAAAGTTTTAAAATAATTCGTAATTGATGATGATAAAAAGGAGGCAAATGGATTCAACATGTGTTTTCTACGCTTCCAGGTAATCGGGTGTTTTCCACTCTGCAACAAAAGGATGTGTTCAACTACTTGAATATGTTTCAAATAGCTATCTACAGTGGCAACATAAATCAATTGTGCCAACTCAACAAAATTAATGCGTTTTGCTGAGATAAAATAAATTCTTCTAATTCCCAAAGAAATTATGTTTCTAATGACTGTGAGCTATGGTGTCCCTATTACCAGTGAAGCATTAGGACTGCATCAGATGTGTGACTCCTGTATTTTGTCAATTTTGTACCTTCAGCTTTTGGAGTTGCAAAAGTTGTAGGTGGATATTCACCCCTTACGAGAGAACCCTCCGAAGTCTAAAATAATGTAATGGAAGCCAGGTCTGTGCAAGAAATCCCTGGAACTACTGGTCGTAAAAAGGAAAAAAGGGTATTTCTGTAAGAAAGGACTCGGGGAAGGAATCAGCTTTTTGGATCCTCTCCATTACTAACACCTGGCACGACTTCAGTTCTTCAGGCTTGGGGGCAAGCACTGTGTATCGCTCCCTTTCTTTCCAAAACCAACCTTCTTATAGAGGAAGCAACAGGTGGACTTGCCTGCAAAGGCTTAAATGGGGTATTCCATTGATCTTGTTTGTTTCTAGAGAAATCTGTCCCTAGAATAAGATCTCCTTGGCCACATCCTGGCTCCTCTGGACAGGGATCAGTTTCACCGTTTTCATTTTCATTTAATTTTGTTTTCATTTAATTCAAGAAGGATTTCTCTATATTGCTTTAGACCATATCACCACATCAATAGCAAATGTTTGCCCTCACTTTTTTCTGTATTGGGGATTAGCAGGCTCTTACCATATTTCTAGTTATCAGCAAATGTAAGGAAGACCATGTATTTTTTTTTTTTAAATGTGTTTTTCTATTTATTTTCAGAATTACTTAAGTGAAAACCATGAAGTTAGATTTATTTTTTTTTAACATATGCTGCAGCATGAAATGGAAATTTGTACTTAGCCATTTGATGGTGTGTTGGTATGTGTGTTTGTATCCATACTCAGTGAACTTGGCTAGAAAATGTTTAATTATTTTTTATCGCATGATAAAATATTGATAACTTCACAAAATCTAAATAGATTCAAAGGTCATGAAGAGGCACCTTTCAAGCCCCCAAATTGCCCCTGTGAGATGTAAAATTCCTGTTACTTAATGTGAACATCAGTAGTAATATTAGACATAGATGGACATTGCATTGCTTTCATCTAATTTTTCATTTCAGAAATATTGGAAGCTAAAAAAAAAAGTAGTGCATGAAGAGAATAAGAGTATAGGAAATGTGGCATACTCAATTCCTGTTATAAACCTTTTTCTCTTTCTGAAACTCTGTCAGACTATTAAACCTGCCTTTTATTTCTTGTCTTGAGAACTAGTTTGCAGTAAATGAAGTGGGATACGCTGGGGTGTATCCATTTGGCTTTTCTGAAATCTGCTCTAATTTTTAATGGTATTTTCAATGGTTACTTGATTTTTGATTATGGGAAACTGTCAATTTATGAGGATTAAAATATATTTAATTTTACCAGCAATGCAGGCTGCAAAAAACTACTTGCAAATGTCATTTTTGGGTTATGTTCCTTTAGAAGTCTTTTCTTTCTGATAAGTGCTATATCAGCTTCACGTATATGAAGGAAAGATTGCATCCAGTGGTCCATTAAGTTAATTACCAATATCTGTTCCCAAGAGGAAAAGGATCCTCTGGGAGGTAACTCTATTTATTTTCTTTCATAAAGAAATAAATTTTTTGATGCAAAACCTCAAGGTTAGAATCATAACTTTAGGTATAGATCTCCCTTTAAATTGCCAAATACTTTTCTCTAGAAAAAGATATCTATTATTAAATAAGTGTATCAATTTTATAAGACACTGCTTTTCAGCTTTTAAGTTAGATTAAGTACTAGTGGTTGTTTGCCACACACTTTGTATTAAGTGAAAGTGTAAAAAAAAAAATAAAATCTGAGAGATTAAGTGTAGAGAAACTGCAAAGGTCTCTTTCAGGATTCTCTATATTAATTTTTCACTGGAGCATATCAATCTGTTCCTAACCGAAATGACACAGCACCTCTCCCCAAACCTGGGAAACCTTGCAAGAGTGCTGTGTATTATAACAAAAGACATTTGTCTAGAATACTGCCTGCAAACCACAGGATGCTGGACAAATTTATCTGCCCTGAAGCAGGATGGGGAACTTGCATATCCATTCTCAGTCCTGCCCCGTCCTTCCCTTTTTCTCCCTTCTCCACAAATCACGTGCTGCAAGATAGAGGCAAGTGTTCACATCTGCTGTATTCATGATGCCACCTGGAGCTTGCAGATTTTACTTACTGTTTTTATCTTGATGTACCAGATTGTAACCAGGTACCTACTTTTAAATATATTTTGCCCTTGTCAGGATATTAGGTAGAATGGTGTTACCACATGCTTTGTCTCCAAGATTTTGAAAACTTGTGTATCGTTTAAGACAACAGCTGTATGGATCATTTAGTAGGACCTTGTAGCAGCTGTGATATAATGAACTTTTATCATTTTCACCTAAGTTGTCTTGGTTTGTTGAATTGGACCCCAGTCTTGCAAAAACTTATCAGGCAGATCATTTACAATAGTTCATTTCTGTATGAAGGACTGGGTTCAGAGACACATTTTCCTTTTCTTATATTATTTTTTTCTTTATGCTTGTACAAGATATATCAGAAGAATGATTATTCTTTTTTTCCTTGTCCTCCTTTTTTAGATGACACCTTACTCTTGTGTAACATTTTCCAACCACAGCTTTCAATATAATCACAAACCATCATTTTCTTCATTAACAGATTGGGTCACTGAAGCACAGTAGGTTAAAGAACTTGCCAAAATAATAAACTAAATTACTACCAGAACTGGCAGGCAGTGGGGGGGTTCCATGAGCTGGCACCTGCAGTCACTAGGCACAGCTGTCATCTTCTTATCATACAGAATCAGAAGACACAGAGCTTTAGAAATACAGAGAAGAGCTGGATGGTTATTTAAGTATTTGAATTTCAGAGAGTTTTATTTGCTGCTTTGCTTAATCCTACTTTCATTTTGAATGGCTCATCAAAACCTTAGACTTTGATTGTGTGTGCATATTTAAGGACATTTGAAAAGTCGTGGCAGTCAGGTGAAGTCCCTAGTGACTGGAAAAAGAGAAACATTGCATGCATTTTTAAGAAAGATAGCAAGGAAGACCCTGGGAACTACTGCCCTGTCGGCCTCACCTCTGTGCCTGGGAAGACCATGGAACAGATCCTCCTAGAAGCTGTGCTGAGGCACATGGAGGACAGGGAGGTGATTCAAGACAGCCAGCATGGCTTCACCAAGGGCAAGTCCTGCCTCACCAACCCAGTGGCCTTCTGTGATGGAATGACTGCATCAGTAGACAAGGGAAGAGCTATGGACATTGTCTAGCTGGCCTTCTGTAAGGCCTTGGACATGGTTCCCCACAGCCTCCTTCTTTCTAAATTGGAGACATGTGGATTGGATGGATGGACTGTTGGGTGGATGAGGAATTGATTGGATGGTTATGTTCAGAGAGTAGTGGTCAATGGCTCAGTGCAAGAAGGACATGGGGGGTACTGGTGGATGAAAAGCTAGACATGAACTGGCAAAGTGCACTCACAGTCCAGAAAGCCAACTGTATCCTGGGCTGCATAACCTGGTAGAGTGGGTCCAGAGGAGGGCCACAAAGATGATCCCTCCTGAGGTGTTTAGGATCATGAATTCTGACTTGGACACTGCAGAGAATGCAGTTTACAAAATGTGGATTTAGGTTTGAATCCCATTTCTTTACAATAGGTATATCACAACTGTTTTCGTAGAGAGGAAGAAGCAAAATGGTTCCAAACCCCCAAGTTTGGAATACGTCTTCACATATTCTTTTCACTGTGGTTAATCCAATGATAAAGTTAATTATTCCATAACTGTATTCAGGAGTGATATTTTTTATGAGGAAGCAGGCTGTGTCCATTGACTAGGCAATTGATGTATTTCAGAAGTTTTATTAGGAGACTAAAGAATGAATTATTTTTAGTGGTTGTAAGTAAAATCCAGTGAAGAATTCATACATGAGCAGAATCTTAGTGTATCTCTCAGCTTTGAATGTCTTTGTGTTTGTCCAGCTGCCCATACCAAATAAGACAACTGTTATCTTTAAAGTAGTTGAAAAACTAAAGACATTATGTTGAAAAGATGTCTAAGATACTCTAAAGAGTTAAACATGAGGTTTTCAAAAAATAATTTCAGTTGACTTCAGGGGGAGTTATGTACACTTAACTGAGAGGACTAATTTGACGCTGCTTGAGTTGTTAGATGGTTCAATGTTCGTAAAATTACTGTCCTTGTTTTGCAAATTAATAAGCCAGATCGTAGAGGATTTGAAGTTAAAACATTAAGAAAAGTAAAATGTTTTTTAGTGTCCGCATGTTTCTAAAATTAGTTGCTCTGAATATTCCCCAAATCAGTGGGATGCTTATTCTGAAAGTTTGTGCTGACTGAGCTTTTCAGTATCTCATAGCTAATTAACAGCACAGCCTTGCTTTGAACTCACTCCTATCCTTTGTTCAGAGAACTGCATTTCCAGTGCTGCTTGCACATACAGTCAGCTAGTTTCAACATACCGTTTTTGAACGCAGGTTCTTCCCTAGCTGTCCTCAATTTGATGTCCTCAATTTGAATTGATCTGCTGTGAGCAGTGACCACTGCTTCCTCTCCAACTGATACCGTCCTTCCTAAGATGGACACACTTAGCCGAGACTCTTCTTGCCATATACTGCCTCGGTTAGCTTGTTTGTTTGGTTTTTTGGTTTTGTTTTGTTTTGTTTTGTTTTTAAGAGACTGGAGAGGGCCAGTTAGAAGGGCCAAGGAGATAAATCTTGAAGCAAGGGAGCTGTTAAGCTGAAGCACTGTTCTCAGAAAGGGAACAAAACAACTCAGCAACTCAGAGCCAGCTTGCTCTGTTTCTCTCCTTGTGAATAATGCATCATTCCATCAAGAAAGTTGCTCCTACTCAGCTCATACTGAGTGGCAATGCTGTATTACCTACAATTGGAGAGATGTCCAAGGAACACAGAAATGTAGGAGAAATATTTTTTTCTCCTCTCCATGTACAGTCAGCAGCCCGTAGCCCTAGGGAACGTTTGATCTGCTGTAGTACCACAAAGCTGGTATTTGACTGGAGTGCGGACTGTACCTCACAGCGCTGGATGTACTGCAGTGTACTTCAGATATGAGGACTTTGAGAATAAGTATCGCTATTACTAACTTGTGAGATACAAGAAAAGTCAGCTGTTTATATCAAAGAAAGCACGCTTATAAATAAACTGTAGTGTTAACAGCTACTATTAGCTATATGTATTGCCATTGTCATGGCAATCAAGTTATTTAGATGCCTTTTGAGTTCAGTTTAGGATATAGTGGTGTAATTACCTATCATGAAATATTCCAGTAGCCAGAGACTTCATCTAAAATGAGTAGGTGCACACAGGAATCCTGTCGTTTGTTCATTTCAAGCTGGGGATTGTGGTGCAGCTGCCTCCTGGGCGCTCAGGTTTCTTTCTTCTGGACACTGGGTGGGAGACAAGAGGGATTAGAAGGCGGTCGATATTCTCTCCACATGTGCGGTTAAAAATAGCTCAGAAGCAAAGCCATAGATGTTTGCAAGTGCTTCCATATTTCCCACTGTAGATTAAGCTTAAAAAAAGCATCAAGGAGTCAATCAAAAATAAAGTAATATGTTTTCAAAGTTAAGGTAATAGATTTGGGAAGACTACTTGTATTTGGGTCATATGTGATGTAGAACAATTTGAACTATATGTAATTATAACAAGATTGTCACAAAGCTACTTATAAAAATTAAGAAGCCTAAAAAGACTTGATTTTCAGCTCATTGAAATTCAATTATACCACTTGTCAGCAGAAAAATTTCAGCTTGAGATCCTTGAGAAGCAGAAGTTATCCTTGAAATTCTGTGACGTACGGCTACCGTTCTTCATTAGCCAGCTGATGGATTAGTTAATCACGGCAACCTAACTGGATTTTGCAACATTTTCAAACAGAACAAAAAAATCCAGTGTAGGTATCAGTAAAAATTTGAGTATTAACGCTAAAGGAGATTGGTATTATGCTGTTAGGCAACAATTAAAAGAGGTTTCATTGTTATCCACTTCCACCAGATTTGCACCAGTGCGGAAGCCGCGATTTAAGGGCGACTACTCTTCCCAGTCTGCAGACATTAGTGCACTTACAGAGTGTTTATCAAGTACCGTAGTACCTTTATGAACACACAAAATCTCATTATTATATTTAGAAATCTTTCCTTCTATATTCCTTTTTCATTTTCTTTGCAGACTAAAATATGACTATGTTTGTAGCCATATATTAAATGCCTCTTTTTACAGCTGGATGCTGTTCAGGTACAAGCCTGAATCCAGCATCATAGTTCCACTCTGCCCGTACCTTCCACTACAGTCTTTCAATATGTAGCACGTCTTTCAGAACTGTTACTGTATGTCATCATCATTAATGGTCCTGAACCATTCTGCGTAGGTAGCTGCTTGACTGAATGGATCAGCCTTCATCTTCTGGTATTTATTATGTGCATTAAACCTCATTGACTAACACTACCTTCATCTTATACTCTGTCTTTTCTTAATAGTAGGTCCTTGTGTGCCTGTGAGAGAATCCCCCCCCCCCGCAACCTCTCCGCTGCTTTTTTTGTACGATCTAGCGCTGTCAGTTATCCTCCATCTTGAATTCCTCTAAAACTGTGTAACAGGAGATTGTATTCACTAAAATAACGCAAGCAATGGCAATCCGATGTTTTACCCTTCACAACATAACACATGGTGGTATCAAGTTGAGAGAGATTTGTAGATAACAGTCATTTAGAGATTAGTTTAGGTGCATGCACCTACTGAGCATAGGTTGATCACAAAAAAGTCTATGTTAATTTGAGATTATCCTTTTGTAAGCACGTATAAGTATACTGTCTTCAGGAAGAAGTTACGATGATGTGAATTGCAGTTTAGTGTTTTCAGAATGGAAATCATCAAGGTATCACAATGACATCAAATGTTTTGTAAAACATAAGTTAAAGGAATACAAGTCCTTTTGAAATTTGGCAAAAATAGCAATGATATGGATTACAAATAGTAATGTATATATGTACGTATGTATATAATGAAAAGAAATAGCCAGTCAGATTATGTAACAGGTTGATCACTCCTCCTCCCCCAACCACCTTCCCATGACCAAATATTGACCAGAATCTTGATAAGTCTTTGGTTTTAAATCAGGAACTGACAAAAACAGTGAGAATGATCTTTCCTGCAAATTCTTTATGGGGAGAAAACATTTGACCGCAATCCTTCTGGGCTTGGCCAAGAGTGAGGAGCGATGCTCGGTTAATGCAGCCTTAGTCAGTGGCACCTGCTGGTATTAGCAGAAATAGATTTTTGACCAGTAGAATAAAAATATTTGGTATCGATGCTAATGATTTTAGAGCAGGGTTACAGGGGTTGAGAACAAGCAAAAAGAACACAGCAAAAAGAACACACTGCCAGAAGTGATCAATAACATTTTCCTACTTAAATTTTGTCTTTCCCTGTTAAAAGCGGTCTCAATACAGATTGACTGCTGAGATGGCTCACAGCAAGTCTTCTGAGCGAAGACTTGAGCACTGTATGCTGTAAAGTATGCTGGCCAACGCCTGAAATGTAGATTGGCCTTTCTGTGATGCAGATGAGAAGTGTCTTGTCGTTATGACCTGCTTATGTGTGTCTGTGTCTTTATAGCCTTCCCCACCATTTCAGCTAAGGAATGACACAGTTCAGAGGGAGCGACTTTGGTATCCTCAGTCCTTCTTGGGCTCCATCCTACTTTGTTCATGATTGCTGGTGTAGATTAAAAGGTGCTTGAAGGAGCAGTAGTTCAGCTTCTCTGCTTTCCAGTCTTTGGGAGTCCTGCTTTTATCCTCTAGGACATAATTATTCATCAATCCATCAGCGGAAAGATGCGAGGATTAATTTAGACATGTTCGCTTTTACATACCAAAAGCAAAGTTGTGGGGCTTTCATGATTTCATGGTTTGGTCCCAGAGGAAAGTATGATTAAAATCTTTTGGGCTTATTGCAGTTATGATAATAGTATAGTCTGTTTCTAAAAAGAAAAAAAAGTTCTTTAAAACAAATATTTATCTGCCAGCACTGTACTCATAGAAAAGTGCACTGCTGCTAATATGATCCTCATTCTAACAAGCTCTGGTTAATTCAAAATTCTTTGCTTTAGAAAAAGGTTTTCCTTTGATGTATTCACATTGACCTGTCAATTAAATGCAAGTTTTTCTAGTGAAATCCACATTTTTAGGCAGATAGATCATGAAAAAGAGGTAAGCTATCCTTTCCAACTAAACAAAAATTAATAAAAAAAGAGAAGAAATTACTATGTTTCAACAACTGACATTCTATCTGGACTTAGATTCTTCCTGATTCCTCCAAAAACATACAAGACTTCATGGTTGTTCTTCGCACTCGTGGCCATATAGACGTTAATCTCCTTCAAATGTTTACTCACAGCCAACTCTACCATTCATGTATTAAACCATTTTGGGGGTGAGGGAGAGAGAAAGAGAGAACACCCACAAAACTGATAGGAAAGAAATTGCAATAAGCAGACATTTTAGAGTGTTTATCCTAATACAGCGTGCATGGTTCTAAAAGGAGAATTCAGGGAGAAAAGGAATGAGATTGCCGGGGCTGTATTGATAGGTGCTCCAGTGCCCACAGTTACCCTGTTCCTCATAATCCCTCAAAGGAAATTTGCCCTTATAACAACTATTGGCTCATGTATTATTCTGCGTACTATAAAGAGGCTCATCTCTCCTCTCCATCGGCACTCAGCATGCAGTCTCTCTGTTCTGAAGTGTCTGGCTTACTCTGAGCCTGTTTACAGTGCATCTGACATTTTGAACTGCAGAATGTGACAAGCTGACAGTGCCTCTGATTATAAAATCAGCTCATCTGCTGATATTAGGAAAGAGTAAGATGATGTATGAAATAGGTTTTAAAGGGATCATACCACACTCTCAAATATGCACATTTCAAATATTTTAAGAAGAAAGGATACACAGTGTGTGGCTTTAGTTTATTTTGTGTTTTCATTTGTTTTGAAAACTGTGCCGTATTATTGTTTGTTCTTACAATCCACAGTAGGCACTGAAACATGTAAATCCTTTTCCGTAACTTAGTACAAAAACCAAATGACTGCTCAAAAAGTTAATGCAATGCCACATTTTCAAAAGTTCACCATCTGCGGTTAGGACTGAGAGCTCAGCTTTACATCTGAGTGCCTGAGCAGTGACTAAACTACCTTCCATTACGACACCAGTTGCCAAATTGTCAAGAGTCCAATGTATGCCGCCCAAAATATTTTGAAAATCTGGAGAACATAGCCTGACTAATCAATTAAATTGCTACTGTATTGATTATGGACATTGTGAAAGTCATCGGGGTTTTTTGCCAACCTCAATATGTGTGAAACATAAAATGAAAAGTGATATTCAAAGGGGGTGGTGCGGTTTAAATGAAAGTAAGAAATGCAAATATTTTTGTCATATAATTTACATTCATTTGTCATGTAGGCTGGATTTAGAAATGTCATGATATACCCTGTCTCTACAGATTTCTTTTCACAGTACTCCAGAGACGTTGAGGAATATTTCAAGTCTTTCACCTCACATCCAGAAAACTCCTGAAGTAAATGTTTAATATGCTTGTACATAATGCTACCACAATAAAAATGTTCAGGTGCCATTAAGGATCTGGCTAAAATCCATAGTACAGGGAGCTTTCAGGCTACCCTGACCGACACTAACTGTTTCAAGCCAATACTGTAACTGTGACTCAGTACAATTTACTTTTGTTTGTGCCGCTCTTCATAAACCGCTCACTTTAAACACAACACGGTGGGTACTACTTACAGTCCGAAACTGCATTTTGCATGCAGTTGTGATTGCTGAGATAGAGCCTTGGATGTCTAACAAACAGCAAATCTATTAGTGTTTGAATTATTGAATAACTGAATCTATTATTTAGGCTTTTTTCACCACATCTTGATTATTGCGCCTTCATTTTCTCTGGTTGATAAATACAATTCTTCCCCTCTCCTATCTCTTCAGAGTATCTGTATCAGATTTTTCTTGCTCATTGTTTTAGCTAAGCGACTAGAAGCGTTGGGGAAGCTAGGCTTCTGGATCTAAGAGTTCTTTTTCTTTTAATTTTATTTTGTTCCAATTTTCTTTCTTTTTAAAGTAAAGCGTGTAAGTATATGTGTGTATGTGTGTGTATGTGTGTAGATATGTCTGAACCATGCTGCTTGGTTGGTTTTGCAGGTGCCACATTTTTCCCCAAGTCGTTTTCAGGAGCAGACCTCCTAGATAACTTGATAAAAGTTGCCTCTGGTCACAGGCAAAACCTGCTAAGAATGTATAAAAGGATGTAGGAAGTCCTGCTCTGGATGAGCTGAAAGTAAAACCCAGTGTATTTTGGACAAAGCAATGTCTGGGTCGCCAGAAGTGCACTGTTCAGACAAAGCCAACCCAACTTTGATTAGAAAATTTCCAATGATGAGGCCACGCCATGCATTGGGGATCGGGTTCTAGCTCACATGACAAAGGATGAATGTCTTTGTTTCCAAATCTTACCAGGCTCTGCTTAATGTTTCTCACTCGGGAATGGTAAATTGACTCGCAACACTGATTAGATACTGTTAAGGCTGCTTTTCTCACCTGCTAAACTTAAAACCAAGTACTTTTCTCCCCCAGTGCTGCTCACATCTCGGAAAAAAAAAAACCCCTAAGTATCCGTTAAGATAATTCTTTATGCACCTTCCCATTCTACCTCAGCATTTTTGCCTGGAGACTTATAAGCTTAGGATAGTGGCTAAATTCCTTATTCACTAAGCTTAATTCCAGTCCTGCTGACTTTTTTTTTCTTTTTAAATTTAATTTTATTTTTTATTTCCAGTCTGCTGTTTCCTATTCCTCTTCTGTTAGTCCGTGTTTCTGTTTTCTCCAGCAACACGTAGCACAGTGAAGTCCTAGGCTGTGACCGAGACTGGAATGCACAATTACAACATTAATTCTAGTGACTGTGAAACCGGAACTGCTAGCTTCTGAAAATAGTATTTTAAAAGAAATACAGAGATGCCTGTTATAACATCTGCATGACACATCTGTATGCTAGATGTAGTATTTAACTCTCTGTACAGCAGGGGGCAAAGTGACTCAAAGGAAAAAGGAACTAATCGAAGATGTAGATTTTGGCCATAAAAAGGAAGTTTCCTATAATGACACATTGTCCTTAATTAATAACATGTCATAAACATAAAATCCTTGATTCAGTGTAAAACCTGAGCCTAAAGGGCAGTCCTGAAAATCAAAAAATTGACTTCTTTTGGGTTCTCTGTGGCTAAAGACACAGTGTGTCTTAAAAGAACACCTTGTGTAATTTGTAGTTATGATCAAAGCTAATGAATAGGACTATTTCAGTTGGAAGGTACCGACAACAATCATCTAGTCCAACTGCCTGACCAAAAGTTAAAGCGTGTTACTAAAGGCGTTGTCCAAATGCATCTTAAACACTGACAGGCTTGGGGCATGGACCACCTCTCTAGGAAACCCGTTCCAGTGTTCGGCCACCCTCTCGGTAAAGAAACGCTGCCGAATGTCCTGTCTGAAGAAACCATGGATGACAAAGATTTGAATCCCCTTTTGCCACTTTCAGTTTAAATGCAAGCTCTGAGCTGCCAATCTTGTTCTGTAGCATAAGCAATTAAAAAGGTCAGCTTTTATTTAGCATCAATGTGGACCTAAACTTTTGAAGAACTTTTTGAAATTCCTTCTCTGTTGCATGTTTCAGGGAAATAGGCGTATTTATGCAATCCGAGTGGTAAACCACTTGATTCACTACATTTTCATTTACAGCATGTGTAGTTCACCTACTTAGAGTTGGCTTTTACCTAAAACCCCAAAGGCACATATGCCAAGTGTTTGGGGGATGTGTTCCTTGGAACCCACGTACCAGGATCTAAACTTTCCAACAGTATCAATTACCGTAATAATAAATAAAACTCAAGGATTCGAGTATTCCTGTAAGTAGAGGGCTGAGAAGCCCTGATTAATCATTCACCTTCCCTGGTCAGACCTATCTTTAACTCAGAATATCAATGGTTTTTTCCCATTTCAGCACTTTAGTTAACATTATTGTATTTTTTCCATAAAAAATGGATTTGGCTCTGTGCTGGTATATGCAGCCTTTCCTTATGACCCTGGCCATGTCTGTGAGCTGAAAAATCAGAATTGAGTGAATAAACATTTCAGATTAGCACTTCATTCACATAAAACTAAGTTTGCAAAAAGATCTTGGGAAAAAAATTAATTGAAGACATCATAGTGGTTTTGATTAAAGTGAACATTCTTTGAGCTTTATAGTCACCAAATCTCACATATGGAAATTACAGTTGGTCTTAATCTGCTTTCAGAAGACTGGTGCAAATATTAAAAAGTAATGAACTAACAAGATTGTTTGTTAATGCCACATAAAAGTGCTAATTATACTTCATTTCCTGCCTACAGCTAAACCCAAGAGACATTGCCTAAGAAATTGTTAAATAAGTTGCTTCACTTGAAATGTGAATAGATCTGCAGTGCGTGATGGATTTACATTTAAGGAGTTGTGTGCCACATAATGCCTTTGAAAGTGTGGCAAACAAAGCAGTACTACGAAGAAACTTGTTTAATTCACAGAAAGTATATTATTAACGTATTTGTGATTCCTACCACCTCATGAAGAGGAATGGGCTTCATTCTTAATTGCACTTTCCCTGCAATTTCAGTGTACAGCATAGTATGATACGGCAATGATATGTTAATCGTTATATTAGTGCTTTAATTTTTTAACACCATAATGATGGTATTTTTTTCCTCCAGAAAGTATACTTGAAATATACCCCCCTATGTCGCACTGGCTGTGAGTATTTCTGAAGTGTTTTACTTTGCGTCTCTACTGACATCTGTATCTTGTGTCTTAGGGACAGGTGCAACATGAAAGAGTCTGCAGAAATATCATGATGATAATTGAAGCCTTGGGGGGGAAATTAATTCACATTTATCTGTTCTTCTACTATAAATCTACCCTCTTTCTCCTTTCTAGGATAAAATACGAAATTTAAAAATGCTGTTGCGCTTGGTCTGTATTCTAAATGTATATACCAAATGTATGCAGTTGAAAAATTAATACTAATAGCTAGACCTTACATCAATAATAATTTAAGAGCAAGTTAATATTATCTTTTCTCCAAGATGTGACATAAGCTAAATATTATTTGTGGAGGTGGTTTTTTTTATCCAATTAAATGATTGTTATGGAGAGGAGGAAAACTGAATAAAATTTATGGTTAGGGATATCATAGAATGGTTCATCTTCTATGTGATTTTGTTTTAAAATATCCTCTTGACCAAACATAGGAGGAAGACCTCTGTAGTACTGAGGAGGGAAAGTAAGAAAATACAGGAGCGTACATAAATATGCGAGAGTTTGGACGCATGCCTTTGTGATTCTGACTTTCTAAATTAAAGAAGCCCCAGGAAAACTTCATCACACATCTCACTCATGTCTTTCTGAAAGTGGGTTGCTCTTTGGAGAGTGGAAACATCCCTGTGGAGCCTGGGTATCATGGAAGAACTGGAGCGTAAAGGCCCTTGAAACCTCCCCTAATTCAAACTTTATGGGTGGGCAGGAGGAGTGTAATATCTCTAGACAGACGCGGTGGTGTTACAATTTGTTGTTTTCAGGTTAAATACTCCGTTATTAGGCTAGTTTGTCAGGTAAGATTGCAGTTTAGATGGCTTTATTTCTACCTCGTTGCCGAGCTATCCAGGAATTATTGTAGTGAGCTGGATTGGAGCGTGGAAAATTCTGCCCAACTTCTTGGGCCAGTACTGACTGCGGGGTGCACCGGCTCTGTGAGCACGGTGCCAGGCGCAGAAAAAAGGGACACCAGCGCCTTGAGATAAATGGTAAATTCTTTTGTGTCTGGCAAAGCCCAGTGCAGTGCAAGCATAATGAAGACAGCTCAGATGAAATAAAATGCTAGTGCCATTATGAAACTACTAAAAGACTTCACAGTACTCGGCATCAGAATACAGATGTTTAATGCATTATGTGGAAATGGCATCACTTATTAATGAAGAAAACAAATTTAGTACAGAAACCTTTGCAAACACAAGATGAGTTTGTGTTGACATTGTAGAGATAGTAATATACAGTTTATGCACTGGTCCGAGTGATGAAAAGGGAAGGAGTGAAACATGTACCGGGAAAGTACTTTTATCCTGTAATTTGTGTAAATAGATTATGTTCTATTGATGATCTTTAAAGAATACCTACTATATAAATATATTTGGCTTTAAAAAATAATTTATGCCTGGACTTAGCCATTATACTGCACAAGTGACCTATTACTAATAGAAGTTTCTTTTTTAAGGAATAATCAACACTCAGGCTGTGACATTATGCATTGTCTTCAGCACATTTGTAATGGTATGAGTTCCTGATTAGCTATTGAGTGACTATAAGAACTCAAAATATATGGCCTTTTTTACATAGGGGAGGCAATAATGCCTACTATGGGAAGAGCAATAAAACACATTTCTTGGCTCCTTGAAGAAGACCGCATTGAATAAAATGAGGTATATTCCTCCTAGCTTTACCTCTTCAAATTGTTAACCTATACAATGGCTGAGAATGTGAAAAAGGGAAACAATAACCAAAAAGGGAAAAAAAAAAAAATCTTTTCTTTTTTTCTGAAGTCATCAATGTCTGTTATGGCAAAGTGCTTGAAGCAGAAAGTAAATCCTCCATGGGCCTATTGCTCTAATGAAGCTAATTTCAATGATAATGTCCAATGCTTCTTTTCATTTATCTATGCATACATAGTAAAATCCAATTTTAATAGGAATAAGGTAAAGAAATTCTGAGTTTACAGAATTCATTTACTGCATTTGTTTATTTATATTTTCCATTTAGAATGTGATATTGTGCTGAGAAAGACAGCATTTCTAGGAGTTTTAGCATAACCAAATTTTTATAAAATTGTTATTAGTTTAGGGAATTATTGAGCTGTACAATCTTCTATATGCTACAGTCAATAGCACAATCATATATAGTGTGATTATATTTTAAGCTAAGCAAAGGCACATAAAGGTTATGGCTTTATTACCATTTTATCATTTGTTTAACTTTTAAAGAAATTTAAAATAGTCCTGCTTTTAAATTGTGGCTGCGCAGTAGTAAAATGGAATGGTGATATGAATTAATTTCTTATTTCTCCTCCAGACTCCCATATTTTTTTCATTTGCTATTAGCATCATTATCTTTGTTATAATAGGAATGTCTTTATATTGTACTCAAGAGTCTCGTCATATTGTGCAGTAAACACTGTCTAAGAAATCATTTGAGAATACTTGCTGATCATGAAATAATTGTGTCTAAGCCATTTCGGCTTTCCTACTTGAAATCTTCTTTGTTGTGAAGTGAAATAGAAGTATGCTATTCAATATATTATTTTGTACAAGGAAGACTTCTCACTGGCACTTCTAATATCATTATTACATGACAATGCAATGCTTCCAGTATTTCCTCAAACTGTACCTATAACCTGGACGTAAATTGATAGCCATGGTATGTGACAGATTGTATAATGAGCTCATTCACCTCTGACTTTTTCCAAAGAGCAAAGGCTTTCAGTCTCAAAAGTTAATGTAAATAGCTTATTATTAATGTAAATAGTTTATTTACATTAGTTGCATTCCAGTGCTAATCTTTGCCAGAAGACTGAAATATAATTTTTATACTAAGCATAGTTTGGAAAGGATTATAAACTTTGAATAGATTTATAAATCTGGATTTTAACCTTTTCAATATTCTGCTTTTTGATTGGCTGCCCGATCTACCTCTTCTTCCCAGGTTACTGATGCTGTTAATAGGAGAGAATAGGAATGGCTAATGAATCAAACTATGGGACACTGAAAAGGTCAAAGTAGTACACTTTACTATTATCTTCCACAGAATATATGAGGCATTAAAATTCTGATGCTGCAGTCTTGTGACAAAGACTATAATGAGAACTATAAATAATAAACAGCACAACATGAATCTTTTCGTGCGATAATGATTGTAACAAGCATAAGAGGGAGAAAATCCTTAACCCATTCTCACTGTACTAAGACGACCTCTCTTTGGATGTGTGTGTTGTAAGTGTCTGTAATTATGAGAATGAAAAAAAGAATTTTAAAGTATAATCAAATCCAGCAAGGAAGACGGATATTCAAATGTGCTAGATTTTGTGGACACTCTCTTCTAGAATGTAACATTTTTTTGCATGAAAAGCATTTGTGGGTAAATGTGAATAGATAATTACAAATAACATGAATAAAAAGAAGATCATGAGAAGGTCTGTAGACCTGAAATAAAGTCATTACCACCTCTTTATAAAACTATCTGCAGACCCGGTTAGTTAGAAAGATGTTATTGACATATTGTCTGTATCTGGCTTAGGTTTTACAGGTTAACTGCAGGTAGCACAGGAAAAAATATTTTTGATGTTCACAGTGATTCTCAACTCTTTATTCGGAGGTCTGAAAGTACAGGAGGTGTTTGTCACACTGGGGCCAAGTCTCCTTACAGCTGGGAGCTGTGACCTGATTTGCTGGATGTATTAGTTGAAGACACTGTCATTTTTTGGAATAACTTCCAAGGTCACAGTGTGCACAGTACAATAGGAAGTTCATCTGCAATATCCAGATACCCTTTCAAAAGCTCTTTCTGCCATTTATGAGATCGGTGTAACTGAAAAAGAATAGCTTGTTAAATAAAAAATCATTCATCTTGAGGAATCTTCTGATTGAGTTATTGAAAACTATCAGGAACTCAAGATAAATTGTCAAAACTTCCACTCACCATCCTTTAACCACTCATTTTTCTACTAGATCTCCCAAGAAAGCCTGCCTGTTTACATCAAACCCTTACCAAGACTGAATTGAGATTAACATTTAAATTTTACAGTTGGTATAAAATGTTGAATTTTGGATATTTTGGCAAATTATATACATGAAACCAAGACATAATGATGTCAGACCAAAAGGAATTCCTTCAGGTGGAAGTGAATCCAGGAGGCACTAGCAAAATACTTTTTATTTGGTTAACTGCCAAAGAGATAAAGAATAAGTTTACATATTTAAAAACTGTCTCAGTGGTGGAATCATGGTAGTGATGCCATTGTATTTGAAAACCAAAAATCAGAAGCCTCTTTTCTTGTAAAATTCTGAGCAATCTACAGGTGGACAATCAAGAGATGCAAACCACCTTTATACCACCAGTTCTGTCTTCACATCTGCAATTGCATTTTAGACATATCCGAGACCGTGATTACCTTTCTGTGAAGGGATTATAGCTGTACTTACTTTTCTCACAGACTTGTCATAGAATCCGATAAACAAAACTATACTAATCTAATTCTATTCTCTCTTTGATGCTCTTGCAGATTGGTTTTGTATGTCAGATTCTTCCTAAAACCTCCATTTGACATTAGAAAGGATTGCTGAGATCACTTGGTGTTCTCTTCCTAGAGCTTTGAAATAATTATTTATTATTTCAGGTTTTCACTGTCATTATGAGCTCCACCACGGTATGTCGTTTACATCTACCTCCTCACGTCGCCTGGGAGCAAGTCGGACTCATTTCTCCATCTCAGTCCCTAAGCGACCTGAATCTAGCCACGTGGGTGGTGTGGGACTTGGGGCGCTTTGGTGGGGGAAAGGAAGGAAGGAGAATGCGAGTACTTTGATGTAATTTCTAAACCCTGCCGAAGGGGGAGGAATTACAGACAATTAGAGAATGAAATACCTATCTTTGCGAGCACTGGATGGGTAGCAGAAATCGAGAACTTGCCAGAAAAGCAGATGAGTATTTAGCCTATAATGTTTATCCATGGCCTCTCCACTGAAAAGACTGCAAAGATTATTCCTGCGTTGCTGAACTATTTTGAGGTTTATGTTGAAATTCCAGCTGGGAATCTTACAGGTGTGTACTTACTTTTTCTTAGTAATAGTGAAGCAGTTAAAAATTTGCATTATTGCCAAAACAATACATTTTTCTTGCAATGATTTTTATGTAGAACAGAGAAAGTGCCATTTAAAATTTTTCAGGTTTACTTTGTATATAACGCAGGTCCCAAAATGCTTTTTTAAAAAACCCCCAACCTCTAAAATATTGTGTTTCCTGTAGAATGAAGTCTGAAAACCGATTTTCTAACAGATGCGGCTTAGTGCTGTAAGTGTGCTACTTTGCACCAGTGCACATGCTTCACTTTGTAAGTGTTGCTAAGAAACGATGAGATTGGAAAGATTGCAATTTTCTAATCAGTAAATAATAAATGCTTTAGGAAAGTTGAAATGTCCATGTTAGAGGTGCATTGGGATTGTGATTGGGTAGAAGACCGCTGTCAGTCAGCAGCTCTCCTGCGTTCACATGAATCCCTCCTGTAATTAGGCCAAGAAGGTCAAAGAAGAAAAAGATTGAACTCTGTTATGCTGAGCTGACTGAGTCAAGGGTAAGAAGTTTCTTGCTAAATCAATAGCAACTACTTCAGTGGCCAAATAGCCCCAGGCATCCCTTTAAATTGCTAATTGTATTTGTTAGCTGCTTCTTTCTTGCTCTCACTATGATATGTAAGGTTTGTTTGGAACCGGAGGAAAACAGACTGGAGAAGGGTAGCGTGTAAAGATTTAGGGAGAACGTTTTGTACATAACGTATTATATTTGGCATATCCATTGTGTAAAGGTAGATGTAAAAGATCACACGTAGCAGGTGGAGAAACTTCGGAAAGAAAGAGAAAAGTGAAGTGATTTACAGAAGAGCACCAATCGGTAGGGTTGGAATGATTTCCTGCCCCACCACTAAGAATGTTGGGGCCCACAGTAAGAAGGATTTGGTTTTCAGTCATTTAAGTAGGCAGTTTTTTCTAGTATCTTAAATGAATACAGGTCATGGTACAAAATAGAGTATTGCCAGTCTGACTAGGATGAAAAGCCTGGATAGAATTTCAGTTCCAAAAAAAGGCAGACAGAGCTATATTAAAATGAAAATTAGTTAAAGATGAAATATTGACTTGAGGTTCATCTGACCATTGTTCACTGCATTAAGTATAAAGTAGTCTTGCCAAGACACATTTTCCTTCTGAAGAGTTGTGACCACATTATGATGCTTAATACTCTCAAACCTCAGTACCTAAATAGCTTTTTTCTTTTTTCTTTTTAAGTCTCAAGCCCTGCGTAAGTGGCTGCTGCCATTTTTCATGTCAGAGAACTTAAGAAAATAGTAAAAGCCATCAGACATAAGAACTCTTTCACTTCCCTGCGTTTAGTGACTGCAGCACACAGCAACGCGTGGAACGTCCCGCCACACAGACAGGAGGCTGGAAGCATTTGCCTCTTTCTTTCCTGTCATGTGGCATTCCCCTTTTTGTGACTGCAAATTGGAATCAGCATTTCACCGTTCAAGAATTGGCTTAGATTTAGAGTTTAGCAGAAGAAAACAACCGAAAATGTTCAGATGATTGGTTAAATGGGTCAGGAAACATGATGGCTGCTTCCTCTTCCTTATTTGATCGACTAAGTGATTTTAATACATTAAAGAATTTCAGTAATAATTTTTTTATTACATAGTCAAATAAACAGCTTGTCAGATGAAGCATAATATACTACCTACAATTCAAGATGCAGGAAAATATGCTGATGAGGCCCAAAATTAAAATAACGATAGAAGTCCACCCAGAAGCAGCAGTCCTAATTCTCTGTTAAATGACACAGTGTCGTTGTGTGGCTGTCACTTGTGTTTGGTAAAACTGCCCTTTAATCACTGCTGACAAAAGGTCCATTTCCTTATTTGTGAAGGGCTATAGGACATGTCGCGCTGCCCCTCAATGTATGTTTATCTTGTCTTTTGATACCAAATTGATTTCTTTATATCGGTTTTGAAGGAAATGCATTTATTAGATGTGCTTTTAGCTGCACAGCACAGAAATGTTTCCTCAGTTCTGAAGTGCCAATGGAGGTCCAATGTCAGTTGAAGGCAGCTGTTTTGCCTTGAAATTGTTTGCTATTATATGGAAATAGATTGTTGTTATTTTTGTGCGTTTTATTTATTTATGCAAAGAAACAAAACGCTCAGTACAAACCAGCATGTAAAATTTAAACTACTGTGAGAGAGACGTAAACCAACAGACAAGAAGCGGTTTATAGACTATTTACTCGAGTGGTCCAAATTTTGAAATAGTGTTTGAAGATGGCAAATATGCACATGCAAACCCCAGCATTTGCATCAGCATTTAGAAATTGATTAATTACATGCCTGACTGCCAACTGAAAAGCACGAAAACCCTCTTTAACTGCAGAACTTTTTCTATGTGTAGCTGGAACTAAAGGTTGCAGATACTTGCAATTTGCAAATCGCCAGGTCTGTTTGAAATAGGGAGACCATTGCCTCCCTGTATTAGCAGCACTGTGTAATTTCATATTAATGAGTTAAAAATGTAGTGACAGATTTAATTGTTTTTCACCTTGCTACAGTCAGCTCCAGCCCATTCTTTAAGTGTTTTCTAATTTGGAGGGATTGAGATTCATCAGATCTTATTTAAAGAAATTAGTTAAGAATTAGTGCTTAGGCTCTGACTTCAAGGCCTTTGATGAGGGACATTGTGTTCTTCCGAAGGAACAATAATTTTCCCTTATATTTCATAAATGCCTCTTCCCAGTCAGTGCTCTGCGCTTCAGTACATTATTCAAAGTTAATAAATAAATTACAGTGTAATAGAAACATAAATACGATCTAGCTCTTAACACTGAAACCGATTAAAGCAAATAAATGAAGTGTAAGATGGATTCCAATGAGCTGAAAACCATACCTTAATAAACAAATCAGCAAAGAGGTCTGCTTTCCGCTCTCTTGAGATGAGATCGCTGTTCCACGGAAAATACGGGCAAAATTGTCAGGAGCAGGCTCAAATATGACAGTCTTCATCCCTGGGAAACAGAAAAGTTTCGAAGTGCTTATTCAAACCTATTGCTCAATGCAGTAGATCTTGGAAAGGGCGAAAAAGGCAGCATGGCCCAGCGGATGCGCTGGTAGGCTGAGATGCAGAAAAGGCGAATTCCTCTTTGGTTTAGTCTTACCTTTCCCATTTCCATTTTGGTCTGCTTTCTCCATGTTTGGGACAGGGACTGTTTGCATTGTTAGAGCTCAGCACTGAGATTCCTTTCGGCTAGTGAGATCCAAATACAAGCAAATCTAGCCTTGGGTGTTTGGAAAGAGCCTCACAGAATTACAGGCCCAAGTCCAAATGCATTTTTACCTTCTGCTTTTCACTCATTCCATAAATCTTTCAGGACATGTGTGTGTGTATATATATACACAAACGTGCGTGTGCATGTTTGTATAACTGCGGCATATGCTAGTCAGATCATCTAGCCTGGGTACATGTTGATTGGCATTTAAATCAGGTGGTTCTCATATCCTCAGTGATGATATGCAAATGTTCGTTACCCCCAGTTAAGGGTGGGGTTTTCCCCTGTGCAGTTTGTAAATGCTAAAAAGAATTGGCTGTCAAAACCCCCAGATGTTAATGAACAGTATCCAAAGAGAGCAGAAGATTCAGCATGGCTCAGATTTCTTGTTTGCCTCCTGCTGAAACCGGATGGGTCGTGATTCACGGCTGGGATCTCTACGTTATGTGCCAGAAGCGTTCAAAAGTTGTGAAAGGGCATTGCTTTTGCCCTTTCAGACACATCTTTGTCTTTTTATTCTTTCTCCTATCCAATGGTGTGATTTGACTGCAGTGGAGATGCTTAAAGTTGAGGCACTGCAGCTCAGAAGTACGAAGGTACCTGGTGCATTCACTTCATGTAACAGATGTATTTAAACGTACCGAGGAGGTAAGGGTACCTGACATTTAGTGGCATGACAGCTGTAAAATAATCCTCGGGGCTGCGGGATTCATTTCCTACGTGTGAGTTGAATCAAAGCCTGTTTCTGCGTCAGTTAAGTACTACAGCTATTACCATAGTAGATCACGAGTGGAACTTAAAAATGCCAAGGATTTAAGCACGGAGTAGACCTCAGTCAATGCGATTGTTCTGAAACCATCTCCCAGGGATGACATGGGCGTTTTGAAACATCTGAACCAAATGCCAAAAATCTCAGGTGCGTGATTTGGTTTTCCTCTTCACTGTATCACATCTGCATATAAATCTAATGTATACACACCAATAAATCAGCATATCTTTTACAGATTAGTAGAAGTCCTGCTCCTTTTTATTTTTTTCTCTTTTCTTTTTTCTTCATGAAAGATCTATTAACCAATCTGTAGGAAACAGCAGGAGAACTTGTAGAGTTCTAATTATGTAAATGTAAAATAGTCATCAGGAGAGAAAAAGAAAAACTATGTTAGGTGGCTTTGATGAAACTGCTTTGAAATATTTATTGGTGCCATCAAATTAAGTTTCGTCTTATATTTAGCATAATGATTACAACATTTAAACAAACAATAACTTTATGCAGCAAAACCTAATTATATTTGTTTAGCCTAGGTGAAATGCAGATATGCGTTTTGGCTTATTTGCAGGAAAGTTTAGAAGTGCCAATGTAAGGTATTTATTCTTGTTTGTAATATACACACAGCTTGTCTGGGCTGTGGGCTAGATTTTAACTTGAAAAGTCTTCCAAAGTCAAATAAAAATATTCTGGAATGCTTGGGGAAATTTTTTGGTTAAAAACTAATCCTTTTTGAGCATAAAACCATGAAGGGTTGTTCATAAATGTTGTTCAGATTTAATACAATAATTTAATGGAACCTGACTTTGACATGCCATACTGAAAGCAATTGCCCATGTAACACAGGTTACGGAGTATTAGAAGTATGGCAACTTTTCTACTAAAATAAGGGCTTAGTTATTTGGGGGGGGGCTGTGTGTGTGTCTAGGTTTTTATAATAGTAATTCAGTGACATGAAAAGTCTATTAATATTTAGACACCGCATGTCAGGCTCTGATTTCAGATCACACATATTAAGCCAGTGCTTGTGTCAGACTTCCCAAGAAAGTACAGTTGGCGAGGACAGAGGTCTTTGATGGATCTCTGGAAAGGTGGCCTGGTTTAGCTCTGTGACACCTTTGGGCACACTCTTCTGGGCTCTTGGTGTTTTAATTTTCTACTCCAAGTATGATTCCCCCCCCTCCTCCTCCCCCCGAAAAGACTCAAGACAAAGAAACTTGGACACCGACCACAGGATAGTTCAGACTGGGAAACAGTTTCTGTGGCCAGTTTGAATACACATAATCTACAAAAGTTTTGGCTCCTTTGCTCAAAACTGTCTTCCAAGGCCATCCCAAACCCCTTCTTGCCCTCCCACATCCTGCCATGCGTTCACACCACGTCCCAACCAGCCTATCCTTTCTGTGCCATAGTATGCCACAAATCGACCCTCTCGTTTTGGACACGTAGATGGGGGAATATCTCAGGGGCAGGGACCAAAATGAAAGACCAAGTGGAACATGATCCTATTTGACCAGAGTCTTTCTGTTTGTGGATATCTGGGCCATAAACAAAGCTTTGTTGCCAGGAGAGTATCCTTGCATAAGAACAGGAGCAGTTTGCTGCCGTATTTCTCACTTTGTATGTCCTTGTCTGCAAGGACAAGTTGTGAGAGGTGATGTGAAAAGGTAGCAAAGAAGGTAAGTAGTCAAGCTGAAACCTTACCACTGGAAAAATCTGTTTGAGTTGCGGCAATAATGGTGTCAACACAGCTATAGAAGCGAGAATAAAAACTTATTTGAATGAGTGTTTACTAAATATAAATACTGAGGATTGGCCTTCATGTTTAATAAGCTTTTATTAAGTTTTTAAATATATTTGCCTCAGCTCACCTTCCAGCTCAAGTCTTTTTACCGAGCGCGTTATCTGAAATCGTTTGCAGTATTATAAAATCAGAGCATCAAAGAACTCTGAATTACCTTTCATTATCAGTATTGTCTGAACATTATAATTCGGATAAGGCAGAGATGGTACAGGTAATGGCTTCCCCGTGCAGTAATACGACTTCAAACTAATTTTGTGTTGATTGCGGTAGAGTAAAGCACTGGTCTGGGAGAGATTTTGTTTAGGTATACATGCTGACCCCAGCCCATTCACTGTGTGCAAGCCAAACTCACAGCCTCAATTACGGCTTCTACCCTTCCTCATGATTGATGTATCTGTGCAAGAAGAGCTACAAAATGGACATAAGTGTTGTTGCATGTCATGAAGCTGATTCCATCACCTTCTGTTTCTTGACAATTCCCAATTTGCTGTTCAAACATTTAGATAATTTGGAAATAAAGAAAGGGAAGATCTTTAAAAAAAGTAAATTCATTTATAGTTGCAGTTTTAAGTACCTAGAAGAAAAAAACCCTGATAAAAATTCTCTGAATCTCATCACAAACAAGCCTTTTCCTCGTATTGTCATTATATTGGGGAAATTGTGAACCATATTTAGGATGTGTTAAAATTAGTATAAATGTACTAAGAATATTTAGAATGAAGGAGAATTCTAAGATCAGAAAAAAAAAAAAAGGGAAAGAAAAAAAGACCTCCTAGACACTGCTAGGATATAGGGCCTTCTGGAATTTGAGGGTTAAATTTTAGTAAAATTTAGATCAAGAAAATAAATTTGAAGATAATATTTCTACCTTCTCCACTCATACATCTACAGGTAGCAATAATAGCAGAGGCAAAGGCGGGTGTCTTTGCAGCAGTACATACAGAGTAATAAATGCAAGAGACAAGCTGTAGGAACAGAAACAGATATGCAAGATGACCTCATTTGCTGAGAGCTTCACAAGAGGCTAAATGCATCAGTCCTGGAAGAATCCACGGTTCTCACAGTGCTTAGAATGTCCTAGAAATTAAGACTGTTTTCTCTTAGTTTGACATTTTCAGAAAGACTTTCCAAAATAAGCAAGTAGCCTGTTATTTTAGCTATTCATCAAACCAGGCTTACATGGCAAGCAGGTGCAGCGTGACTTGGCACAAATAACAGCCACGACGTCAGGTGTGGACACAGCTCCAGGGGTCTGAAGAGAACCACCAGAAACGAAAGCATCCGTTAGTGTAGGGATTTAATTTTGCTCTGACGTACATCAGTCGAGGGTTCATTAACCTTTTCTAGACAGGGTATTTTCCTTCAGTTGTATTTCTTATTACCCTCTTTGACCATCAGCACTTACATAAAGTATTTTTGCTATCTCCCTAGTTTCATGCATTTAGTAAAGGTCTTAGATTTCATAGAATGCATATATATTTGCCAATTTAGAAACAAGCCACGGTTGATTTCACTACATGGAGTTGATATTTTCTCTTCAGAATAAGGAATTCCTTGTATAACATTTACTTTGATCTCTGAGTTTCACAATTGTCTTTTTATGGTTGTTTTTGTAAGCTAGAGTCCGATATTAAGGTCTAAAATACTTTTGGAAAGTAAACAATATTAAAATGAGATTTCATTGACTTATATGATATTTAAAGAGAATTGCAAAATTATTATTTTAAAACATATACTATTATCACAGGAGAAAGTCAGGCTGGCCTCATCACTGAATAAAGGCGGAAGAGCTATTTGAGTTTCACAACTAGTAATTTTTTGCAAGGTATATTCGTATTAACATTTTGTCTGTAAACTTTTCTATAATGGTATAATGGGCATGCTTTCAAAAACAAATTATATCATACTATCATCTTAGAATTCCACCTTCTACCTATTCTGTATGCTACAAGATGAGTTTCATTCCAATGCATGCAGGTCCTGTACAAAAAAAAAAAAAAAAAAAAAAAAAAGATGCGTTTCAGCTGGGAAAAGTATGATTTTAAACATTCCAGGGATACATGTTTGCATGATTTGAATTTATTGATGGTTGAAGGATGGTTGAAGACTTACAGTTTCTCTCAAGAATTTCATATGTACCAAAATTGGAGTCTGAGAGTGATACCCCAGATCAAAGCAAATTACTCAGACTTTCGGCAACATGCCTTCCCTAAAAACCTCACCAGATATAGAGGACCACCAGGAGGAAGGTGCTCAGACAGTTAAGATCATCTTTTCTACCGCTGCCTTAAAGCAGCGTGCGTACAGCTGTGCTGTGGCGAGACATTGTTTTTCAGAATCTGGTGAGAGCTGCGGTTGTGTCCTTTCCCGGTAGACAGTGTGCTTTTTATTGAACAACTAAGGGAACCCACTTGATAGTAGCATGAGTCGAGGCTGTTGGCTGAGAGCACCAAATGATTGCTTTCATAAGTGTGAAGTGATTGGAAATCCTAATGTAATGTTTGCCTTCATTAATTAATGCTATCGTTATAATGCTTTATTTCACGTATTGCAGAGCAGACTTTTCTCAGTGGTTTCTATAATTAAGTTTCCAACAGTCTATAGAAATGCAAGAAATTTCTTTAGAAATAAAAGCTAAGCCTGGGAAGCTCAATAACAGCTGGGTAGTTTTTCTTTAATATTCCTTATGAATATGCCCAAAGTGTAGAGCAGGCCACGTGAGACTTCAATTTCCAGATTATTCTTTTGGAAGGGATGGAAAAGTTGCAAGGCAAGGAAAATAAAACCCAAGATAAAATGTTTTTCTGTCTTTAAATTAAAGTGCAGTTCTGCGATAGAGAAAAGTTAAAATTCGTAAAATTTATTAGTACAGTATTTTACTTAATCAGAACAGCATAGTCGAAGGTGGAAATGTGTATTTTCAGAAATGTTCAGGCATTCTTTAATAAATAAAGTTAATGATATCATTAGTGGCACCTCTCAGCAAAAGTTTTATCTTTTTCCCCCTATAGATAAGCACTCTTCTGGGAGATGAATATTGCTGCAGTCATATTGTGCTTTCAGTTAATGAGATGTGGGTTCAATTTGTTAGAGTTTTATGATAATGAAGCTTATCATTTACTGACAAACTGGCTTGCTTTCAAAACATTCTCTTATTGCTTTGACATTTTTTATTTTCATCAGAAACACTGATGTGCAATTTAGGTGTTGATGGCAACAGATGCGTACCTGCATAGATGGGCAGAAAACCATGAAAAAGGGTGAAAAAATAATCCAAAAGTGAGAAAAGTGTAGCACCGGGATGAAGTACCTGGTCTACTTTGCTGTGCTGTTAAAAGCCAGATACAAATTAGTAAACTCCGTTCCTCCTCACAGATGAAAGTGTCATTAATAGAAAGTCATTAGTTTATTATGTTGATTATGTTCCTCATAGCATGCCACAGATTTCATTTTTGCAAAATTTTTGCAAAATTTGTTACATTTTCCCCATGCAAGGCTTGCTGAATCCCTCAGATGTTATAGTCCTGTCTTATGATATGAACTACTTGCTATTAGATGAGCAAGGGGTAAATTTACATCAGCTAAAAGTTTAAACTGTTATCCAAAATTTCTTTGCTAAATCCTTGAAAATTAATTCAGAACTGGACATAGAGATATATTTCTTCAGCTTCTTGTGTTTTGCTTTTTATTTATTTTGTTTTTAAAGACGACTCCCAAAATTTAACCAGGTGCTGTACGGCTTCTGCAAAATAGTTCGATTTACTGAATCAAATCTGTAGTTGGAACAAGAGCCGCACTTTGACATGTTGCTTTTCACCACTGTAATTCCAGTTTTATATAGTTGGGGTTCACATTCCAGTGCTTGGTAGGAAATGCAAGGTTCCCCTGGCACGTTTGCTGTTATCATTTAGGTATCACTCTTCTAAAACATCTTAACCTTATAATATAAAGTATTGGGGAAAAAAATATGACACTTGAAAGGAAAAGTGCATTCTGATGTTGTATTAGAAAAATTATTCCAAATCAATGTTATAATTATACATGAAATAAGATCATATTCTAAGTGTGGGGGGGTTTTTTAACGCTTATCTAGTCCTAAGAGTAGAGAAGGGGAAAATAGGGCAAACACCCCAGTGTTTCCCAGAATCTGTGTGTGAAGAGTCTGATCAAAACCTCCTAATGACAAGAGAAAGGTTCTCCTACTCTTCTGCTTTCTTCTAAGGCTGGATCTTTAGACCGTCTCTAGATTTTCTACCTTCTAGCTTCTGATAATGTCAGACTGTATCATCCACCAGGTAATCCCAGTAATTGACTTTCCTGTGATAATACTGTTTCTATGTTGGTGTTTTCTACGTTGTGCTCTCAGTTTTTATTATATTCTTTTGGCGGTAACGATAGGGACCGTAGTAAAGGAAAAAGTAAATATTGAGATTCAGAGTTTTTCTAAGTTACGTTTACACAATCACTACTTCAATTTACGTACTTTGTATATCTATTATAAGCAAAGTAAGTGCATGGCGATTTTGAAGCATTCTTCTAATGTTTTATTAATTTAGTTTACAGAAGATTGCCTAAGGTGAAAGTCTGTTGACTAAGACCTTCATTAGCATAATAAAGTAAGCACAGGTTTAAATAGCTGACACAACCACCAAACCCCTCCTTTGTTGAGTTTCTCTATGAGCATACATTGTTCAGGCATGCAAAGGAGTTGAGTTAACGTAAGGGTCTAATGAAACTTTTTACGTGTAATTGCAAACTTTGGGCCCTCTAGGACAAACATCTCCCAATTATCTCATTTTCTGCTTCATCCATTATGCAAGTCTGTCAAAAAATACTCTCTTCCTCCAAGGCAATTGATTAACATTGACCAGTTTTTCCTCAGTTTCTGTTCAAAGTAATGTAGTGAGATTAACACCACAATTATTTGCAGTGGGTTGAGTCTGTCATTTAATTAAAATAAAATAAAGCTGCCCATGAAAAGGAACTTGTTTGCACATATTCGTCCAAGTAGAACAGATTTCTGGGTTTTAATTTATGCAGGAACCATTTTATTCCCCTTCCCAACAAGATAAAATGTTCATTTTCTTGTTAATGTGTCTTATTCATTTCACATGGCTAAAGAGCTGGTGATTTTGTTTAGTAAACTTTGCATGAGGGAGGGAATTTGCTAATGTGACATGGTGGTAAAAGCTTGAAATTGCCCTAAATGTTTGCGATACCAGCCTGCGGTGCCTAATTATTTCTTTAATTACAATGTTTCTAATTATATTCCACGTTTGTGTACATACCAAAAAGGATCAAATAATAAAAAAGACGCGTTCTTTAATTAAAATTTCAATTTCATGTCTGTTATTAAAATGATATTAGCATTTCTAGAGAGAGAGACATTGTATTCAGCTGCCCCAAGCAGCGGTCAGAAAATCTGCACCTTAATTGATGTCTTTTCAAATGTCTGTTAAATATATACATAACAAATAGTACGTAGGGTCCATAGATTAGTAATCCTTGGGGGGATTTAAGACACACTTGGTATGCTTTTCCTGCAAGGACCACAGCATTTTAATCAGTAATTTCCAAGTACAAACACAGATGAACACTGAAAGGCCTGCTATATGGATGAAAATAACTCTTAACGGTCATTTTCTTTTAGTTGACTGTATAACTAATTGATACATTTTTAATTATAACACCTTAGAGCTTCTACAGAACTGCTGCTTTCAAGCAAGGGAAATCTCCAAGGCAAGACTCCGTATTTCTTTGTGTCAAGATGATATAACTTTGCCCCAGGCACAGCCACAGGCTGAAAACACTTTGAATGGATAAAACCCGAGACAGATGGGCATCTATAAATTCATTACCATCACAAGTTTAGACCTGGTTCTTTATTAGGAACTGATGTAAAAAAATACATGAAAATACAATTGTGATGATACCATAGGATTTTAAATATAGGCATGTCGAGTAAGGTGTAACGATTTCTGAAGAGTTCCCGTCATTCTACAGTTAGTAGTTTTACAAACCACATATCTGCAGGGGTGACCCTAACAGACCTCTGGGCTTTAAGGGCGGGGGGAAACAAAAACAGATTTTTTTTTTTTTTTTGGTGTCAAAATCAAGGCTGAATTTGATACACCTGTTCAAATTGGTCTATTGTGTTATGGTGTATTTTCTACAAATCAGTATTTTCAGTATTTAATGTGTAATAAGCATTTAACATTTCTGGTAGTTTGTTAAAAATAATGTAGGGATTCAATAAGCCTAGGTTCTTGTCGGTGAAATAATACAACTGAAGTAAAAAGTACCTCACAGGAAAGAAACCCTGAAGATTTAAATGGTGTATTTGCTTTTAGTTTGTAATTATTTGTATTACGATACCTAGGACTCCCGTGGGTGACCGAGGCCGTGTTATACCAGGCATTTTGAAACAAGTATCGTCACTACCCGACAGATCTGTTATACCTATCAGGTGTATTTGACTTCAGCAACAAAATTGCCTGAAAAATTTCTCACCCCTTTCCCTGAACACTCACCATGTAACCATGCATTTTTTTCCCCCTTTTTATTTTTTTTTTCCCTTTCTGCTCTTGTTTTTAAAGGTTTATTTTTAACTCGGAGCATTTCAGTAGAGTCAGGGGGCAGTGAACTTCAGCTCAGAAGTGAGAGTCAGCGGCCAAAATGGAAACGAGTGGGAGCAGAGTCGATGTGATAAGCTGGCAGAGCTGGCTTAACTACGCCCAAAAAGTGAGTAGGGAAAAGTGGTCTGAGAAGATAAAGTGATTAGAGCAGTCTCTGTTGTACGGAAGGTCGAACTAGTAAAGAATCTAGAAATAGGGTTGTTAACCCCCGCACGCTGGGCTGGTGGACACAGAGAGCTAGACAAGGGGACCAAACAGCCTTTGTCCTCCCCCAGCTTATGAACGTTTTGGTAAGGTATGAAGATTTTTGTATTTGATTGTGTGGTGTGTGCCCTAAATTATTTGAAAGGTACTCTGTTATACTTGCCTCTGCTCCTGATCCAGCAGCTGAGGAAACAGAAAAAATGTTTCAAGGGAGCAGAAGAAAGAGGATAATGGCTTCTCTAATAGAAGAGTGTTCAAAAACTCCCAAAAGTTTCTGGGTGAATGTGAATTCAGTTCCTTGATGCCAACATATAAACTGTAGAACACAGAGTGAACCTTTCCTCATCAAAATTAACAAGATACTATGATGCTAAATGTTTGAATAGCATAATATGCGTAGGTACTGCTGTAGTCAGGTCCTGTGAGCCTGCACCTGGGAGACGTGAGGGTGTGCGCGTTCTGCTGCTGCTGGTTTTACATCTGAATTACAGCCTGGTCTATAATAATAATAATAATAATAATAATGAAGCAACGCTTACACAAGTAGCAATGCAGAAGAAGTACAATTGCAGTTTGCAGAAGTACAATTCTGCATACCCTATTGATAAAGATGGAAGTGCCTGTGGAACTCATTGGAGTTTGATGCACTCTTATAGTCGACACAGAGATGACTCTGCTTATGCTGTTAGGTTTGTTCAGCTTTGATGATTCCCCACATGGTTAAATTATATGATTTTTATAAGAGTTTAAGTGGTTTTCTCAGTGAAGGCAGCCTATCCATCAATGTATTATTTCTTAGATAACCTATTCATCGTGTGAATCAACAGTTCTCAGGATACCACCAGGGTATATTTTTCTTCAGATACAGATTAACATTCATTTAGAACACAGTATCTTACTGATATTTTCCCCAAATGGTTCAAGTTCACCTTAATACATTCTTGTCAATGCTATTCTTGTCGTCCTGTTGGGTTCCCAGATTTCTCAGGGCCCCTGGAAATTGTGACATAACAACAGGTGACATAACAATAGTGAAAGAATACACGTATGTATACGTACAATTCCTTTCTACCTACTTGCTATTAACATTTTAGCATCTGTCTAGTTACTACGATGTTGATGGTTGTTATCAAACTTGTTTACTTAAATATGTTTGATTCTCTCCAGGCTACAAAACTGCACAGCTGCACAGCTCCTCTCCTGCCCCAAGGGTTGCGGTGGCAGATGCAGCTGGTTGACAGGCGTGGTAGTGGAAGAGCAGCTAAAGAGAAGTCATGGGACTTCTCTTCAGGGAACGCGTGAGCTGCCCGTGAAAGCAGACTTAGAAAAAGAAGGAATGACTCTGTCTCTATTTAGCCACCAGTCAGTCTTTATGGGTAATGGATAACATACTTTGGGAGAATGACCTCCCTATTTAGGGAGGTACTTGAGGATGGGGAAAAGTGGGGACCATTAATTTTAGCTATGCAGTCAAGGATTCCATGTCTCTCCCCTCTCTCATGGCCCAATGGCAGGTAGATATAGTGTATTAACAGTTCATTTTGAAACTTGAGAGAAAAAAAAAAAATCTTTATTCTAAGACAATTTTGAAAGATTGTCTAAGAGGAAAGTTTAATTTTCTTTTTCTTTTTTTTTTTTATGTGAATGTAGGTCTTGAATGCTCAGTTTAAGTAGCTAGTTCTGAAAGTGTACCCTGTAATACCCATAATATTCAGAGGAAGGCAGAAGCCCAGTTATTCATTAAAATGACAGAAATAGATCTCTCCTCGAATGCTTATTCTCAGTTATCTACAGTTTCGGCAAAAGTCAGATTGTCAGCAAGATAAATGTGTTACATTGCTTCAAATAATGCTCAGAATGGTTGTGCTAGTTTACTGCAGACTTGTAAATTCAGTACAGGTTGGTGGAAAATTCACTCAAAACAATCACCCCGTTTGAGTGAGAGTATAACAAATCCTGACACGCTTCTTAAATTTCCTTTGACCAAGTACTCTATTACAAACGCCTGATTACTGGATCTAAGGAGTAATCAGTTACCTATTACTGATCACCTTCTCATACAAGTCCTAGATGATAGATTAGTCTGAGTTTTCCGTAGCGTCACGAGAATAACTTGGGCTGTTAAGTTTCTGCCCGAGCTTCATGGCTGCTCTATCGTCTCTAGGTATGCTGGCTGTACTCGCAAGATGGAAAAGATGCTAAAAGCAAATTCTGTTTGCAGTCTGAAAAGAAATAAGATGATTTTGCAAGGTGGTACGCTTTAAAGACCTAACAGCTTTGCAGCTGGTTTGTTTTGGAGTAAATTTTAAGGATGATGAAGTTTGGCATCAGTGGGGTTTTACAAGAACTGCACACTAGAGGGAAGTAGCATCCAATACAGAACATATCACAAACTTTTGGGGATCTTCCTGGCAGTATGGCAAGTGAACTTTGGATTTTCACAGCTGCTTGAATTCAAAATGGAAGGAAAGTGTAAGTTCTCATGTGACCATATATTCCATATTTTCTTTAGGTGTTAATCTATATGTAATGAATTTTAAGTGGAGTTATGAATGCTATATACTTTATCCACTTATCTGAACGCTCAGAAGATGTTTACTGAATGTAAGGTGACTCTAGAGTCATTCCAGGGCCTCTAGAAGGGGAAGGGAAGGTAGCTGTCCCTCTGTCAGCACTCACAAAACAGCACTTTCCTTAGTCTTCTGTGTTTTTGCGTGCAAGTCTGGCAATTTGAAAGCCCAGTTAAGTGGATACTGAGGACAGAGGACTTTGCTTAACAATTTGGTCCTCCGGGATACGGGACCAAGGAGAGGCAGGGAGAGGGCTGAGGGACAGAGAGGGCTTTGGCGGCACAGAGCGAACCAGGGACTCACAGTTTGAGAAATACTGTACCAGTGATGAGGGAGAGCAGAATATAGCATGCAGAGGAGGCAATACACAGTAGAAAAAGTAAATAAGGTTAGAGAACTGCCCTCTTGATAAGAACAGTTAATCAGTAGGACATTTTCTGGTCTGAAAGCTTCATGTGATTTACCTGAGATAAAAGCCTTGAAGTGTAGCAGCTGAGGAGGATATGCTTGGAGAATTCACAAAGAGGTTGGAGAAACTATTAGTTCGAACCATGACAGGCCTTTTCATCATTTTCCTTCTTGCCATAAGACACATTGAGGTAGTATATACCCTTATGAAACTAATTACTGCAAGCCTAGCAGGCCAGACCTAGATTACCTAGTGAAAACAAATTTTCTGAAGGATCAAAATATTCAGAGAATTCAAAATGCAATTGAGTGATGATGCTTGTCAGTTTTCAATATCAAGTAATGATAAAACCAAGTGGCTGTAACAAATTATTTTGTGTCCAGTTGAATAGATAACGACGACTATCCATCCCAAATGTGCTGGTGTTTAAAGTTTAGTTGCTACGCTAGTAAACTGAATCTGTGTCAATGAAGATGCCAAGCTATTTCTTGATTATGCTGTGTGATAATTCACCTCTGTAGTCACTTTTTTATGAAAGCGACATTAATTGAAAATCATGAATTCAGCTTTTCCAGCATGAAAACCCTAATTCAGTATGAATTTGTGGACCATTATGGCTTTTAATGGAGAGCTATTTTTCTTTTTATGAAGAAGGTGGTCCCACTCATTTTTGATGGCTCTGTGGCCTCTGTGGAAGGGGAAGAGCAAAATCTCACTGCTCCCTAAACACTGTGAAACACCTTTGCAGAAGTCATTGTTAGACTGGGTCATCTTTCAACCTGGCAAAAGAAGATTGGGGGGTTTGGGGTTTTGTGGGGTTGCTTTTTCTTTTCCTTTTTTCTTAGTCTGTTGCCTTTTGCTGCAATGGAAAGTAGTTGGCAACACATGAATATCCAGAATCTTGTGGGTAAAGATGATAGCATTATCGTTGTGTACATCTGAGCCACAGTTCCTTTGAGAAAGAGGTGTTCTCAAAGTCATTGAAGAAGAAGGAATTTGAAATGATGTGTTTCCAGTGAAAGCCTTTTCTCTTAGAGAGTAATTTCAGGCATCAGGCAGTGGGGTTATTAGACTTTTTTCTGCAAGCACATTTTTCTCTGCATTATACTACAGTGGAAACAAAGTGGGGTTTTTTTTAAAAAAAAAAAAAGAAAAAAAGAAAGTATTCTTGCACCATAGCAAGCAAACTGTGGAAACATAAAAGATACTGGAAGTTTGTATCTTCTTGTTTTTGAGACTGCTTAAGGGGAATGGCATTTTGTGTATTATTTTTTTAATGGATCAAACCAGCAAATTCCCTTCAGTACTATTGATTTAAATTTGGTAGCCAAGGGAGACAATCAGAATCAGTAAGTAGAACTTGTTCTTTTGTTTGTTTTTGATGAGTAACTTTAAGGTTGCTTGATACACATGATTATGGATTTTGGCATGTGTAATTTATAATTATAGTGCAACTCTTCACAGTTTGGCATCTTTCAGTTTTCTAGTTTCAGACCTCTGCCTGCAAGCGTTACGCTATGTACCTATTTGCAGAAGGATCGGTGTGTACGTTAAGACAGTTTTTAGACAGCCCAGATAGACACTAGGCTAAACATACATGTGCAGGCCTAAACAAGTGTGCAAAATCAGAGGCAGCGAAGCCTCCCCGTTTTGCCTTCTGAGGCTGGCAGGTCTGCGTGGCTGAGGAGTCAGACATTCTGGCTCCTCTCTGGAGTCATTTCTGATACAGAAAGTGTCTGCTGGAGGAGAGACTGAACAACACGGTGTTTAAAAATGTATAAAATCATAATTTGTTTGGGAAAGCTAATCATTAACAGACATGAATTGCTGTACTAAATGTGGCCCATCTTGCTCAGGATTTGTCTTCTGACGGTGGCTGGGAACAGATACTTTGGAAAGTACAAGGCAAGGCAGGTACATGTGAAAGAATGTTTTCATATCTTCCTCCTCCCCTGAGGTCAGATTTTAAACTGCCCTACGTAGATACCAACTTAACCCTAGGGAATGAGGTTAAATTTTCTTTTCAGAATTCTTTTCTATAATTGTAACTCAGGATATCCTTACGATACACGTACAAAGGTCCAGTCCCAACTGAAATAGGACAGACTCCTATACGCACATCTTTGCACCTATAGTGCCTAGTGGCAGCGAGTTTCATAGTCTAATTGTGCACGGTGAAAGCATTTATTCAGTGATTTCAATTCCACCAACTTTCATTTTCATTAGCTTTCCTTTTACTCTTGCTTTATGATGTGTGTGGAATGGTAATGGCAGATCTATCTTCTCTGTCATTTTTTGAATATGCCCTTTTCATGTCCTTTGTTATTTGTCTCTTTTCCAAGATAAACTGTCGAAGTCTTACAGTCTCTCTTTGTCTGAGAGTTTCTCTATGCTTGTATTATTTTTATTGTCCTTCTTTAGCACGGCATATAGCATTCCAGAGGAGGCTGAATTAGAAAGTATTGCGCATCCTTTTCCACTCATACCTAATGCATCTTAATGTGATAACAGCGTGAACAGAGGCTCTCACCGAGCGTCCTATGGTACAGCAGCCAGGTCCACACCTACAAGGAGTGCAAATAGTTTAAATTCTTTCCTTCCCTCTGCACTTCTTCGTCCATCGCCTATTCACCCAGCGTAGGTAAAATAACCCCAGAATTCTTCACAGCTTTCCCTGAATTGGATCTGTTATTTGCAAATACTGCTGCCTCATTGTTCATCCCCACTGCCATTAATAAATATATCAAACATTGGATTGAATCTGAAACCTTGGGGCATTTTACTGGTCAATACATTATACTTGTCACAAATGATTAGCTTATGAAACTATGATGCTTTTGGATCATTAATCCATTTTAATATTTGCCTTGTTACTGTATTTTATTGACAACAGACAAACGACATTTTTGGTGCTAAGCACATATTTTATTAAATACAGGGAGAAAACTCAAGAACAAAAACTACTTGCTAATTCGTTTTTTTGTTAAATCCTTTTTTACTCGGAGCAATGTTGTTAGTTTCATCACGACAAAATGAATCGTTTTTTACATGCCAAAGCGAGAGCGAAAATTTCACTCAAACATGGCAAACATTCAAAATGAAACCATATTTTATGACCGCACATTAGCACTGCTGCTCCCCTTTCCCTGTAAAATGCTGCTGATGGTATTAGATAACTCTGCCCCAGCGCAAGCTCTGAGCTTAGGTTTTTTTTCCTTTACTCTACTTGGAAGGCTAAGCCCAAACACGAGCCCAGAGGACCCTGATCATGGCCGTTGGAATCTCATGAGCTCTAGCTAGGTTATGGGTCTCTTAAACTAGCAAACAGCCCCACAGCCTAACAATGCCACCTGGTTTTAAGATGAATTCTGCTGAATCCTGAATTCCCCTGAAATTGGCACCTACACGCACCCCTCATTCCTGGCAGATGGAAACCGAGGGCTCTGGCTCTCTCAGTGCACTAAGGCAAAGACACTGTTTGCATACAAACTGTCTTAATATCTTACCATCACTGGAAAGGTTTTGAGGCTTTCTTTCACTTTGAAATTAAACTCCAGCCCTTAGAAGGCATAAGGAATGACAGGTGAGGCCTCATATGTAATGAAGAAAATCCTGCATTTCTCTTCTGAACAGAAGACAGTCTCCCTCCCTGACGGTATCCCTGCATGTCCCCTCAGCAGGGACCTGACGGACTTCCCGTTGCCTTGCCTTACTCCAGTAAAGTTACCTAGCTTATCGTGTTGAAGCACTACTTGTATACACAAGGGTGCTTATTGTCCTAAACTCACTGCTGCTTCCAAGCGTAAATTCCCAACAGCCACAGCTGGAAAGAGAGCAAAAGGAAGTACCAGATGTGAAGTGCTCACAGGCCAGAGGTGCCAGCAAGAGACATGCTATATGAGGGAACCTTGTCTAGCTCTTCCTCTACGGCAGTGAAACTAAGTAAACCTTTATTCGAATCGGAATGCAGCAGATTGGTGTTCCTGGATTACCTTTTCTATGATCAAGAGAAGAGGTGACCTGACAAGGTAAAGAAGAAATGGTTTTAATTCTCTTGATGGACTTCACAATCTCTTTCACAAAGAATGAACAAGCTTAAACCCCCCGATCCCTGGCATGTGGAGTAAACCTAAGGGTCACCTCCTAGGCTTTGGCCCGACTAACGAGGCTGCTTCTGATGCTGAAGCCTGGCTGACGCTGAAGGGCTCCGCTGGCCACATGGGTCTGTGATGCTACCTGACGGGCTTGTTGGGACAGATGTGTCACTGCTAAGGTGTCCTGTGCTTCCCTGCCCTTTGGTTCTGTACTGAAATGCAAAATGCACGTGAATAGAAACTCTTGTCAGCAGTCTCCTTGTCACCTGCTGGATCTTTTGCAAATCAAGTTAAAGAGGAAGGCGTTTAGAAATGTGGTTACTTCACTTAACTGCTCCTTAATGACTGTTTCAAAGATAGCAGTGTCTGAACTCTTGAATATAATTAGTATAAGGTTTCCAAGAGTTGTTTTCCTCTCAGAAGAACTAGAGGAGATGGTTATATGTCTTTATTTTTCTATCTCTAAAATTTCATACTGAGAATTGTACTTAAAATAGCTACGTAGATGATTGTATCCTTTAGACATTACCCAGTATCACTTTCTAACCCATTTGAATTAGGCTTTAATATCCATCCACCTTCCCACCTTATCAGTCACATACCTTTAAAATATTGATTTCTAATGATACCTTTCTGGAGTTTGTCTTTTGCCTTTTGGGGTAGATAAAGTTGGTGCTGCAAAGTCGATTACTACACCTGGCGGCTGCTCATTACCTTTCCCTTTTTAAGGCCAGTGAGTATTCAACACCTGCTTAGTTTCTTTCTCATTAATAAGATAATGATGCATTCTGTTGTGGCTCTCCCACCCCTCAACAAACACTTTTTTGAACTGGATCATCAACTGCAGTGAGCTCATTTCTAAATGAAAATTACTTTCCAGGTGTTGAAATTCATTATCTCACTGCAGTGGAAACAAACATAGAGGTAGCTGGATTATATTTAAACGTAAAACCCAATAAACAGTGGTGTAATTAGACAATTCCATCCCTACCACTGGGAGTCGTAAGGATTTAAGTGTAACCAAGACAGAACCAGGGCAAGAAATTAATAAATACATTAGAAGTGAAAGTAAAATAAAAAGAATGTTGAATGATGTCTAACCTAAGATAAAGGAAGACAATAAAGATTTTAGTGGTGCCAGAAGGATACTGCTTCTATGGGATGTTGTCTTTGAAATCTTTTCTGTCAAAAAATAGTACACGGAGGACTACTTCTAGAACAGGGAAGGTCATTCTGATCTTGCAGAACAAAACAAAGTCAAAGTGTTTAGTCTCAACTATTCTATGTACTTAAGAGGAAATTAACCTAACTTTATCGCTGCTTCTTCGTTTATGAAATATGGATGATAAGGCTTTTGTAAAAGAACTTTACAATACTTGGATGAAAAATATTGTGTTGGGTTTTTTTTTAACAGATACAGCCATTTTAGAGATTATGTTTGCTTATGTTTAGTCAACTACACCAGCAAGTGCATAAAATTATGGGTTAAAAAGTTGATATGCATTAAAAATAAATGGGTAGAAAATGGTCCTAGTTCAGCTATCCCCAGTTTCTATCAAAGTCTATGTGAATTGAAGACATCGCACCTTTCAGAAACTCTTGGTATTAACTAGGATCAGATCCAAAGAGTTGAAATGATAAAAATAACAAGGATTACCTACAGCCTGAGGTGCTCATAAGCAGTAAGTAACATTAATGCCAATACCCCCTTAGGCAGGTGAAAATGGAATTGTAACTGGTGTGATGAGAGTTCTGTATTGCTAATAAATTCATGTCAAGGTGCACTCGTGTCTCTGAGTATCTGATGCAATTTATATGTATATTTATATTTATTAGTGGCTTCAGATACATTTCATCTTTCTCAAAAGCAGACGAAAATTTTAACAAGAGTTTCTTAGAGCAAAAAAGGGTGAATCTTGAAGAAAGTAGATAGAAAGTTATCTCTTGGTAACAGTTTCCAGCGAGTGATTTATTTTACTTTTTTTATACTATGTACATGACATTCAATTTGTGATGTGCCATGTGAGCTGCATGGATATACTGCTATGGCAGTGTTGGATCTTGGATCAGATGGCATTGGAATGCTCCATCGTTGCTTGGTGCTCCACGTTCCTGTTTTAATAACACTGGAGTGACTGGGCCATTTTAATGACAGAGATGGTATAAAGCTGTGCTTCAGTTCCTCCTCCTCTCTCTTTTCTCTCACTCTCATTTTGAATCCCCTCGATAAACTGAATCTGCAGAAGAGGGGACAAGTCAATTCAATGTGTCTGATGAGTGCAGACAGCTCAGCAGTAACACTGGGACATCTTTACGTTCTGCAATTGTGAAGTGTCGGGATCTGGATCAGAAAAACGCTTTTTCTTGACTCATTCTGATGTTCTCTTTCAAAATATGACATGTGAAACTGCAGCTTCTGTTTCTAAAGTTCTACAAGGCAAGAGGAAATATGTAAAAATAGAGGGTAGGTACTTGTGATTTTCGCACTGCTGCACATTTAGGTCCACACAGATGACTTTACAGTGATATCTGTGCAAGTGTATTGCTGGACTGGTTTAAATAAACATAGCTCTGGGAAATCAATACAGCTATCAGTATTTTTATCAGCTGAGAATCTGTTTTCTAAACCAAGTGATAGTAAACTCAGGATTATAGGGCAGCTGTGAATGCGTTGGATTATACAAATATATGCATTAGTACACATAAGTGCACTAAAAGTAGTCAACCTTATAGTTTTTAATATTGCATGTACATTTTGCAGATTTTTTTTTTTATTAAGAAAGACTGCTGCTTTCTGAGTCTGTCCAGGGCACACTGTTTCAGTGTCTTTCGTTAAGTCCTGCTGCACCACTTCTTTGAAGCTTGGACAAAAATGCCAAAAAAATCATCAGGCATAATGATTTTCCATCAGCAAAGCGTGATGGAAAGCAGAGCAAAGCATGATTACAAGCAGAGCGCCCGCAGTCAATGCATTGCATCTTGTATATCAGGAAAAGCGCTTTTTGTCTCTACCACGTTTTCCAAGGAAAAGCCATATTTAAAATTCAGCAACAGCCTCTGCTGAATGCTGTACTAACAGAACTGTCGAGCTGGGTTTAACAGCTGAGCCGGGCTTGTAGAACTTCAGCTCCGCCCAAGCAGGTGCTGTGGGGTTCCCCAAACGTGGGTGCTGCAGAACAGCCTGGCTGGTCGCTCGCACAGCGCCCGCTTGCAACGCAACGCGTCCGGCACGGCCGCCTGAGGAGGGTGATAGGAGTTACGTTGCGTGTCTGAACGCTGACTCCGCCTCGCGTTGTTACTTCGTGCAAGGCGCTATCGCCGCTTCTGCTTTGAGGTGCGCTGCCAAAGCCTGCCCTTCCCTCCTACCGTGAAAGTCGGGAGAGCAAGGATAAGTTCAGAGAACAGTTGACAGCTGCTATTTTAATGTCTTCACTATGACTCTTATCTGCCACCATGACATTCTCATCATGCATTCATCACTTACAGATTTGTAACAGTTCGTAGAAAAGTCTTTGCCGTACGTGAGCATGTGCAGATGTGCACGGGATCCCGAGCTGTACCCAAGAAGCCTGCTGGGAGCAGCGAGTATTCCGTACCTTCTGCTTTCACAGGGGAAAAAATGCCTCCTCATCCTTACCAGGAGCAGTAAGCCGTTATTGCTGTGTTATGGCAGTTGGTGAGATAAGATAATTACGAAGGCATTAACAAAATGCATACAAAATTAGTTGTAGCTCACAGAAGGAAACAGAATTCAGGAAACTAGTCAGGGTATTAATTTGTAGCCAATCCTGTCACGAATGTGGAAAGAGAGAAAATACTAATGAAGTGTGAAAATGTCAAAAAGATGTAAAAAGAAGAAATGGACAACTCGCTTGAACACAGTGCATATGCAAATAATAAATATTCTAGTCTGATATATTCAAATGTCACACAGCTGTAAACCAGTTTTGTTTCTGGGTGCATGAGTGGACAGATGAAATCTGGAAGCAAGTTCTTTGGAAATCACCCACCCCCTCAAAATCTCCAGAACCTATTTATTGTAAAGCTTTCACTTCTATTAAATAAAGGCCATTAAAAAAAAAATCAGTCCAGAAGTCTTTCTGTGAGGTTGCACTGTGTGCATAGAGGATGCTTACCTGCGGGTATAATACTGCCCACACGTTGCGAAGTCACCCAATGAATGGGCCTCGGAACTTGTACCGAATTTTGGCAGGTTAACAGCAATCACACCAGACGCACTCTAACATTAGGAGCCTCTTACTAAGCCAGGAATTTGTGTAAAACCAGGCAGTATTCAATGCAAGCAGAAACCTCTGCTACTTTAAAAGATTTTTTTTTTTTTTTGAATAGCAGAAGTTCTTGGCTTTGTATTTTTAGTAGGCAGGATATTTTGATTTACATTACAAAGGTTAAAATTCTCTAAAGTAGGTGCTTTTTGAACCATCTGAACTACTTTGTTATGAATACGTTTTACATGAATGTAAAACAAATACTCCATTGACTAGGAAACCTGTTTGCTCATTCTAATCCAATGTGAATCTGGTGCCACGTGGGAGTTCTTCATTTCAATTAATTATCATACTTGAGAACCTTCTGTAACTCAGCACGCTCTGCATTCCCAGATCTCAGTAAGAAGAAATTGTCAGGTGCCCAGGAGCTCACAAATATTTTGCTAAATCTTGGAATTTTTACTGAGATGAGATTCGATATAACTGCACAAGAGGAGATTACAATTAATTAGATGGCCGATACCTTATGCCTTTAAGCGTGGTCTTTGGATAGTGTAACGCTTATGTAAACTTTAATTTGCATGATGCGCTGACTTACTACTCCGTGTGATGAACAGAGATGACATCTTGAGATACTTGATGAGATTTTTGGCCTCACCTCTTTGACCTTCCCTTATTTTGCACCATTTCAGTCCTCTTTTAAATATCATACTGTAGAATGCAGCGCTTCAAGTCAGGCATTTGTGCAGCGTGGCGAGGGTTTGAAGCTGCAAGAATTTTGGCAGTACACCCACCTAAGGCTTTTCTGTTTATCGGTCACAGATATCAGACTACGTGTAACGCAGGTACGACTGCACATTTAGACAGTTAAAACGTGTGAATACCTAACTAGCTTCCCAAAGAATGATTTGGGGTGTTATTTACTTTTCATCCCATAGTGAAATACTGTAAACTCAACAGTTCCGTTTGAGGTTATGACTTTCCTTAGTCCATGCTGCTTTAATTTTCGCAGACATTCTTCTTAGATTCTTAGCTTTGTGACTTTTACCATGCAACGTATATTCCTCTACACACGTTCCTCCACGTTCCTAAAAGTTAGATTGACTTCTTGTCAAACATCAAACTGAACTTCAGCATATTCAAAAAGCTTGTTGGTAGCATCTAGTTTGGGCAGTTTCCCATTTAGCTAAAAGTCCATTTCCGTATAAACTTGACATCCCTGAAACTGGGAATAATTGTAATGCAAAAGGAAGGAGTGAATTGAATAGATCAGCTCAGCTTCTGAGTAATAAACTGAGTAATCTCTGCCTGTTTGGTTTGTTTTTTTTTTTACCTGACAAACAAGTTAAATATCTTTAAATGGGCTAGTTTTTAAGTGCATTTGAGAAACTTAACTTGAATTATGTTAGCATGTACTATTTGAATATGTAACATAGATAAATAAAAAATCCATACTGTATAATTAAATCAATAAAGCATGGATGTTTGTGGAAGGCAGAAGGACACTGAGGAAGAGTGTTGAAATATCCTCTGATTAGTGATTTTGGTGATAACTAACAAATTGTCTGAAACATTAAAAAGAAAGACTAACAAAATCAGGGACAGGCGATTTTTATTCTGCTTAGCATACATAGTCTAAGATCTGTTGCACATTCTCTTATTTTTTGGCCAATTCATCTTTTTGTGTCTTACCACTTGACAGTGTTCTCTATTCATGAAATATTCCTACTTATTCACCAGATGGAATAAAAATATGGGAACAACTGTATGGAATAAGAATACAGGAACAACTGTTAGAGTGCTGTATGTCCTGTGGACAGGGAGGGAATGGTACTTGTGGAAATGTTGCGTCATTGTGATGAAGAGCGACACAGACTGAACAGTTTGAGCAAACCGGCATGGATGGCATGTCACCTTACTGCAGCACTCCGATGAAAGCATGTTCATTACACAGTGGTTAATACGGAGCACGCTTTTAAGAAACATGCTTTCTGACCTGCGTTTCAGGACTGATAGTCACGTAGTGGTCAAGTTCTCATGCGACTCAGATGTACGCTCGTACAGGCATGCGGGGTACAACTCTGAGTTACAGCATAAAGCAGTTCCCTTATCTTTACTTGGGGATTGTGTATGCATAATGCAACGTGGTCTTGAAAATGTGTCTAACAACAGCACGTGCCTCATGCCTCAGGACAGAGAAAAAGAAGAGCCTAGTGCTATAATGTGTTGGAAAATAAATCAAATTATTTATAAGGAAGATTGAAGACAAATTATTTTCTCCAGGTTTTTACCATAAATCATTCTGCTGAAACTACTTTGCTCACATACCTTGACTTTAGCTCAGTGATACTGGCACAATTTCTTCTGTCTTTCTAGTCAGCTGCTCTGTAGCGCGCTCTGAATTTTGTTCAGATGAGCCATTTTCAAGTATTGTTTTGAGAGAGATCATAATCTAACAGAAGGGGAAATAAAGGCAGCTGGCTACACTCTTCTTCAAATAACCATGGCCAAAAAAGTCATTAAAGCAAATTAAAAACCAAACATGGTTTTCTCACTTCTTTCCTAAATGCCACAGTTATTCATCTCTGAAAATGGACAAACACAATCTCAGTCAAGCTGTCATTATGAAGAGGAATGGACAAGTTATAATTTGAATGCTAATCAAATTCTTATTTATCAGTCTCAGCTGTGCTGGTTTGGTAGGCATATGCCAACCAATTTAACAAACATTTCTTCTTCCAAAGAGCAAAGTCTATGTTTGCTTGTCTTCTCCATAAGTGGTTTTTAATACGTGCTATTAATGAAAGACAAAATAAAATACAATAAAATGAAAAGATTGGGCTTGCTGAGGGCACATTTTGTGACACAATATTATTGACAGAATGCCTGCGTTACATCTGAACAGGAAAGATTTGATGGTAAAACCAGTCTGTGATGGAGAGGGTTGCAGTTGTTTGATATCTGCCTTAGGTACCTGATGACAGGAAAAGAATGATCACATGGATGAGTAAGACAAAAGTTCAGTAAATTCCTTCAAGATGCATAAAAATGCTTTGAAATCAGAATGTTTCATTGATTTATTTTCTGTAGAAAATACTGTCTGAAGACCTGAAACTGCTGGTCAGTTATTTGATAATATGTCTAGTTTTCTGTCTTGAGATTCCCATGTCTGTCTGGTTCTCCAGGGAAGTTCCTGTAAAACACTTTAATTCCATTTGTTACCTTATGGGAGACCGCTTTGACTTTCTTCAGGTTAGAAGTAGTTGTGATGTGTCATTTGGAAGCGCAACATGTCTTGCAACGTGTAAGCTTGTTAACAAAAAATGGGGAAAAAAAAGGGGAGGGCGGCGAGGGTAGCGGCGGGGCTGTCTTTAGCTTTGCGATGTGGTAGTGCTGCCTGTTTCCTAGCCCTGCTGCCCCCGTAAGAGTGGGTTGCTTAAGTCTGCACAGTTTCAAAGCCTTAATGATGGCTTAACAAAGCAGAGCACATGGGCAGCCGATGTAACTTGGCAGCTATCTGCGACACGAATCAGAACTGTTTTCCCCATCTCGGCTGTTGCTGCGTTGCAGGTAGATCGAGGCTGTCGAAGCCTTGGGCTGTAGCTCTCTCCTGTACGTAGTTACGTGGTGTTCAGCACACCCGGACCTTGGGAGCACGAGGTGCTGTATATACTGCATAATAACCAAGTAATAACAGCATCTGGTGGTTTGATTACGCTGCGTCCCTTGCAGACAATCCTTGCTTCTGAGTCGGGATACCAGATAGCCGTAGACCCCTCACGCCATCCACAGCCGAAGCGCTGCTGCCTGCGTTTTTCAGGGGTTGGCATCTTGGCAGAGAGAGGAGGCACGTGTGGGGTGTACAGCAGCCTGATAGGAACATTAGGAATATATCGATGAGGTGCCGCCTGTATAGCAAAACCACGTCTGCACGATGGCAGCCCCGGGTCTCCCGTGACCTCGCTCGCAGCCCCTTAGAAAATCTTGTCATTGTTCAGAGTTTGCTTAACTGCTTTACTGGCGTTAGTATTGAATACTTTTAAAATCCCCCTCTGCTGCTAATATAGTTGACTTTTTAAAAAAACTTGCTTGCTTTTAGCAAACATGTTAAACATCTTTTCTATATGACCATTTTGCTATCTCATATCTTGCTGAGGATAGGCTGCCTTTTATCTTTGCCTTTCAAGAAATAACCTTGCTCTAAAACTTTCCCAGATTGAAAACACGGGTTTTAAGTGGTGATTTCAAGATATGGCATGTGTATAAGCAGCATTAATAAGTGTACAGCAGCGTTTGTCTTACTGGGCTAGCTTCAGGGATTTTATGGGTCACCAATACTGTATATTTAGGAGAAAAGAAAGCATTGATTTTGTGCCGTAGTTGATGTTTGCCTTGCTTTTGGAGCTTTAGCCTAACCCAAGTAGGATGAGTGAAGGAGTTTAGTGCCTTTGGTTCTAGTAGGAATTAATGTTTTAAAGTTTACAGGTTCAGTTTCTTATGCAATATCCCCATTGACTTACGCAGTAGAGATCAGAATGATTTACAATCACTGTTGGACTTGAGAATGATTCCCAGAAGTCAAAGCCCAGTAGTACTTCAATAAGCCACTGTAATAAGATATTTTATTATTATGGCTTTAAATGTCCTGCAGTGTACGGTAATTCAGATATAAAATAATTAAAGGCAATTAAAGACCATTATAGTAAGGATTATTTTGTGCTAATGACAGACTGTTTGACTCGAGGAAGAACACCTTCTAAAGTCGTTCAGGGAGCATGCTACCTAGTCAAGGTGGGAAAAGGAGCACATCTCTGAGATGTGAGTGGGAAGAAGCCAAAAAAGATGAGGACTTTTTCCTTCCTCACGCTCTCCTTTTCTTTACGTATCTCCCCAAATTACAATATATCTTATAATTAATTAAACATTTGATTTATTAAAGAAAGATGTTAATAATGTACAGCTTCATGAAAGCGTATTCCTCAACACATAGGAAGAAAAGAGACAGTGTTTTGTGTCTTGCTGCTGATTTTTAATAACATCGTTTTATGAAATGTATTAAAATCAATAATGCTAATTTTACAACTCTGTCAGCAAAACTTTTCAATAAAACAGGTCTTTTACTTTCCTTTAAATACAATTCAGCAACCCTCAGGAGTCAGTCGGGAGAAGAGGTACTGAGCTTAGGCTGCTTGAAAAATGTAGTCCATACTGCAGATATTCCAAGTCCTGAACACTCGGGTTTACCATAGCCGCTCCTAATGTTGTATTATGTTTGAAAAAAATACATCATGCTGGTGGTGTGACATCTGCCCTTGTGCAGAAGAAGCAAAACTCTCTAAAATTCTGACTTGTATTACTGTTTTCCCCAAATTTAGAGCAGGACACAATAGCTGGCTAAACATGAGAGGCATGCTATGAATTTGGTAAACTGTTAATTTAATTTATACATAGCTGAATAAATCTTGCCTACCGAGTTACAGCAGTACTACATGTCTACTAGCAGTAGAACACGTCTAATAGCGTTACATAACTGCTGTTTCTTCCCCAAGAGCCCCCAAAAGTACAGTTTGTGCCAACTTTGTGAAAGCTTCCCTTCAGTTCAAATTATTATTGTACTTACTGCTGGCCACTGCACTGCACAACTCCTCCTTGACTTTGTCCTGTATTGCAGAGAAGCATGTATAGAAGAAACATGAACAAATGTAAAATGAGTAAAAAATTTTTTACGTACAACTGGGTATCTAAGATATTCCTTGTCAGGCTGTTGTCCTTCTGAGATCCGTACCTCTGTCTCTCACAGCAGATTATTCTGCACGAATCCACTCATAAAGTTCTCCAAATAAGTGATTTTATCTTCTGTAGGTAAATAGGAAAATCAGGGGTCTTGCAAATATCCAGCAGGAGAGTTGTACAAACATTAGTGCATCCAACTGCTTTAATATATCACCATTGAAAAGAATTCAGTTTACCAATCTGAACGCAAACAACAGTGCCAGAACCTCACTGTACAGCGATGCTGGAGGAAAATAAGATTTTTTATACATAAACGTCGGAAATGAAGTAAAAAAAAAAATTGTTAGTCCATGAAGAATGCAAATGTTAACACAGTTTTTAGGTGAGGCATAAAGACAAGCATATCATTTAAATATTACTCTTTCTGTGACAATTGGCAGTGTTGCATGTGATTTCTTTCTGGCAGCCTTAAAATAAAGTGATTGCTTCTCCTCTGAGAAGTTTTTCAAACAAAAATAACAACAGCTAATCCCTGCAAATGAGCAGCAAGTGCAAATTTTAGCAATACTTGTGAAGAGGACCTGTGTATGGAATTCTCTCTGGAACCTTTTCGCGATCTCAGAAGTAAGAACTCTCATTTCCAACACTTTGTGTCGTACGAATGGCTGACTCCTGTGGAACAAAGTCCTTTCCCTATCCATATTTTCTAAGCTGCAAGACCATGGCAGAGAGTGGCAAATTCAGAAACTTCCAGAAGTTATTATTTAGAGTTTAGAGATGTGAAGCATCCAGTGCAGGAAAGGTTACCAAAGTTTAAAACATAAGTAAGAAAACTGTGTGCATAAAGAAATTAAAGCAAATTTCCAAAACTTCTTTGCGATGCTCCATGTATCTGGTTTTGGGCACTGCTGCAGAAGGTATATCTGCTACAAAGTCTTGTACATCTTTATATCTGTTCAGGATTTAATATTATCTCCTGGAAGGGAACAATACAGCCACTGTCTAAGGATCTAAACATAATAAAACTTACACTGAGGTGAAAAGAATCAGTTTTTCTAGCTGTATAGATGAAAGCGAAGCATTAGCTTATTGCGTTAAAAGGCAATACATGTAAACCATTTAAATCGCCGTTATGTCAACCACAAAAGCTCTGTCCTTAGATCATGATAGCAGTATCCAATTCCTACAGTAATTCTTCAGGCAATCCCTGTTCTCAGAAAATCCCTCCCTTATTTTGTAAAGAGTCACGAGCCTGGAAGCCGATTTTTTTCCCTTTAGCGGAAGAAGTGGGGATGGGAAGCAAAGGCTTGATTCATTGCCGTTCCCGGCAAGAGAATGTGTGCATCGCTATAATCACAGTTAAGAGGAGGCTGCAATAGCAGAAGGAATCTCTTTGTACCTGGTAAATTTTATATCTTCAGTTAGATTTTGACTTCCCTACTCTCGCTTATATGCAAAAGAAATTATTTTTTTCCTTTCCTCTTTATTGATTCAATAATAAAGGGAAAAATCTCTTTTAACATACGGGATTTTTTATTATAAACCAAACATCACACTGCTGTATTTATTTAGTTAATTCGATACCTATTTATATTAACATTTTTTGCACACTAGGTTGCTTTACAGTGTTAAAAGCAAGGCTAAATAAGCCTTGAAAAACCTATTCTTAAATTGATAACTGCAGGGTCTCTAGTGAAACTCTCCAAGTTCTTCTGGCTTACACTTGATTTGCTTTAATAAGGGTTATGGGGAAAGAAAAACTATTGAAACTCCATTTTAAAATTCCTGGCAACAGACAGGTGGAAAAGACTTAGAATGACTATTTTTCATTACCGAGGGCCCCTTAGGACTGCACTGGAAAGAATCCTGTCTGCCCCAGATAAGAGTCTCCCAGCAGTTTAATGTGCCAATCAGTTGCGCTCAGCAGCCCGGAATCATCATACTGCAGCTATTGAATAGTTCCAGACCATATGCTCAGAAGGATGGGAAACGTGATATGTGTCACACTTCCAAAGAATGACGATGAAGAGCATTAATATGCTGATGAAGAAGGAAAAAAAGAGAAAGAGAAATCTTGAGGATGCAAACCCACCTGTGTTACAGAGCCTGACAGATATGCTGTACTAACTCTTCCATTTCATATATAATTACAGGTTTGAGTTACCATGAGGTCTACAGCAGACTGAATTACTTGGTCTCTTCCTCTCTTCTCCTCTGCTGATATGTTCTCTCTTTTGATTTTTAAGAGAGAAAAGAGTTAAATCAGAGTCCAAATATCTACAAGAGAAGCAATGGACGTTTTATCCAGCTGGTAGCCTGGAAACTATTTGGGTGCATTTGTGGTCTGATTACTTCACAACAACATCTGAGCGTTGGACCAAGGACGGCTCCATTTGTGTTAAATAATACCCTGGTAGCTTGAAGGAGGAATGCTAATGAAGGTTCTGAGAAAATGGGAAAGCAGTAAGAAAATGCATTTTTATATACATTTTATCCTTTCTGAAACAAATGCAGTGATGCCATCGTGTAACGTACAGTATGGTAGTGGATGCGTAAATGAAAAGTGGGTCACAAGGACCTGATCTTCTAGCTAGCTTCTTTTGGGTGCCCTCACCCCACAATCTTCAATGCACGAAACCACAGAGCAAATTAAGAGTTGGTACAAGCAGCTGAAATTCCAGTGACTTCTATATTTACCATGAACAATCTTCACGTCCCTCCAATCATTTATAAATTCTACTAAGCTGTATATTGGAGGAACAGAAATGAAATATGGGAAGAATTCCAGATCCATTGTTTAAAACAACCAAATAAAACATCTAGAATTGGTGGCACAAACGAGCTCCTTTGTTAAAATAAATGTGCCCTCTGAGGACACAGGGAATTCTGAGTCACCCGAAGAATAATTTTTAGTTTAGGCTAGCCATACCAATGTCTTAGAGTATATGTATGTAGTTAATGATCTTCTCTGATATCTTTACGGCAATAATTTTCCATAACATAGAGATACACGTGCTACATTTGCCAGGATTGTGAGGCATAACAGATTGTACAGTGGGCTTTTCTAGAGAGTACTGAAACCAAATTCACAGATTCAGGCAGCTTTTAAGAACTGGGTTGCCTGCAGGCTGAATAGAGATCTTAGTTTGGGAGGATGCTCTCATTTTCCTTTGTCCTTGTAACAAAAGTCACTGATTAACAATGCAGTCAATTGTTATGAGATAAATTATGGGATTTTTCACATTTATTCTTATTAATGTCATCCCTTTGGCTTTCTGATTACTCATGAATTTTCCTTAGTACTTTTCTGTATTCCAAAATAAAATTTAATGTTATGTATTTTTTTTCAATCCATACAAGGTTAAGTTTCAGCCTAGCAAAACTCAATGAAGATTGTCTGTGGTTGTATAGAGTACAGATTATTATTTTTTAAATATAAATTCTGAATGTGAGGCAGATTCTTTCAAAGTAGCACCTCCCTCTGATTTATGATCATTATGATTTGGTTATGATTCAGAAAAGAGATGCCCAAATGCTGATTTTGGATCAAAAATTTGTACCAAAAGCCTGCAACAGGATAAGCTTCATGTGTTTTGGTTTTCTTCCTCTTCTGAACTGTGCTTGTACCATTTAAGAGAGACAGTCGTGTACATCCATTCTGTTCCTTACGATTTACAATACTATTATTAGACCTAAGTTAACTTTAGTAGTGATCAACTAGCTATGGCGGTTTTATTTGTATGGATTATTACCAGAGTAGTTGTTCTGTACTATACTGACAGCAGACAGGCACCGTAACTTTTCAGATACAGAAATCAAGAAGCGGAGTCTTCTACTTCAGATGGTTTAGAAAAAAAGACTTGGAAAAGTAGGTTTTTCTGTCTTTAACTTGTTCAAGAATGTATACTTTCCCACTCAGTTCTTCATTTTCAGTTTTTTGCAGACTTCAAAAATGAAGTTAACTCTTGCATTCTCTCTGCTGCACTAGCAGATTTCCATTTCCAACCAGCCAACGATACAACTTTTTCATTACTAAAGGGTTGTTTGTCTCCTGTAGATCCAGCTGAGGGAGATGCCCGCCTGCCTCGACTTGTACTTTCCAGCCTCTCTTTGTCACATCGGGTACTTCTCAGAGGCGTGAAATTTCTACTTTGAAAAAGTCAGAGGTTTCACCACGAAGTATACATTTGTTTTTCTTACCACAGCTGATACAGCTGGTACGTATTGCTGACTTAAAGCTGAATTTTCAGGATGCAGTTCTCAGAATCTCTTCAGCATGCCGGGGAACCTTCCGTGCTGGGTCATTCTGCGGTTGCGCTGTGCTGCTTTGTGCTCACTTCCACAGAACGAGCTCGGTTTGGTTTTGGCAGACGGAGTGGTGCTATCATCTCAAGATGCCTGGACTTAATCTGTGTGGCTTGACACGTAGACCGCACAACTGGTAGTAAATGTTCTTACCTTCCTTAAGACTTGCTCATTGCAACCAAACAAAATCTTGTCTTTAGCCGGAGCAAATGGCAGCGTTATACTGGCTGTAATTAGTTCTTTAAGACTAAAGCGTACGAAGCTGGCTAATAAAAAGTGGAAACTGTGCAGTTAGCTTCTGTGCTGACAGCTTTTTCTGGAACAATGATTAAAGGCGTTAAATTCCAGGTCTGATCAATATAAAACGTAGTCTGGCTGTTACTGGACCTGGCAAACATTTTCGTCAGCTTTGGCTTCAATCTGTAGCGAGACATGTTTACAGAAACAATTTCTAAATGCTTCTCTTATCAAAAAGAAATTTTTATTCTTTTTGATAACAAATGCCTATCTCCTAAACCGCATTATTTAAAACTGAAAGAGAAAGCTGTTTTCTTTCAGCTCCTTTGAAAACTCTGTAAGAACATTTCTTTAAATAAAACATATTCTCTTTGATTCTAAGAGGCCTGCTTTCCGCACTTAACAAAGTATCGTTGCAATACTACTGGTTTTAATTCTATTGCCATTATCACCCGAACTCGAATCCTACCAGAGCTTCCTACGTGACTGATTCCTTTATCAGGAACGTGGCTGTCTTTGAAACAAAAAAGCTGAACCATAATTTTTAAATTTGTTGCCCGCTTGTTAAAAAGCCAGCCGCATGGCATAGCCCCTGAGCAGGAGTTCAGGTGCCAGGACCACACGCGGCCACGTGTGTGAGTTCCCTTAGGGGCCGCATCCGTGCCTCCCTGTCCGCCTGAGCTGTCAGTCTGTTCTGGAGCTGAGGGTAGCAGAAGGACCCCGATCCCCTCTGCGTTACGGACAAGCTTGTTGCCTTCCCCCTTTGCGCTGCACAGCTGCACCGAGATGGCAGCCACGAGGCTGCAGATGTAAAGCAGGAAAACAGCAATTCAGGGAAGCTGCTCTGTTCCAAACAAAATTTTCAGACCTGGATGCTCGTTCCCTTTTGGTTTGAAGTCAATCTGCTTGTCCTTATCTTAAAATTGTAACATTCTGCCTTCCTCGCCCCTCCGCTCCCATTTCTTCTTGCTGCCTGGATTTCACTGCAGTAGCCCGTCTTCCTCGCCGCTTTCTCTCACTTTGGACTTTGCTGGGAACGTGGCTTGGCAAAAGACCAGCCGTGCCTTTCTGCCAGGTCCTTCTCCAGCTTTATTTCACCAGCGTCAGATGTTAGCGTGATTATAGTCAGGGCACTTATTGATATATTTTCTTCATTTTGAGATTGGACCATCTCATTTGGCAGCTTTTGAAGCGTGTTGCCTAGCTCAGATGGTAAACTTTTTGAGTTTGAAGGTGCCAATTATGTACCAAATAAATGAATAAAATTCAAACTGTGTTCTCATTTCAAGGTGTTTCTTTATTTAGCCGGGGAATTTTAAGACTTCAACAGGACATGCTACAACTTTTATTTTTTTTTAAGCTATTCCAGGTCAGCCTAGGTTGGGGTTGCTTTATGAGTGCAAAATGAAACATTAAAAGAATTAGTGGATTATGTTGTCATTTTTTTCCTTCATAAATAAAGTAGCAAGCGGGGTCACTCCTCTGTTTATTTAATATTGAGGTAGCATGACTTTTTCTTCCTACATGGAGACAGGAGAGATTGTGACTAACACTGTTACCAGAGCATTAACGCTCAGTGATATGGATCCCTTAATCATTCTAATTTGGGAATGAGAGCTATCAAAGCAGCAGTTCAGTCCGTGTATTTGACAGGCACAGAATTGCCCATTTGGCCACTGAGGTATGCAATTGTAATTTTTTTTTCCCCAGTAATTTTGTGCTTATTCTTTTGATTATAGAGTCATAGCAATTTAGATTAGATTTAAGGGGTAAACAAGGCATCTGGGAAAGATCACTACGATAGGCATCAACAGAGTGCTAAATATATAGAAGTTTTCTGTAAGATGCAATGAAAAGTTGCACTGCTCTGTTGCCTACTGTTCACCTCCCCTTTCTTCTCGCTGCCTACCTACATTCTGCCTTCAGGAGGTAAGCAAGATGCTTTTTCTTAGCCTGAACTGCTCATTCTCTTCTTATTACTCAAATCGTTCGATCGGTGATGGATCAAACGGTACTAGGGAATTACTCGCAGTGGAAATAAGATTTGCATCCTATTGTTAGGCTTTCAGACTTTTTTTTTCAACTAGTCACCCGAAGGTGAGATAGGCAGGTGTTTGGGATGTTTGGCAAAGTGCATAATGCAATGGGCCTCTTTAGACCTCTGCAAAACAGCTGGCTTAAATGGCAACGTGATTGTGTGGGCTGGCTTGTGTATGCGGGCAGAAGGGGGAGTGCAGACATTATCAAAGGTCAATTTGTTTCGGTGTACTTGGTAGCGTTTAAAAAATGTTTTCTCCTCACCAGTTAATTGCGTGTGTTAAGCAAAGGGACAATCAGAACTTTGTTTTGTCATTCTTTCTCAGGGAGCTACAATGTCTACAGCAGAGTTTATTTGTTTCTAGACAATGTTGTGTCTGTATGTTTGTTATGGAAGTCAATAGGAACGGATGCGCTCTGTTCGTGGACCAGCAGGTGATAAGATCTGTCTCCCCAGGCTGAGATCGAGTTCCGCAGTCCTGGAGCATCCTGAGAGCACTTTGCCTCCCGCACAGACGAGACATGTTTAACCCTAAAGAAAATCCCATCGTGTAACAGGAGCAAACCTGTCACTGGGCTTTGTCCATCAAATGCCCTGAGCGCAAGCCACAGGTACTGATAGCAAGGGCCGGGACTCACACGGTAGCTGAATATTCTGTGAGAAACTACTTTAGATATATAAAATTTGTGTATTTGTCTCAGTGAGATATTTTGGACCAGCTGGAGTTTAAAAACTGCGGTAACGGAAGTTTTGTTTTGACCAGGTCACCAGTGGGTGACATGAAGGTGTTCAGTTAGGTCTTTTCTAATTTGCTCTATGCTGGAATGTGCTGTTTGACGTCACTAGAGCTGTCTGCGGACATCAGAAATGCAGCTCTCCGTTATATGCACATTCACCACCATAATACCAGCTGTATATGTAGACATGCATACCCTTATGTAAGGGTAGTTTTTTTTAATTATGCTTTTAGCGTGTTTTTTTTCACAGAATCTGACCTATGAAAACATGATTTTTTTGAAACAGGAGCAGTGAAAAAATTATGGTTGCCTTGTTTTATAGAAAAAGATGTCTATTGTGTAGCAGCTTAGTCAGACTAATTCAGTCCAAGCTCCAGCTGAAAGGAAGAGCTTTAAATAACACGTCAGGTTCTGCTGATTTTTTGTTTGAGAGAGGAAAGAAACGAGGGTTAGCAATATTAGTTAAAATTCAAAAACTTATAAATCTAAACATTGCTATCTGTCTTGAAATTATGAAGTATCCTGGTATGTATTTACCCTATAGCATATTTGTAAAGGTACTTTATATAGCTCGTGTAAATGCTATGTCAGGATAAGATATGATTTCAAAGATAAACTTGTCTTAAATGTTAATAGTTTAGTTAAGCCTAGCCAGACGACGGCCGCCTTCAAGGTAACGTTACTCTTTTGGTGAAGTTCAAGGCAGAGCTCTAGGAGGAGAGATGTAGTTAGGAACAGAATAACGTGCATAAAACTATCAAATACATAGCTTACATTATAAAACAGCACACAAAAAACCTAAAAGGTATTTTTAAATTCTGTTGCACAGGGATTTCTGAATGTAATTCCATCCATTCTCATTGAGATAAAAATACACTGTATGGATTACTATAATTAGGCCATATTAGCTACAGCTTAGATCTATTTTAAAAATATGTTTAATTCTAATAAATATCACCATTCAGTTTCCAGATAATGTTTTGTGTCTAGAATCTAATAAATCCAGCTTGCTGAACTTGGTTCAGCAGCCTGGTAATTTTCTATTGTATGTCCCGTTTTTGGTAAATTTTCTTTTTGAAATATTTAAGTAGTAGAATAGAGGAGATAAACACCAAATATTGAAAAGCTGTAGAGAGTCGAGATAAAATTCAGTAAAAGTGATCAAGCTCCCATAATTTAGATGCCTCGCTGCAACAAGAAACGCTCTTCATTTCAGCAGAATCCTGACATGTTTGGTACGAGCATTTATTTTCTCTTTGGAAAAGCTGAGTATATCATATTTTGTTCTTTTTTAGGCTACTCGAATGTGGGCAGCACAATTAGCAATGATTGCTAAACCACAAAACCTGTGGCTTGCTCCAGTACCTTGGAGTTAATTGCTTTGGGCTGTGCAGAAGAGAGGCAGAGCTCCTGAGCGTGCAGCTGGTGCTGCCCAGCCCATGGCCACCCTACAGGTGGTTGGGGGATCTCCCTTCCCCCAGGCTGGTTGTGGAGGAGCACGTTAGATGTGCTCCTGGTGTAGTTTCATCTCAGAAGCGTACAGCTCTTGCGCCCCGAGTCTGCTCCTTGGGATGAACGCCAGCGTGGTAAGCGGGGGCAATTGGGAGATCCAAAACTAAACCGCTGGCGTCGATGTGCCGTGAGAACGTTGTGTGAGCTGTTTGATCCTGCACCAGCTAGGAGGTCTTTCTGTTCTGAAGAGAGAGAATTTGAACCCTTTGTGTCTTCAGTGGTGTTTCATGTGGATGGAGAAAAAGAATTTTTACAGGGTTGAGGCCCTGGACTTAAGGTTTTGCAGAAACAAGTTTTCTAGTTTGTTTTATTGAGTTTCTAATTCTGCTTGAACCAGGAGGGATAGTTATTTCCAGACCATTTCCCTGTCATGGCTTTGTTCCTAAAATTAATAATCATATTAGAGATGTAGAACAATTGGGAAAAAAATGAGTTTGAGAGAGTTGATTCAATTCCAGAAGTGAGTAAATAGAGGAAAAGGATTTCAGTGTGGTCTTATCATCCTGGCTATATTTGAAGTTGTTCAGTACAGAAGTACATCACTTCCTGGTATATATTAGTTTTCCTCTTCAATCTTATTTTTCCGAGACAATGTAATCTGAATGGTTCAGCATATTTAACTTTAACTGGCGCCTTTTTAATTTTTGTATTTAAGTTACCACTAATCCAGAAGCCAAAACTTCACAATGACCTGCCTCTGAGTGAATCAAACAGTTTAGTCTAAATGACTCAAGATGCTACTGAAAAGAAGTGTAGTGCTGGTATAATTTGCTGTAACAGATTTGTGTATGGAAATCAAAACTTTCACCTGCCATCTGGTGGAAAAAAACTGAAAAGCTATAACATGTGAACCTCATGACTAAGGACTACACCTGTTTTCAACTTGCTAGTAATATAGAAATTTGCAGTGCTAGCTCTATAGGAAGAACGCTTTACGGTTATGTTGCTGGCTTCCTCACTGCGTATGCTGCAAAAATGGTTTGGTCCTTTTTGCTTCAATATCAATAAGGTAAAATATTGTGGCATCTTGTGTTTGTTCGACTTGATGACTGCAAAATAATTTAAGACAAGGGTAGTAGAATCACTGCTTGGATTATAATACAGTAAAACTTGGTGTCAAAATATGTAAGTAGGAGAAAACCTTCTTTATTTTTTTTCTGCTTTTGTTGTGTGTGGAGGGAAATAAAAGGTTTCTATTCATTTTCTGTTGCAAACAGAGTTAATACACTGCTTTTACTACATCCAGAAACTGTTATCAAAGTGACTTAGCAAGAACAAAAATCCCTTGTCATTTAACTTATTACCTCTCCATTTTCCTTACGTATCCTTGATTCCTGCTACTAATGTACACACATTTTAGTCTTTTTATACAAGAGGTTAAAAAGATTATTCTCTTGCAGTTCACCAAAAGGTAATTATGAAGTGTTTAAAATCCTCCTGAATACACCTGTAGATAAACTGGCCAGTCTTCATACTAAAACAATGCAAGGGGTCAGGTCCTACAGCTAGTGGTTTAAACAGGAAGAAACTCATCCTTAGAAACATTTATTTTGCTAGGCTAACTTTTAATTTATGTAGTTACATTCTTCAAATCCATAGTCACGTTTAGGGATCGCTCAGACCTACGATACTTAGTATGTACTCTTGTAAGGTGTTGACTTCAATTTTAGAGAAATTGCAGGTGTGACAATGAGCTTTTCTTTTGCCTTTGACCCTTATGTCAAATTACTGATTCTGCAGAAACACTATTATTTCTGGGGGAAAAGATTTGGGGAAAATATGGGTGGTTTGTACTTGGAATTTGCATAAACGGCGAACATGCTTATTCACCACAACTACGCCCCAAATTAACTTGCTCCTTAAAAATGTATTTGTAACGCTGAACGGGTCACTGGAAAATGTTGGTCTTATTGGTGTGTTTGTGTAACTTCTTGGAACCGATTGTCTGCAACACAGTCCTGCTAACCCACCCACCCCCCCCCGTAAGCTTTTCAGATAGATTTTTGTAATTCTGTGCCATAGTGTAATACTCCAAACTCCCCAGCTATTAAAAAACCCCACAAAACCCTTTAGGAAGGGAATACAGGTGGCTATTGTTAATAGTTTCTGTAATATAATTTGTTACAATGTGCTTTGCATCACAGATGACAAATTAAATGATGAGAATCAGAGTGATTGGGTTCACCAGTTCTCTGTATTTGCTTGAATATAAAACATCCACCCCTTATGTTCAGAGCATGCTCAGAGAAAATAAAGCAAGGCAGATATGATAGGAAAACATAAAAATGTATTGATTAAACCTTCTGGGAGCTGTGGTTCCACAGTAATATTCAATCACATGTCACCTGCAGTACACTAAATGAGTTGTAAAAGTTTTTAATTCTCTGTATCACCAAATAAATCCCTGCAAATCACTGACCGCAACAGTCCTCTCTTAATCAGAAATGTTACTATAACAAGTGCTATATTCTCCCAGTAGAGTTATGCTTTTGAAAATATGGTAGGAAAAGTTCTTCGCTTTTAGGAGAAAAATTGCACTTGACTGCTGCCTGCATGTAGTTAAGGTCAAAGTGTTCATTTTGGTAAGAAACAAGTAGCTGCTAGTTCTTAATTGTGACGGTCCTGCAGCAGGGCCGACAGCGCTGTGTGCCTTTGAGCTGGGTTCTCTTTGGGCGCTCTTGCTAATGAAGGCTCCAGTTGAAGACTCAGTTCTACTTTTGTGTTAGAGAAGTGAAAACAAGCAATAAAGCGATGAGATTAACTTTCATGTTTTTACTTGAATTTGTAGCTATGACAACTCTGAGGATAAAAGTCCTTTTACTACAAGCGGAGCGAATATGGTCCGAATATCTTAGACGTGACAAATGTGAATTAACAGTAATTTTTGCACTCACTTCAACGTGCCAGCTACTTCATAGTATAAAATAACTACAGTGGCAGCATTTAATTAGGGTTTATCTATAAATGGGGTTAATAAGCAATGTTGAATTTACAGTGTGTTAACTACCCACGTTAATTTGCTATGTGAAAACATCTGAAGCTGACTAGTTATCTCCTATAAAGGCTTTCTTTTTAGGTACTAGGAGTGTCTACATGGGAACTTGGCAGGAGTACCAAAATACACGGTAGATACACACTTAGTCTACCAAATAGTCCTTAGGGAAAAAAAATCTCCCTGTGAGTTTTCGGCCATCAAAATATCTCTACTGAGCTCTTCTGTCTCCTCTGAGAGATGGAAATGTCCAAAGTCTATGTTGACCAGAATATCTGTGTAAATGTTTTAGTCTTTAAGGTGATGGTGTAGTTCTAGAAAGTTCAATATTGAAAGGTCTGGGATTTTTCCCCTTAAGTATTGCTCTGATACATAGGTGATTCATTTTGGAGGAGATAAGAGATCTTAACCTTGTCAGTCTGCAACATTTATTAAATCATTTTAAAATGGTTTAATAAATACATTGTTAAATGTCATCAGGAGTCAATGAAACCTTCCAGACTCAGAAATCAGGTAAACTCTAGACATGCTTAGTTCTGATTTTTCCATAATAAATCTGAAGTATCTGTGTGCCTTTTGAAGATGCAGGTTATAGATCCAGGATTAGCCCTAGTTATATTATGTACGATTTAACTTCTCTTGTACTGTAATTCATTATTTCAAATACCTAACATCAATCATTGCAAACACCATTAACAGGAAAACAAACAAACAAAAAAAACCCCCTAAAGCCAGCAAACAAAACCCAGTGTTAGGAAATATACCACCGGGTTAATCCGGCAGATTTATATAGACAAACAGCTCCTGAGCTTGGAAAATGGTTTGTGTTTGTATCGCGCCCAAAACAATGATAACTTAAGAGAAATGAAAGTTTGTGGAATCCATTCTTCTGCTCCTTCAACCTACTATAGTCTATAACATTGATGCAGTAAATTATTAATCTGAATATTTGGTTCGTCCAAAGATTAATATCTTTTACCTGAAAGGGATTACCCATTGTTAGAATTAATTTTTACCTTAACTAGAGCATTAAAAAAAAGCAAAATTGGGAAGCAAAAAAACCCCTTCCGTTACTGCAGTTAGAAAAATTACGTTGAAAAGATTAAGCATGAATAAATACTTGAAAACTAAATTTTATTTCAATTGGGTTTAGTCATCATGATCACTTCGGATTGCAAGTTAAGTGTACTGTAGGAGAGTTTCTTGCGGTGAGCTCGTGCGTTTGGGAAAGGCGGCACGGAGACTTGCTGCTGCTCGACACGTCCTTACCCCTTCGGGCCAGTTATAGAGCCGCGGATTTGTTACGTCGCTGCGCAGCCTGGATCTTGCAAGGGATTTTTCTTATGAGCTCTAGTCGCCTTAAAAATGAAACATCAAAATGTTATAATGGGTTTTTTCACTAAACTCTCTTGTTGTCTGTCCGAGCATGTCTGTTGGTCTTGTGCATTTAAATACTTAATTAATTTTCTTTTTCAAGATCTAGGGATGATATTCTTTGGAGCCGATAGTTCCACAGGAAAATTCAATTATTTTTTGTAGCTCTGAAAGGTGTGTGGCGCATAATAACTTTGATAATTAACCTAGTGTTTGGCAGTATATTAAAAGTGATGTTTAAGGATTACAATTCAATTGCTTTTTATTGCAGTCCATGTTTGCAATCTTACAGCTGACTACCTTTTTTTTTTTTTTCTTTTTTGCTAGAGGTCCTGAGGGGTCTTATATTCAAGACTAGTTTTCCATAACTGGACAAAAGGATTATGGTATATTCCTAGTTTTGCTCACAAAACAAATGTGCACGGTGTAAATGCTAGAAAGCACAGTAATAAGAAGAAATAAATATTTAGCACTGAACATAGCGCTAAATACTAAGCTTGGTCTGTCTCTGTGCATTTACTTGCTAGATATAGGAGAAAAGATGATGAAATATTGCGATGAGGGATGTATTGCCTAAAACTATTTGGGCTGCGAAGGAAGGGAAATATTAGAAGTAGCTGCTGTGTTTGAAATCTATATCAGATGCAAAAATATGTTTGGGGAGCCGGGGTTAAGTTGTTAACTGAATTTTATTAAATTTTCTTGTATTTTGTTATGGGCGTGACATATTTCCTCGTGAGACGCTATATTCCACTTCTGAAATTGGGCAAAATCTAGAGGCTTTGTCATCTACATAGGGAGAAATATTTCCTTTGGATGTAAAATAGTAAGATCTTGGTAAAACCGATAGTCTGGCATTTGCTAAAATGTCTGAGAGGTATAATGTGAATGCCCCTCAACAGTAACTGTACTGAATTATTGTGGCCAGACTATTTCTGTTAATGGAAACAAGCTGTACCAAGTTGGTACCTTCTCAATTACTCTAGGATGGTGCTTTCCCTCCTCCCCTTAATCTCAAGCGTGCTTTATCCTCTTCTTATTTCAAAAGCTTAAGAAAAATTGTAGTTCAGAGGCGCCACAATTTATTTTTTATTCATAGACCTTAAAAGTAATTATATAAAATAACTATTGGTAGTATCTCAGCATGGAAGAGCATTAATAGGCCTTACTGGAAAGAGCCCTTCCAATATATTGTTAAGCGTCTTGACAATTGATCCACCACTCATCTTTATCATCTGATTTTCTGTCTGTGCCTGTAAACACAAGTCTTCAGAAAAGACCATTGTCGATGGCTATGAGGCAGAAGATACAGAATCTGCTTAAGCTGTGTTGTTCCTCATGAATTTTGTAATATGAACTGATTTTTGGCAGAAGTAATCACAGATTAATATTCATCTCAGAAGTGAATACCATACTAGGAGGGCAGACGATCTCTGCAACATCTCGTAGATCAGGGCTTCAGCTGGACGTGTTTTGCTTCACCCATTCTTCAACGTTAGCTTAGAAGGTTCAACTGCAGAGACCTTAGCGGATACGTAATGTGAGTTTGGTATCGCAGTGAATTGTAATTCCTGTATATTTCTATTGGAATATTTGCATAAGAGAGCAAGAGAAAGTTTCATCATTCTGTCGAGTTCCCTGCAAGACACAGTTAATGGTTAAGCAAACACTTTATTTTTATATCCGTTCACATCTTTCTTCAGATAGTCATTTCCATAGAAGTTCCAAAGTGTAAGCTTTCTAGGAGGAACAGATAACTTTCTATCTTAATGACCCCTGAATCTGTATAAAACTCCTTTAGAGAAACATTTAGAATATCCTTTATTCACAGAAATTAATGATCTAGCACTCCAATTCTCAGTGGTGCTCTTAGGCCCAGGAAAGCATTTATGTATTTACTTTCACTTTAACGTATGATAACTCATTTTTATCCTCACTGGGACAGTCTAAATACTCTTTATTTCATTAGAAAATGACTGTTCTCAACTTGTGAGGAATATGTAACTGACAGTTATAGATAGCATATATTCCCTTCAGTGAGAGAATAGCAACCATAATTAAAAAAAAATTATAAAAAAATCAAAATAATGTCAGAAAATACTACTTTTCTGCTTTCTCTAGCTGTTCACTATTATATTCTGTTTGGCAATTTAGTCTCTCCTTATCTTCTGAAAAATATAATTTTTATTCTAAAAGAAAAAAGCCACATTTTTGTTTTTTCTAGGGTTTTTTTTTGGGGGGGGATGGGGAGTTATTAGGGAGTTTATGTAGGAGGTAGAGAAGCAAATGTGGCCATGATTAAGCAATTAGAAAACACTTCAAAATGTGAAGTAACTGAAAAGATTTCTTATTTGCATGAGTAAGACACAGATTCAATAACAAAAATTATAAAGAGAGCTAATTATATATATGTTTTCAGAAAAAACCCCAAAATGTAGAAAATGGGACATGACCAGAAGCTTAAACAATGCTTTTCCTCAATATTTTTGAGTCGCTAAAGGAAAAAAATGGCGTGACACATCTGATAATAGCACATGTTCTCCTTAGTCACATATCTGAATGCTCCTTTTTGTTTTGCTCTGAAATAAGTGAGCAGCACTGAAGAACATTTTTTTTTTTTTTCTTTTTAACTGGGGAAAATAGAACAAATAAACAGTGTCTTGCATTTTTTTCCCCTGGAATCTTAGTTCAAGAAAATCAGTGTGGTTTACAAGATAGTAAACTTGTTTCAGCAGGTATTTTACACCCATAACTTTGTTCAGGTAATGTTACTGAAAGTTCAGGCTTGGAAAGCTTGCAGAAATGAGATTCCCTATATCCTTATAAGAGAGATCTACTTTATTTCTCTCATTTTGCAAACTGGGAAGTTGAAAACAGAGTATAAACAGCTTGCTGAGGCCAATGTAGAACCAGTGAGTAGCCAGGCTAGGAATATCATGCGGGTGAACAATTAAGATCAGTGATAGCCGTTTCATTAATTGCTTATGGCCAGAGTACCGCACCGGGAGTGCTGGCTTCCTCTTACTTCCCTCATCAGCGGGCAAGGACAGATGTTCGGGTGACAAAGTGCCCTAGCAATTGGTGGAGGGGGGGGGGGGGGGAAATGTGATTTCATTATTATTCCTCCAGTGTTGTCAGCAGAACTTCCATTTGCTATTGTCAAACGAAGGCATTTCTCCTAGGTCGCTAATCAAATGGGCAAGGGATATTTGAAATGAGCCAGTTATATGCAATTTGTTAGTGCAAGTCAAAACTCCCCTTCCCTAATTTGTTTTTTCCTTTGACATAAACATGTAGCCTATGCAGATTCGAACTTTCTTGCAATCCAAGTAACTTCTACAATGGAAGAATAAGCCTCTTAACAAGATTGAATTTGCTATTGTGCAAGTTACAAGCTGAACAAACAGAGATTGGGCAAGTTTCTGTTCATTCATGTGCCTCCTTTAAAAAACAAATACCGGTTTAATATAAATGGAAATGAGGGCAACGTTAGTGTGAACGTAAATCTTGATCTATTGTAACCTAATAATGAAAGCCACACTGCTCAGACTCTAGATAAATTAAATAAAGTCATAGGGTGGCTTTGGTTTTTTTAATAAGCATACAAATCATCATTTTTAGCAAAGATTTTTATCCTTTTATTTGCTCAATGTGATTTTGGAAAAAGCCATTATTTATGGAAAAGCAAGTATTTGTCTCAAAAGAAAAGCACATCACCCTCTTGAATGATGTATAATTGTTTCTGGGAAAAGATGGAAATAATGTGGCAAGATATTTAAAAAGAAAGTTTCCTAGCTGACTTCATAAACTTTAATATTTATATAACCTTTAAGTAGTCAAGAGACTTGTGCCTAATGACAGTCAACTAACAGCTTGACCTTTATTGAATGGAAGAATGGTAGCACGTTTACAGGAGTTTCATTTCAACAGCAACCTAACGTTGAATTTCTTTGGGCTATTAATGTACAGTAAGAACACTGAAATTCATCCCGAGCCTGGAAATGTATTATTTCCATTAAATAAGTCCTGCAAAACTAGAATATAGAGGGTTTAAAAAGCTATCAACTTCAGGTTTCTGAATTCTATTTTGATGATCTTGCTCCTAATTAAATGTGAAGCGTCTTAACTTTTAAAAAACTATCTGAAGTGGTACATATGCAAATTGGCTGTTACCACATCCAAAATGTTAATCAGCAGTTCAATAATTTGTATGTGTATGCAAAGTCTAAACACACTGTGTCATTTTTTTCTGCCATCGTATCAGTCTGAATTAATTATCAGTGAGTTTGAAAGATTAAGATTAAATACTTTCGAAATGCTTAAACTGAGAAGTTCTTCTCAAATATACAGCAGAAGGACAAATAATATTTGAACTTCAGCTGGTCTTTCACAGTGTAGGTTTGAGACACAGTAAATTGATTGTTCCCAGGATGAGTCTAGTTTTAGGTGGTTATTGCTGGTTCAGGATGCTGGTTTATAGGCAAATATAAAGATCTCTGTCGTTTACTTGATCAAAATGTCAAGAAGGTGGTTGTGAGGTGTGAGGAGACACAGAAACCATTTGTATGGTTTGGTTGGAGGTTTTTGTTTGGTTGGTTCTAGAAAACTTACTTTGTTCCAAAACCCCTGTAATACGTGGCTGTAGGGGTTTCAACGGCTTTGACAACTCTGTTTTCCCCAAAATCTATAGGAATTTTGGTTTTGACTTAGGAGCTAATAGACTACCCTTTATTTTAAGGCATAACAAAAAGCGAGGTCCCCCTCTGAAGAAACAGCATTGCACAACAGGAACACTGTAATATTTTCATCTGAATGTTGCACTGTTTGTGGACACTAGTTGGAATTCTGAAATCTGACTGGTGCTGCCTAGCACAGTCTGCTAGAATGGACTACACAGGGGCTGCGACCTAGGTTTTTCTGTCGGTGTGTTTTTTTCTTTTTTTCCTTCTATAATGTAGTTTTAATTGAAAAAAGCTGCTTTTTCAATATCTAACTCATTTTAGGCACAAAGAAAAAAAATATTTCTTCTGTTTAAGACCCAAATGAAATTTGTGATTTGGGCAAATCATTGAAATATGGGTTTTGTTGGGGTCTTTTTGGTTTTGTTTTTCCCTTGCTGAGGAATCGAATCCAGATATCTGCCCATTCCCTGGCTTTAAAACAAACTATTCCGATTCCAGATGGAAATACCCAAGATCCAATTCTTTCCATCAGTTCCACTTTACATAAGATGTCTGTCATCCCTAGAGAACTCAACCAGTCATGGAAGAATTCCCATGCTTTTCTCAGCTGTTTATTTGATGTACTGTTCTGAGATCTTCTGTGGAACCACTTTTTATTTGTGATAACTCCAGTAACATAGTACATACTTGTTAACAGCTGAATTACTTCCATTTTTTTAATATCTTTAATACTTACGTGTGAGTATCATCATCTCTGAGTGATGTACCACAAAAACCCAAACCCTACTGGTGATTCTGCAAATCCTGTTGAGGTTCGTATGCATTTTTAAACACTCAATGGTGGTGAAAAATATTGACCTAAAGCCTCAGCTGAATGATACATTCCTGACCTAAAAATTTTGTCATTTGCTTGTGAATACTCCTACTGCTAGACAAATAAGAGTAATGAGGGGAAATGTGTGATGAATAAGCAGCACAGATAGAATTCTTGAAAGCTGACATGACTTTAGCATGCACAAAAATATTGAAAAAGTAAGCTTTTTTTTTTGTTTGTGCCAAGTAGGGGACACATCGGTGTCAGAGCCAAATCACGTGCACTTAGCTTGCTTCCCTCCACACCTTATAAATCTCTATGCACATCTTAAATGTATATACTACCAGAAGTTCAGCACTAAAAATACTGTCAAAGTTGCTTGCTAGTTTTTCACGTTAGTTTAACTTGGGTATTTTTAATTTATAGGGGTTTTAATTCATGACTATATTAATACCTACGGTACCTTCAATTAGCCTTTGAAGACTCGTCAACAGCTGTAATTATAATCTAAGGTTACAATCCCATGTTTCCCTGTGGGGAAAATGGAGCTGGAGCTCTTTAAACTTCCTCCGGTGCTTATAATATGCCTGGAGGAAAGCTGGTCACATCTTTCCAATGCAGTTCTTCTCTGTCTGTGGATCCTGATGTATCTATTGCCTGCTGTGCTCTTCATTGCAGTGATGAAATCCGACTCCTAGAATCAAGAAGTTAGCTTTTTCTTCCTTTTCAATATGCTTATTAAAATGAACTAGAGGTTAGTTCCTTTTAAAGGCCTGAAGAAGGATTATTAAGGAGCTGATTAAGTCAATTAGGCTGCTTAGGGAATCCTTTTTGCTGTGTTGTTGTTAGCCAGGAAGCTTAATAGGACAATTAGGATTAATTAAAATCAGCCTGATTGATTAGGATATATAAACCTGCATGCGAGACGTAGTTGTGTGGTTGTGTAGCCTGTGAAGGGGAGGCAGCAGATGCTGAGGTTTGTGTTTCCGAAAATACTCCCTCCCTCCATGCAGATATAAGAGCAGGTTGCTTTGAGGGGACAGTTGGTTTTGATAGTGATGTCTCCACATCAGTGGAATTGAGTTTTCTTCATGCTCCTGTTGGGATTGTTGTTCAGTCTCCTGTCCCGTCAAAACAGCAAATGAATTTTGCTGCAGATATATGTAAAATTACGTGTGTGTGGAAACCCCCTTAACTTTGCCTGTAGAATGGCGTGCTTCAAACATGATCACTTGGGACCAAGGAACATTTCATGAAAATGGTGAGGGAGGAGGGGTCTAAAACTGAGCATGCTGTACTGCCTTCTCCAAGAGCCTCTCTCTCCCAGTGGACGTAAGCTCCCGACATAGCTGGCTGAGTTGTCATCAGAAATCAGGTTCTGCATGCTCAATGACCATTGAACTGTGCTTGTGTCTTCTGGGTGTTTTTAAGTGGATGACGTCCAAGAAAATTTGAACACTTCTGTAACGACTGTTTTAAACTGTGCCAATGCCACATTTAATAGATGCAACCATAGGCTCACATAACCCTGGGATCTTAACCTTTTTCAATGGGATACAACTGTCTGTATTCAGGCACATGATGGGGAAAAAATGTGAGTGGGAATGGTCACCTGGCTTTCCATCCTCTGCTAGGTGGTAGGGTGTTAAATCCCTTGCTCTTACAAGGACCAAGCAAGATCTCTTTCCGTGTAAATCATGATTTTGCACTTGCTTGCTTTTCGTACGTTGACTCATTTTGGTAACTTCTGGAAACTTTTCCTATCTGATGTCTTGCTCCATCCCTTTGAAATAGCTTTCTTCTGAAGGAAACTGATCTACTGTGGAAAAAGGTATCCAAGGAATATGCCTTAAAGCTTCCTCTGTTTTATTGCCAATGAACATAAGTAGCTCCAGTATTTGTTCTGATTCTTTATCCAAGACTTTTTTCAGACATTATCTGTGGGAAAACATACAGAGGCTTCGCTAGACATCAGCAAGGCTTTAATCAGCAACAGCATTTTTTGTTCTAAGCAGTTGGATCTCAGGCAAGTGTCACCAGTCAAAACTTCTTTCTTCAAGTGCTTCAAAAGAAGTTGTTGTTTATTAATGAGGGAGAAAATGAACTAATCTTTCAAAGCAATACTTATAAGCATCTCTTCACTTACTACACCGCTGAACTAGTGCGTGTCTAGGTAAGCATGCTATCTCAGGTTTTATTATTCCCCTTACTGGAAGGATCCATTTCCAAGACTTCTTATTCCATTTTATTAAGGAATATCTTCAAATATTGTACCTCAGATGTCAGTCCAGAGCAGAATCAGCTTTTAACATTGCTATTTGAAAATGTTCAGGTTCTTATATCTCATGCTGTTAGGAAATGCCAGAGGAATCCCTGTTTTAAATAGCATTTAGCAAAATTTAGCGTTTAACTAAATAACGTATCCTGTGGCATGTACTGTCTGAAGTGATCAACACAGTGCTGGGGTGTCTCAATCTGCAGAATTTCTGCTTTTAAAACACATTGATAGGTAAGGAGAGAGACAGATAGGCAGGAGATAATGGTGTCACTGAAAAAAATCTCATAGTCTTTTAATCCTGAAAAAAATGTTAATGTATGTCAGGGGCTAATACTCAGTAAGACTATCCTGGCTCCATAATCTAAGAAGGCAAAAGTAATCAGCCATAAGATTCTTTTTTTTTTTTTTTTTAATTATATTGGAGTAAATCTTAGTAGAATCCTCACAACTGCAAGATATTAAGAAGATATTGGATGTCATCTATTTTATTTTTTTTCTGCTTTCTAAAATCTCGTATTATTCTGAGAAGTTCCTGTGTATTGTCATGAAATGCTTGCAAAATTGTAAATCCCTTTCGGGGGGGTAATTGCAGTAGTCTATAGTAATAAGTAACCTTTTTTAAGTCTTTCTAAACTTTAAGTAAATCCAAATAATAAAATAAAAAAACCCCTAAGAAACTACACGTGTATGGTTTCCTGCTCCCAGTTTTCATTACTGTTGCACAAAAAGATTATAGAAAGCTTTAGTACTTATTTCCCTTATTTATTTTTTTTTTAAACAAGCCAGCTATCATTTTCAGGACTTTATTTAGTCTTAAGAATACTCACCCAGCTTTCTAAATAAACAGTATCTGCCTTAAAACCTGAACTATTAACAAATATTATGTAAATTTATATAATATAAATGAATAACTTAAAAATTACCTGTTTTCACCAATAGGTGGTGGTGCTAGCTGTTTCTTTATCTGTTGCTTCTTCAAACTTCAGCGGAGCTCACCATAAAAATATCTACATATTTCTAGCACAAGAATATTAAGCAGAGGTGATTCAAATACGTGGAGCCAGACTGACTCTGCCTCAGCTAAGAGGGAGGTGAGGAGGAATGTAGACACCTAAAAAAAAAGCCACAAAGGGTCTGGTCCGTTTTGGCACCCCTTCTTTTGCACGTTAACCCCAATTGCTTCAGAGCTGTGGCAAGGAAAGCTTGGCCCCTGCTTTCTGCGGGTCCCATGGAAGAGGTAATGCAGCCCCTGTGAAAGGATGAACGGTGTTACGTGCTGGAGGAAGGGACAGAAAATAATAGTCGTTCTAGCTCTCCGGACTGCTTAGAAAGCAGCTCCCTTTGGGTTTAGCTGTCGCTGCAGTGTTTTCCATCAAGGAAATGATCTTCTGAAAACGCTGCCATGTCATCTGGCTTCGCCCTTGGTTACCAGTTTGTGAGGCGGGGACAGAAGGATTTGGGTGTCTGTGTGCAGTGAATGGTTAAATTCTAAGAACAAATCAATGGTCTGTGAATAGTTACAAGACTGGGGAAGAGGGACTTTTCAGAGCGAGGAAAAAACCCAAACCCTCAACTTGGCAGTAGGTAAGTTACAATGCAGAAACCATATCAGAGTACAAGCATGCATGATGTGTTGAGCACAGGAGAAACGAGAGAGAGAGATGTTGCTCCTCACTTGAATTCTTCCTTTGAGGGAGAAAGGGAGCTTAGTTCATGGCTCAGTTTGAAAAGTGTTTATTTGGCCAGGATACGTTCCGAAGTCAGTAATATCACAACTAGAAGATGGTCTGATAGGTGCCACTCGGGCTTAGCTATAGGCCCTGCATTATAATAAGTGATTTCGGTTAGTCATGAATTCCTCTAAAAGAACAATGAAAAGTTGACGCACTTCAAATGAACTGAAGAACAAATTAAAACGTGCCCATAGCAAGGACCGTGTTTTTAATTTTGTATAACCTTCATTAGAGCCTGTGATAATGTGACACAGGAATTCTCAATGCTAAAAAAAACCATTGAGAGTACAAGTACCACTGCATTCATCATCTGATTGGGGTTTTTGGCGCTTTTTTTTTTTTCTCTAGTCTTTTCCCTGTATCTCTGGCCTATTTGCTTGCCTGTTTTTCTGTGGCCTGCTCTCACTGCAAGGAATAAGATAACTCATGACTGGCAGCCAGCAGCTTGGAGTGAGAATTCTCATTTGTCACATTCTGCTGCCAGCTGCCAAGCGAGATATGCAAAACCTCGTTTCAGAAAGTTCCAGTATTGTCAGATTCTCCTGGCTGCTAAAGTCTTTCATTCTATTATTTTGGAAGGGAAAAAACCTTAGGTGAAATATTTGATCCTCTTTGTTTTTCCATTGGAAGAAAGAAAAAAAGAAAAACGGGGAGAAAATAGATGGAATTTTATTAAAGATGAAATGTTAAAAACTCTATTTTTAGCAGTTATATTGGCAGGTTACAGGTCTTTAATACGCATATAGACACTGTAATTACCGATGAGGTTCAAACATGCAATTCTTGGTGTCAAAGTACCTGACAGCTTGAGCTCATGCCTGACTGCTCTGAACTGAGCTTACAGAAACGCTTCCTAGGTGTATTCCAGCTTTTCATGCTATCGCTTCATCCTCTTTAAGTGCTGCTTTTATACCTGATACTGGACCTAAAGACTGACCAGCTTTAAACATTTTTTGGCCTGTCTATACTTTTATATTGAAATGGCCAGATTTTGATTCTGTCTGGGTTTGTTCACGGCTTCAGCTTTCAGAAAGCTGATTTCCTACCTTTCACACCAACTTTTGCCCTTTTCCAAGCCTTCCTAGATGAGTGTTGTGCATTTGTCCTGTCTCTCCGATGCGATGTCCTTAAGTAACCATGATTCTACTGACAACCACAACTCCACTTGAGCTTTTTCAGTGTTTGTATGGTCCGTTTCATAATCTGCTGGGAAGCATTCTACAGGTTTCACTGATTTCAGTTTGCCCTGGAGTGATTCCTGACATCGCTTTGTTAATCAGAACTGCTGCTCAAAACAAAGCAATAAATTGAGCTGACAATACTGATAGTGAGGCATCAACTGTTGAAGTTCTAATGATAAGTAAAAACTGAGCTCGCTTTAGTTTTTGGTTTTTTTTTTTTAATCACTAAACTGAGCATTGTAAGAGTTGTCAAAGAAAGTTTTCCAGTAGTTGTTAAATCGGCGTAATCTCTGAATGCAACCCCTGACTGAACCCTTACCAGATGACTTCCTGACAGCCCCCTAATCTCAACAAAGTGGTGTTAATATAACAGCATTAAAATAATCTGTTACCAACCCTGGCTTTCACCCATGTAATTCAAGATGGGACGTTATCTACAAATGCTTGAGAAAAAGCAGCAGTGAGGGAGAATTTGCAACGTCGAAAGGTAGAATTGAGCAATAATGGTTGAGAAGATGGCAATCTAGGAGCAGTTGATGGCTTGAAGTGCACAAATCCTGAAGTAGTATGGTATCAGCTAAAAAGAAATAAAATATGGGGTCCTGACAGCACTTCTGTGGCTCTAAGCATTGATAAGGAATAAAGCATTGAACCAACTTGGATAATATGTCGATTCTATAATGTATCTTTAGAAAACATAATGTTTAACAGTTAAAGGATGATTTTTTTTCTCATAAGCAGTTAAGTAAAAAAAAAAAAAAAAAACAAAACCCTGTTCTTACAAAGACAGCTCTCCACAACAAATGTGCAAAGCTAAACAGCATCTATACATGTTGGGTTTTTGTGGGGGTTTTGTTTGTTGGGGTTTGTTTTTTTTTTTTTTAATAAAGGGAGGGGTGTAAATATGTGTGTATACGTACAGGACTTGCATGTATACCAGTGTAGTTGAGGGAATGTATACAGACACATGGGAGTGGGACCAAATTGTGGTTTTACACTATAAGACAAATAAAAGTACTTACCTTGAAACTTTCCAAAGATTCTTATTAAAATACTTTCATGGAAGAAGATTATTTTTTTTAAAAAAAATGCGACTGCTACTTTTTATTCTGCTAACACACGTCACTTTTTCTTTATCAGTATTGGGTTTCTCTGAACTTTAGACTATCAACGGCAGGACATAGCTTTGGGCTGGATTCTGGCACTTGTAGTTTCACTGCAACACAGTGATATCACCTCTGGCTTAGGCGGTTCCTGAGCTGCACTGGAGCCTGTGAGATTAAACCTGAAAAGAGTCATTATGTTAAGAGTCACCTTATTCTGAACTTCTTTCCCAAACATAAGTTGTTGGCTGCTGTTGGATTTGAGATGCTAGGCTAGATGGACTTTAGTCTTTCTCAGTGAGGTCATTCATTTAATCATCTAATAATTTATTCCCGTATAAGCTCAGCTGGAAAAAAAAAAAAAGCAGTTACAGGGACAGTAGCAGTACATGGGCTGAGCAAAGTTAGAAAGGATCACATCCTCAATATGTAACATAATGCATACGTGTTTCAAAAATAATTAAGAAATATATGAAATTTTGCCATAATTTAGATTGGTTTATGCATTTAAGGCCATATAATATTTGCTGGAAGTTGTAGTGTGTTAAATTAAACACAAGTGTTGAATTGGCATCTGCTTCATAACTATGCTAATATACTGTTCTCTAAGCTTCACACGAATCTTCTGTGGACTTAAAACTCAAGAATATCATTTCTTTTGTGGTGGTGTGGCTTTGATGGAATGCCATTGAAGTTAATGTAACCATGGCTTTTTTTCTAAAAAACACATGCAAAAGACAGCTATGCTTCTTTTACGAATTGGTGTTGGTTCTACTCCCAAGCTCGGGTGTACTTCACTGTCTGAAATGAAGACATGCTTTTTAATGAGTAAGCTCAGAAAGGCGATTGACTAGATATGCAAGTGGAAGAGATGGTGAACATGAGAGCTTATCGCAGACACATCACAGTAAGCCAGACCAAGTCTGAAAGAACTTTGAAAAAAAATTATTTCCAAGAAAATTCTAGAGAGAATTTTGGATTTGTTTCTGTGTAAAAGAGGGTTATGAATAAAACCAAACTTCCCAACCCTGTATTAATCTGTTCTTGCACTCATGAAAGGGAGGCATCACTGCAATGTTGTTTGCTTATAAATAATGTACAAAAAAAAAAAAGTGATGTCTTACATATTTTTTTATTATTAATACCATTTTTTCATAGTACAGAATGAGGTCATCTTGGAGAATGAGGTTGTCTTTATTACAATTTATTACAATTCTACCTTTAGGAAGAATTATCGGTGTTTACCAACTCATTACCAAATGAGCCATTGCAATGGACAAATAGACTTGGGCTCCCAGAAGTCTTCTGAGTCCTCTCGTACTGTTCAGTGGGACTTGTTATTTCTATTAAAATATTTTCTTGCCGAATTTTTATGAAGTAATTCTAGAGGTGAAAACTAGGACTGAAGAAATTGTTCTTGATTATTTGAATGAGACTAAGAAGGATAGGCAGATTTTTACGTACACAACCATACCAGAAGAAAACCAGCTTTGAATGTTCCCTGAATGAAGGAAAGTAGCTCAAAGAAAATTAGAGGAAACTGGAGCGGTACCTAACATAAAGTGGTGTATTGTAACTGAAGTGGGTTCAAGAGGAACGGTATTTTGAAGATAGCTGTAGTCACCAACGTACCCAGCTGTTTTGTCCCAGGATCCAAGCTCATAGTTGTATTGGGAATTCATGGCTTTGTTTTTTTCTCTCTTTTTCCTTAAATCGTCATCTGAATTACTGTGAACATAACTGTATCTTTTTAGACCTAAAACCTAGCAAATAACAGTTATGACAAACTAATTCCCCTGTTTATGCTAAAAATCTTCTTGAAAATGCGATATGCAAATGGTGCAAAAGAACTTTGGTTTCTTCTAAAGTCTTGACTTCTTATTCTCAATTTTAGTAAAGCTATCTTACTGCCTTTGTTGTGACCTGACCTCATAACTTGGCAATCTTGGCAGATCTGCAGTCTAGAATACAGTATCGTGCTCCTTCTGCTAACACAGAAATAACTTTCTCTTTGCGGCAGAAGCAGCAAAACAGACAGAAAGTATCTCTGTTTCAATAATAATCCAATATGGTTGAGTGACTTGGTCCCTCCCTAAGTCCGATACAAACATGTAACCTCATTTTAGCAGGAGCTCTTGAGAAGCACCACTCATCATGCAGCTAGAGACAGCTCTTTTCTCACTATAGTCTGCCCTTAGGTTTGGGGAGGGGAGGAAGAGGGAGATTGGTTTCTGGCTTGCAATTTAGTTTTTGTTTACTGGTAGTGCCACATAAATGCTACTGAGGTTTGCAGAGACAAAATGTGCAGCTATTTAAATAAAGCAATGGTATGAGCTTATACTGTGAACACTAAAGAACCAGAAATGATCACATCTTAAAGGCTGTTCCGTTCTCCCTTTGATGAACACTTCACTGTGATGTGGAATTTATAGCTTTGAACAGTTGCCGAAACACGCTTGGAAAGCCTCTTGATGTTTGTGGTGTTAATAGATTCTGCCCTGGTGTTCAGTAACTCCGCATTTTAAAATTTGACCCTCCACACGGTACAAGTCATTCAAGAATTTTGTACTGCTAAATGTCAAAGTTCTGTATGTTCTTCATAGTTCTTGTACGGTTTCCTTATGGAAAGTATCTTAAGCTGACTGTGCTGCTGAATGACTTTCAGAGTAGAATGTCATTTTGTACATCTGGTGTTCTGTTTAATTGTCATCAGACTTTGGTTTTAAACAAGATAATTGCTGAGCTGTCTTTGGTGCCTTGAAAAATAAGTTGTCTTCAAATCTATTAATGTTGCTCAAAGATGCGCTTTTCTGAAAACCTGTTTCCTGTCATAAGGCTTCAGTTTGCATAGAGCAAGTTAAGAGTTTATCAGGCTATTGTCGTCACAGATGAGAAAACAAAGTGTTACAGATAGAAGCCTTATGAACGTGACTCTCCTCTTGATCACTGTGGAAACCGAGAAGCCTATTTCACTTATGTTCAGGAAATTAAACTAATAGACATAATGGATCAATAGGATGCTACTTTTTGACCTCTTTACTAACTTCTCCCAGCAGAGCAAACCAAAGGATTAGTTCTCGAAGGCCCTACTTTACTTGCTTTAAGGCCTGGATTTAATTATTTGTCCAGTCGCTGAACAATGAGCCCCCAAAAGAGGAGAAAGCAAGAAAAAGATGGTTTCTGCAGGGCTCAGTGACTGCTTGCTTTGTCCTTGAAGCATCATCTTCTGCAATGAAAGCTCTTATTGGGGGAAGACAATGGCTAGTGAGAGCCTGACTCCCTTTTTCTTCCTGAGAGGCACTTTTTGTTCTCTGTAGGAACCAAGTGATTCTCAAATATGTGGGCAGTTATTTGTATCTTGCAAGAGCGGATTTGGGTCCATGTGGTCCAAATAATTGGAGGAAGAATGAATTGGCTCTCTGTAGAACCTCTTTCATAGGTTGTCTATAGTATCTCTTCATCTCTTTTTTCCCCTCCTATGTTTTGTGGTACCTTACCGATAAGCTTACATTACTGTTAACAGAAGCAATCTTTTGGCTTTTTCCTGGCTGGACATATGAAGGTTGCTGCAATTCCTGTAGCTTGTTGCATATCGGGCCGTGGGATTAGGCTGCAGCTGGGCACACTGAGCTTGCTCGTGTGGCTTACTTGAGCATGGGACCTCTGGCAGATAGATGCACGTCCCATGGCTGCTCTGCAGTGTTGCTGTCTCTCTCCAGCTTTGGTGCTGGGCTGAGGAAAAGGAGCGGGAAACAGTGAGATGCTGGCTAATGAAATTGTGCTGAGTCTAGAGAGATGGGCTGAGTTCAAGGGGTAGTTTTCTAGCACTGGACTCTGCAGGTATCTTAATGAGGTGGTAGGCAGCTTTGGAAAACCAGACTATGATGTTAGAAGTCATTATAAAAGAAGCAGCAATACCAAGGTTACTCATCAGAATTACCATCTGGCAATCTTTTCAAGTGAGAGATACACCATGAAAGGACTGCAGTAATTTTGGTTGAAAGGTAGCTCTGTTGTAGCATTACAGACTAAACCACTCAATTAGGAAAGAGCAGAGCACCTCGCTTTTCAGAAACATGCCAATCTGGCAGACTCCTTTTACAGTTGTGCATGCAATGCCAGAACCATTCTCTAGCTAAATATTGTCACAAAGAAATCATTGCAGCGCAATGCTGTAATTGACTTAAGCATCTACACTTCCAAGTGTCCTTAATTTTGGTTTTTTACTACTACAGCATACTCTCATAATTAAATAGGTTTATAATTATCCATTGGGCACACTGAAGTCAGACTTTATCTGACTCCAATGCGTACAAGAACTTGTGTTTCAAAAAGAAAGTTATTATGTCAGATTTATAATGCACGACCCCAATATTTTGAGAATAGGGCTGTACTCCTAAATTATAAATCATATTTTCTGATGGGAAAAAGTGACTAAGTATAAAATATGAATCTTGCATGTTACAGTACTTAGCCATGCAATCAGTATTTGAAATTCTCTTTCAGGTCTTCACATTTATATTCATTTCGTTTCCTCAAAATGGACATGGCTAATGTATTATTAAAGGTTTAAAAATTGGAATCCATGTAGTAAATGTTGATGTGTTTTATGGTTCAACAGAAACTGATGTAGCAATGAACTTTGTGGTATTTGCCAGCCCACAAGTAAAATGCTTATACTATTTTGATTTGCATACAAGGGCATTGATATGATTTATTTTGTATAACTGGGTAATTTTCAGCAGGAGAGCAAGCAATAGCACTTCTTAAAAGGAAATGTAGTGTAGTATTATAATCATTCTAGAACCAAATTTACATCCACAAATAATGCACACAATTAACAATGTGAGGTGTCAAATGTTGAGATGCCTGAGCACTCCTCAGATTTTCCTCATAAGCAGAAATAACGCATGGTTTTTAAGGAACAGCTCAACAGATGCAAAAGCTGCATCTTGTTCTTATTCTGTTGTTGGTCTTGTGGGGTTATGCTCGATTCATCAGTTCTATTTTTTTTTTATTCATCCTTTGTAATTTACGTGGACAAGTATGGGGAAAATGTTGGTGTATGTATATCTGAATGGCCCTCTGATATCTCTTGTGTATCCTGACCATGTGAGAACAGTGTTATAATCATCATAATGGTCTTTCGATGACGTGAATATGTATAATTCTATATTTCAGCTATCTTTATGCAGTTCCAAAATACAGCTTTATGTAGCTCCAAAATTGCCAAACTCTATATGGATTCTTGTTACAGTCAATAGACCTGACCTCCTGATGCTTAAAAACATTCTACACTGCCATGTGTTTCCTGTTGGCAGTTTTGATCTGATGTGGTGACCTAATACTAAGGTTGAGAGAGATATTGGAGAGTTTCATAGAATATAAAAACTTTTAGTTAAAATGTCTTTGTCTCTTCCAGGGGAAGAGGATAATGTTTGGAACGCTGTATTTGTGTAAAACATGATCATAGCACAAACTATGCCAAAGAAAGTTTTGCAAAAGCTTAGGACTGGTATAAAAAGTATCTAGTCTGATTTCTTCACATTGAATTAGAAATTATCCTTATTAAATGTGTTCCCTAACTAATGTTTTCCCAACCCTCAAATCACTGTAGAATGTGGTAAATATTTCACAACGGTAAACAGAAAATCAACACCAACATGCTGTCTGTCATGCTTAGCTAAGATTGTTTTCAGACTAGACAATGGGAATATGAGCTTATGTCACTTTGCAATTCCTGTCTTTTTTTCCACAACATACAAATGAATAGAAGATATAATTAGAAAGCTGGTGAAAACACTTCAGAAGTCAGGAGATGTATTTTGCTGGGGGTGCTCAAATTTCTGGAGCTACTTAACCTTCAAATTTGAGTCTGAACAGATTCTCGAACGTTTATGAGTAGATCATAAGACTGTAGTATTCTTTCGGTTTTGTTTTGGTTCTGGTGTAAGATACAGTGACCAAGCAATGGACCACATGTTCAGAAAATATATCCAGATCAATGGCTTGAGATGCAATAGGCCTTTCACAATTATTCATGTAGTTTACTATCTTCAATAAAAATTTTAATTTCTTAAAAATAATGTCAGAAACAAATTTATCACACTTCAAATTTGGAAATCGCTGTAGATTTTCAGTCCTTGGGTTTGTGTTTTTAAGTCTTTGCCAATACCATTTCTTCAGATTGTATGAACTGGTGTATGTCTGACAATACATTTTAGCATGATGATGCACAAAATTAACACTTCCTCTGAATGGTTTGTCATGTTTTGTTCACTGTCTATACATTTAATCTTGCTTTAAGAAAGTGTGTTAAAAGAAAAATATTAGGATGTGTAATTTCTTCATGGTGTCATTAAAAATGAGCAAAGCATTTTGACAAATCTCTACTCAATGGAGGCAGAATAGACATATGGCCTATTTTTCACTGATGGCTAATCTCAGGTCACTGGGCTATGTAGTTTGTGACCTGGGACTTCCAAAAAGGTCATTGAGGGATAAAAGGAAAAGACTTACTTCAAGAGAAGTTTTTCACTTCAGCAGTAATAAATTGGAATGATAAAAACTGGAATCTTCCTTATGCCGAAATGAAGATATAGAACATATTTTTTTTCCCCTCAAAGTTGCTGCATAAGTAGCGTTTTTATAATGGATTTTAGTCATCATCGTAGTGTTAATAAATCTAAGAAATGATGCTGTATTTGAATTCAGTGGTGTGCTATGTAAGGACTTGTCTTCAGAACTGATTGTAAAACATTTGTATTGAAAAGCAATTATTAGAACTTAATTTTTCAGCAACGACAAAATTAATCACATACTAGTAAAAATATTCATCTTCGGTAATGAAAGTGCTATTAAAATACATTGTTTTTCATACATTCTGGATCCCGACTTACTGTTTGAGTGAGAAGTTCCAGTGGTGGTTGTGCTAAAACATTTTCAGCACCATTCATTATTATACATAATCCAATTTAAGTGAATATGTGTATGGAATGTAAGTATGCTATGTTGTCTGAGACTTAATAAATAAGCAATCATATCTGAAAATAGAATTTATATTGAAAGCATGTTTCTTGCATTACTTGAGATTAAAACAGTCTCTGTAGATTTCTTTTTTTGATTTTGTGACCTAACCAAAATACCACAGATCCAGAGATACTACAGTTTGTGAAGACAGATTTGTAATAGGATTTATGTATAGGAAATAATTATAGTGTATTTATTTCAGTGCTTCTAAGACATACATAGGGATACTCACGAGGTACAGATTTATTTATTATCGTACAAGAATACTGAATTATTTTTATACAAAGAAGCAAAACACTGTGGCTGCTGAAGACTGCTTTATGGTGCAATAATACCATAATTGGTATGGTTTTATGTGCAAATTCTTAATTGTCAAGCAAGGTATATAGTCACTGAAGAACCTTACCTGTAGCTGATGCTCTAAGTATTTCATGATTTTTGAACAAAATACACACAAAGTAATCTTCACACCTTGTTTTAAATGAGGTTTCTACAAATTGTTAGAATAATATTTCTTGTAATTGAGTTTGTGCTTATATTTTAATTATGTTTTTCATAAGAGACACTTTGGTAAGAAATAATTCTATGAAAAAAAGCCATAATTATCATGTCAAGTTGTAAGTTAGTAAAGGTTAGTGCCTTTAGCCGCATGATAACTACACTGGAAACTATTGGTGTTCGAGGAGAATGAAACAAAAACACAAATGGAGCTTGTTTATATGAAAGAGCTTGGAACTACATCTTAGAGGGCAAAAAGGAAAACTGACAATGACACCTCTAGAGCAAGCAATTCCCAACACTAAGGTCAATAAGTCCACCTCGTGTAAATCCAGGCACGAGACATATACCAGCCCAGACTCTAAAAGCAGCATGTAGTTCTATTGAAATGCAACTAAATAGCTACCAAGCTTGTAACAGCCTGTTCAGAGCCAGCCTGTCACTGAACCAATGAACCAACTCATTTACAAACCACTCATGAAAACTGAGTCTAGGTTTGCTCAAATCCTACACAAATGAGGTTATGCCTGGGCATGTGGCATCACCTATGGCTTATGGTGCAGTAAATCTGCTTTCTCCCACGTCACATCACAGGACACACTACTATATAGCCTCTTGCACACTTACCATCCATACAGGTATCTGGTTCTTATTGCCATACCGAGTACTGCTTCCTTGTTGAATCATCAATGCCGTGGCATCATAGCTAGAGTTTGGTTGTTGGGCTGGTGGTGAAACGAGTTGACCGATGGGAATAAACTGAACTGCAAAACTTCAGAATGACAAATTTCTTGGCAAGAACATGCTAGATGCTACCAAAAGTTTTCAATATTTAGAGCTGTTCTTTACTGAAACACAAAATTAGAAACTAAGATAATTCTGTAAATAGCAGAAACTCCAAACTACAAAGTAAAATGAAATAACAAAGCGTGTTAACACATCTGCCCTATCCACCATATCATGGTTTATAGATGTAGATGGCCTTTCCTTCAGCCTAGCAGCTCTAGGGGATTTCCTTCACTTTTCTCCTTTTCATATCTTCCCAAGGCTGGCTTTGGGTTTACACCTTGCTAGAGAGAGACCCGCTGGTTTTGGCCGTCTCCCTGGGCACGCTCATGCTGCAGCCAACTGTTTTTGCCCCATTTCTGCCCTCCCTTCCTGGCCCAGTGCCCCGGGATGGACTCCTGCTGTGTATGCCCAGCTGGGCTCAGTGAAAGAGAAGCCTTCTCCCTTCCATGTTCCAGTTTGCTCTGACATGAAGTGTAGAAGCCAGGACAAAATAAATGGGCAGCTTTTCCTCCTGCTGTCCAGCTATATTTTTTTTTTTAAACAATGTGCGATACTTTATATCCTGTAGTTTTCTGGGGTTTTATTCTGTGTCCCACCTCCTCAAAACCGGTTGAGACTCACTTTTGCATAAGGATTTGGGGACTGAAATCTGGGTCTGAAAATTATTTGCTTAATGGTTGGATTTACTCTATGTCTACACCTCCTGGCTCAGCTAACTTGTTGACTGTTTTGCAGTATTTTTTTAAGGTAGCATTGCAAATACCTGAGGAAATAGATCATTACAGAATCTAATTCCTTGCACTCAGCACTGAATCAGGTCTAAATTTATTTTACATGACAGAAGCAGAGTGAATATCGCAATGTCCTTGGAATCCAGCATGGTTTTAATTGGATTCTATCTTTTTCTAATGCTACTGTGGAACACCAATTTAGATCCTTGGGATTAAATTTATATGACAGGCTGCCATTCTCACTAAAGTGGTGCATCATTTTAATTTATTTATTTTGCTTTGATGTTTCTTGACAAGTAATAAAGCATCAGGTCCTTAGTTGCGAAGGTCTCGTTGCTATTTTTTTCTGGAGTCCTTACATTTCAGAACCCTTTTGCTGACACACAGCAAAGTGCAACAGCATTCATTTTAAAAAAAAGGGGCCAACAGTTCTCAAGCTCAGCAAGAATTCTAGTGAGATACAATTTAAGATAAGGAAAGCTTCGTTTATGTAATAAAAAATAACCCCTAGTAAATGAGGTTTGTAATGCGTTATCCTTCTTAGCTTTCCACTGGGCCCATAATTATGCAGAATGTCTAATGTACTCTAATAATCTGATCTTAACTCAATAGTCTTTTCACTTTATATACAGACTAAAACACTACAACCCAGTAGATGAGAAAATACAGACACTGATTACTTAACTGTAATAAATACATGATTCTGTGAGGGTGACAATAAAAGCATGATGTGCAAAGTATGAAAATAAATTAAAATGCCAGGAAACAGGTGTGAAGAGACTTTGAAAACAGGTTCACATTTTTCATTATGGCATTATTGTGGTTCCATGTCCCAATCACAGTCACTTCTACTGGCAATAAGAAGGTAGATAAAAGTAAATCATTCCTAGGTTAATAAGCGTATTATTAAAAATTAAAAAAAAAAATTAAATATGGACACATTTGGAAAAATAGAATTGCTATAAATTAAATTTTAAAAGCTCATTAGCTGAGGAGTATGAGATTTTAAAATATTATGTTTCAGTCCCTCTGTCCTAGGCAGCAAACCTATTTTAATTTCCAGTGTACAAACTCTTGTATGCTTGTTAATACCCAGTGAAGTGCATTAACTGTTATGATTGTTTAAATTCATTTTATTGTTTTATCAGCTAGGATTGAACAAGTGGTAAGGATGCTGACGAAGCACTGTACCATAGATGTATCTACAAAGTTTCTGTTGGAGGCATTCCTATTTGAATGACTTCATATGGCACAAATAGTTTGATGTATATATTGACCTTGGAAAGAATTAAACAAACAAAACCAGGGATTAGTATTTGGCAATAGGTACACAAATCATGAATAGACATGCAAAGTCAAGAATCTAATAATGTCGTCAGCCCGTATCTTGCATGTCCGTGTGTGGTGGGTTGACCTTGGCCAGCTGCCCACCTAGCCAGTCGCTCACTCCCCCTCCACAGCAGGACAGGGGGAGGAAATAAGATGAAAAAGCTCATGGGTTGAGGTAAAGAGAGGGAGATCACTTACTAATTACTGTCATGGGCAAAACAGACTTGACTTAGGGCAAATTAATTTACAGCCAATTAAAAACAGATTTGGATGGTGAGAAAAGCAGATGAAAACTAGAGCGGCTTCCTCCCAGGCTCGATTTCAGTCCTTTGCTGACCGGCGCAGGGCGGGAGGCTGTGGTCAGTCCATAATGGCTCCTCCTTGCTGCCTCTTTCTCCTCAGCACTCCCCTGCTCCAGCGTGGGCCCTCCATGGCTGCCGTTCCTGTGAGGAAAACCAGCTCCCACACACTTTTCCCCTCACCCCTTGCTGCCCGGCAGCATTTGGCCTGTCCTGAAATACTTTTTCCCTGAGGCGCTGCCAGCCTGGCTGAGGGGCTCAGCTCTGCCCTGCTGTGGGGCTGCTGGAACCGGCTGGAACTGGATGTGCCCGCCATGGGGCAGCCCCTCAGCTCTCCTCAGAGGGGACCCTGCAGCCCCACAGCCAGTGCCTGGCCATGAGCACCCAAAATATGACGCTAAAGTAGGTAGTAATTCTGATCACAAGTGCTTAACATAGATATATGTGTAGTTACTAAAGTGAAATAACTTTTGCTTCCTCTGGAACTTTGAAGTGTTTTTTGTGTGTGTTTGTTTTTTTAAAAAATATTGGGTATTAGAGTGCAGTTGCAGGCTTTTCATTAATTAGGAGATAATGCTTGGAAACATCATTGCATACAGAAGACCTTGGTGCATCCAGGGAGCGACCCTTTTCTTCTGCATGGGTGTGGTCTTTGGTTTTCCCATTCCCCTCACACAGTTTAGAAAAAGCTTCTTAATTGTCACCAGTTTCAATTCTTTTGTCTTTATGACTGGCTGGGATCAGGCCTTGCTTTTTGTTTTTTCTACCTGTGCTTACTACCCAAGAATGAGACCAAAATATTAATAACAGAAGCTTAAAATCCAGGGGTAATTCAGCCATGTTCAAACCTTGAAGTGCTCCCAAGTGTGTTGTGTGTGTAACAGGCATTTTGCCATTTTGCCATCCTTCCCCTGCGCCAGGACTCTGTCCACTAGAGAAAAGAGTATCACCTCATGAGCTGTGAGGCGCAGCCCCTTCTTTGAGTCGTGCAGGGAATAACAATTCATTGTAAATCTACAAATCAGCACAGCCCCATGACATAGAGGGCTTCTCATACAATAGACCTTTGGTTTTGACCTGTAAAAGTGATTTCTCTTTTAACAGCTGATAGACATTTTTGACAGGTCTCTTTCTGTAGGCCATTGATAATTAGGGCCTAACTGTTTCTATTTTTACTCCCTACAAACTGCATTCACATTTGGTCTCGGCACTTGAAGTTATGAAATTGTACAATAAAGTGCCTTGCTGTGCCTTTAAATCTGATAAGCTGTAAATGTTGAGACCACTAGTGAATTGTCAGTAGATACAAAACTGGAGCCACCATAGAGGGTATAATATTTATCTTCAGCAAACTTCATCCTTCAATAAAATTTAGACTAGTTGTGAATTATTGTGTTCCCAGGGTAGGTGATGGACTAGATTTCAAAATACACCTTGATTTTTTTAATTATTATTTTATATATAAAAATATATATATATTTCTTACCTTATAGCTTATTTTATTATTGTCTAAGCTCTGAATTCTTTAGAAGGAGATAGGATAACAGCCTACATTAGCAAGTAATTCACTGCAATCTGTAAAGTTCACTAGATCAAAACAGTTGATCTTGAGACTCCTATAATTGTGCTATATTTGTTTTGCCAGTATTAATTTGGATGAGGTTTAATCTGGTTCCTGGGATTAATCATTTCCACCAGGTGTTGGAAGCTGTCCAAAAGACAACACATTGCTTTGGACCCTTATGCGTGCTTTAGGGATTGGAGTACGCTTATGCATCCTTGCATAGCACTTCCAGATCATTTTCCTAAAGATAGACTTTGCATGAGTCAATCCACTCTGCAAACTTAGCCAGTGTATGGCTAAACAAATTCAATACTTTCTCCTTAAATTGGGCTACATAGATATTTGTGTTTCTTTTGTAATGAAAGGTCTCAAAATCTCTGTGATGGTATAGAGAACATCTCTGGATGTTTAGAGAAGCAGCACAGAACTTGCAGTCTTTGTTGTGGGAGCAAAGATGATTCTGGGGTGCCTCTGTTTCTGTAGACCTACTTACTGTTTGCACCTGCCCATGTAAATTCACTCCTAGCAAAGCCTATGGGAGTGTTGGGAAGAGGTGAAGAAGGGAGTTCTCCAAGGTAGGAAGATTATCTATGTGGTCGTGTAGTCACAGTGTTATTCAGAAACTGTATACTGCTGGGTTCTGGGCTTCATCCCTTTGTCAGAGCTTGTAATGAGATGCTCAAAAGGTAGGTTGCTGACAGTCTGTAATAGTGAGTGGACTGAAGACTTCAAATGAACCAGAATCAGAGGTTTTGTGCCCCTTTATATTAGCCAAAGTAGCTAGAGTTGAGGGTGAAGTTCTCAAAAGATTTTACTTCTGTAGTGGCTTCTCAATCTAGGACATATATACATAATGTGCCTGTCTTGCTGGAGAGCAAAAGGTCCTGAAATGTCTGGGGTGAGAGAGATCTACTTTGAGTAAGCAATAACAAAAGTACAGGTCACACAATTCCACCAACTTTATTCTTTGATGCTTGGTCTCTTCACCCCTTTCATCTCCTGATTATTCTACCTTAGACTGTAATTAATTGCAACTTTTGTTAGATATTAGAAACTTAATATGTATAGGTTACGTTGAATGCAATGGTGCCAGGCTCTCTGGGAACTCTGTTTTCATTTATAGTCTGAATTATAACCGAATATTGTAAGTATCCTTTAAATAAATTCCTGTGTTTTCTCCTGCTATTGTTGAACAGAGTAGTTCATGCTGAAACGATCATTTTGGGAAGTTGTCTCAAGCTGCCTGAGGATATGGTTTGATCATTCAAGCAGCTGAAGGGATTGATCCTAGTCCTTGTGAACAATCCCTCAATCTGTGCTTGTTTATTGCATTTCTTGTCTTCCTGCTAACCACTTAAGGCTGATCAACTTGGTAAGGATCTTCTATATCTGACAAAAATGAATGTAGTATTTTCTGTGGTCCCATTATCAAAATAACTAGACTGTGTGCTGAAGCAGTACACATTTAACCATGTCAGTCAAAATGCATCTAAGGCATTTCAAACTCACTTAAAAAAAATAAAACAGTAGTAGTGGTGGTTCTTTTTTTGGCTTTTAAAAGTTTTTGAGCATGTGAAAGTAGGAAGGAAAAAGTGATGCTAATATTGAATGAGTTATATAATTAGGAAAATATTTCTATGACAGAACATGATTGTATGCAGGGACACGTGTTTGGAGCTATAAGCAAAATTTCTTTTCCTCTTACATTCTTCCAATATAAATTACAAGTACAATGAATCCTGAAGAGATTTCTGAAAAGGTTAGCCAACTTACTGAATGTTCTTTTTTAAGAGAAGTAGACCCACTTGAGACGAGATTGGCCTTGACTCCCCCTGGTCCGTAGCTTGAATGCATGAAGAATGAAGTACTTTGTCCCATCTTTCTTGTCAAAGTTGTTTTAATTTCCTTTGCGAAAGATCAGAGGGGTTGATTGTGTCCCAGAGAGCAAAGACTGCTTGTCTCAAATATTACCTGAGAGCAAGCAAGAGAAGTCAAAGGGGAAGACCAGTTTGGAAGGAGCAAATACTCTTTCCAAAACTCTGGAGAATGATTAATTTGTTACTCTGAAATTTGATGATAATATTGATCACTTTGGGATTTTGTTTCCATTTTGTACTTGGGAGATGATCATTTTCATGGTTCTGAAAAGAACTTCCGAGCTTGACTGAGGCTCACCATCATTTAACTCCCATGACAGACCAGATGCATTTACCATAAGGTAGATGACTAATGTGTTAGGAGAGGATACATCTCCTTTTAATGGTGAATACAAGAGAAAAACTCGACTGATAAAATTTGAGACCTGGGAACTTTGTTAGGTAACACTCACAAATACTCTTAGCAGATAAAATGGGTATGGCTGTATCACCTTTTTTAATTTTTTTTTTTTTTTTAAATTTTAAATTGGACTGGGTTTATCTGATCTTTAACTGAAAATGCTGGTTGTAAAACTGTCTATCCTAGCTATTAAGGCAGCTTAAAATAGCAGCAGTAAAGTGGTAAATTTAAGTGTTAAATGGTATTGATTATATAGTAGCCTTTAGATCAGCACAATTGGCCACAAGTACACAGAAATGAAAAATTCCATTTGCTTCTGAAACATTCATGGGAGTACCAAAATTTGAAATGAATCAAATGAATAATATAACCACTATAATTATAAGAAATGTCAATGTTCCCTACTGCTGTGCTTTCACAAAGAATATTAGCCTGATTATTTTATTAAGTAAAAATTACTTTCAGTCTTGAAATGACAATAAAGGAGAAAGTGACCATTTGTAGAACACCGTGACTGAAACAATTTCAAATTTGTTTAGTGTGAACTGTATTATTTACTTGCTTATGAATAGTAAGTAGCAGTAAACAGCTGCTGCATTGACAGTATCAGAGATTTATACTACAGTTTGTCAGTTTGTTGGTGTTTGAAGACAAACAAGAACACTTAGATCTAAAAAAAATAATATTTTGGTTATGGTTAGCAAAGAACAGTGTTCAAAGTACAATAAGGTCATTGAAAAGTAGGTGGAAATGCCATAGTTTACAAATTCCTGGGGGTTCAAGCATGAATACTTTCTTCCTGTAGTATAGTTAGATAACTCTGGGAGGTGACTTTAGCAGTGTTTTTTCCATAGCTCTTGCTATGTGAAATAGTTTATTTAAACCATGACTGGTGAAGTTAGAAAGTCGTATGCACATGCTCACTTAGTGCAAAGGGGCTATTTTCTTCTATTTACATTGCCATTATTAGCTGAAAATCAGTTTGGGTTGATGTAATTGAGAAAACATTTGGTCCTTGTTCAGGATAGCAGTAGAGTTAATGAGGTTATGTGGAGCTGAAAACCGGAGTGTTAATGTCTATATATTTGAGCTATTTCTCCCTAAAGAAGCACCATTTCTCTTTTTGCCCTAGGAAACAGAGGCTTGAAGAAACCACATGAGGTCTAGTGGCTGTTTTAGCTAATTATACAGAAACCTAAGATTTATGTTGGTATTTTCTCAGGAAATCAGCAATACCTTTTATGTGTGTTGGCTTTGATAGAATTATTTAATATCAGCAACATATTACAGTAAAGTAAATATTTTATGCTTCACAGAGAAATAAATATATTGTAACTTGTGACATACATACTAACTCTGCATGACCTCTTTGTCAGACTTTATACTAACATAAAAAATAAACTACTTAACAGATGCTCTATTGCTAATCTCGGGGGTTTATTGCTTCTACACATTTTTATGAAGACATTAATTTTCCAAAAGTATTCTTCCTGGAGTATTCTGAAGTATCTTCAGAAATTAGCAGTTATCAGTTTAACACATTGCATGTCCTGGAAACCTGATCTACAGCTGTATCTCGCTTTATTTGAGGAGTCTTTTTGGTTTGCATGAACGATATGTGTACTTTTAGGAAATCTGTAAAATAATTGGCATATAACGTAGACATGCATACTGGGACTGATAATACTGTACTTCTTATTTAGTTTGTATATTAGTGTTGCAAAAAGAATATAGAAGAGTAATCTTCTAAAATTCTAGTGGATTAGGCCAGTCCATTACTTAAGAAATGCTTTTTACCATTCTAATTTTAAGGCACTGGCTTCTTTAATTGTAGACTTTGTAGGAGACTTATTATTATTATTATTATTAAGTTACAAAAATTAGTTTTGGCATAATAAGAGTGTATTTCACAACCCATATATTAAACTGGTTCATGCAAAAAATTTCATTATCCTGTAATTGGGGCTGTATCTTTACTTGTAGGGACAGATTTCAAAGTTACACAATAGATCAGAAGGTTATGTTCCGCATAAATGTCTGCATATAGCAAATCTTGAATTTATTTTGTTCTAACAGCGTGTGTGTGATCTTGAATGCCTTTGTAACAGGAAACTTGAAAGTCATGCTGTCAAGATTGTGAAATCCAAATTTTATTTTGTCTCATTTTTTCTCTATTCACGTTTCTTGGAAATTTATCTGTTGTCAACCCAGATATAACCTGTTCTCCTCCTCCTTTCTTTAGATTTTGTTTCTAATAAAACAAAATGAGTGGCTTTGTGGATAGAAGCATGAATGGCAATCTTGTGATTCGATGAGACACTGGACTCCTAGAGCTCAGCAGATACAGTCACTCAGGTGTTGGGGTTTTTCTCCTTCTCCTTGACTCTTAGTTTTCTGCCAAGAGTAAATTACAATTATTTTTTTAATCTATTATGCCTTCAGTTACATGATGTATGAAGCTTGATATATTGAGCACATGAACCCCTTTTTTGATTTATCTAGTTGCTGTATTTTTTTGAGGAAAGAGCTATCCCATACAGGTCACAGTAGTAGAGCTAAGAACCCAGTCAATGTTAAATAGTGGATTTTTCTCTACTTTCCTCCCTGGCTTTCCTCCAGTTTACCAAAGATGCAGTAAGCAGATCTTGTCATGATTTATATCCTCTGTTTTGACCCTTGAAGGCCAGGTCAGACCTGACAGTCCTCACAGTTTTAAACTGTGAAATTCAGAGCCATACTAGAGTGGAGGACCATACAAGCCTCTATCTAGCTGTCAAAGGTGTTACTGGAGCAGATGTTGGGGACTTTCATGGATGTAAAAACTAATTAAGGAGAATTTTTCTGACACCTCATCAAAAATTCTGAAAAAATCCTGTCAGAGGCCTTTGGTATTTCTCTCATTGCAGTTGTATTTTTCAGAAAAGCTGCAGTAGTAAGGGCTTAAATCCTATGATCCACTCTCCACTATAGAATTTTCCTGCAGCTGACTGCCTGTTGTATTCTTCTAGTAGCTATAACTAAATTTAAGAATAGTCTGTTTCTGTAAAAGAATATCTCACTAATTTTTAAATTATTTCTATTGCCTCTGCATTTCTTTTTTTTTTTCTTTTTTTTTTTTTAAACAACAAGTGGAAGAAAATAGTAGGTAACTTGGGACCTGAAATAGATATTTTCAGGAAAAAGTATGTATGTGTTACTGCTTTGCTCAATATTTATTTCTGGTGTCCACTAGAGCACAAGTGGCATTACATGACTACAAGAAAGAGAGAGAAAGGAATATGTTAGTACCTCATCGTAGAGGATTGCTGTCAGAGTACATGCCTACATGGGCATGTGCTTAAGCCTTGTGTCTACTCTGCATCTGCAAGGTCTGGCATTAAACCTCTCAGGAGCATAAGCTGTCTGGCTATATAGGCTGAACCTGGGAAAAGTCTAGTACATTTAAAAAAAAAAGTTATGTTTAAATTCTGTAAATCAGTGAGGTTTTATTCTATATTATAAACCCTACCCTCTAGTTTAGCTAAAAGTTACCTTGTGTAAGCTTTGTGAATGGAACTAGAGATCTGGCTTTGCAGTATGAAAATTTCAGAGCAAATTGGAGTGCCTGTTTCTATAATTTCCTGGTTTGATTCAGCACCACTCACCAATGTTAAGAGTTTTGAAAATGTCCTTGTCTTACAACTGAGAATTCTCCTCGTCCTTCTCACAAAAACCTTCAGTATTATATATTAATTTTTCTCACCATCTCCCTCATATTATTTCCTTGCCAGTGCTCTTCTGGTGCAGGGAGTGGCGAAAGGATCTTCTGTCCCTTCCAGTTCAGATAATCTCTCAGGATAATGAAAACTTTCTTTTCATATTGGTAATGGAGAGGAACAGTAACTTGTTTCTGTACTTGATGTCATCCGTTTTTTATTAGTGATTATTGTAACATAGCAGTTCTCCAGCCTTTTCCACTAGTGAGGAATGAGATGTTTTCATGAGTAGAAAGCTGTTGCAAGCTGTTGAAGAGTAACTTACAAGATGAGAAACACATAACTAATGGTTTGGATTCTGGGGAGACCTTGTAGCAGCCTTCCAGTACCTAAAGGCTCCTACAAGAAAGCTGGAGAAGGACTGTTTACAAGGGCATTGAGTGACAGGACAAGGGGTAAGCTGAAAGAGAGTAGATTTAGATTAGATATCAAGAAGAAATTCTTTGCTGTGAAGCACTGGAACAGGTTGCCCGGAGAAGCTGTGGATGCCCCATCCCTGGAAGTGTTCAAGGCCAGGTTGGATGGGGCTTTGGGCAACTTGGTCTAGTGGAGAGTGTCCCTGGCTATCGCAGAGGGATTTGGACTAAATGATCTTGAGGGTTCCTTCCCACCCAAACCAGTCTACAATTCATGCACCTTTGCAATCTGGCACTATGCTTTATTAATGTTTCTGCAGCAGCCTATTAGATTCATGATCAATGTTTTCTCCCCAAAGGTTTGCATGCAACCAAATTATGATTTGTTGGCATAGTCCTCCATTAGTTCTTCATTCTCTCAGAGAAGCAAGGCCTCTTTCTTCCCTTTTCCTTCCATGGCATTAATTTGGTGCCTGGGAAAAGGACATGTTTTGATGCAGACTTTTGTGGTGGTTCAAAATGCCTCCCCCTCTCCTGCTGTGACATATTCTTTCTCTCCTGGAATGGCAATTCTTACATACCCATACATGGAGCATGAAAGGTTTTCTAAAATGCTGCCTCCTGTATATCAGCAAAGAGTCTGTCAGGATCTGCTCTGTGGTAATAGCAGGGGGATTCTTAAAGGGGAAAAAAGTAATTTGAGGTTTTGAAAAATGAGGCCACTTGCTTAGATGCTTGGCTTGCTCTAACTTCAAGGAGAGTTGGATATATCAAGATTTGTCAACGGCTTCTCAAAAACCAAAGGTGGGGGAATTGGGCCTTGTCTGCACAGTGGCTAGAAGATAAGCCTGATGCTTTTATGTTAAGTTTTTGTGTATAAGGATTTTTAGTTGTTTTGCATATTGATGAAAAAAAGTTAAACTGGTGGTTCTTTCTGGGGAAAAAAAAGGAGCTAAAAATGAATCTGAAACTCTTGTGCAAGCTACACTTACGCAGAAGTGTCATGATGTCATTCTCAGTTATCAGGTAACCTGCTTAGCTTGGGTTGGAAGGGTCCTGCTGTTGGAAGGGGACTCAGCTGATGCATCCCACTGCTCATAAACATGTAAACATTTTTTTCTTTTTTCTTTTTGTTTTTTTAATCCTGACATGCAACTAGCTGATTTGACACTTTAGGCATCTTCAAAAAGAGCTGACTTCTTAAAGTAGGTCTTTTACTACTTAAAGATTCACTTTAGCTCATTTTTTGCTAAGGCAGTATGTGGCTTATGTAGTTTGCTTTATTGCACCCACTCTGTCCACTGAATTTGCTGTTTTTCTTTACTATTTATAAGTAACAATCAATAAAATATTAATAAATGAGATCCTTTGATTTACTCTACAGTGCATATACATGGTATTATAAAATCATCCTGCTTCACTTTTTTCTAGTCTGTCTCAGTGCTGTTTAGCTCATTAGTACTTTAATTCATGTAGATGAGGTTAGTCTCCACTGAAAAACAACAATTCCTGAATCAGAAGCCCCATGTTATCTTTGATGCGCTGTCTCCTTGAACTACAGTAGATGCTGTAGCTTGGGAAATGGGGGGTATCAGTACTGTAAACTGGGAGGCGAAAAGGGATGTTTGTTTCATAGAAAAGTAAGAAATGGTTTCTGTATAAAATAGTTATGAGGGCTTTTATACAGGACCCTATTAAATGCAACCCTGATGTGCTATATGCACAGCAGAGAACTGCATTAAATATGATATTTCTTTTAGTGCCAGAAAATACTTTATTGTATCTATGCCATATCAATAACAGAACATTTCCAATGGCTTCCTTTATAATTGAGCTGATATAATTTACAATTCACACTTGTAATCTGCTAGCAATATTGTCCAATAATGTTTTTCTTTGTCCACTCCAGCACTAAATTCTAAAACAAATCTAACAACATTATGCTATAGGGGCACATAGATATTTCCTTTAAAAGTACTGCATGATTCATGCACCATGTATTGCTATTTCCCTGCTGCAGTGTCTCAAAGGAAATGTTTTAATCTTATAAATAAAACCGTAAAAAAATAATTTGCACGCTAGTCGGTCCCTGTGTCACTGGCATTTATCTTTTGATGATAAGGCAGAACTGGAGGTCTAGGCTGACAATTGCAAAATTATACATTTTCAATGTTGTTGGGGTTTGTTTTGGGTTGTTTGTTTGTTTTTTATAGTATACAGTAGCCACCAGTTGATATGTTCACTGTGTAATGAGGTAGGTACAACTCGTGGCCAGCTCACTTGGGATAATTACATTGGCATATATTCTCATATTTATTCTTTTCTTGATGCCAGCTTGCAAACATTTATTCTCCTTTACCTGTAGCTCTCTGTAGTCATATGGAGTTGAAGGTCTTACAGAACTCAGTTGGCTGAGGTTGGGGAGAAGGAATGCCAGTAGAAAATTGGTCTTGATATCTTTATCTTAAACATCAGATAAATATTTCTTATATAAAAGTGCTTTGATTACTTGTTCCTGTGATATAGGATTAATAATATTTGTGGAAGAAGAAAATACTATCTTTTCATACGAGAATAAGGTTATTAATAAAGATGTGAAAGTTCTCTGCCTCAAGTTAGGGCATACTCCCCCCCCCCGCCTTAGAATTTGTCTCTGATTTTATTGCAAATGAAATTGTACAGACAAACCAGTTCCAGTGAATGGGGAGGGTTGCTGCAGAAAAGAATGGAAATGGGATTTGGCTCATAATCCAGTTGCTGTACCTTTCTTCATAATGAACTCTGTAAACGAATGGATGAACAAACCGGTCTTTAATACATTCCTTTATCTGGTATGGATGTAATTAGTTTTTTGGAAATGTGGTACTTTGGAGACCTGTGCAACTTCTGTATATGATTCATAGTAAAAGAGATAAATGCATTAAAATTTGTTGGGAAACTTTATTCATTTTTATTGAATTTTACCTATTTGCACGAGTGATCGTATGAACACTTAGTATAATGTGGGGAATAGTCCAGTGACTTCAATTAAATTATACCTCATTTTATTTTCTCTTTGAAACTATCTTTTATGTGCAAAATAAATCATTTTTGTTTGCATTCTTTCTTTAACCCTAGTTTTACCAGTTTTGACTTTGTCACTGTATAAAAATCAGATTCAATGCTGCCTTCTTGGTCAGGTCAAATATCTTTTTGCCTGATCTTGCAATATTGACCAACCTATTCCTCCTTACTGTGAGGAGTAAATATGTTTATGGAGTTATCAATGAGAAATTTGAAAGATTGCTTTAGGGTTTTATAGTTACTTCTTAAGAAGATAAATATGCTAAGAAAACAAAAAAGAATTGACAACTGAATAGTCGAACTGCTGGGTATTGTGATATTGCGCAGTAATTGTCAGGAAGGTGTTTGTCGCTGCCTTTTCAGATGTCTTTTGTTAAGGTCAAGACCACAGATGAATTAACAGAAATTGCTGAAGCCAAAGTAAAATAGATTTAACTGTAATTAACCTGTTAATTATTCTTTATTTTATCATACATGAATATATGCAACAGTGACAGCCTGCTATTAAAGCAGGAATATCAAAGTTCCTTGATGTGATGAGTCTGAGCAGCTGGTATCACAGAATCGTAGACTGATTTGGGTTGGAAGGGACCTTTAAAGCTCATCTAGTCCAACCCCCCTGCAATGGAGCAAGGACATGTTAACTAGATCAGGCTCCTCAGACTCTCGTCCAACCTAACCTTGAATGTTTCCGGGGATGAAGCACCTACCACTTCTCTGGGCAACCTGTTCCGGTGTTTCACCATCCTCATCATAAAGAATTTCTTCCTTTATATCTGGTCTGAACCTACCCTTTTTTAGTTTAAAACCATTATCCCTTTCTATAAAGGGCATTTGAAGAAATTCAAGATTTCTTCACTGCTTGAGTAGTAGGGATGTTCTTGCCTCTGTACCCAATATCATCTGCTGTTTCTTCTGCTTCAAAAGAGAGTTTTTGATAGTTAAGAGACAAACCAACAAGAGTGATAGTCTTTCCTATCAAGTCTTCAAAAATTGTAAGATTCTTCCCTGAAAAAAGGGAACCCTAGGTATTCTAGAAAATACAAAACTAATGTCAAATGATCTGGAGAATCACAATATTACAGTATTTTTGCATCTCATGTTAGTGTCAGGTAAATTGTTCAAAGAAGAAAAATCTGTGGAAAAGATCTTAAAGAGATAAAATTTTTCTCCAAATATTTCTACTTTGGTGGTGGGATTACACTTCCATAAGAATAAGAACAACTAGATGCAAGTGCTGTCTGTTGTGTAGTATCCTACAGGAACAACTACCTAGGTATCATCTTGTCTCTACTTCTGTCGCTCTGTTTTCACTGAGACCAGCTTTCACTGCATGGGGCTCAGGAGCTTCCCAGGGGATTGTTCCTCCACAGGGAGAAAAAAGTTTTACAACCCTGGAAGTTGCATGTAAAAGATAAGATAACCACAGCCCGCTATTATTTATTCAGGCAAAGGTTTCAATCCAGCCTGATTTATTTTTGCATTTCCTCATCCACTGGAGAATAGACAGCCTTTCTTCCACCTGTATCATCCCATTTCCCTAAAGACACTCCATCTGAAGCTATATTCTTCCTTCTCACAAGATGAAATGGGCATTTCAGGTGGGACGCTTGACATACATACTTTAAGTCTTAATTGTCCCTTTTTGACATAGAAGAAAAAGAAAGGAGTTGGAGCTCTGCACACAGAAATCTCAATAATATGAACCCTGGGGAAACTGTAAGGGTAGGTGCTACAACCAAAGATGATGAGAAGAAGGATCAGTGTGATGGGTTTTTGTTAGAAATTCTGTTTTTCTGTTTCAACTTTTATTAATTTTCAGGGCTTATTTTAGGGTAATTGTTACTATCAGCTGGCAGGAGCAAAGTGAGGCAAACAGAAAACTGCCGTAATCATATTACTGGAATTGTAGGCTGAAACTTGAGCAGAAAGTCATCAACTGGTTAATTCAGAAGAGGCACTCAAAGACAGACTGTCTTCCTATGTGCATGTTACATTTTTACAAGAGCACCGAGTATGAAAATTTCATAATGCAGCTCGGTGTAACAAAGAAGTGTGCTTTAAGAGAATGAAAGGGAAATAGGAGGTATAATGAGCAGAATACTGGATTTCTTTAAAAAACCCACAGCAACAAAACCAAACCCCAAAACATCCCACCCTATTTTCTCCAATATTCAGGTTTAAAACCAAATACTTAACGATAGTTTGGCACTGTGGTTGATTTGTGTTCAGAATGTCTTCTTGGAATTGTCATCTGATTTACAACATTGAAAACTTTACTGAAAGTGAATTTTGGGTATCTGAAGCTTTTTGGGGGTGGTTTTTTGTTGGGTTTGTTTGTTTTGGGTTTGGTGGTTGGTTTTTTTTTTTTTGGGGGGGGGAGTTGTTCGCATCTCTATTAATTGAAACTGCTTTTCCTTTAAGCCCTTTGAAGACTTCAGAGCATGAAGTTTCCAACATAGGAAACTTCCTTAGTCATTTGAATTTTCCTGTAGCCTAGAGTAAATGTGTGTCCTTGATTTCTTAAAAATGAAGGACTGGATGTTGGGCTGGTCTTAATATGTGTATCTGCAGATTTTATTCCAATAGAACAAATGTTCTAGGATGATATTTTATAACACTGTCTTTATTGAAGATACCTTATGTATCAAGTGCTGCATTACTAATATACATTCAAATAAATATAACTGTGATTGTGACATGCCTGGGAGGTCCAGATGGGCCAACAAAGTAATATAGTGACATTATCAGTATTCAGTAAAGTAAGTACATGTCTAATATCGAATACAGCCCTATGAAAGTCAATTTACCTGTAAGCATATATTCAAGTGATTTGTTGAATTGAACACTACTTGCAGAATACAGTGGTTCTGAAAAATAGAAAATGAAAGTTGCTTTATTTCAATAGAGGGAAAAAAATACATTAGTTTTAGCAGATAGTAACTTCTATCTCTTACCTAGCTTATACGCGAAAAGAATTGTCATTTACGTGTCTATTTTTCAAACTTTTACGTATTCCAAAAAGCGTGAAAGTTAACATTAGTAACACGTGATGTTTTTGTTTTCTGTTATCTGAAAGGAAGGAATAGACCTGCCAAAACTTCTATTGACAAGAAGTCAGTCTTGCCTGAACTCAGGCAAGAGCCAGCCAAGAAGAGAATCATTTAGAAAGACCGACTGATGTAAGCAATATTATTAGTGTTGGTAGAAATGGTCTGTACTCTGGCACTCACTCACAATCACAATTTTTTCTTAGTTAGGATTATGGACTTATATTTTGATAAACAGATGGCAGCCTCCAAATTGGCACTATCTTACTGTATATTCTCAAGGCTACAAGTCTTCAGATAACAATGCAGGACACATTTTCTGCTTTGAGAACTTGACTAGAGAGTTATATGTAATTTTTATTAATAAAAATAAGATTAAACCAATTTCTTCAGCACTTTCTGTGTAAAATACAAGACACAGGAGAGCTTCAGGGGATGGGTGTCACATAATTAAAGAACTTTCTTGCTCTGTTGTGAACTATTTTGGTGCTCTTGTACTAAACTCGTCTTCTAATTCAAATACTATGAGAAATTTTGAAGTATGGGATATCAGATAAACCCCTACAATATCTCCTTCAGGCTTCCTAACTCAGAGTTGAAGAATGGTGAATGGCCTCAGCCACAACATGGCATTAAATGCAATGCCCAGTGTTATCAGTGCTGGCCATGATTTTTAAAAGGAAAATGCTGAACAGTCTATGATGCCAATAAATGCAGTCACTATTAAGTGTCATCTTCCTCCTCGTGCTGAAGCATAAACACATGCAGGCAATGATCTGATAGCTTTTCATTATCTTTGCTTATTGTGAAAATACCTTTGGAGGCATCCAACCTAATTTAACCTCCTCTTCCTCTCATGTGTGGTAGCCATGAAGTATTCCTCTAAGTTGCCTTGTCACTTAAGCTGTATTACTAGGGTGGTGGTTATAACCTTAAAACTTCACAAATCTGACATCCATTCTGAGTATAAATTTCATTTTCAACTTCGTTTTGGTCATGCAGTGGGTTTCATTTTGTTTGGTTGTCATTTCAACTATAGGAAAGCAGATCTGTGGTTTTCTAGGGAAATCAGTAATTGATTTAATCTGTTGGCACTGCTGAGAGGTCTGTCTGCTGATGCTTCTGTAGCATAATCAGTGTCTCATAGTGGCTATGTGAAAGGAAAATAAAGGAAAGGGTAGAGATTGGAGGAATGTACCCAGATTCCAGACTTCTGCCTGTGTCCATTATTTTTTTTTCAGAGTTGTATTTATCCTGACATGTTTTACCAACCTTTTTTTTTTTTGTCACATTGCTTCTGAACACTGCACTTGGCAGTTCAGCTTTTTTTCTCTCTTAATCACTTTCTTGTTTATCAGACAAGCATCACTTGAAAAAAAAAAGGGGGTACTGGAATGCTTCAGGGTTGGTTTGTTAGTGGATTAAAGAACAGGTAAATGCACATATTGAGTCTGAGAACTGAAGAACCACAAGCATTTTCTCAGTCACTAGTTTTCCTTATTCTGTAAGGACACTTCAGAAGGGAATATTACTTGAAGTAGGAAAAAAAAAAATCCAGAATTTTCAGCAGTGCTATTGCCTGGTTAAGGTGAATTCCCATGAAATGTTAATGAAAATGAATATCCATGGACTGCATTGTGAAGTTGCGGTTTACCTTGGTGATTTGTTTCTTCATAAAAGCTCTTTTTTTGGTAACCTGTTTAATACATAGCTATTCATTTGGGTGGGGTTTTTTAATTATTTTTGTCATTACTAATTAATCAATGAAAATAACATTTTTTAATAATTTTACTTTTATTAATGTTGTAAGATCTACATGGACCAAGCTCAATGGGTGTGCAGAACCCCCCCAGGCCAACCGCAGTCTCTCAAGACCAGTGCGGATTTTTTTTCTGCTTGAGACTTTTACTGCTTTCACTGGTATATTTTCAAGGAATTTTTGGTAATTCTGAGTTGTCGGTCTTAACTTGAAACTAGTTTAATCCAAATTCTACCTCCCTACTCTGCTATCACTTATAATTTTACTGTTTTATGTTTGCTTCCTTGTCTTTCCACGCAATAAATATATGGGCTTATTAAAAGATTTTACAGTTAAATAGCCCTATAATGGCCATTTTGTCTGTTCAGCTGCATAACACAAATCTAGAATTTCCTGCAGTAACTCTTGCATCAGGTACAGTGAGGTCTCTGGTTGATTTAGAGCTTATATTTTTAAGAGATGTTGAATGACGATTTGGAGACTTCAAATGATGAAGAATTCAGCACACCTGTAGGTGAATTGTTCTAAGGTTTGATTCTCCACATGGTAAAATTGTGTGCTTTATTTGTAATCTAAATCAGTTCATTTTCAGCTTCCAGCTACTGGGTATCAGATGTTGGAAATTCAGCAGTGATTTAACAAAGCTATTCAGGAAAAATTATCCTGAATTTATACAGAGTGAGGAGAAAGATTTATTTGAGCAAAGATGCATCTTTTTGGAGGAGGAATTATAAAAGATTGAAAAGAATCTGTGGTGAGCAATTATAAGTGTGAAATGCATTGCAGCTGCCTAAAACCACACAGTGGGGGAACACAGAGAGGTAAAATCACCTTTTTCTCTCTCTACTAGTCTAAGCCTATGATTTAAGGCTAAAATGTTATTTGCTAGTGATACTGAATAACGAGAAGACGGATTTTCCCTAGCATGAAATGCATAACTTCCCAATGCTGTCACTGAAAGGGGCAGCCTTAGCATGGCAGCGAGAAGCCATGTTTCCTGAACAGAGAGGGAATGCAGATGCGATGTTGTCCAAGTTTTTATGTCCCCAATAGATTTGCTAGTCTTCACAGCTGAACTAAACATAACCCTTGCTGAATTGTTCTCTGTTGTGCAGCTTACACTCAGAAATGTATTTCAAATGTCCTCAAGACTTCACTGTAGGAAAAAGAAACCTTATTGTGTATACAAAGGCTTGAACAACTCTAATCTTAAAGATTAATGTAAGTGAGTTTGATTTATCAGCAAAATGTGCCTCACATCAGCTGTTGAACCAATGGACAATCCATTGGGCAAGGGAGAAAATGAATGCCATTAAATCATTTTGTGTCTATTTTAACTGTCATCTTATCCTTTTCCTACCATGTGAGTGTGCTGTGACAATATTTGGTGCATTCAGTCATTCACTGTTGCGAATTTCATTTGTTCTGAAAACTGCTGCTGCTGGGGAAGAAAGCAAAGCAAAACAAAACCATTGCCACAGGTCAAACTTTGAGGAATCCAATTTTATCAACAGAAGTCTGGAATTCACAAGCTCTAATCTGATGTTTTAAAGTCCCTAAGGTCAGCAGCGAAACAATCCAATAAAAGGGGCTTAAAAATGTAGATCTTTATAGAATTTGCCTCTAGAACTGTTTTAAAACCACACTATACCACTGGCCTAACCTATTAAAAATTGAATGAGTTAATTGATTTGGTGAGTGGGGTTTTGTGCAGTTTTATTGTCAAAGATTTAAATTTATTTGGACTAAGAAATAGTGATAGTAAAAACTAATAGCAGATGACACCAAGCTAGGCAGGAGTGTTGATCTGCTTGAGGGCAGGAAGGCTCTGCAGAGAGATCTGGCCAGGCTGGATCGATGGGCTGAGGCCAGCTGTATGGGGTTCAACGAGGCCAAGTGCCAGATCCTGCACTTGGGTCACAACAACCCCATGCAATGCTACAGGCTTGGGGAAGAGTGGCTGGAAAGCTGCCCTGGCGGAAAAGGACCTGGGGGTGTTGGCCAACAGTTGGCTGAGTATGAGCCAGCAGTGTGCCCAGGTGGCTAAGGCCAACAGCATCCTGGTTTGTATCAGAAATGGTGTGGCCAGCAGGACCAGGGCAGTGATTGTCCCCCTGTACTCGGCACTGGTGACGCAGCACAGAGAGTACTGTGTTCAGTTTTGGGCCCCTCACTACAGGAAGAACATTGAGCTGCTGGAATGTGTCCAAAGAAGGGCAATGAAGCTGGTAAAGGGTCTAGAGCACAAGTCCTGTGAGGAGCAGCTGAGGGCACTGGGGTGGTTTAGCCTGGAGAAAAGGAGGTTGGGGGGGGGTGGGGTGGGAACAGAAACACACCTTATCCCTCTCTACAACTACCTGGAAGGAGGTTGTAGCCAGGTGGGTGTTGGTCTCTTCTCCCAAGTAACAAGAAAAAGGACAAGAGGAAATGGCCTCAAGTTGCTCCAGCGGAGGTTTAGATTGGATATCAGGAAAAATTTCTTCACCAAAAGGGTTGTCAAGCATTGGAACAGGCTGCCCAGGGAAGTGGTAGAGTCGCCATCCCTGGAGGGATTTAAAAGTTGTGTAGATGTGATGCTTAGGGACACAGTTTAGTGGTGGACTTGGCAGTGCTAGGTTAATGGTTTGGCTGGATGATCTTAAAGGTCTTTTCCAACCTAAATGATTCTATGACTCTATGATTCTAAATCTAAAATAAAATAATGAAAACTTAGTACTTCACTAGGGGAAAAGGAAGAAATGTGGGCATAATAAGCAATAATTTCAGAATATCAATTTACTTGTCATTAGGTTAGCCATGATTAATATATAGTATTTGCTAGTTTATCTTTCATGTTATGGTAAATTTAAAAATATTCCTCCCACTGAGACATGGAAGGTTGTTGATAACGAAACAGCACAGTAGCCACTCACAAAAGAGCTTTCGTGTTAAATGCTTAACATTGTTTTAATAAAATGTCATACATCCATGAAAATGTCTAAGTTCTGACTTATGTAAAAAAAACTTTTTAATTTTTAAATAAGTACTTATACTCTTTTCATGTTGATATTTTATAATTCATTCAGCTTATGTCTATGTATTACTAACTTGAGGCAGTAAACTGCTTAAGGACACACTGTTTCAAGTCCATAAACTTCTTTACAATAGTCTAACAATACTTTCAAGGCAGATGCTGCCTAATTTGACATCTGTTTGTATGATAGATCATTTATTGGTCTTTTAATTGAAGGCTAATAAAAAGCTTCAGGTTTTAAATAATAATTATGTATATATAAAGTGGAATGCAATACCAAGAAAAACTTTTTTTTCCTTCCCTTGCAGTATCGGTAGGAAAAACTGCTTGTTTAAGAAATACTAATAACAATGTAGAATCACTGCACAATTTTGAGAATAGATAAAAATAATACTTGGATCTTAATTTAGCAAGCACTTGAAAACTGGTGCATTGTCAGTTGATGAACAGTGACTCTACAGAGACATGCATTGCTTAAGATTAAACACATGCTTAAGAAAACCCATCAAAAAATGCTGGTGCTTCCTGGGCTTGCTTATAGCGGAGAGGCAGAGCCCGCACAGAACTAATGTTGTGTACTCGTGTGTGGTGGTGGTGGTGGTAGTGTTATTAATGTTTCTCTTGTCCTGATGAAGTTGTTCTTGGATGGGACACATGGATCAGTATATGGGTAGAAATCTGGTCCTGGACCGATAGTTGTTGTTGAACCAGAGTAATATTGAAGTGTATCTTAAATATAGATTGAAGTGGAAAGTAAATCTGGTGTTTTGTAATCAAATAACTTTACATTAAGAAAAAAAAAAATCTTCTATTTTTCTCCAAAACTAGGATTTGTGACTTAAATCTGAAGATGATAAAATAATTTCATTCATGCCATGCTCACAGAATGGCATTTTTTCTCAATCCTCATGAAATTCTAACACAGGACTAATACTTCTGTGGGGAATACAATATTAAGTGTTGGTCGTCTTTTGTTTTGGCCTATGAATTACAGGTAGAATGTATTGAATGCCTTTGCACTAAAAGTTACAATATAGCCATTATTCAAAAAGTACATGTAGCAAAATCATATATATCAACACAATCTTGGCTTGTCTCTGACATAAAGTATATTATTCTCTCTGCAAAATATCAATTGTATAGATGTCTATAGTAAGAAATAATGCTGGGGCAGTAGCCAGTCTAAAACATAAATCAGTGCACTCTGTCCTTATCAGGTTTAGAAAATATGCTTTGATGGATAATGTTCACCAAAACTTAGTAAATTAATGCAGAGAATTGTCAGTCTCTTTTTAAAAACTCTATATGTTATCCAGCACATTGCTTTTCTCCCCTAAAAGTTAGGCGCAGCATTAATCTTTCATATTTATGTAAAGTGTTGAAATGAGATGGAAATTTATACGCTCACTCCCTAAGAATAATTTCCTAAGCATTAACCTGGCCAGAAATGACTAAACCCAACCAACAAAAACTTTTCTGACATTATGATTTGATACAATTGTTGCATAAAAGGTGATGCTCCATTAAAATAAATGTCTTTCTCAGTCATCGTAACTGCAATATGGTTCCTAAACTAATGAAACTATAAAATATTTCTCACTCTACCTACAGTCCTGGAAGCATCAAATCCACAAACAAAACACTGGCTTTTTGTTATTGCAGCTTTTCAAATTCAAAGGGTAGAAGCTGCAAGTAGGGGGAAAAGAGACAAGATACATTATTTTTTTCACAAAATTTAACAATGCCTGACCACAAGTCAAGGACTCACTGATAAAACATTTCAGTCTAACTTCATGAGCTATTTCTGATGTCCTAGACTTTTGGGGGGTTTGTTGTTTGGGGTTTTTTTTCTCCTTGATTTGTTAGTTTTGTTTCCCTATTTCCCACAGCTAGGTTTTGCTAGGGCATATGGATATTGTAGTCCTCCCCAAGCACGGGTTTAAGGGAACATATGTGACTCCTTATCCTGGTAGTAGTCTGCATCATTTCCGGCTTAAAAGGATGAAAATAGCTTTAGAGTTTCTCTGCTACTGACTTCCCTTTTAACTTCCTGCTACGTAATCTGTTTCACAGGTAAAGCAGGAGGCAACGTTGTCCCCATCACGATTATTTTAGGCTTTGAGAAGTGATGCTTTGTCATGATTTCTAAGTGAATTTTATCACAAAATGCTTTGAACAGTGTGTTTTATGACAGCTACATGGAGAGGGCTGCCCTTTACATTCTCAAGTTTTAAGCTGTCCCTCCTGGCTTTGGCTTTTCAAGACTTTATCCAGATGTAAAAGATAACATCCCAGCATCAATATTGAAACTCTGTGCTTGGATGCTGGCGTAATTGACTTAAAGTTGTTAAAATTCACAGGATCGTCAACATGTACCTCGCTTAATCAATTTTTTAGAAACACAGAATTGACAGTTTAATGAGAAAAGCTTTCCCAGGATCACAGTCCCCTCCTCCTCATTACGAGAGTCAGTCCTACATTAAAGAAATGGTAAATCTTGTTTGATTTCCTTTTCATGAAAGACTGAGCTGTCCCAGGTGTAACCTTTCTTTTTGCTGGATGAGGAGGACAAGCGCTAAAGTAATGAGATAATCAATAAGCATTGTTTTTGTATTGTTCATCTTACGTACATATGGGCACATTATGTGTTTTCCTTAGTCTTTGCTCCTTCACTAGTCCAGCCCACTACTGGCAGACCCAAGCAGCTATTCAAGGTCAGGCAGTTCCTTGGTTTCAAACTTTTCTTTGGCTCTTCTCCCATTGTGATTTGAATTAGCCTTAGCTCATCAACATAGCTTTTAAAAAATGCCACTGAGATCATGGTTTAACGAACTGAGAAATGAATATGTTGACCTTACAGTTTTAAAGGGGACCACAGTATGGTTTTGTTCATGGCCTCATTGGTCTCATTGTGGAATAACACCTTCAAGTAAATGTATTTTTCCACAGTTCCACTCCCAGAGTCTAAGGATATCTCTCAATTAGCTGAAGTATTCTCCTTTTAGAGCTCAAACATTTTGGCGTAGGTTAGCTGAGTGGTGTAATTTACTGGAGACTTTTTATCAGGTCATTGAACTTTAAGCTGTGTAAAAGTCAGTGTGTTAGAATCCCAGAGTGAAAGATTATTTAAATATTTGTATTTGAATATTACCTAAATCCTCAATTTCACAACTCCTCACCTCTCATTTTCTGACAAAGCACTCAAGCTCTATTGTACAAGGAGCTTCCCTGGCTGTGGTGGGAAGGATTGTAAGGTAAGGAGAAAAAAAACCAAAACCAAAACATACTTGAACTCACCAAGAAAGAGACAGCAGAGTAACTTGAAACAAAACCTGGCATTCTTGTCTCTCAGCCCTGGGTTAAGCTGATGGGCATGCATTCTTCTTTCTCGATTTGGTTAGCAAGTAACCCCCTATCACAGGATCATTTGAATATATGTGCCCCTACTCTTGTTTCTGACCTTTTATTAGTTGGACATTGCTGCTCACGTTCGTTTCCTAGGAGACTCTTTTACTTTATTCTGATTTGCAGAATCTGATGGGAAGGAATATTGTGATACCAGAAGGGAGCATCTGCCAAAGTATCGACACTGTTCTATAAATTTAAAGTGAAGAAAATGGAGGCTTTAGGTAGATTTTACATAAAGCAATATGGCTTAGCCACTCCAGTCATTTAAAACAAACAAACAACCCTTGAAATTAATTTCAGTGCGGCCTGCATGTTCTCTGTGACTACCCATACTGAGTTGAATTGAGCATGCTGTATTTCATGTTTAGAAAAGTATGAAAATACATGATTTAATGCCATTCATTCAAATTAAAGTTCAGTAGGGTGTGTGCATTCTGGCATAATTGTATGACTATGGTGTGTAAACCTTTCTTTTCCTTCTTTTCTCTATTCATGATGTGATTTGCATAATAATTCTTTAAATTCTGGGCTGTGAATATTATCTCATTAACATAATTACCTAATTTCTTGTTTTGTGAATTACAATAGATAAGTAATAATAGTCTCAGCTTATTATCACATTTTCTTCCGTGCTTTGTGATCACAGTAAACAGATTAGAGATGGGATTTATTTTTTTTTAAAGGAGGGATTATTCAAATAGCAGAATGATTACGCAAGCCATTTATGCACATGCAAAACACCCAGGAGATTCCGACCGTGGGCTGCAGCATCCTTTCAGGCGCCTACCTGCAGTCTAGGCCTTCATTAAGGTTTCCTCTTCATCAGGAACTAGTTTTACTGTATTTGGACACCACAAGGTGCATTAAACACCAATTTTATCCTTTAATTTCAGGAAATTACAACCAGATTATTAAAGGATTTTAGTCCCTGTAGAGACAAATCTTGGGTACCTATGCTAATATGTGGAGAAAGTGTGCTTATTTTTAAAAAAAAAAAAAAAAAAATCAGAGTTTAATTGCAGTTACAAGTTCATTTCCTATAAATATTTAATGTCTAAGTTATTTGTATTGGCATAGATAATCTCCTAGAATCCAGTGAAACTGCTTTTGCATATACGATGTTTTGTGCATTTGCAGGATTCTCCTGCAACAAGCACTCCTTTTCAGAGAGATCTTTAGACCTGACTTGCTATTTTTAACATATGAATGTTTGCCATATTAAGGCTGGAATATACAACAATAATTATCTGGGGAACCAAGTAAGACAATTATAGTTTTCAATTATATCTGAATATATTTTGTTTTAATAAAACTTTATTTCAAAGTCCTTTAGAGATTTGTATATTAACGCTTCTGTGATGCAATTCGGTGCAAGGAGCTCTTAACGTGGTTTTGAGAGATCTAAAATATTGCCTTTTCCCAGAAAATATTAGCTCTAATTATGCACGCTCCCTGGAACCTAAGTGTGGTTTAAAACAGGTGAGGATATTTTTAAGAACAGAAAAGAAGGTGTATAATATATTTGCTATATTGTTCTCTTCCACTCTTCATCCCAAGAAGAAAATATAATAGTGGTCAAAATCCATTTAACATAACTCTAAAACCAGAGAGGTTCTAAGATCCCTACTCATCAGGTATGTGTTGACAAGAACATTATCATTATGCTTCCACCTTGTGAGCAGGTGCAGAGTGTGGGGTAGGTTGGCTGCATAAAGGAACGCAGATGGGTGAGGACAGTAAGTGGTGGGTTATTGCTCACCCCGCCCTTCATGAGTTTATAGGCATGGCATTTTTTTTATCTGTATCAGGTATGTTTTATTTTTAAGTACTTAGTTTATGCTTCTCATGCATGATTCTTTAGTTCTAAAGAACTTTTGAGAAAGGAAAAAATTTCTGCAATTTTGTCTAGGTATGTTAAAACAAATCATAATGTAGCAAAGATATAGAAAGACCTTGTGAAATTTCCAGTCTCAGTTAAAAGTAAATATGGAAGAAAACCCTTCAGAAAGCAAAGGGGCCTATGAGAGTCTTGGCCAAATTGGTTACTCTGCAGCTATTTGATATGTACATGAAACAAAAGAGAGAACTTCATGGATATTTGGCTTTTTCTGTCTCTACCAAATCAGAAGCTTATCTGAGCTGGTGAAAGGCCTCTCAGCCTTCATCACACCTGGTGGTGGTGTGAAAAAGGTGAAAAAGGAAAAGCTATAGAAGGAGAAAGCATGTAATTAGTAATAGCTGTTGGGGAGGTGTATTTGCAAGTCACATTTTGAACTGATTTTAAGCCAATTTTTACCGAAAGCCTAATCTTCCCAAGATGTTGAAGAGCCCAATAAATGTATCTTTTTAAAAAATCCTTAAAAGATAGGATTGTAAAGGCAAAACTGACAGAGTGAGGACTACAGTGGCAGTACTGTAATTTGTTTAATTTCTGCTAGAGCATGTTTCTATAACACATACAGTCTATAGCATACTTAGTGCTTATCTGCTTTTGAGAAGAGTTGTATTAGCTCCAGAGGTGTGTTGAAATAACCTCTGTTGTCACAATGGCTGGCAGCAGGGGCTGGTGGGGGACGAGAGTTGCATTTCCTCATAAACGCTACACTTTATGAAGATACAGATTGACAAGCTCTGAGCAAAGGAAGTGCCAGTGACGGTCTCTGGGAAACGAGGAATTGTCTGGCAGCTCATCTGTACGGCAGTGGTGGTGATTGGTGCAAGCCTGAGCTCCACAAATTGCTTCTTTCAATACTTTCTGGTTGTCTGCCACATTTTGCTATGTTGACTAACAGCAATAAAACGTCAAGAATTACAATTGGATTTCTGTAATTTCAATTCAGCATTCAGCAGTGTCATTCTTGAGCAAATTTCTATTGTGCAAAACAAAAGTACCAAGAATGCCCGAAGCAGGGGTTTAATGTGTTAAATTAAGCACTGTTGGGAAATTAGTGATGGGAAATGAAGGCATGTCTTAAACTGCAGAAAATATGGGGCATCATAGATGATGTTGGTACATAAAGACCGGCTAGGTTGCTGCTACCACAGTCCAGGTGAAAGACCATAGATGATTTTCTGTGCTGAGTCGTTTGTCTCTTCAAATATTTCCAGAGAGGATACATGTAAAGATAATAAGTTGCATCTTTCCAGATACAGATTCTGACTATCTCTGTATTTCATTTACGTGGTTCCATTTAAGTCATAAATGTAGGATATATTGTTAATTAAGATTTGTTTGGCTTTTCATTTAAAAGAGACTTATTAAGGAATGTGGGGGTGGAGGGGGAAGCCTTATAGTAGTAGAAGCTGGGACCTGAACACCCACGTTTTGAGGTTGTTGCAAAACCTGAGGTAAACACTTAAATTTAGATTTAGATCTGTGTACCTATTCATCTTAATGTTTTTAACAAGCCAATGTTTTGAGGTGATAGAACTTCATCATGGAAAGACAAGTTCTTTCTGCTGAATGCCTTAGAAGACAAATCTTTGGTTTTGGATTTTCAACCAAGTTTTGGGAAATAGTTCGAGTTTTTGACCTAAATAAGATGTGTTATCTACTTTGAGGTTACATTGTTATTGCACCAGTTTTCCTAACAGCAAAGGGATATGTTTCAGTAATAGTAAAATGCTTTCCTCTGAGTAGTGAAAACTGAGATTGTTACTTAATTGTTCTGTGTTAACATGGAAACTGTCCAAACTTATACAGGAAATTCTGGTAATTTCCTCAGATTTTTCAACTCCTGTGACACTGTCACAGCCCAGAGGATATCTATCCATTGCATCCCTTTGAATTTTTAAAACAAAACCACAGTTAATATTTTATTGCATTTTGAATCCTGCTAAACATAAAATGAACCTCTTTGTTATTGTTTTGTTTACACTGTCTTTTTCAAGTGGGCATCAATAAAGGGATGGAAATAGGACCCTTCTTTGCTAACTTCTCTAAAAAGCTTTTATGCAATACTATCCTTAAACACATTTTTTTTATCATCTAGATGAGTGAAAATATTCTCATGAAAAAAAATTTTTGAGAAAATCTTTTAATTTTAAATGTGTCTGACAGGAGTAAACATAATGTCTCTAGAGTCTTAACTTGCTGAAATAACTGTAAAAACCAGAATCTGACAGCAGTTTTATAAGTTGATTGCCTTAGATTTGTATAGGTCATTGTAGTCAAATAGACATATACAGGGCATGCTTGGAAATACTGTGCTTCTAATTTCCAGTTATATTGAAAATGAAACTTCTGTTATTCACATTGATGAAGAAAAGGACTTGCAGAATGTTGGTTTTAGATAAAATATACACTTCTGTTTGAAAACTGCGTCGCTATTGATACTGTAAGAGTGATTTGTGTGTTGTAACAGCCTGACATGGGGTAGTATTTTCTTAAGTAATATTATTTGGAAGAGCATAAATGCAGAGTAGTACTGTCTTCCGTAACACAAATAAAGGCATCATACATTAATTAAAGTGATTTTAAGATGAAATACCAGTGTATTCTAGGTATAATCGGTTTCTTAATTCTCGGTATTAAGCCCTTTCTAATGGGGAGAATCAAAATTAGTGCAGAAATCTGGCTCAAAATGAATAATACATAAAAGCGTCTCAAATTATATTTTGAGGTTATGCAACCAGATTCTTCAGCTGTCCTGTACATGTAGTACACGAGAAATTGATTTTGGGTTTCAGTGGATATGGATAGAGGAGACTACCTAAATGGTATCATTTGCAAAATAAGGATGTGAACATTTCTTAGACCCTGGGCTCATCCTCTGGACAGAAGTGAATTTTAGACTATGTAATTGAAAAATGATTCAACTTCTTCCACAGTGCTATACAAAATCAAAGCTTTGATTTGAGTGCCAGAGGGACAAAAATCTGACACAAACCTTAACTAACCCGTGTACGCTTTCTACAAAACACATAATCAAGAAAAATCTCTTACTTCAGCAATCTGCTACAAGATTTTTTCCCGCTGAACAAACTGAAAGGATTGCATGGTAATATGGACAGTTTGATCATATGTGAAGTTGCATTCAGGTCTCTGTTACCCTCTTTTTTGCAGGAATGACCTACCAATAAGATTTTTCTATAGGATCTTTAGGCATTTATCTACAAGATGTATAATTCACAAACCCATTAACTAATATGAATTTAAAAATTTGAGATCAGCACTATGAAATACTACTGGTTCTTGTGCTCAAATTAAATGCTTGTCAATAAATGTGCAGTACCTATCTAGAATTTAAGTAAATTCCTTGAAGTTTAATTGTTTCCACCTGTCATTGCCATAAATAAACAGACATTATCTACTGTGTCATTTCAGAGGCCATTATTTTCATAAATTAAATAGATAATGGCATAAAAAAATCACTAATATTTATTTACAAGCAAGGTCTACATTAGGAGCATAACTTAAAATGAATGTTATATTGACCTGTTTTACAAATGAATGCTAATCAATTTAAAGGATGAAGGAACAGTCTTTTTAAAATCTATTTAAGGTTAATAGAAACTGTGTGTTTGTGAAAACAGCAACTTCCTTCCATGGTGGTGGTTGGGTTTTTTTAAATTTTTTTTTCTTCTCTTTTAACTTCCATTGTTGCTATAGCTCTAAGTTAAAGCTGATTGTAGCTCTTTCTTATAGCTGTTAAGTCATTAGGAATAGTGGAACTAAACACTAGTAAAAGCACATCATCGCTCAGCGCAGTTATATTTAAGGCCTTAACAGCTTTTTTTTTGTGGCTATGGGGATGGTTTTTTTAAAACAAATTCATAATAAATCTCAAGGTACCTTAAGTTGTCCAGTAGAATTTCTTTCTTGTGTGAAAAGTCTAGGAAAACATGCATGCTTATAATCGAGGAAGAAATAACAACAAAATAACAGAGATGCAAGCAGCCTTTCCCACAGATCTGTGGCTTTGGTGATAAACTTCAGTGGCCAATTAACTCTGTCACTGGGTAAAGTGGAAGAGGTTATAGTTTCTTGTCAACTAGTGATCTTTCAAGCATTTTTTCCTACCAGTATAGCTTAGATACAGGGTGATTCAGAAGTGGTTGATAAACTGATAAAAAAATAAGAAATACAATCAATAAATGGCAAAAAAGCTGTGAATACTGTTCCTGTGTGTTCAGAATGCATTTGCCTGCCTCTTTATCCTTTAGAAGTTGGAATAATCCATCATATTTCTGTATGCTCTTATGTTTGAGCCGCACTAAGGCGGGGTTCAGTTATTTTGGTATTACTCCATGTCTATATGTTGGTGAATGCTTGAACTTTCAAGCCTGCAAGATGATTTCTAGGAACTAATGCATCTTAATTGTTGGCTTTACTGACACTCTGACTCATGGCAAAAAAGGAGCAGCCTTGTCGGATGGGCTAGATGGAGAGCAGGTTTAGTTTCTGGTGGGTAAGAAGAAAGAGCCAAGCTGGGGTGTAATCAGGGTGCTGAAACGAGTAATGTAAGGGTGGAGTGGCATGCTGGAGGAATTACGCTATTTTTTATTCAGCTCCCGAGTTGAAGCATTTTATGGAATACAAGTATCTAGCATAAACAATTGTTTGGCATGTAAGCAGATAGCTGTAAGAATTACTGAATCATCATAAACCAATTTTAACTGATAACAAAGCAGCTAGGCTAATCTTCAATTTTGATTTTGAAACATTGTAAAAGAATTGTAATAATAGTAAAACAATAATAATATTTACCAATGATGTTAATATTGTCTATGAAATGTTACATTAAAACAAGTGTGAAATGGAGCCCCATAATTCTGCTTCATTTGTTTTCATAAAGTAATAAGATTTTATTTGTCCACATAAATTCAGCTCCAAATTCTAAAAACTTATTTGCATTTTTTAGCATTCATAAGTAAGTTTTATAAATTTGATTTCGGTCCTCCTTTTTGTAAGGACATATGAAGCAAAAAGATATGTCAGCACAAATATGTTTGTGGATTGGTGGGTTTTTGACCATTTGGATTTTGAGATATCTTTCTTCTTATTTTCTAAATCTCAGATGTAAACATTTCTATTCAAATAGTGCTAAACAAATACATTTTTTCTTATATTAAATACTTTATGGGTTGACCCAAACTGAAGTCATATATTTTATCCTTTTTTGAACTAGAAGGTTCAAGTGTTGCTACTGTTTTCAAACATCTTTGAAACAGTTTTTGGGTACATTTGTTTGTTTATTTTGGAAGGCGCATGAAGCCAGTCTGGTTAATTATGTTGAAATAACTAACTTTTGTGTTTTGATTCTGCAGTTGCAAGGAGCATAGAATAGATGGTAACAAGTAAATAATCAAGTGTGGGACTGTTAGGAGTGGTCCAGAGGAGTTTGAATACGTAAGCTCAGCTGAAGTGACTTCACTAACATTAAATATTGTTAAATAAGTGATTCCCCATTTGAAAAATGTAACCCATGTTCTCACTTTGTTCTGTAATGGAATAAAGCAGAGTTTCTGCTTACTCCCAACTCTAGAGAAGGTGCTGGAAAGGAGCAGTTGGGCCTCGTGGAAAAAGCAGCTCTAGGAGAGGTTGGCTGTAAACCTGTTGTAGGGAAGTATTTTTGTGACTGAGGAAGGCAAGGTGAAGTCTCTGCATCTCCTGGAGCTGGAGGGCAAAGGAGGACCACTATTTCATGTTTAAATGCTTCAGTTTTGTTAATAAGTGTTTTTTTGTGGCTGGGAAGACAGACAGAGAAAAGGGTAATTGTTCTATTTGTTTTGAACACCTTGGTTTTTAACACAGAGCTTAGAGCAATGAAGAAAAGGCATGAAAGCTAACTTATTAATTTTTGTGAATGTGATGAACAAATAAGTGTGTTTTAGAGTTGGATAAGTAGGCATTAAGGAAGAGGATTGTAGAGATTTTATTGTAATAAATCAACAAAGCAGTGTGATATAAGCATTTTAGGTGTTAAAAAAATAGTCTTTACTCTTTAACACAGTGTGTCCTTGCTTGGATTAAAATAAGTGTTTTGATAACAGAACAGCTGTTTAGCATAACAAGATGGTTAACTTGGGCAAATCCTGTCAGTTCAGGCATTGGGAACATAATCTCAATAAGGATTTTACATCAGGAGGTTGAGGTCTCATTTGGCAAGGTATTGGAAAAGGAATTAAATTTCAGTTTCAATGGTACAATAACAGGACCTGAGCTCATGTAATTTTTCTCCTTTAGTTTTGCTATGAAAGTGAATTCCAATTGATTTGTCTATCCTCTGAGAAATTATATGTAACAATTCATAATGTCATTTTTGTACTTATTTGAGATGAACACATCAGAACTCACATGTCCGGCAGTGCCTGTGAACTACACTGCTTTAAAGATGGAAATTTTCTGTATTAAAAGTCATTATAACCTATAAGTAATAGATGAAAGGATTTACAGACCAACTCTCACTCACACCAACAGAGGGCATTCTGATACTAGGACGTCAAAAAGGAATCAAATATTTGTATGTAGATATCTAATAAACCAGCATCGCAAAAATCGAAATTGAATGATAGCATCTGACTTCTTATTGCAAATAGAAACCTCAAGAACTTCTGTTATGCCAATATCTGCTTGAGTATACTTTTTATTTTGCGGACTTGTCAGGCATTGCAGCAGAGAGCTAAACATATTGGCACTTTATCTTCCGAAGACCCTGTACTCTATGAGTATCCTCAAATTAGGAAATCACTGTCTTTTATAGCTCCTTTTAAAGGGAACTTGGTGCAGTGCAGAAATGGCCTCATATAAAACCAGATCTTCTCTTGACCTTTTAACATACGAATGCTTGCAGTATTTTAACTGTATGCCAAAGTTAGTGCACCATTGCAAAAAAAAAAAAAAAAAAAAAAAAAGTTGCATTGCCACTGATGCCTTGCTTACGGGGTCCTGAGGGAGGTGGTTAGATGCCAAAACATGTTGACCTGTTTGTTCATTGCTTGCCAGTAAAAAGATATATGACTATGTAGCTGATTTTTGGTACATAAACTTTTCCATTTTTGCTGAGGCTGCAAGTCTCTGTTTCTTCCTAGTTATTATCTCACCCCTGGGAGCAGCTGTACCGGTAGCAACTACAAGTGTGAGATTTTCCATATGTATTTATTCATGAAGTGGATAGTGTGTTTTAATATCTTTGGCTTCTAATTATAACAGTGGGTTTTGTTTCTGCCATTTAAGCTTGGAGGAGTTTATAGATTATATTTACTTAGTGACAGACACCAGGAAAATCTTCTTTGAAGATTTAGCCTTTTATGGGGCTTTGTATTTACTAGTTAATAAATCAACCTATCCTGTGTCACATAAAGCAGTCGTGTTCAAACAGTCTTTCAGTCTTTCAATGGAGAGAATGCAAAATTTTTTTTTCTACTAACCATGGTCGTCTTTGATTTTTTTTTTTTTTTTTTGACAACTTTGCTATATCTACGGTCCTCAAATGGCATTTTTCATGACTGGAGCAAAGCTACAATTTATTGAAGAGCCTACGTTTGTTTATATAACAATGAAGCAGAAACAACTGCAGTAAAGCTTCATTTACTATGGTGGTAGTATAAGCAGACATTTGTAATGTTTTTGCAACAGGCTGAAAGGATACTTTGCATCCCTGTATAGCAAAAACCAAATATGCTCTCTGAAACTGTATTTCATGTCAAAGTGAGTAATGATTGCTGGTATTCTAATATCATGTTGGGTTTCTAGTTCCCCTGACTGGTTAATGGTGCATATTCCTCTAAATGCATGCATTTGGTTCAGTTAAAACATAGACCTAGAAGTTTGGATATTTCTCCAAATTTTTTAGCGTGTGCAGAAAAAGACTGTTAATTGTTGGAAGGCATTTCATCATAGCAGAAAGTCAAACTGTTTGTGGTTTTGTTGGTTATTTTTCTTTTCCCATTCCATGGTTAGTTTCGATCTTAGTACAGATTATAAAAATATTTTCCCTTTAAAAAGTGTATGCATTTCCAGGAAATTCCTCTGTATCTCCTGAAGGAACTACTTTTCTAAAATATTTTTGAATCTTTAGGTATGTGGCTTACTTCCAAGACTGCGACAAAGCAATTGCTTTTGTTTGGACCCATTTTAGTCTAAGTACATACAGAAGGTAAAACAAATGATGGTATTGATGGCTGTGTAAGAAACTGAAATATAGACTGTGATGCAGTTCTTTGGTCATCTTAGTTCTGTGTGAGAGCAAATTACATGGGTTTATGGTAATGCTTTTAATAAGCAAAAGTAATTTTGTTTAACTGATACATTCTCTCATCTCATTTAATGATGTAGTTAAGACTGAGACCTAATACCAAAGGAGAACAATTTTTTCCTCCAAAGCAGCAAGGCAGGGATTGGTATTGCCCTGTGTCGGAGACATTTATACCTGTCAGGTCAAGGACCACATATATGCTGTGAATAGTCTCTGTTTTACAGAAGTAATTTTCTGATAGAGCTGCGAGAAGGATAAAAGAAATAGAGCAAACTTGGGTCTTTCAGCCTGCTGCAGATGCAACCTAGGAAAAGGAGTCCCACCTCTAAGGTGCTGAGTCTAGAAGATGTGTAGGACCAAAAAAAGTAGATCTGGGAAAGAGAGTGAAGGGGATAGCACGGAGCACCTGGAGAAGCTTTAGGAGGGGGATGCCTGCCCCACGTAGCAAAAAGTCTCATGCTGCTGGTAGGAATGTTTTCTTCTCATCAGTAATTTAAAATACAAATTTGCTTAACAGCAGCAATTTAGACAAATGCGTGTATCAAAACTCTAAATGAGAATTGCAAAGGAGCCTGTCTGTTGTGCGTATATATACTTGCCTTCCTCAGACTGAAGTTTGGTCATCTTGTAAAACAATTACCAAGCACAGTGAATTGAATCTAAAATTACTTAATGGAAATTAAACTGGTTTAGTTATATCTGCCATGAGATCACAGCAGTTTTCATATAATCCTTAGAATTTCTTCCTGCATCATTAAATTAAACTTTTTTCACTATTGTTTTTTTCCTACTTTTTACCCTTTGATGTTCTGTTGGTAAATTAATAGCTATTATCTTTCTGAGATTTAATTTACACGAATTTAATTAACATTGGCGCATCTTGGTAGATATTAATTGCAGCATTAATTCTAGCAATCAATATTTCCTGGAAAATAGACCAACAATTATTGCTTTAATTTGTAACAATGTAGGAAGTGTTTTTGCAATTTCTGTACTAACCTTTGATGGCAGAATTCTACCTAGCATGTCCATGAGTTCAGATAGTGGTCATTATTCAAATACGATTCTTCTTCCCATAGAAGTGTTAACTATTAAGCACGGCTGAATCATGTTTTCAGTTACTACAACATAGTTGTAACTGGGTGCACTCTGTTTAAATTGAATTTATGCGACAATTACATTTGGACTTAAGTGATAAATATCTACATTTTCAGCACCTATTTGTGGTGAGCTGACTAAATTTACCTCTTTTATGCCAAAGAATCTCATTAAACTAAGGTAGGAATTTTGTTTATTTTACCTTTTATGTCCATTTTATTCAGTGGATGAGGCAGTCATCCTTGTAATTGAATTATGAACTTCATCCCACCTCTAAATGAAGTCTGTGTTGCTGATTACTAAAGCAACCTAAGGGCCACTAGATATAATGACTCACTTGAAATGGTTTGGATGTGGATTCCAATTCAGATAAGCATCCAGTATTTCATATTTGAAGCTTATCTTGAATTCTCTGGGTCTGGAAAACTAAGCTGTTGTCAGACTTCTTTCAAGATTTCTTGTGCCTCTGAAAATACATCTTCAGATCTCATTGAAAACCATAAATGAAGAAAAAGAGAAAAATTAATGGAGTAAACTCCTAAATCAATTTTTTTTCATATCTCAGCAGGGTTTTAGCATGAAATAATTCAATGTCATTCATTCATAAGTGTTAAAATTCAGGTTGGGTTATTTGTTGTGGTCTCAAACATTTTAGAAGATAATTTCCATTGTGCAAAATGGAAGTATTTTTTCCTTCCCATTTGAATATTCTACTACACTATAGAAGAAGAAATTGTTCTAATAATTGTGGGTTTATATTTCATAAATGTTTAGGTAAATGGGCAACCTGGAGTAAAATAAGCAGGTATATATTTTATAAATATAGGTAAATATGCAAATTAGGATCACAGTTAACTTATACATAGTTGTCAGGTATAATTACAGTATGTCAAAACATAATTGTTTTTTACCAGTTTGTAGAGAGCTTGGAATTACTATTTTAGATGCAGTTACACTGTTTTGTAGATTTATATTGTCTGTATTTGTCAATACCCAACTAGCTGACTTTCTGCATCTGTTATATATATTTGTGCTTTTTGGGGTAAATTGAAATATAACTGTTATTTCTTAAGTAGATGTAATTAACACATGTTCTGCATGCAGATAATATATTAGGGAATGCTAATCTCATGTAGCTCATGAATGCATTCGTTCCATGAAGGCTGCGATGGAATTACGTACACACCAAGCATTCTAACAGGCAAGGAATGAATTTGCTATGGCTTTTTCCATTAAAGAATGTGGGGTTAGTCTGTAAAGTGATTTATTTAATATCCTTAACATATATTAGTCAAATTTCTAGAACAGGTATTCTAAGGTCTGTACACTTCCCTGGTAGCTATTATAAACAGCTGTCATATCACTCTGAAAAGATATTGGCAAAGATAGGTGCAGCGTTCATCATTATAGTGATTGCAATATCAATGTAAGAATTAGTGGGTTTGTAATTCAGAGATTCTATATCTGTATGTATTACCAGTTCAGAATTATTTTTCCTCATGGTTCATAGTCCTGGATATACCAAAGGGCTTAACTTCTCCCTAGCTTTGTTCTGTATTATTAAAGTGTTTATTTCTGGAACCACAGTTTTCCCAGATAAGCTAAATTTGTGTAATATGCTATGTAATGATAACAACTAGTTGTTCTGGTTGTCAAACCAATGTATTCGCAGTACAAACGACAGAGAGAGCTTTTACTGCAGTTTAAAAAAAAAAATAAAAAAATTCTACCCTTTGGACCTGGTTGGGAGACACTTTATCCTCTGAGTTTCTGTCCTCAGAGAAGGGAGTAGAGGCCTTTACTTGGGCTGTGTAGCTCACCAAGGCAAGCTGATTCAAAACCGAGTCTTTTTTGAATCCCAAGTGTTTAATGTCACAAATTAGTTATAATTGGATCTCTAGCAGGATGACTAATCTTACTCTCTTTTTAAAGTATTTGTTACCTCATAAGAGTGAACGAATAAAAACAGGATAAAGCCCATAGCAAAACAAATTTTTTACCCTCTGTTTGATTTATGTCTACTTTAAACTGTGTGTATTTTAGAAAGAAACCTCTTTTCTATCTTCAAAAAGATGAGATGCAACATCCCTCAGCAGCTAATTTTTAGCACTTAGAGGTTCCCTTGGGCTGCTGTCAGCTACAACTTATTGCATAGGTACTTTTCACTAAACTCATTATAAAGTGATTAGCCTCAAGGAAGATAGTGCAATGTTACAGCCTGCTCTCATTATATGCAGTTTTGTAGCTGAATTCTGCGTTGTCAAACTTTATCAAATTGTGAGTGTAGAAAGAGTCACGGGATTAAACAGATAGGTTGTTAATGGAGACACTGTCATTTCTAAGCTATAGCTGTTTGTAAGAATGAGTGTTTTGTAAGGCATGGTACTTGGTTTTTTCCACCAGATTTTGATTTACTGGATTGTATTATGGTAAGAACAGACAGTGACAAATCATCGACCAAGTTATTAATGCTGTTTGCTTTTCATTACTTGTTAGGCAATGTTTTACAGGTTTTTTAATAACCTCACATCTTTATTTTGTAAACAGAAAATTTCCGCACTAATACTTTGCCACGATAAGGTGGGTTGTGGAAAACATGCTTGGACCAGGAAAGTTTGTTATGTGACAGAGGATCTAGCGCAAGTTACCCAATTACTTCTGAAGATATAGAAATGCAGTAAGACCGTCAGTACAGCCCAAACTCTTTTGACGTAATCACTTAAAGATAAATGGCACAGGTGTTGGTTAAGAAGCATCTATACTTCTGGAAATGTAGTCTTTAGAAACTGAGTAGTCCTCTCTAGACAGTGAGTCAGAACCTGTAAGGGGCTTTCTGGCCTTGTAGCCATGGCAAGTCTGTTCCTTGTGGGAATGGAAGCAGTTTAGACATGAATTTTGAGAAGTTAGCTGTACCCGAGTATTGTCCTTGTATTGTGAAGAGAGCAAAATCATATCAGTGCCCTGTCACTTCTGTTTGGTGAAGCTGCTGTCGTGAAAGAGATGAAAGCAAAAGAGGCAGCAGGGATAAAACCTTCCAGGTGCAGGAAAAAGCCTGTCAGCATCTAAAATGTATCCTACCAGGGACTGAAAGGGACCTTTGTCCAGACCGATAGAGGAGTTCGTTATTTGGAGAGAGTCTTTCAGTAAAAGGCTTTTGACAGGGGCAATGGCTGTGTCACATCAGGCTTTGGGGTACGAAGGAGGGGCTTGAGAGCATTTTGTGGTTACATTTCCACTACCAAGGCAGCAACAACTGTGCGGGTTTTGCTTCTATTTCTAATTTTAGTCTACACTAAGGATTTTAAAAATATAATCAATTAACTTTAGCACAATATACTTCTCTTTCTTTACTGTGTGCGAGGCAGGTAAGGGCATAAGAACAGCACTTAAGGGTTTCCAGAGGACTTTCAGTCTTTACGTCTTTCAGAAACTTTAGGATTAGCTTTTCTTTTTCCTCCTGGAAAAAGTAGATTTTTCTCCTCTGTATTTTATCATGTGGTCAAAGATAATGCCTTTGACAGTAAATCAACGAGGCCGTAGTTAATTACCTGAAGAATAAAGGTGCATAGCATAGACTACCATGACCTGGAGAGCTGCATCCCTCTGAGCTTTCATCATTTATGATTCACTCAACCTTGCTTCGTTTGGTTTTTCATATATCTCACTCTTTCACCATATTCACAAGTTGCTTTCACAAGCATTTTACAAGCTGCTTTTTAAGGATTCTGGCAATTATGATGAACAGCCTTATATGAATCATAACTTCAGTGTGCCTTAACACTGTCAAATGTCTTATCACAGAAAGTGCAGTAAAAATTGCCTCAAAAACACAGCACATGAACAGACCCTTAACAGTCCCTAACGAGATACTCACTTTGCAGAGTAGAAGAGAAGCTGAAATGTCAGTTCTGGCAGCTGAAAGGGTACAGGTAGCCCAGGATTTCCTATAAGACAACTATGTAAGAGGGCAGATGTTTCAATAAAAATGGTAAAAGCAAAGCATCCCTTTTGTGCCCCAAAGTCCCTAATTAATTAGAGTGGAGTTACTGGAGCTTGGTGGTACTTCTTAGTCCTACTACCTAACCACCTTGGGGCCAGCTCAAAACCAGACGCTGAACAAATGGTAGGTGACTGCTCTGGAATGATTCCAGGTAAAGACAGCATCACGCTGAAGAGCTCTCTGGGGAGGAAGAGAATGTGCAAATCAGAGAGACAGAAAGTAACTACAACTCTTGTTTTATTAAATAAAGCTGATATGGACCTGTCCTGATAACAAGGACTGCTATTTACGGCTGCATCATATGTCATCAGAAGCAGACTGCCAAGGCTGTAAAGCCAAGAACGTAATTCATGAGAGGGAGAGAAAAAAGTCTCTTTTTTTTAACTTTTTCTTCCTTCTTTCTTGTTTCAGATAAATGGCCGTTAACTCACTCACTGCTGTGTTCTATTTATTTACTTATTTGTAACTGGAAAAAGGGTGCAGTGAAGGAGTAAGAGGTTGGTTGGTTTGTTTTCCTCAGAACTGTCTGGGAATGCTTTTGATGTGAGATCAGATTTCTTGACAGCTAGCAGTATATACATGCATAGATGTGAATATCAAAGGTCATTTGCTGCTGCTGTTCAGTACTGTACTTTTTCTCTAGGAAGCATCCTTAAAAATAGCTGAAATATTGATGTTATTAGCACAGTTTGTGTCAAATGCCTACTGAGTTATTTTGTGAATATATGAAAAGAAGATGCATCCTAATATGTATGTTCACACAGTGCCTAATACAGTGCAACTAGAGTCAAATTGATATGTCTGAAAACCCAAGGCTTTTATTTTGCTGATTTGGCCAATATTTATCTTGACAACAAAAGAAATGGTTTCTCAGCTTTATAATAAAGTCCTTTTAGTGCAGCAGAAAGAAGATAGATACTAAAACATTACAGAGAAAAAGAGATGAACTGGTCAATCGATATATGTCACTAAAGCTTATTCAGTATGAGTGACTGTGAGGTCTCTAGTCTACCCAAGAAACAGTGCTAACAGCACTGCATGTTTCTAGAATAATATTCCACTTAATATAGCTATTTGTCATAAGAAGTTGTTATAAGATGTTTAGTTTTACCTCTGAAATTAAGACAACTAAGTTTGCTGAATTTTCTCTTGCAAGTCTTTCATCCTTTTCACACAAGCCAGAGTTCAGCAACAAGAGATCTGAAATCAAATGCTTATTTCTTGTGGCCTGCTCTAGTGCTTTCCATACAGTACTGTTTGCAAATGCAATTTACTGCAAAAGCTAAAACTGGAAAATAAATGTGATATCCCAAATACTAATGTGGATAAATTTTAACTTTTTGTAGGTGAAAATTGAACCTCAACTCTGACTTATTTGCAGGCCATGAGAAAATCTTCATTTTTAGACAAGGTAGTGTTTCCCTTTCCGTTAATTGCTTTAGCAGACCTTCCTGAGTTTTTAAATTTTCGTTCAAGATCTTGAAGACCACAAAGATTAATGGCTATTTGAACTATGAAATAGAAATAAACCTTTGTCTTCTTTCTGTGTGTAGATATCTTAATTTATTTTTTTTTTTTTTGCTAGATGAAGGGGTTTTTTCCCCGATGAAGGTCAAATGATCTAATTTTAATTGGCAATGCTTGCAGTGTGATCGTATCTAAAGAATGTGACTGCCTTAATAAAATTTAACTAGGTTGGCAGTTTTCATCTCTGAAGTTGTGTCACCTTGTGAGTAAGTCTCTAATGTAGCTACAAGAGCCTGCTTATTCAAGTAAATTTTAATTTACTGATCTTTTAGATTGGAACCGTATCCTTCAACAGCATCTTAAGAAAGAAATGTTAATATACTGGGGTTTAAAATTCTCCTACTCTCTACATTTTTCAAGTCCAAACTTTATTTTTCCCACTTACACATTTCTAATTTGCTAGTTTGCCTATATCAGGCATTTTCACTCCCATGATGCATAGTTTAAGAACTAAATTTATTCCCCGTCTTACCTTTTTCCTTTGGGCATATTGTAGTCTTTTGATATTTCTTTGGCATCTTCTAATTATATTAGGATCAAATAAAAGTGTTAGGATGACAGACACTACTATAAGAAAATGCAAGAGATCTATAAAGAAAATATTACCAAAACATTTCAAGCAAATGCAAATATCTTCCTACTGTGCCATTCTACCAATCTAGGCCTGAAGAACTGCTTGAGCTTATTCTGCGTCTCAGACTAGCTTGTGAAGTGTGGACCATCTGTTGCCTTAGCTTTACATCATTAGTCATTTATTTCTATTCAGATAATGCCTAGCAGATGTCTCTCTTTTTTTCAGACCATTTCTTCAAGATCTTTGCATGGAATAATAGTTATTTGTTAAGATGTCTATGTGCACCTGCCAAGATTCAGTATGTTTACAGTTTTAACAACTGAACATACGTTTTCATTGCATCCCTTCCTTGTTTCCATTGCCATAAAGAAAGTAAATATTTGTAGATTTTAAAATGTGAATTTTATTTCTGAAGCTTCACCCACTCTTGTCAATGTGGCAAATGATGACAACATCATTCACACTTTGGCTAATGGAAATATCACTAAAAATAATGATCACTCCATGATGATTCTTCTCTTCCCTTGGTGAGTTTAAAGATGGCAAACAAGAAGTGGAAAAGCAAAAATGACTTACTGTAATCCTTTGTCTGACTTGCCTTCTCTTCCCTTAAACTCTCCTCTTGCAGAACTGCTGAAGTCTTTGGCTGAACTAAAACAGGTTTGGACATGATACAGGGGTCTTCTAGCAGAGCTGTAGTTAGCGTGCCTCGTGTCTGCAGTGTCCTGTACGGCTGGTGCTCGGGTCATGCCACCAGTCCCTTGGCTTATCCTTCTCTTCTGATCTTCTGTGTTTGAAACACTACCTCTTAGGGTGACTCAGTACAGGAGAAAGAAGGGGTATAAGGCATCCTGAAAGCAATCAATTTTATTTTTTATCACAATTTTAATTTTAAACTGCTGCTGCTTAGCTTTCTAGTGCAAAAGCTGATGCTAAGGGAAATATAGTTAGCACTGCCTCTTTTTCTACCCCTCAATAAAATCATTCTTCAAGGAAGGCTGCTCAGTCCAAGCTTTTTTTCACCACGTTTTTCTATTTTCTTCTGGTGAAATAAGAAACCACCTATTTCAGTAAGTGGTTGTGACCTGTTTATCACTTGCATATCGGGATCTACTGCTATTGTCACAATGTGGTGTTTCAGGCAAATATGGGCAGCCTTTTACACACTTCCCCTTGGTTGTGATTCAAAGCCATATGAAACTTCACATTTCACATGATTTGGTGTGAAATCATAAATGTATTGTGAAAACTTAAATATGTTTAATCATGCACTTGACGAAACCTTCTGAGGAAGCAAAATTACTGTAAAAAATCTGTGCTTTTCTTGTATTGCATTTTTTTGAGGAATAATTCACCTCAGTCTTATGAAATACATGTTACCACCAATTTCATAATGTTAAAATGAATAGGTGATTTATTTAATGTGAAGTTGAATTTCATTCATAAATGTCATTGCTTACATTCACCAAAAATTGTCATTATATGTATTTACTGAAAGAAGAAAAGCTTTTCATTTAGAATATTAATTGAATCATAGACTGGTTTGGGTTGGGAGGGACCTTAAAGACCATCTAGTTCCAACCTGCCTGCCATGGGCAGGGACACCCTCCACTAGACCACGTTGCCCAAAGCCCCATCCAACCTGGCCTGGAACACTTCCAGGGATGGGGCAGCCACAGCTTCTCTGGGCAACCTGTGCCAGTGTCTCACCACCCTCACAGTAAAGATTTTTTTCTTTATATCTAATCCCAATCTACCCTCTTTGAGCTTAAGGCCGTTACCCCTTGTCCTGTCACTCGATGCCCTTGTAAACAGTCCCTCTCCAGCTTTCCTGTAGGCAGGCTTTGAATCAGAAGTTTCATAATGTCCTGCTCTTCCATTGTGATGTACAAATACAATGTTTGTCTCAACGTCAGAACATGAAAATAAGACTGTGGTGAATGAAATCTACAGGGCTCTGAAACCTGCTTTACATTTTCTAGCAGTTTAAGGGTGAAGAATTACAATTCCAATTTCTCATCTTTAAAAAAGCAGAAATGCATGCAAATGCTTCTGTTATGTGCTTTGATATAGTTTCATTTGCTTTATACACATTGAAGGAAAAGAATGTATCTATCTGGGGAAGGGGGAGGAAGACAGCAGGGACATGAAACAGGTTCCAGTCCCTGCACCTGCCTCGTCTACTGCTTTGTTGACCACCACCCCCCCGCCCCGGTCCCTCAGACCTGAGCCCCAAGGCTGGGGTGGACGAGGACAATGCCACAGTCCAAAGCAGCATCCATCCCTTCATGTGGTGGGGACAGGCTCCATCTGGCACCCGCAGCTACTCTGCAGTGTACAGTGGGTCTTTCCTCCTCTGGGTCTGGCTCATAGCAGTACAACTTTCTCCAGTTGTGTGTCCCACACAGGGAGGACATGTAATTCAGATGCTACTTAGGCAGCAAAAAATTTATTGAGTCCTGACCCAGATAAACCAAATATTATCCTAATTGGATAGGTTTAATTGGTGTTTGGAGGCATTTTTAGAGAGAGTTTTCTATTTCTACTGGGAATATTTTCATATTTCTGTTTGTAATTTACTCCACAAATTTGTTTATTAACAATTCTTGGCATTTCTTTCATCTTCCTATGAATTTCTGCTTGAGAGCAAGGAAAGTATATCTTTGTTCTCAGTAAAGAAAAGTTACTTTGAGTTTTACTTTGAAGAACCCAATGATATAACTGAAATGTCATGAATAATTTAAGCAAACATTGATGCAAATGTTACTAGAAATAATCAAGGAACTTTAGGGGTTGTAAATAAAACCAATTTAAAGATTAAAATTGATGCAACTTACAATTCTAATTTGGTATATACACAAAAGTAGGACGAAATAGTATTCTGGAACATATGGGAATGGAACAAACAGCACCGGCATTCATGTGGATGATTCATTTGTGAGTAAAAAAACTTAAATATCTTACTCTGGCTTGCATATGTATAGCAGGAATACTGAATATAAAAGTCTTTTAGCTTTCATGGTGATATATTGAAAGAGCTATATGATTTAGTAGCACACATCTTATTGATAGTCTGAATGTAAATAGTTGCACCATTAACTTCTCTGTATGCTCCAACATCCTGAACTGCTTGACCTAACTGACCTTGTGACACTTGCTGTATAATATTATAGACTATATTATTCCTGGTAATTTAACCAAGGAAACTGCAGGGGAATTATGTTGATGGAGGTGGCGTTCGCCAACCGTGATGCCAGTTTTTCTGATATCTGCAAGTCTTTTGCTTTTCTTTCTGGGATCCACGTCTTAACCTGTTGGTTTTTCCTCTTGGTTATCCAGATATTTCAGTCCACTGTTACAAAGCAGGTTTCATGCTTTGGGACGCTCTATGTGTAGATAATCACAAAACTGACATTTCCCCTCAGTGTTTTCATGTGCTTCACATGATTTTTTTAATTTTTTTTTTTATCAGCCCATAAATGATGATTCAGCGTAGGGGAAGGCTGGCAGCCTTGGCAGGTCTGTGCTGGGCAGCAGAGCACCATGCTACAGATTCCCCAGACAGCCGCTGGCAAAGTGCAATTGCTGCACGGTGCATCTCGGTACCGCCCCATCCGCAAATATAAGCTTGGGACCTATACACACAGTAACACAACCTGATGGCATGATTTGCCTAAAGAGTGTCTGGACAGTGATTCTGGAATCCGCAGGGTATCACAGTTCTCTGGATTATGCTTAGTTTTAAGTAAATAAGGGAGGGATCTTTGAATAGTATTTTTCAGACAGATTAAAAGGTATTTCTCTCAAATGTTTTAGAAGAGTATAAATAAGCTATAGTGAGACTAAGACAGCATTTCAATCAATTTGGTTTACTATCAGTCATTCTATATCAGTACTGGTAAAACAAATAGATGGAGAGAAAAGAAAGTTAATCTGTATGGATAGAATTTTAATAAACAGTAAAGAATAAGTTCATGTGCTGCTTTTGGCTTTTTTTTTAAACATTATGGTGATGCTAGTGCGAAGCTAGCTGATTCAGATATAATTGTGTTACTATAGTTTATTTCTCAACAGAAAAGATTATAAAAAAATACTTGAAAGATTTAATTAAAATCTGTTCTCTCACATTTAATACTGCCTAATGCTTTTAATTAATCTGAATATCCTTAATTACTTCTGTAATTTTTACCATGTGTAAATAGCTAATTAAAGTATTAACCACCATCAAATGTAGTCTGGAATTAAATATATAAATACTCTGTCGCTGATTAAGAGGATTACATGAAAAAATAGTCAAGTTTCAGGTATGAATGGTTTCTGAATGCAAATACATACAGATTAGCTGTAGTAAAAGGGGAAGCAGGTGAAGGAGATGGTTGTAGTTTCCTGCTGAGCCAGCCAATGTAAGACTTCGGTAGCTCTAGTGGTGCTTAGAGAAGTTTGGAGGTTGTTCTAAACTTCACCAGTTAGTTACAATCCTTGAGGGACTGTCTGTCAATGGAGATTGCTGGAATGCAATATATTCAGCCTCCTTTACTGAGTTTCAAGGACCAGATGGTAGGGGACATAGTTATGACCTACATCCTCTGAGAAAACTTCCTTTCTCATTTCCAGAGTCATGCAAAAGGACCAGAGAGCTTTTCTTGCTCCTGGAGGTTGCGCTAAAGCATAGCCTCATATTTGTATGTGAGCCAAGATTGGATGGTGACAAATGTAGTATAAATGTTGAAGGAGAATAATTTGACCTCTTCCTCACGATCAGCTTGGGAAAACCATCAACACAAATTCTCCATAAAGATATCCTCTGGCATAATTGTCTGTTGTAATGAAATACAAGCCAATAACCTCTTAGCTTAGACAAACCTGAACCAGTAAATTCCCATGGGTGTCTGTTGTCTGCTCTTTAGCCATTATGACTGTGGAATTACCTCATGCTGAACTAATCCATCCCTGCCCTGTGGCACAGAGTTGCCATAATCAGGAACATAAGGGAATTTCTTAGGTAGAACATCAGGTGTTGGACTTTTTTAATGTGGTGAAAGTAAAAGCTGCTTTTCAAGACCTATACAAAGGGTTTGCTTAAGAAGGCCAAACCAATAACTTGATTTCAGTTTCCAGTGGGATTTGATTATTCTGGAAATTCAAACTTCAAGGGTTTTTAGAATTTTAGGTCATTGCTCCAGATCCTTGTGTTACTTGTGACAGCATTCCCCCCTTAAAAAGCTGTGGACCGGAGATAATCAAATGAGATGTTTTAATATGTAGTACTATCTTTATTTTTTGGCCTTCTGAAAGGGTTCTATAGATAAATTAGACAACTAGCTCTTTTTGCAGACCTTGCTCCTGGAGGTCATTCCATGTCCCATTTCAAAAATGAGATGGTGCAGACTCTTGAGTTGGTAAAGCCTCAAACGAGTAAGGAAAAGCTGAAAAGCTCTTTTCTTTACGATAGTCTCCAATACTGACAAAAGATATCTCTTACAATACATAGAAAAATTTCATCAGGTTTTCATTATTTTAATAGTGTCTCAGATATAGTACATTGTGCCTCTTAAATGCATGTTCCAAGGGCTTTTTTGTATGGTGTTTGCTGTTAATTAAAGCCTGACAGAGAGTGGTTCTAGGTGCCTTCTAAACCTTTTATTGTGGAGAGCTAAGCAGAGCCTAGAAAAAAAAATCACTTCTTGTTCTGGTACTACTTCGATGTTATCTGAATGCCCACAACTAGGAAACGTTTCAAGTGCAGTGCTCCTGGAAAAACTTCCCCAATATATAGGTATTCTCCACAGGTAGATCTACTGCTGTTAGCGAGGCATGGCTTTTGGGAATCAAGTAGTTTGCATTTCTGTATTCTGGTCTAGAATTACTCAGCCCAGCCTCACATCTCAGCTTTACAGATATGAGATTCAACAAATAATTTTCTAGTATTTACCTCAGCTGATTTTTGCTATAGCTTGTGCTGTCTCTAGCTCCCACCCAGAAAGACAAGGGAGCAGTGTTGTATGTCTCTGTCTTTTTCCTGAATACCCAGTAGACTATATAAGACAACTCTACAGCTTCTTTCTCCTGGCAGAGAAGCAATATTTCAACTGAGAATTGCATCCAAGTTGTGGTGGGATTTTTTGGTTTTGGGTTTTTTTCCCCATAATGCAAATCAGGAGCCAGTGGCATTAGAAAGTATCATTTGGCTCATTAAGTAGTTTATTGCTGCTTAACCATTAGATGTATTTTATGGCTTTGTAGTTTAATTGATGTGGGCTCAATTTAAGTTACAAACAGGAAATGAATATTTTGATTAGTCTTTTACATAAACCAGCTTTTCACGGAAAATTGTCTACTTTGAATATTAAACGCTCTGTCCTTAACCATGCTGAATGTTCCACTGAATATTGCACTTGAGTTTTTGAAATTATCCCCTGAGATTCTGGAAATCTTGCATAAAAAAGTTCAATTTCTTTTGTCTTCATTGACATTTTGACTTAATTAGCTAAAATTATAATACCTCCCTAAAGTGTGGATAATTATATTGATGTCATTTTTGCTTAGACTGGTGGCATATTGCAGATCTTTAAGTTTTATTCTGAAATGTGTTTGAAATTTGTGGTGGTACTTTCAGAATCATAAGATTCACTTCAGCTACATTTATGAATTTGTTATTTGTGGCATCCTTGAGAGAACAGAACTACCTTCCATATCAAAATGATGACAATAAGCTGGTATGAGATGTCTTTTCTTTTTTCCATTAGAGATAGGGTGTGGGTACTCTGACGGGAATCACAGGATCCTAGGCAGGCTGGCTAAAACCCATATTTGCAAAGCTGCCTAAATAGATGCGATAAGGTTACTTTGGAATAGGTTGTATCATACAGGTCTATCTTCTCTGTATTACCCCCAAATTGTTGGTTACAGAAGATGAAGAAAGTTAAGGAAATGATGCAGAGGATGTGAGGAAAAGAAAGTCTGATGTAAGGCAACTGAATGCTGTGCTGGAGAACTGGTTATGTCCCGGCCTCTGCCACAAAGCTCTTTCATGTCACACAGGAAAGAAGGATTTCACAGATAGTCACCAGCTGTCTGTTTTTCATTTTGTTGCTGTCTAACTTAATAATCAGGGTCTGATTTACAGAAATACCGAGTACTGGCACCTTGTGGAGCATCGGGAGCTGTGCTTTGAAAATATAAAGTGCTGTAACAGAAAATACTATTATGTAAACAATGAGGTCTTACTTTCTCAAATTCTGCATCTAAAATGAACAGACTTTTTGTTTACCTGATGCTTATTGTGCCTCATCCATAAAATGGGAATAATATAGCTGTTTCTTCTACTTGGGGCTGTTATGAAAATTAACTTATCCTTTGATTAGTAAATGCATACAACCATATAAAGAACATCAAATAAAACTGGAAAGGAATTCTTCCAATTCTCTTCAAAGGAAGGGCTGATCAGTATCTGCAAATCAGCCTCTTTTTTTTTTTTTTTTTTTTCCTTCCTTTGCAGAGAACAGCGAAAAGGAGAAATTTTAACGTGGCTCCCTGGAAGCAAATTCAGTCTGTGATAACTGGAGCTGAGGTCTCCAAAGACTTTGTATTTTAAAGATCGCTCTTAGAATTCATTGTTTTCTGAAACATCACCCTTCTGGCCTAAAAGGTCTAAAGTTTCTTCTTGAAATCATTTAGCACACTTAATGAAAATTTCTTCTATTTTGTTTCTTTTCATAATGAAGGAAATCAGCATACAATAGTGGTCAGTTTTCATTTTCTTTATAGGGATGAACTTTAAAACTTGAATCAATGTAATTAGATTTAATGAGCAATTATGTGCCTTCTAACTTTGGAAAATAAACTGTCCTAAATCAAGTGACAAATTCATACAAAATACATGCAAAGGAAAAAACCAAAACTTCAAAAAACAACAACAACAAAACCCAGAAAGAAAAACTACTTTAGCACTTCACCTCACCTCCTGTCTGATGTGGCACAGGTTGGAGGTGCTCCTTTTCCTTCACACAGAAAGAGCTTGCTATTAGAAGACTATTTGACAAATCAGGCAGCAATGTTTTGCATGTATATCTATGTAAACAAATATTATACAAGCTAATTTAAAATTGCAGTAAGAATCAGCAGTAGGGCTTTCTTAGTAATATTAACACAAAAATATTGACAAAAAAACAGTGATAAAACAGCGGAGAAATGTAGTAGAGGAATGATGGATTTCTAAAATGATGTTGACGTCCAACTTGTCTCATCTTTTTGTCCCATTTTTCTTCTTTCTGCCTACAGAATGAAGTGAGAGTTTGCATAAATGCTTGCAAATAACCCAGCAAATACAGGTCAAATAGGCTGACTAGTAATTTGTAAAACCCAAACAGTGTTTGGCAGCCGTAGATATTTACCTTATGTTGGTGGTGTTTTGAACATCTCCTTAAACTCTTGCAAAGTTTTACTCCAGTGCTGCAGAATTGTTTTTTTGTTTGGGTTTTTTTGGGTCTTTTTAGTTTGGTTTGGTTGGGGTTTTTTTTACCATCTGAGGAATTCTACATCTCTGTAGATAAATAAACTACTGTTTAAAATATTGTTTAAATCTTTATCTACTTTAAAATAAAATACTTGGTCAAAGACTGAAATATAAGAAGCCTCCTATCTATCAAGACCAGGCACAACTATTGTTAACAGGGAAAAGAAAATGTTTTAGTAGTTGTATGAAAAAAGAGAGAGGATTTTAAGGAAAAATTCTTTAAAATACAAACTTTATTTAACAAAACTCTAGAGCAAGAGAAACTCTAAAGCTTGTTTCAAGATCAGAGAAATTCTCACTTTCGTGTTGTTGGTCAAGGATAAAGTGCATAGGTTCTTGGTTAATGACACATTCACTGTGGGTATAAATGAGTCTTTAATGAGGTGAAAACAAAGCTACTTTCAAGAAATAAGTATCTAAGTTATATAAACCAATTTGTACTTGTTAAATTCTATAGATGATACAACAGCTGTTTCAGGAAGATCCAGCTCAGCAGGTTCTGAACTTGGGGTGACATTGAGTACATTTGCAACAAGTTCCACTAGAGTGCCAGAAAATGGCACTGGGACATGGGGAACATCTGACTGGAGGCACTGTTTGGAAAGCTTCTGTTAGTATTTTGAAAGCAGCTGAAGCAATGGAAGATTGTCAACTTGGTTTAGTTATCAGCCTCTGGAAAGGAGGAAGTCATAAAGAGGAATGTGTGAAATGAACAACAGGAGGAAATAAAAGAAAGACAAATGCCCATTGCTGCAGCCTAGCTACACTTGCACCTGCAACCTCCTAGTGATTTCAGCACTAAGAGATGAGTGCAGACATTCCTCTCTTGTATATTCATCTAAGCTAATTTTGCAAATAACCTTTCTGGGTTCTCCAATGCATCCTTGAAACTGCTGTCCTAGATTCTGTGTTTCCGAAGTTACTTGTGTCATCTGGCATTTCACCTGCATGAGATGAGGGTGATGCATAATTTGTTGGGCTGGAATTAGAGAATAAATTAATTAGATGTGAGAAGTTTTGCCTTTTTGTAATAGACCAAAAGCAGCTGTAAAGGATTAAACTGCAGTATCATTGAAAAAGCCATGGTTTAAATCCAATTGTGCTCTGTGGCAGTTAAGGAATATTGTATTTAGAACTAAAGGGCTGTAACAAATGGAAGAGTTTTAAATTATGTGTATATTAAAAAGAATAAAACGCCCCCAAAGCAAGATGTTTTCTTTTCTCTGAACTACAAGGAGATCAAGTCCTTACCTTGTCATGACGTCTCTATGGAGGGATCTCTGAGAGCTTGTGGACTCACCTGTCCTCTTTATAGGGACAGCAGTATACAGGTTTTTGTTACATAATTCTATAACTGATACCCGTGCAAAAATAAAAAAATCTCACCTGTGTTTGCATTTCATTGTAGACTACCGATAGTTATTTCTTCTTTAAAAAAATTTGTAACATCAACTTATTTTAGGCTACTTTTTAATCCCCTTTTCATATCTACAGTTCCTTCTTTGGTGGTAGTACCTGCCTGATGAAACAGTAGGATTATGTGTGATGATCAGATAGATAATGTTTGGATTTGTACATGCTACTGTGAGAGAATAGAAAAATTCCAATTGAAGAAACAGCATACTTGAACAGGAGGAGGCTTTAACAAAGAAAAAGGCCTTTGAATCACAAGTTTCAGCAAGTTTGTAACATTTTGCTCCCAATCACCTTACTATTTTTAAAGAAATTATCTTAATTAAGATGGAAGAGAGGATTGCTTTATTCTTCTGTGAACTGATAGTCACAGGTGACCTAGAGGAAGAGGCCTTGTTTTCCTTCAGGGGAGATTTGGCTATCAAGGTGCTGCTTGGCATTGGCCCCATCTAGGCTGGTAGGCTGCAGGCCACATGGTGGGATGTGGCACCATGGTGAACCACCCTGCGTAACAGGGCTGGATGCAGCAGCACTGGCTGTTTATTTGGAGACCGTTGCACTGAATTTATACTGTCTCATATGGAAACAATGGTTGCCTTAGATAAAATGGCAATATAAAATTAACCAGAGATACAGGACTATCACAGAAGCAACTGCAGTCCTAACTTACCTAGCATCTACGTACAATGCTACTTATAGATATTCATTTCGTATAGTTATGCCACATACGTAATCTTTATGCATTATAACTAAAAATCTAGATTGATTTCCCCCTCCAAAGGGCTTTTTTTTAGCCTGGCATAAAGCTTAAAGTGAAAAGTTTGGAGTCTCTGTAATCAGCCCATTTGAAGTTTCATATCTGAAAATCCAGCAAAGTGAACCAAGCTTTAAACACTGATACATTTTGAATTTTAATAGACTTTATTACAAGCCTTCAAATTAAAAGCTGTCAAGAGAGATAAAAGGTTGGGGATTTGGATTCAAAGGGACTTTGATTAGACAGAAAGGTCAGCAATGGTGGCAAAAAGTCAATGCATCTAAATTAAGCATAAACCTCTGGAAGAGAATATGCTAATCTTTCATGTAAAGTACTTGTCAGGCTGATCTTGGCTCATATCCACAACAGTTAAACTATTTTCTGTGATGAAATTTTAACAAATGGTAATCCATGTGTAATTTGCCTGTCAAGTGCGTGCCATTTGTTTTTACAAATGTTAGATTTTAACTGCTAAGGAATCATATTATACTACATAATGTGCTTCTGATTAAAGGTTTTGTTTTAGAATCTTTAGTTCAGTTTTTAACTGCAACTTTGTTTCCTTGGGAATGTAAAATGTAAATGGGAGGGAAGGAAAAAGAAAGAAAAACGAAACTCTAAATGTCATTGCTTTTTGTAAAACTAAGTATAAATGTATAAATTACGCTTTAATTGAGCAGCTACTTCAGATGCTTAAAGTTATAGTAACTTAATATTTCTGAATGTGAAATTAAGATTCTGCACTGTTAGTGAGCAAACTCATTAAAGACATAAAAGGATGACAGTGTGAAAAAGGATTTACATTTGTAGAATCTTCTGTAAAATTATGAGAAGTGACAGGCTCCATTTTTTGATGCTGAAATCAAGGTTGCATGTCTAAACCACAGTGACACTGTGGCTGGATTTTGCATAGCTGAGAACTAATAGGAAATTAATAGAGTGTAATACAGGCCTATTGAATTCAGTATAACTTTGTAGCTTTGATGTGTAAGAACAGAAGGCATAATTTCAGTCTTTGTTTAGTGTCCTGGACAGATAGCTTCACTAACATCTAAGTATGGTCAGGATTAAAAATGTGATGGATAGCACCACAGCACCTTCTTGACAGCTTTTCTGTTCAAATACAAATTTCTGTCACAGCCCCAGAATGTTTGAAGGAGCATTCAGAGATGAAATATTGTAGCTGCAACAAGCCCACTGTGAAGCTATTATGTTTTGAAAGGAAAAATAATTACAAACTGTACATCTCCTAGGCACATATCTGTATTAATAATGCATAGTAATAAATACACTGGAGTATACTAATGAAATGTTATTGAACATTAAAGTTTTGGGAACCATAAGGTTATGAATCTGTCAAGAAAAATGTCAATGCATCTGTCTAGTTTTAGATTTTTCTACCTGTTTTAGGCAAATAAGTATTTGGGAAAGTTATGGTAGATTGTGATTTATTCTAGCTTTCATAATGTCTCTTTGGGATATTTTCTTAAAGTTGAGATTTTTTTTTTTAATATCTATCCCTTTCAATGCCAAAAAAATATTTCCTTTCACTTAAGACTGACACTATTGCCTCCAAAAGTTTGTGGTAAAAGTAATGTTATTGCAGTGCTCTGTAGATGGAAGATTGTCCTTATTATAGCAGCAAAGTAGGTCAGAACCTTGCTGTTTGACAGATGTGACACACAAAGTCCCTACCTCCATATTAATCATGAATAAAAAGAAAAAGAAGCTGATTAGTGCAAAAGAATGTCTGTATTTAAAGAGCTAATACCTGTAGTGATTTTCTTCTTTTTGCTTAACCGTTAATTGAAGGAGAGACTTAAACTTTATCCCATTGCAACTGATTCCCACACAAGCACAGGGAGTCCACCTGACACTGCAAGATGGCATAAAGCATTGTAACACAAGCCATTGATTTAGTGCAATAAGAGAGAAGATTGGACTCCATGAAGTGGGAATAAATAGTCGGACTGCTGAACCTCTGTCATGAAATTTCATCTCTTATGTGTTGTTCATGAGATGTGATCGTTTGTCAACTACCAAAGAACCTGCCGTTCTCTACCGGTGCTGTTGTGATATGGGCTACCTTAGTTATACGAAAGAGGTAAACATAGATGAGGTTGCTGTCGATGTTGTATAGTCTGTAGTCACACTTTTGTCAAATTTAAGCTTGAGAGAACTGGAAAGTGGGACAGAAATGTCTTAAATGTCTTCAGCTTTAGTAGGATATGTACTTTTTTTGAAATTCTTCACTATGAGGGTGGTGAGACACTGCAACAGGTTGCCCAGAGAAGCTGTGGATGCCCCATCCTTGAAAGTGTTCAAGGCCAGGTTGGATGAGGCTTTGGGCAACGTGGGCTAGTGGAGGGTGTCGCTGCCCCTGGCAGGGGGTTTGGAACTAGATGGGCTTTAAGGTCCTTTCCAACCCAAACCAGTCTATGGTTCTATGAAAAAATTGTTCCACATTCACCCGAGTAGTTCTGCAAATCCTTCTAAAGATAAAAGCATAGACCCTAAATACCCAGTAAATGGGCGATTAACCTGTCTCTTCAGCAAAGTCTTGGTCTTATTGGAACTTATTTATGTATTTCTAAATATTGACGTTAAGTGGGCCTTGACTCTGCTCTGAGCGATGGCTGCATGTTTCTCAGTCTTCTAAACCAATTCAGAATAGGGAGACCACCTCATTTCACACAACATTGACTGCATCCTTGCTGCAATAATGTACTAGTTTTATTTATTCTTGCTTAATCTGTCAACCTTAAAACATTTATATCAACATTTGGGATCCTCCCTATAAAAGTTGGTGATTGATAAAGCTGCTCAGGAAGGCTGAAAACCTAAAGTACTGAGAGTTTATTGTAGTCTAAAATATTTATATTCGTATATAAAACAGAGGGCGGGGGGATAGAGTGATGGATATGACAAACCTCTTAATTTTTACTTTTTAATAAAATAGGGATAGAATAGCCAGAATTAGTGTTTCTTAATAGCTTTCTCTATGGCTGAGTAGATTTTGAAAGTAGGAGAAGCATTTGATTGGTAACTAACGTTAGGAGTTAGTTAAGCTATGAGAAAGGGCTAAGCAAAGAAAACTTGTCTCTGTCTCCTTTATTCTCCAATTCTGTCAGACAATTCTGTGCAGTCTGCTGCCTCTCCCTCATTTTAATTTAATACATTTGTTTGGATTAGTATTTTTAAAAATAAGTTAAAAAAAAAATAATAATCCAAGCACATATTCCTAAAGAATTGAAGTTATTAAGAAAAAAAAGAAATCTTGTTCAATGATTAAAAATATGAAATTCAATCTAAGCAACCTAAGCAAAATGATTTGCTGGCTAGAGACAGATAGGTGATTCTGTTTGTTTCATTCCAAATATTTTGGTTTGACTGTGCAGATTTCCACAGGAGCCTGGACACGTGGTTCCTTGGCTATGGAGCAACCTGCCTGGTAGGTATTCTCCAGAGCCAGCCCCATCTCACTGCTGCAGTAGCAGTCAATCTAGTGCAAATTTGGGCTCTGTCAAATCTTCCACTGCAACTTGTCCAGATAACTTTCTGGAAGCTGCCTTAGCTGAGGAACTATTCAGTTGTTTATTTAAGTTCAACTTTGCACTAAAATATCAAATGTCACAACTTCCTGCAGTTCAATTCTATTCTTTCAATTGACTCTTCTAGCTCCTGTCTATCTTTTTAGCTCCACGTAGCTGGTTGTCATTCCCTGTTTTCTGAGGAAATCAATGTTGTCTTATGTCACCAGAAACTTGGGGTTTTTTCACTGAAGTAGAGAGAGGGAATGCACTGTGATCTGGAGTTGTACGATGGATAATATCTTGACATTAGTCTCTTAAACTGAAAGGGCTTTCAGGCTTGAATAGTTTTCTTAATACCATATTTTATGGAGAACACAATTCCTCAAATAGGCAGGAACCTGGACATTAGGATTTTATAAGTAAAAAGAAAGACCTTAGGCTTCATTTAGCAGAGAGATGGCTGCAAGGGGGCTATTACCTGGCTAGTGATAGTGCATGTATATCGTCCTTGTCCGAGTGTCCATCGTGGGCCAAGGTGACAGGCTGCCTGAAATAGGAAGTGGAAGAGTATGCTATTTTCAAACATTTTTTTTTCTTTAGGCTTATTTAGAAAAAAATCAAGTTTACATATAATTTTGTCTTACGTTTAGAAGTCTGGTATATTTCATCAAACCGTGACTGACTGACACATAGAGTGCCTTCTGTTGATGTTTAAACAACAGCCTGAGCAACATTTCAGTCTGTAGAATGCTGAAGTTTGGGAAGGAGCGTGTTCCTTGGCTCCCCAAGATATCTGTACTAAGTAGATGACCTTTAGCTTGAGGAAGGATTGCTGGACTCACAGAGCATCTCATTGGTGTCAGATTTAGTCTTCTGGACCACCAGCAGAAAATAATGCTGATCTGTCACAGCACCTTTGTCCAAGACATGCTGAACAGCACATTTCATCTCTGGCAACAGTGAAGGCACACATCAATATTAGTTGCTGTCTCCCCCACTCATTGTTTCCCAAGTAATCTCAAAATAAATGAACTATTCATGTTTCATACCAAGGCATTTTCTACTCTGCTTTCATAAATATGAGTTTCCTCATGTTATTTTATTTCATCTCATCCTCCCTGAAGTTAGAAACAAACTACTTTTCAAAAAGGTAATACTGAATGTATTATGGGTATAACATTTCGGATTAAAATATTTATTTTGTAAAGCTTTTGCTTTGTGTAAACCTTGATGGTATCAGAGCACATAACATTTGGTACCTTCTTTTCAACTATAGGTAAGATTGTATGTTTGGGCTTCCATTGTTTTTTCAGAATGGTTTTGTGACTAAAGTAATCTTTAGAATGAGAGTAAACTTCTGTAAGTTAAAAATAAAACAAACAAAATCAGCTTCAAACCCCCAGAAGTTCTTTTCTCAGCATGGGAGATGAATGTGTTCACTGACCCGTGCAGCTGGTGGTTGAGAGTATAGCCTGCTGAGGTGAGAGCCTGCTCACGTTTTAAAGCAACACAATTTCTGATCATAGCTGTGTTGCTAAGGGATCTCCTATATTTTTCCTCTTATTCTCTGTCAGATTTCCAAGACCAACAGGAAAAAATGTTGCATTGTATCTGTGTATTGCCTGTTCATGGTGGAGAGTTATAAATAAATTACAAAAGCAAACAAAACTTTAGACTATACAATGTGTAGCTCATTTTCTCTGATGAGATACTCTGTACATGTACTTATTAGTAGACACTGGTAGTTCCCAGATTTCAACCTTTCTCTTTAAATGAGCAGATTTGGTGATTTCACACCATGTTAAAGGAAACTAATTCAATGGCATATTACTGCCTAAATTCACCACCTGCCCTGCCTTGCACCTTGGTGCTCCTCATGCTTCCCTGTTTTTCCATATTGGTAGCGTGGCTGATCCAATGGCAAAATAACCCTGAAAGAGCATGACATTTCATTTCATAAGCCAACTGACTGAACTGTCAGTCAGACATGAATTGGCAGGAAGAGCAGAGTTGCCCCTTTCAGCGTCAGCTCGGTCTTAAACTGGCTTAGATGCAGTCTGAAACCACATCTGCAGAAGTACTAGGGATCTCAAACACCATAATGGATTTAAATTTAAAAAAAAAAAAATCTCATTTCTTATACTTCATTAACTGTATAAATAACCTGAGAAAATAAGCAAAATTATCAACTTGATTTGGATGAGCACACAAGTAAAATACGGGAGCCCTAGAAGTAGAAGGGGAGAGCAGCGGAGATTTCCCATGCTGAAGAATGCAAACCAAGGTTGACGCGTAGCTGCCCTCTGGTTCTGTCTAAGATTATATAAGCTGGGACACTACTAATGGAATAACATGATAAAAATATGTAGCATTAAAATCATGTACTGTGTAAAAGGAGTTTAATTCTCCATCTCACGTTTTTAAGATACCATATTAATAATTTAGTTGAGTTTTAGTAGCCTTTTCAGTTGTAGCCCACTAATGACAAGCTTGCTTTCTAATGTTTAACGCCTGCTGCGCAAGTGGTGCTTTTAAGAAAATACATTTGCTGCAGGCTTTTTGACATGGCTTCACGCTGAGATAAACACAATCAACATGAGCTATTTAAAATTCCTTTCTCTTGTGCTTGTTTATTAATGGTCTTTTAAGACCTATTTTTGTTAGTAATTTTAAAGAATGTTTAACAAATTTGATGGCACAGCAAGGGTATGTAATTTAAGTGTTTTACTCTTGAGAAATTCCTGGGTCATCTCCTGTTTGTAATAGCATATTCGTATACATAGGCTCAAGGATGAACGTATTGGTCCTTCCTTTAACATGCTGTACAGTAGAATGTATTGTAGCAGCAAATGGAGGATGAGCCAAAGGAGTGCAGGCAAGCTAGCTTACATAGTATAAAAATTTCATTAGAAAGTATTTCTAGTGAATCCTATTTTCTGTAAAAAGTCTTATCTTTTCTATATGTCACATCAAAATGGCTTATAGTAAAAATAGTCTTGCAAAGAATGGCTACTGGGGGGGCTGTACTGAATATTCATAACATAGTACATCTGAGTGTGCTGAGACCTTTTAGAATAAATTTATTCTTTTTAGGTTAAGCTAGTTCAGAATATTGTTGCTAATCTTCTTTACATCCTTCCAGACAGTCTGTGTAAGGCAATTTTTGAATTAAAAAAAAAAAGGGGGGGTGGGGGGAGAAATACTGGCCTCATTGAGGGGCCCACACTGCAATCTCCAGTTCTCATTAAAATCAGTGGAAAGACTTCACTTGACTTGGGTGGGAACTGGATCTTCTCATCATGCTTTTGAAGGGGAAAAGGGAAGAACATATGCCTCAAAAAGACAAATGTCTGTTAGAGCCATCAAGGGTAAAGCTTTTGTAAGGTACATTTTGTGCTCTCCTTTCCAGGCTGCCGCCTCTGCTGATTGAAACATCTCTACTTACTTTCCTTGCTTTTTATAGGGCTTAGTCTGGAAGTACACCCCTCGTGGCAGAATCAAAGGAGGACTGCTCCTTGCATCTTCCTCCTTGTGTGCATCTGGGCAAGTGACAAACACAATTGCTTTTTAATGGATGGATTTGAAAGAGGCAATGGACTGATTTGATAATAGGCAGATCTTCACCTTAATAGATTAGCATATGCTGAAGCTGTCCAGTTTAGCAGTTCAAGTACGGTAAATATTATATGTTTGCTTATCATGGCCTTTCTGCCCGGTGAATCTTGTGGCTGTTTGTGAGCAGTTCTGATAAAGACCTATATACGGATACAAGTAAAATGCTAAGTCTGATAAATGACACAATTGTTCAGTTGACTCCATAGGGACTGTGCCTTACACTTAGGAGAGTGTGGCTGAATATCAGGCCTGTTTCCCTCGTCTTTGCTCCCAAGTGAGACTGAGTGCCTGGAGAGAGAAGAGCTTGTTCCATTCTTGAGAACAAAAAAAGTGCACATTTTGCAGATTGTGCAGCATGGCAGCAGGGCTGACAGGGCCTGGAAGCTGGAAGACATGTAGAAGAAAGACCTGCATACAGCAGGGACTGTTGGTATGGTTGAAACTATAAAGGGTACATCCATGGCACTTCAGTGCAGAGACCATATCTACAGCCATCACAGCTTTCTGGTTGCTTGAGTGCGGGTGGAAGCATCCTAAATCATGCTCTCCAGAAGAGGCTTTCAGGACACCATGGACCTCCTCATAAATCAGACCAAGCTATACTTAATGCCCACGAAGCAAGGCAAGTGATGGGTATTTGGCTTAGCTTGCTTCGGATGTTAACAGTTGTGCCCCTTGCCTTAACTGAAATTGTTGGCATTGGTTTTGAACTATCCCGGTAGGATCTGCTGCTCAGGGAATGGAGGGGAGAACAGCATGGTTGGGGAGTTGTTCAATGGTAGAAGCCACTGACAATTGCTGGAGTGGAAAAAAGGCCTAAAGGAAAGGACATTCCACCTTCCTTCCATGCATGGACACAATAAGAGGGAAATCGATTTGTTTTCAAACACTTTATGTCATTTGTCACAGAGCAGTTTTGCACAACCAGGACTCCGTGTGCTCTCTTAATCTGGGTCACAACTGCAGAGTCCTCATGTCTATGAAAATATATGCATCTAAAGCAGCTATTCGGATTGAACCCTGAAATTATTGTGAGGCATCTCTACTTCTAGCTACACTTTTATTTAGCTTTTTGAAAGTGAAAAAGACATAGCCAGGACATTTCAACTACTGGATATTGTCATTACTTGGTTAACTTCAGTGACTTGATTTTGGAAGATCTATGAGAAAGTATAGCACCTGGGGATATTTATCCTAGTAACTTTAAATACGTACTGTTCTTTCGCTCTCTAGAATATGTTGTAGTAGAACTGTAGCCTTTGTTCAGACACTGAGCCTTGTACTGTTTGGAGTACGTTCAGATTTCACCCGAAAGGTCATTTTAAAAAGGATTTGTTAGTATAACAAAAAACAAACAAAAAAAAAGTTTTGGAGTGTTATATAATGATCAGAACTGATTTCTTTAAGGGATCTGGATTTGCTGTAGTCAGGCTACTGAAATCCTACTTTCATTTGAACTCACATGTCTGGGATGTCTGCTACGTTTAAATATTTATAGCTTTGAAGGTTCACCAAGTCTGTAATAAGCACAGGGGAAAATAAATACATTATGCAAAGGGTGATTAGTTTTATCACATAGTCTTCTACAGGGCAGCTGTTTATTTTCAGTGTTCATTTTCTTGGATCAGTCAGGTAGACAGCTGTTCTTTTAGGGCATTTTTGTTAATTTAAGTAACTTCTTTGAATTGCAAATCTACCACCAAATTCACTTCTAAAAATTCAGCCTCCAGCTCATAATTATATCATCAAAAAAATCTTTAGATCACTAATTCAAAAATATCTACTTGTCACAGATATTTCAAACAAATGCAAAGCATACACACTGTAAATCACTCAATACATCAATGTCTATATGAAACTGAATATAAAATGTCCAGGTCTGCTAGGTTTCTCAAATAAAAAATATAATGTACATTATGTGCATTTCCGTAAGGCCAAAGCCAGCTTGAAATACTGTCGTCTTGTATATGTGACTTCATAAACACCTGTTAATATCAATAGGCTATTGCAAAGATAGAAATTTGATAAGTGGGCAGCCTGTAATTTATCTTTTCATTTTTTAAATTGCTTTGGATTTTGCCCAAGTCCAGAGGACTTGAGGAGAGTTATAGGATAGGGGAAGGAAAGGAGTGCTGTAGAGTGGGCTGATGCTTGTCACAGCATACAGGAACAGAGCTTTTAATGTTTTAGAAACTGTCAGGAGCAATTGCAGCATAGAAGCACTCTCTCTCCAGCGTGGTCACCCATATAGTCCTCGGTCTTGTAATATCCTTTTTGAAATCAGTGCGTAACTGTTTAGATACACATTTTGTATTCAGGCTATCAGACTCGTGCTATAAATATTTGTGTCCCTTTCAATTCCTGTGAAAACATAGATCTTGGCTACCATAGTTTTATGAGAGCATTACCGGAATGTTGCATTTAAATGAATTCTTTGTATTGTAAAAATCTCAGCTACAGAAAGTGTAACGTTATAACTCCAGTAGATGAATCTTACTTGGCGAATGTAGGCACTCATACTGAAATTGTCATCAGATTTTTATTGGCTGACATATTTCAACCATTGTGAACCAAACTGTAGTGTACTAACCTTGCAAGTGTAAACTATTTTTATTTCACTGTGAACCAGAACTTGTTCCACTATGAATTTATTACTGAGACAGTTTGTTCTGAAATATTTCCAGCTGGAGTAGTGTCCATTCCCAACTGTGTCCGTTTTGGAAGGCACAGTTTTGGATGAGGATATAGCTGTTCTCACCTTCTGTTTTGCACAGCTCCTGAAAAGGCTAATCAGAATTACAGCCACTGTGCTTCATGAGATACAGAGGTTGTCCTTTCTCCAGATCAGCAAGATTATCATGATGCAGCAGCTATGCAGGCACTTTCCAAAAACCACTGGAGGTCAAGGGAAGCCTGGCATGATTAACAGATTAGAAATGTTGTATATCTGTTTTGGTGGGGTTTTTACCAGTCAGGCCTTGGAGTTGCTACTGTGCAACTTGGAGACAATTCTTTGGCAGGGTAATGCAAGGAGATGGTATGAGGCTTTGTGTGTTCTCTCCTGTACCCACATCTGTACGTGATTTTCAGTATCTCAAGCATGACCCACAGAATATTCACAAACCTCAATCGCTGGAAGCTCGAACGCATTTTCTTTGTTTTCAGCTGTTGAGTCAGGAGATGTGCATGGTTCTTGTACTTATGGAAAGTGCTACCTTGCTTTCATGTTCCAGTGAGGTGGTTTAGAAGGGTAAGAACTTCAGTGTGGGTAGGTTTCTTGGTGTAATTACAGCCATACCAGGTATAACACTAAGAACGTGAGCAGGAGAGAAGCCACCAGACATGGGCAGTGGTGGTGGGTGCTCTAACTGAGCTTCTGGTAATGCCCAAAATATGTCCCTCAGCAGCAGTTTGAGTCGGAGCAGGGCATGTTTTTGTTCATTTAGTTCACAGGTTCCTTTTTTTCCTCATTAAAAGTTGTTACTGGTGTATAAAGATTTTAGTTCTTCTGAAATTTTGGAACTTGGCAAGAAAAGCAGTTCGGTCTGAAAAAGCCAAATAGAAGATTTGATGGTAAAAATAGAGAAGGAATAAGCTTTTAATATGTGGGGCCAATGGGGTTTAATTTGTTAGATAACTAATAAGCCTCGTGTATTTACTTGTTATGACTAGAAAGTTTTGACAAAGTCCAAAAAAGTTCATTTGGATATTTACTGTTAATAAGATATGTTACAATACTAGTTAGTTTAATTTCGATATACTTGACAAAGTGAAGATATTATTATGATGTAACTACACATGGCGTTACACTAAATCAGTAGAATGTGGTACCCACACTTAATTGTAGGATCGTGAGTACTATAGCTAGTTAATTAATATGCTAATTAGCTAGTTTAAAGATAAAAGGGGTGTTAAAAGAATGCAATAAAGAGCTTGTATTTTTCTCTTTTGCTGTGCAAACATAGCTCCCTGCAATAACTTAATGAGGAAATTTCAAAGGAACAAAACTGACAACAAATGAATGAATTGGAAGCTTAACTAAGTAATTACATGGTATTGCGGAGACCTTTTGGGTAGGGACTAGCATAACTGTTTAGATTGTCATAACAGCAAATAACAGAGAGAGTGGGGTAACTAATAAAATCTATTTATTTGTTGGAAATTTATTTTTCAGAAGCAGCCTAAGTAAAATTTGAATTAAAAGGTTATTATTGAAAGCAATTTATTTAGTGATAGTAATAAGATTGAAAACATTTCTAAGGTAGAAGGATGTAAGCACTTTGAAGGGAAGAGAACACAAATAGAAAGAGAAGAGAGTAGCACTTTTTCTGCAGTAATGAGTGCACCATGAAGCAGGCTTTCAGCCAGCCTTTAATATGTTAGAAAAGGGTTTGATGTTCAAAAACCAAAACCATGTTTGTTCAGGAATAAGTATCCTGAATTTGGAGTCTGCTATGGAGGCCAGTTTTGATCTAGGCTGGAAAATCAATAGAAAAATCTTAATAGTGTGGCACTGAGAGAGGAAAGATCCTTAAGCACAATGACACTGTGCCTCAAACTGAGTCTGAAGACCTATTATGGGCCAAAATAGGGTGTAGAAGATTTCAGAACAAATTAAGGAAGGTCCTTCAAGAGAGAGGATGTGAGAGAAGAAGAGAGTGTAGCAAATCAAGAATCTGTGGGTTAGAAAAATGCCTTCAGAGCTTTAACTGCTTTATTAGTGTTAAATTTCTTGTCTGTAAACACCTTTCCTCAGCTGGAGAAAGACAGTATTAGGAGTTTTCATTTCTACCAGGAAGCCATGCATATTTGGGCTTGTCAAAATTATGACACTCTCCACGCTAGAGAATGCAATTTGAATTACTATGTACAGTCTCAGCTGACATCCGTGCTTGATAAAGACAAAAAGACTATCTGCTAATCACTTTAGTCTGTTACTAATGGGCTTCATATTAATACAAAAGCACTGTTACAGCTAATTTCAAAAGATACAAACATACAAAAGGAAGCATGCAACAAATCTGTTTTCTTTTGTATTTATTTAAACAATTCAACAACAAAAAAATCTAGCAGCTGCTAAATGGAAGCTAGAAGTTGGCTTATAGGAACAGTAAATATCACCCTGAGATTAAATAATATCATTGTAGAATTTGTTATACAAGGAGATTATTTTTGTAAAATATTAAGGTAAAGCATCTGGGACCTCTGATTCAAATTTAAGCCTTAATGCATAATTACTAATGAGAAGCAGGAGGAGTGATCCATTCATAATATCTCAATATTGATAGCCTAAAATGTGTTTGCTTTAAGAGTGAGCACTTAAATAATCTGGACATCGCACCTCTCCCCCAAAAGGGAGTCTCCTTCTTGCTCTTGGCAATTTCATTGAGAACAGGGATTTTTTTCCAAAGAGACTGAATGATTTAGAATAGTGGGTCCAGCTGATATTCTGTGTTTAAAAGCTAGTGCAATTCTGTCATCTGAATATTTGGGCATATAGAACCGGGGTAAAACTCTAACTGTGATAAAGTCAACATCTGAACTTCTTGTAACTTCAGGTGGATAAGTACTTCACTCTCACAACTAAGCGTGCTCTATCATAGTACACAGTTTAATGCAGTTTTCTTACTGGTCTTTTAGTTTATTCATTCCAGTCAGAAAATGTCTCAGATGTGATATATTTTTGGTCTCTTTTGCTAAGGAAACAAGGTTTATGCCTTACATCTATCTGGTTTTACCCTAGTAACTTTTGAAACTATTTTGAAATGCATTTCACAGAGAGATAGAGGTCTCCAAGGCAATGAGTTCCTGCAAACTGACAGTTCTCAACAGTCAAGGGTTCAGCGGCTGAGCCCCTATCAACAGCTTTTATGTCTGCTCCCATTGAGGCTGTAGTGTGAGCGTGCTCTTTATTAGACACCTTCTATTGCACGCAGGAGAGAAACATGATCAGTGTTTGCACTTGGAAAATTTTAACTTCAGTCCTGAACTTCTTGGTTGCCAAAGCATCCACTAAGAAGAAAAAATTAGCCTATGAGCCAGACTTCATCTGTTCTGTTCTTCACTTGAGATGTTTCACATGCCAGATACTGTGGTCTCACGTTTGGGTCAATGTCATTACTTTTTTATAAAGAAATTGTTGAAGATAACTTTGGATTAGATGAGAGCTCATGTAGATTGTGTGCTTATATTATACTGTGAGTTACAGCTGGTTTTGTATCTCTATAGATGGCTAACTGTAGCACTGTCAGAAAGGAAATAAAGGGAATTCACAAAAGTGGAACAGACTCTGAAGCTTAAGAAAGAATATCTTTAATGAAATGCACCCACTTAAAAGGCAGCATTACATAAAACATAGAATACTCTAGGTTACAAATCTCATTGGCTTTGAATAAACTCAGACCTTTGCTACAGAACTAAGTAAGCGTGCCCAAGATGTGGCATCAGATAGAACAGATTTCTTCTTTACTTGAGAATCGTATTCTACATAGGGTTTTACCTCTCTCCTCCTGGATTTTCTTTTTTCCCCTAAGTTGTAGTTTTCTCTATCATTCAATATTATCAATATGAAGTGGGTACGTTTTCAGGCTTTGGCTTACTATTATTATGAAAAGTTAAACTCCAGTTAAACTTTCTGGCATTTTTATGTCACCCAGAGGGTCTCTCTGGTTTGGGGTTTGTATCTAAATCACCAAGTTTTACAATATGTCTTCTGTATGATTTCAGTCATACCTGTGAATGACTGACATGTCTTAAGTGAAAGATCTCTTGTCCCCAGTGGTGGTTAAAGTCAGAGCTGTCTTTTCTGAATTATTTTATTTCACGAGCTTTTAATCATACCCCAAGGACATGTCAAGCTCTGATACACTCTTTCTTTCAAGTATATTCTTACACAAATATGTGCTGTGGAGGAAATGCTGTCATTTCTTCTCTTGTTCCATTCCAAGCACATATTCATCATGGTAGGGTAAACTTATAAGAAATTTAATATCACAGTAAATTGCAATTTGGTGAGGTGTGGCCCTCTTTCAAACGCTGAAAAATTTAATGGTTGTAAAACAACAGCTAAAGCAGTAAAGAACATGCTGGCAGTAAATCAAGTAATGCAGTTATTATCTAAATAAATATTGAGTTTGTTAGTCAGATGGAGTTCGTTCCCCTCTCTTTAAAGTTATCTTTATGACATTTCTGTGAATGTGAATTAATTTGAAGACCATTGTGAGATTTGTTGTACTGTATACTTCGCCACTTTATTGAATTTTCTACGCCTGAAGCATCAATTACTATATTTATAGTCAAGCTATTCAACAATTTTGATTTCTTTCCATTATTGTTCTCATGGACCGAACCAGCGTGTTCTTGTGTCTCACACAGAGCATGAAATCTGAATGCCCCACGGGTTCACATATTTCCAGAGAGGGCCTAACAGCTACTCTGTCCTGCTTTTACTGCTCAGGATAAGATATTGTCCTTTTTTTGTTTCTGGCAGGCTTTGGTACAAACCTATAATGATGGCTTGTGTCGTTGTTCTTATTTTGGTATTTATTATTTTTATAGCTCCATAGGCAAATAAATACATTTTAAAAAATTAGGCAGGGACTTAGTATCTGGGTCTCATTTAGAACACTAGGCTCTAAAATTGCCTCCTGTGAAACTTTAGTAATGTCTTTGAATGGCAGTGTATTGAATGACTGACTTAAATATTTCTTTGTGCTAAAAGGAGCAGTGCTGCTTGGAGAGCTTGCGGTTTGCAAGACATTTTCGAAATGTACACAGAGAAGCCCAGTAGTTGTATTTAAAATTATTTATTGATGGAGAAGTGAATGAGTGATATTTGGTCCAAGAATAGTTTTCAGGAAGAAATTGCCTGTTTTCCCCTCAAGCTCATGTCTGAATTTCAGGAGAAAAAACGGTCTTATAAACCTCTAAAAATTTCTGAGGCTGAATTGCGTGTTGAGCATCAGTTGCTTCCTGTCTGTGGTACATTGGAAAGCCACAAATGTGTCGTTATCTGTATGTTAGGACTTCTTGCTTTGAAGCAAACAGCGTAGGATGCCTCTGCTTTGGTTTCAGGTCTATATAAGTTAAAATTCGCTCCCAGTATTCATGCCAGCCTTCATCTAGTACCTATACCATTTGCCTTTGCACCTAATAAAGTGATAACATCTGTTTCTTCTCTGTTATCTAGCAGGCTGTGGGAAGGTGGGCATACCTGGGCAGTGGAAAAGATCTTGACAACACAGGAACAACTAGAAAAACTGGGGAGCATGATGCAGACACACATACAAATGAATGACTATGCTTAGATTTGCTTGAATGCAAAGGTTATTAACCATGCCTCATCAGGTGTGCTTGGTCTGCATTGACTCTTGCACAGCATGTTTTTTGCATCTATGCTGTGATCTCCTGGCTTCTGATTTCTGGGAGGGCGTAACAGAGCAGATCAGTATGATGCAGAGAGATCTAATCTTGTCCTTGCAGGTCTTGTTCGCACAATCTCTATGCCATGCAAAGAAACTGCCTCTGCTTTCCATCCCAAGCAGCTTTGCAAGCAGACTGTCACGTACGTGTTGTTGTGCCTTTAGCTAATCAATTCTTGAAACTATACACTAGATAATCTGACTGTGGACAAAAGCTTTGGTATTGCTTGCAGTTATGTGGATTAGGTCATGAGTAGAATTCAGAAACAAAAACATTATTTAGGGAAAGATTTTAAGGTTTCTCCAACACTGACCAGGCTAGAGACTTGAACTTAGGTTTTCCATTTCTATCTTACCCTCATTTTGACCAGAAATTCTATCTTTGTCCTAAGAAGTTCTTCTGCTGGAATGGTCAGAGAAACATTTCAGCAAATTTATTCTCCAGAAAAGAAAGTTTAATAAAAAAATTTGCCTCCCATTGTAGTCATAAACATGTTTAGTCTTTAAAACCCCCGTAGCATCCTGCAGCCCTCAATTAACAAACAATAAAAAAATAAATTCAGTACCCATCCAAACTATCATTATGGAAGGAGCTTTTGTAAATATATGGTCTTACAGCAGTTCCAAATGCCACCTTCTACATGGGCTTTGGATATATTTGCTGCATTAAATAACAGCGATACATGTAATTGAACACACGTATTGAGTACTAGTTGCCTACTATAAAATGTCTACTGAATTCCAGTGGCCTAGTGTGACTGAGGTCATGGTACATAAATTTGATTGTAACCCCAAATTAAATTTACATATACTTGTCGTACAATAATAGTGAAGTAAGAAAATTAAACACAACCTCCTCCCTGATATAGCTTTGAGAACCTAGAAAATTTCAGCTCTGTTGGTCAGATTAGTCATTTGTAGAAGTTACTGCTGGTCTGTTGAAATAATTGTATTAATACCACTTAGTATCCATAAGAATCTGGGCCTATGGTCTTTTAAAATACAAAGTGAAATTCTCAGAAAAAAATTTAGAGATGTTCTGTGAGGTATGTGGGATTTTTTTGTACTGTATGTCTGAATAAAAATTATTAATGCAAGAATGTCTTATTTTCAGAAATATTATCACTGAGTTGTTTTATTTTGCTGGTTATTTGGTTACCGCTTGCCCAATACTACAACATATAACTTCTGACTCTAAAAAAAAATTGGTTTTATGGTTTTCTTTTATGGAGGTATTTATGTTTAGAGCCTCTGCCAATCTCAAGGGAAACAAAATTTCTTTCACTATCTTTTGTCTTGAAGCTTGAATTGTTTAGCTTTCTGTCTTAGTTGCATTTGAGTCATATTGCTATATAATGGTTGTACTCTGTCAGGCATTCATGGTGCAAAGAATGTATTGTAGCAGCGTAAGAAAACAATACTATGAATGTTATACAGCAATGGGAAGATTTTTAGATTTTACAGAAAAAAGCATTTTTTGGACTTGAGACTTAATCAAGTAAATTCTGACTTATTGCTAGTAATCAGTGGATTATATCTCTAGATAAGAACTATTTGCATCAGTACTTGTTAGCAGCTATGCGCACCTCACTGAAATCGTGTGGTAATAATTTTATTTTTAACATCATTTGACTAACAGATTGTATACCTGTTGAAATCAAATATGAAGAAATATGGTAAAAGCTGCGTAAAACAGGAAACATTAACTCACTTTGTCTGTTAGTAAAATTAAATTATTAATGGTTTAATTTCTTATTCTTTCCACAGGATTTGAGGTTCCAATTAAAGCTGTGTTTGGGCCATTGCTTTGCCTGCCAGTACTTAATCTTTTCCAAAAGCCTCATCACTTATCTAAACCAAAAGAAGAACGAGGTAAGGAGAGAAAGTAATGAAATGCAGCATAGCACATCTGTCAAAGGAACAGAAAGTAGTTTTTAAAAAAATATCCAGGACCAATGACATTAAAAAATTATTTGTTGAGCACTAAATGTGTTCATGTTGGGCATCTTAATTCTGAGGGATCTGTAACTATCATTGTGTTCTTGCATACACTGAGGGTTTGGTTGTTGGTGTTTAAGAGATTTACTGTTGATGTAGCCACAGGATACAAATGACTGATAGGAGTAGGAGCTCTGGAATTGCTAAATGCACCTCTCTGTACTATGGAATCCTTCGGAAGATTGTTTGACATCTTGATGCTGAAGTTATGAATATAATTAACATTTCTGAAGTTATTTAAAATTCAGTTTTGGGTCAGTCTAGATTTACGTTCTCCAAATATTCATAATGCAATATTGGGGACTGTATTAGAAGACATACCCATTTCAGCCCTTAGAGCTATGCTATCCTTTGTTGTTGATAATAGATCTTTCTAAAATACCTGGAATTGACTTTTTCTGTGTCACTTAGAATTGCAATAATACACAACAAAGCAGGCATAACTAGAGGTGACTGAGAAGAGTAGTAAAGTGATTTAGGCTTGATGGGGTAAGGATGTAAGGGAGACATGTTTGAAAAATATGAGCCTTTTTTGAATCTGAAAAATACAGCCTGCAGTGCCTACCTCTGTAGTCACTGCTGACATTGACCAAGAGAGAATACTGGGATATTAGTTCTCATTTTTCCTGTTCACTCATTTTTTTCTGTTCACTCATTTTTTTCTGCATTCCCAGATTTCTGCTAAGGGTCAGATTCAAACTAATATTAACTGGTGCAGACCAGGCTCAGTGGCTCCTGAATATCCTTTCATCTTAACCCCCTTATATGAAAACCAGCAGGCTAGAAAGTTTGTTGGCTTCTCACCTTTTCAACATACAATATCATGAATTTGGTTTGGGACTGTTAAGAATGCATCTTATCTAGAGTCTCTCTCAAGAATGTTATTTATATTTTTGTTTTTCTAGCTGTATAAAGGGTATCATTAAATAGCTGGGAAAAAACGTTGAATGTGTCATCATCAGACCATGGGTAGCCATAAGCCATGCAGAAAATAACTGGTGGTAGTTGTCAGCAATAAGTAAAACTGGGTTTAGTAGCTCTGGTTTTTTTAAAGCACAGGTGTTGCTGAGGGAGAGTTGGACCTCCAGATCCAGAGTTGATAGTACACATAACTATTTCAAGCATTCTTAAAATATTTTCTACAATTGCTATCGGAAACTACACTTACGTATGTAGATTGTTGGATATGCTATGTAAATCCTTGAGGCTTGTCAAGTATCTTCATGGTTTCTGAATCCCATTTTACTGTAACTGTTTTACAGCACAGTTGTCTTCTGCGTTGCCCATCTAGGGCATAATTTCTGGTAAAAGCTGGGGACATGCGTGGGAAAACATTTTGATTCACATTTGATCTCACAGAATTTGGCTGAATAATCCATTCGTTGAGAAGCTATGGTACAGATCTCATTGTACTGGTCTCTGAGACTGGAAAAGATGATGAAACAAACCCATTTGTATAATTTAATAAAAATTGCTTCCTAGCATTGTTTATGGAAGCAAGATGAGGTGCTTATGTAGAATTAGTTACCAACAGGGTCCATCTTCAAAAAAATTTAATTAAACTTCAAATTAACTACTCTTAATAGGTTTTGAAAAGAAGCACACTTGATTTGTCTGTAGCTCTTCGACCTTCTTTCAGTGCCTTATAATTGAATTTCAAAGCTCTTCTTTCAATAGATAGATATCTCACATTTAATGCCTTAAAGATTCTCTGATATTTTCTTGTTTAAATAATTAACTTTTCCACCTTCAAAACCTTCCTGCTTCTTCAAAACCCTGTTAGTGTGAGGTACATTAACAACTTAAAACAGATAATCGTAGAAATTATTAGCTTCTTATATGCATAATTACCTTATAATGAGTGTGGATGACATTAAAAAAAACCAAAAGCAACAACTTATATTGAATTGGTTCCTAAAATGAGTAGTGTGCTAGCTATGTATGCAGTTTGAGACCCATATTGATACAGAAACTGGTCAAAGTTTTGTTGTGGTTTCTAATGAAAACAACGTTTGTGTGACTACAGTAATGTATGAGTGGGATGTCTGTGTGTATCCTCCAATAATTTTTAACCTGTTCACTGACATCAGGGGGTTTTTGCACCCAAAGACTGATATTAACACGAAGATAGAATTTTGAAAGAAAATTATGCTCCCAACATTCTTTGCAGAAAAAAGGGATGTTTAAAATGCCCTAAGGGAAGGCCACCTCATGAGCCTCTCTAAAAGATGCTACAACAGAAAGAGACCTAATCAATGTGCCAGGTTGGGAGAGGTGTTTCAGTCAGAACTTGCAACTCCTAAACATGGGAGGATCCACAAGGATAATTTGTGAATGTAGGGAATTGTCCCAGGGTTCTTCTCAGGAAATCAGACTGCCTTCCTCCTGGTGTGCTCCGAACATCTCAATCTTCCTCGTGGTACATATATCCTGTTTCTTTATAAGATGCTGACATTTGATATCAAAACCAGGGGCTCAGTCTTGCAGCAGTAGGAACGTTTACTTTCAGGTTATAGCTTTTGTGTTTAAAACAAAAAAAAAAATTATTGTACGTGTGGTTGGTAGGCATTGTGCTTTATGGTTTATATATTTGCAGTTTCAACTGTAAACACAGAAAAACATCCGTTTTGCTTATGGGACAGCTTATTGTTCTTATTGAACAGTAACAAACCTTATGCTATGGATGAAAGAATTTGATTTATCTGTGTTATTAAGTATACTAGGTATGTGATTAGACATCACTCTCATAAACCATGTCTTATGTTGTTTTATAAATTCCTGCTAGCTTGTACAATCCAGGGAAGGGTTCTGCAGTGAAGTCCTTAAACTGATGCAATATATGTCAACACATGGCTCCCAGCCATTGTCAAGTCTTGATAGTATTACAGGCCTTCAAGATGAAATGTGGTTTCCTGGATAATTTGTATAATGCATCTTTAAGGTATTCATATTTTCAGCATGCATTTGGATTTACAAGCTATAAAAGATAAAGCATGCTTTTCAGTTTCTATTTTAGATATAGTCCCATTTAAAATGCTTGAGGCTTCTCCTCCATACAGCGGATGGTTTGCTCTGAGGATCTTAACCATTCATTTCTACTGGTTCTCATATCAGAGATTCTCTATTAATATTGCCATAGTGAAATAGGAGACCGACTGCTGGGAATCTCTAGGCAATCAATGAAAAATACTTTGCAACAATACTGTCCTTTTCACTTTCGTTAAAGGTTGTGAAAGCAATTTAGAAACATTAATAACGCATTACAGTAAGCTCCTGAAGCTAGATCTCTGTGAGCATTCATTCCTAGAAACTTTTAAACTGAGATAAAAATGGGCAACAACTATGCTATTACAGTGGAAACTAGCTGTTCCTTTGCTGGGCTCCATTTTTTTGTGGACGCTCTTGGACATCTGTAAAGTTTTGTTTCAAAAAATGCTTACAGGTTGTGGCTTGCTAGCTCTGGAGTCTACTTTTTTGAGGCTAAGCTTTGCTGCTTCAGTCAGGGCTCTGGTCAGTCTTGAGCTTTTTATGAACTTGATCTAAATTTTAAAAGAATGTGAAGAATCAAAAGGAAACAAAGACAGTAATTGGCAAGGAAATATAGGTTTATTGAATCTCCTGAGAATAAAATCAGCTTTTTAATAGCAGAATTCACCTTGCCTAAGTTATAAAAACATTCTTAGAATGATTGTGTTCAATGTTCAATCCGTTTTACACTGTTGAAAGGCTAGACCCAACAACTGTGAATTATGGATAAGGAGGAATCACCAGCTATTCAAACTTCAAATAGCAAAGCCTTAGCTGTGTTTGACAGGCTTTCTCTTTTTTCTTTTTCTTTTCCCCTTCCTCCTCCCTACCTTGTAATTCCATAAAGTGTTTGTTTAAATTTTACAATGTGTTCTGTATATTAATATAAAACTTCTGTATTTACCACTCCTAGTCAAGATAGCTTCAGGTAGGGTAGGAACTACTGAATTATCTATTGCCAGAAACTGCCTGGCAAATTAATATGCTTGTGTCTCATTAACCTGTCTCACTGGAACCTCGTTCCAGCTTTCATAGGCTAAAAATCCATTAGCAATATATTTTGTAGGGATTTCAAGGTGAGTTTACAGAGTCAAAGTTACAGAGATGGCAAAGTAGACAATAGTACACTTTATTCCTTATTCTTTTGTGCAACAAAACCTCCTTTTGATATCAATGGAAATCCATGATGCAAAGGTGACATTTGTCACATTGTCTGGTATTATAAATCACATGCACATTCCATTTGAATTGTGATCTCATATACTCTCCTTGTTTCTACTTGTAATATCAAAACACTGTTTTTAAAGATAGAATTAAAGCATTTCTTATAGATAACTTAAACTATCAAGTACTGAAATGTCATTACTCTTTTAATTATGTATGTAAAATAAAAAAATAGAAGTTGCTATAGAATTCCAGCAAAGCAATTTCTCAGTAATTCACCATGGAGACAGTTTTTTGCAACATTCCAGAGTTCTGTCCTTTAAGATAAATGTATTAGTATGCAATTCAAATTATTTTACAATCTTTAAAGTCTCATTTTACAAATCACTGATGTATTAGCTTAGCTTAATCATCTGAGTTTAGTCTAGCAAAAGCACATATGTGGTAGAGGTGTTTCTTACTTCTTCCAACATGTTCTATAAACCAGTGAATCAGTAACAGGAAAGATAAAATGAACAATTCAAAAGATCAATGCTGACCAAAGACCAGAGATACTTACAGTATTAATGTATTTTTGGTTTCATGCCTGTAGGCCATAATTTTGTAGATAAAACATATTTTGGAGTAAATAAAGCTGATCACTATATCTATAAATATAGTAGTATGTTTGTTTACTAACCTTAGGAGGATTATGTGAGTACATTGTGATATATTTTGTTAGCATCAAAAAGGCAATAAATGATTAAATATATATTTTCTGCCTGACACATTTCGCTTATACTTCCACAAAAGTAATCATATCCTGTTCTTTTTCTCTCTTGACTGTTAATGCTTTCCAGCACAAGCGAGGCTTGTGGCACCAAACAGCAGTTCCCCAAACGCTGCTGGGCTTGAATTCTTTGCTGCCTCGGTTAGAAGGAAATCAGCACTGAATTTGTCTGTCTTAGGCTGTCAGTGAACAGCAAGGCTAGAAATATCAAGACACTAGGGGAACTCGAATCATCTTAGGCACCAAGGGCTCAAAGGTGCCTCTTATCCTGGTTAAATCCTAGCACAGGCTTGCAACAAGATGGTAGGTGCAAGATCTTTTGCTCAAACTGCCAAGCATGTTTGTGCACTTGTCTGAGCCTCCCTGCATTCTAGAGGACTGCTGTCCAAGTTTAACTTCACTTAAGAATACACATAACTGCTTTTTAGTGATAATTTGATTTTAACAGCTAAGAAAGAAAATAACAACATCAGAATTAATGTTCTGAGCATCTTTCTTTGGTTGCAGCAACCTCGACTACAACTCTTCTTCCCTTTATTCCCAGAAAAATTATTTGGAGATTTTGTTGGATACTAATTGTTATGTAGCTTTCAGGTAGCTTAGTATACTAAAGTTCTGCCTCCAGAGATTTAGATAAAACTCTAAGTAGACTGATCTCATCCTAATGCCTGGTAGGCATTCTTAAAATATTAAAACTACAATTGCAGTCATGTCAAAATATTTTTTTTTCTTTTTTAAACCCAAGTAGCTCAGTACTTGAAAGGAAAGAATAGGTGCTGCAGGTCAGGACTTACATAAATATGAACAGTGGTAACACAACGCTGTCCTGGTGGTACCATCCTTTGTGGTACATGCTAAATTCAGCTGGACAATAAAAATATAAAAAGGTGTCAAGTATGGAAAAAACCTGTATGAAAACAAACTAAAACAGCATGTGTAAGCTCTTAATTTAATTACTGCAGATTTATTTTGATTTGTGTCTGATATCTGAAACACAGCAGGCAGAAGAGAGAGAAATTGCATTTGCTGGAATAAAAATAGATCATTCCAATACACAGTATTTTCCATTAAGCTCTCTGTAGGTTTGCAAGTGTGGAGA